>NC_091821.1:290670191-291377691 GCF_038994185.2 Dermacentor albipictus
TGCTGAAAGACGAATACGCACGGTCGCACACGTGAACATGCACACGCCGCCATGCATCCGCCGCAAGCACGCAAGCGCACGCACACGTGCACTAACACGCAGATGCAGGCATGAACGCACTCGCGTGCAAGCATATGCAAAAATGGAGGCACTAGCACGCACACACACGCACAGTCTCTCTCTCCCTCGCGCATACACGCGCTATTTCTCCCTCGCACACACGCACACACTTTCTGCCTGCCTCGCACACAAACGCACTCTCCCTCACACGCAGGTACTCTCTCTCCATCCTGCATACGCACGCACGCACACACACACACTATACGCACGCACAGGCATCCATGCGCACACAAACACGCACACATTTGTTCGCAATCGTGCATGCTGAAATTCGAAAACACGTTGGCACGCGTACACGTTCACACACGGCCACGCATGCACCGCAAGCGCGCGCACACACGCCGCAAACGCTCACACACGCATACACGCACTCGCCCGCATGCAAACGCAAATACGGAGGCACACGCCCGCACAATCATACACAGAGCGCACAGGTGCATACAACCATACCCAGGCGCGCTCAAGACATGCACACGCATAACCACTCTATACCATCGTCGGCTGCTTCTCAAAAACCTGCGCGTGCTAACAGGATGCATAATACTCCCTCTACCATTGCCTTGGCCACGGTGGCCACATTGCGATGGGGGTGAAATGCGAAAACAACCGTGTACTTAGATTTAGGTACACGTTAACGAACCCCAGGTGGTCCAAATCTCCGGAGTCCCCCACTACGGCGTGTCTCATAATCGGAAAGTGGTTTTGGAATGTAAAACCCCATAATTGAATTATCATTACCTTCTCAATGCCAACAGTAATATACCGCTTTATAGTTTACATTTGGCGCTTCTTCAAGTCATTGTGCCCTCTGGCGGGAAGGTGCAAAACGATTTCCTCCTGTAGTGGGACTTCACCGCCCCTGTCTGACCTGTTTCAACTGTTTTAACGCACCACCAATGTTCTGAATAAGTGCCAAAATACATATGTTATTAGAAGGGGCTACCCACTTGTTGTAGTCAGTTGAAACTTTTTGACCCTCAGCTGATATTCCGAAATATTACTTTCAAAAAAAAAATCACAGCAACACTTGTGCGTTGCTGTGAAGTTTCGAAGGAGAATGTCCAGAATTCCTGGACATGTGAATTAATGAAGTCGGGACCACAGGATGAAGAAAGTTTTTGATTTCTGATAAGTTTCCCGATGCCAATCCAGTCAAGCGAGATAGGATCCATAGGCGGAAAACTTGGGGACGATAAGAATGGAAGATTTCGCTGTACTGATCGCTGAAAAAATGACGAGAAGGTATTATTCAGAATTTCGCAGCACTCGTGAGTTGGAACTGGCACGTCTGATTGGATTAATTGAAGAACATTCTTTTTAGTACCTCCAACAATAGGCCAAAACTTCCGTGGGTTAGAAACCAGAAACGAGGGCAGAGTACTATTTAGGAATGGGTTTTTGGCACTGGCTCTTGCCGAACAATATTCACTGGCAATGCGGTGATATCGAGACCAATGATCAAGATGATTTGTAGTTTTAGCGCGGCGAAACACCCGTTTTTTTTTGTTGCGCAGGCGCTTTAGTGCATTATTAAACCATGGTGATCGGGGGTTAGAAGGCACTCTTCTTTTTGGTATGTAGCGGTCAATTATCGATAGAAGTTTGGTTTTATAGAGAGACCAGTTTTCATCAACTCTTCGTTGCGAAAAGTTCAGTAAGTAATTCGTAATGAAAGACTCAAATTCGGCTGTTATTGACGAGGCATCAGCTCTGTTGTAATCTAGTATAATCTTTGAGCTTTTTTTAGTAGTAATATGCGCGTTAAGAGTGAAATGGATCATTACATGGTCGCTTATGCCTTGCAGGAATGTTAGAGGTGAAACCAAGTTGGGGGCAGTGGTAAGAATGAGATCCATGATATTGGCAGAAGTCAGTGTAGTGCGCGTGGGGTAGTGCACAAGTTGAATAAGGTTAAAATTGCGGCACAGGTCCAAAAAATCTAAAAATCAAGGACAACTCTGTTTCACAACTACGTCATCCTTCGACCGCACAACATTGGGAAAATTAAAGTCCCCTAGTATAAACAAGGGTGATGTGGGGTATCTAACAATGAGGTTATTAATCACATCATGAAGTTCATGGCAAAACGAAATAGGGGCAGCGGGTGGTCTATAACAGGCACAGAAAATAAACTCGCGATTGGAAATGACAACCCGTACACACACAAGTTCTAATGACGATGTAATCGGACTGATGTGAGAAACAAGAGCATCTTTGACACCGATAAGAACTCCCCCTCCTGATCGAATGTCGCGGTCATATCGGTATAAACTATAAGTGTTTTCGCAATCCAGTATTTCACTGCTGCTTATTTTTGCTGACAGCCACGTTTCCGTAATGATAACAATGTCAGCAGAACAGGAATCAATGGCTGATGATAAAGCTATGCGTTTGTTGAGTACACTTCGTGCATTAGTGAATAGTATTGATAGGCTTTTGACGTTTTGGTGTACGGCAGATAGCTATGAAGAATCATTCACCTGGGCGGCCGCGGACTGAGGTACGGCGGCTGGCACGTGTGAAGGGGGATACATTTCACAGATGCTATCGGTGGCTGCGCAGCAAACGTATGTTTTTTTGTTAATGGTTAGTTTATTACAACAAAGTGTAAAATTCTGTTTGCTGGCGTTTCCGAAGTCTATAAGTCTCTTACGCAATTGCCTAGTATTTTTGCAGAAATCCTCACCTACAGATACACCAGAGCCCTCTAGCTTTGCCGTCAAGGAAAGGATGCTTTCTTTAATCTTAAATGCCGAGAACATAACGATTATGGGGCGGGTTTTATTCGCAGAAAACGACCCCAATCGGTGCGCTCTAGATACAGCCGTGTCTGGAATAGAAATATCGAAATGCTTTGACAGTATGTCCCGAACTCGGGTTTCAGACTCAGCCCAACTCTCTGTGGGACTTTCAGTGATACCGTAAAAGAGCAGGTTATCCCTCCTTCAACAGTGTCCTTGCCTCAGAGGCAAGGACACTGTTCTCTTTTTTGACTGCTTCCTTGACTGCTTCCTCGATTTCGGCCATAGGTGGCGAGTTCTCGAAATTCTCTACAAAAGATTCTACTTTAGTTAGCCTGGTAGTTAAATCAGATACGGTTTGAGCGAGTGCGTCTTGTTTTTGTTTAAGTTTACCAAGTGCACCCATAACTTCGGCATGTCTCGAGTCAATTTTAGACGACAGGTCGCTGATTACCGCAAGTAATTGTGTATACTGTGCACTAGAATCATTGAGAGGTCCGGGATTCGTCTCGACATCGCCACAAACTAGTAATGCCCTTGCCACTAGTACACAATCACAAAAGCATTGGAATAACACACTTGGGCACGGGATGAGCAGCAAACAGAGATTGTTCGATCGCTTGCTAAGAAGTGATGGTTTTTTACCAACCTGCATGTAGAACTGAAACGGGTTTGTGAGCAACGAATGCATTGTCGCCGCTATCCCGTGCCCACTGAAGGCCGAAGTCGGATCCGCCGCCCTTTTGTACTCTTCTGATGAGACTGTCGGTGACGATGCCGACTGAAGGGACGCCGTAATCCAAGTAAGGAAGATAGCATGCTCCATCATGGTCGAAAGTTGGAGCCGATGGCGGCGTTATCGGTAAAACTGCTGATGCTTCGGACGAGAGATATGCTCCCAGCAAAGTGACGATCTGCATGTAGAACAGAAACGGGTTTGTGAGCGACGAATGCATTGTCGCCGCTATCCCGTCTAGAGCCTACTGCCTCCCCGGGGCCCTTGAAACCCAAGGGCCTAGAGGCATGTGCTATATTGATAATCTATCCTAGCGATATCCTCTGGAAAGAGGATGCGCTACGAAATGAATGGGCTTGTAACATGTAGTAGAACATCTTTTAAGAAAGCGAGTGCTGCCTTGGTCTTAAAAAGCTGTTCTTCACCAAGAAACACAGCCGGATGCAGCGGAATACAATGGCGGTATGCAAACGGGAAGCGTTTCCTCCTGTCTCTTTCGGCTTCCCGGCAATCCAGGAAGACATGGAGGATGGTCAGCCGGTCGCCACACCTGCCACAGGTTGGAGGCTCGTTACCGGACAAGAGAAAGTTGTGAGTGCCAAATGTGTGTCCTATTCTCAGTCTAGTGAATAGGACATCTGTTTTTCGCATTTTCGTAGTTGGGTGCCAGGGACCTAGCTTCAGCTTAATTCATCATCATCATCATCAGGCTAGTTACGCCCACTGCAGGGCAAAGGCCTCTCCCATACTTCTCCAACTACCCCGGTCTTGTACTAACTGTGGCCATGTTGTCCCTGCAAACGTCTTAATGTCATCCGCCCACCTAAATTTCTTCCGCCCCCTACTACGCTTTCCTTCCCTTAGAATCCAGTCCGTAGTCCTTAATGACCATCGGTTATCTAGCCTCCTCATTACATGTCCGGCCCATGCCCATTTCTTTTTCTTGATTTCAACTAAGATGTCATTTACCCGCATTTGTTCCCTCACCTAATCTGCTCTTTTCTTATCCCTTAACGTTACACCTATCATTCTTCTTTCCATAGCTCGCTGCGTCGTCCTCAATTTCAGAAGAACCCTTTTCGTAAGCCTTCAGGTTTCTGCCCCATAGGTGAGTACTGGTAAGACACAGCTATTATACACTTTTCTCTTGAGGGATAATGGCAACCTACTGGTCATGATCTGAGAATGCCTGCCAAACGCACCCCAGCCCATTCTTATTCTTCTGGTTATTTCAGTCTCATGATCCGGATCCGTGGTCAGTACCTGCCCTAAGTAGATGTATTCCCTTACCACTTCCAGTGCTTCGCTACCTATCGTAAACTGCTGTTCTCTTCTGAGACTGTTAAACATTACTTTAGTTTTCTGCAGATTAATTTTCAGACCCACCCTTCTGCTTTCCCTCTCTAGGTCAGTGAGCATGCATTGCAATTGGTCTCCTGAGTTACTAAGCAAGGCAATATCATCAGCGAATCGCAAGTTGCTAAGGTATTCTGCATCAACTTTTATCCCCAATTCTTCCCACTCCAGGCCTCTGAATACCTTCTGTAAACATGCTGTGAATAGCATTGGAAATATCGTATCTCCCTGTCTGACGCCTTTCTTCATTGGGGTTTTGTTGCTTTCTTTGTGGAGGATTACGGTGGCTGTGGAACCGCTATAGATATCTTCCAGTATCTTTACATATGGCTCATCTACACCCTGATTCCGTAGTGCCTTCATGACTGCTGAGGTTTCGACTGAATCAAATGCTTTTTCGTAATCAATGAAGGCTATATATAAGGGTTGGTTATATTCCGCACATTTCTCTATCACCTGATTGATAGTGTGAATATGGTCTATTGTTGAGTAGCCTCTACGGAATTCTGCCTGGTCCTTTGGTTGACAGAAGTCTAAGGTGTTCCTGATTCTATTTGCGATTACCTTAGTAAATACTTTGTAGGCAACGGACAGGAAGCTGATCGGTCTATAATTTTTCAAGTCTTTGGCGTCCCCATTCTTATGGATTAGGATAATGTTAGCGTTCTTCCAAGATTCCGGTACGCTCGAGGTTATGAGGCATTGCGTATACAGGGTGGCCAGTTTCTCTAGAACAATCTGACCACCATCCTTCAACAAATCTGCTGTTACCTGATCCTCCCCAGCTGCCTTCCTCTTTTGCATAGCTCCTAAGGCTTTCTTTACTTCTTCTGGCGTTACCTGTGGGATTTTACGTTTGCAAGTTCTCGTCGACAGAACTGCTGAATATCTCTGGCAACATGCGCTTCTACAACTACGTGCCATTACTCCAAAGAAGAAACCCCTGCCGAGGAACAATGTGCACCGTATTGGTGATGTGACGCTTCCAGAAAAGGTGCAGCATGTGTTAGCCCTTGGGCCGAAGTTTGCCGTGGAACCTCGAAAATCGCCACACGAACTTCTCACCCTTGTTAGGCAAGTTGCTGGACGTGCCCCGGACACCGAATATGAAAGGTGTGTTGCGGAAGGTGTTGATGTTTTAACGCGTTGCAAACCTTCCACAAAGGTTCTCCCGATCGGATATGTTACATCGTTTCTGAAAGCGAACTCATTATCACTTTTACCCTCTGACAAAGGAGGTGGTTTTGCTGTCCTGCCGTTGGGTGACTTCAATGCGAAGGCTACCGTTGCTATTGATTCAGTTTTTAAACGTTATGACAGTGTTTCCCTTGCAAACGTAAAATTGAAAGCAAAAAAACTATGCAAATCCCTTAGCCTTGACAAGCTAGCAAAAGTGATAGAAAAAACTAAAAAGCTAAGCCTAGACATTTTCTTCTCAGCTAAGACGCATAAGAATGACTGCCCTCTGCGGGTTATCGTAACTGAAGCAGCGACTTGGCAGAAAGCTGTTGGCTTGTATTTGCAAGGTAAACTAAAACTTCTAACCATTGACGATCCTTTTCTCGTTAGACATTCTGGTGAAGTTATTAGTTTTTTAAAAGAGAATGAAAAGGGACTCAAGATGTTCTTGATCGACGTTAAAGATCTTTACTATTCACTTCCGCATGACAAGCTGCTTCTGGTTGTTGAAGAATGCATTGATGACTTTGGAGCAGTTGGCTTTCAGAATGCCGCAGGTGTTTCTGTTAGCGGCTTTCTTGAATTGCTCACCTTCTACTTGAAATCAACTTACATCTCATGGAATGAACAAAATTTCATACAAAAGAAAGGTGTTTGCATAGGATCATGTCTTGCACCCGTACTAAGTGATATTTACCTAGCTCATCATGATCGCAATATTCATGGTCACCTAGCCGCGTCGCCTGTTGTCAAGGTGTGCAGGTTTGTGGACGACTACCTGATATTTATTGATATCACTAATCCCGCCTTTGAGCCTGCTGTTTCTGAAGTCTTGGATATCTTTAAGAAAGAGCTGGAGCCTCTAGAACTTACGCATGAGGTCCCCATCGATAATTCCTTGCGCTTTCTAGATCTCAGGCTGAGCCTTGCTAACAAACAAGTGTGCTGGTGTTTCGAACCGAGAAGAAGCCACTCTTGCCCTTTAACTCCGCACACTCAAAACTCGTTAAACGAGGTATTATAAAGTTATGTCTCATTAACAGCTTCAATAAACCGTGCCCACACCAGATGCAACATAGTCTTGCTGCTCAGGTTGATCGTCTTTCTTGGGCTGGCTACCCTTTGGCCTTAATTTCAGCCATAGCGGAACAGCTTCTGAGGCGCGCAAAACGTGATGATCCCGCTCAATCAGGGAACCAGCGGGCTGAAAGACGCAGGTTTGCAGTGCTGCCATATGTGCATGATGTATCCCATAGGCTGAAGAAAATTGAGCAGCGTGCAGGGATCACAGTCGTTTTCTCAGCCCCGGAAAAATTGGCAAAGCTCTGTAAGCGTGTAAACGCGCCTAAATCGCATCAGAGTTGTCATTCTGTCGGGTACAGAAAACGGTTTGTGACGTGCACAACTAATGCAGTCTACCAAATTCCCCTGTCTTGCGGCAGTAAATATGTAGGACAGACGGGCAGGTGCTTAAACGATTGACTAAGAGAGCATTGTAACAACGTCCGCAGCACTGTACAAGGCCACTTGGGCATTCATTGCCGGGATTGCGGCTGCGTGCCATTCTTTGAAGATACGCAAGTTTTAGCGAGACACTGCTCACAGCTCACCAGGGAAATTGTGGAAACTGATTTCATCAGAAAACTTGGCAGTAGGTGCGTTAGTGCGCCCTCAATCGCGCTGACCCCTGGTGAAGTCGCGTTTCTAAACAGATAGTAATCGTAATGCTTAATTTTTATTTCTTCAGGTGACCATGTTCTTAGTTCAATGACTTGCTGTTAGGGCACCCCCTGTGACTGTCGTACATTTTCTGCGCATGCCTCTTCTTGTATATATACACACGATGTGGCAACGCAATAAAATCTTGTTGGAAGTCAACGCTGTGTATGTCGTCTATCGCTGTCCTTGTCCTTTGCGCTGTACGTTATTTTTGATCATGAATTACCAACTAGCCCAAGCAACCACCCTAGTTCTATAAAACTCTTCAGCCACTTGAACTATCTCATCCATATTATCAACGATATTGCCGGCTTTGTCTCTTAATGCACACATCTGATTCTTGCCTATTCCTAGTTTCTTCTTCACTGCTTTTAGCCTTCCTCCGTTCCTGAGCGCCTGTTCAATTCTATCCATATTATAGTTCCTTATGTCCGCTGTCTTATGCTTGTTGATTAACTTCGAAAGTTCTGCCAGTTCTATTCTAGCTGTAGGGTTAGAGGCTAGCATACATTGGCGTTTCTTGATCAGATCTTTCGTCTCCTGCGATAGCTTACTGGTTTCCTGTCTGACGGCGTTACCACCGACTTCTATTGCGCACTCCTAATGATGCCCATAAGATTGTCGTTCATTGTCCATTGTTCTTTGTTCATTGTCGCTTAATTAGGTGAAGGTTATTACTTGTTTCTGTGTCCCACAAGCATTGCCAGTGGCTTCGGAGTTTGTGTCTTAGAAAATGCTTCATGTCTGCGGCAGGGACAGCAGCAGAACGAATACCTTGCGATGCTATTGATTTGGCGATCTCGTCGGCAAGCACATTTCCCTCGATTCCTCTATGGCCAGGAACCCAGCATATTACTACATGCCTTTTATTCCGTCTACATAGACGGAATAAAAAATAGCTAGCGGTAATGATGCACGAAGCGTGCTCATCTTTACGACAAAGAGCGTACAGCTGAGTACGCCACTCTGGCGTACCCCAGTTTCCTTTATGAATGTGCGCGACAGCGCAGGACCTATTTTCACCCGAAATGTACGGTTCTTTAGGTAGCTCTCTATGATAGTTAACATAATACCGCGGATGCCCAGCGCCGAAGGGTCGCGCAGGATTCCGTACCGCTAGGTAGTTTCCTATACTTTTTCCATATCCAGAAATACAGATAAGAAGGATAGTTTTGTGTACGAAGGCATCACGAATGTTCGCTTCGATGCGCACGAGATGGTCGGTTGTAGATCGCCCTTCCCTAAAACCGCATTGAAATGGGTCAAGCATTTTACTAGACTCTAGGAGATGTATCAGACGGCGATTGGACATTTTTTCGAAAAGCTTACAGAGGCAGCTTGTAAGTGCTATGGGACGGTAGCTAGTGAGCAATGAAGTGTCTTTACCATGCTTCAAAATAGCGATCACAATAGCCTCCTTCCACTTCGATGGGAGATAACCAGCAGCCCAGATAACATTGAGAAGTGCAAGTAGCGTGAGTTATGTGTCGGAGTGCAGGTGTTTAAGCATATCATACATGATTCTATCGGGGCACGGTGCAAAGCTCCGACATACTGACAATGAGGCTTTAAGTTCAGCAATGGTAAAAGGGTGACTATAAGGATCGTTTGGCGTGCATTTCCGATGCAGGGGCTTGAGTTCTTCTATTTCTTTATATTTAAAGAAGTTCTCTGAATAGTGAGTGGAGCTAGACACGCGCTCGAAGTGTTCACCCAGAGCATCAGCCTGGTCTTGCAGGGTACCGCCTTGTGTGTTTACCAAAGGGAGGGAGTATGTTTGTCGCCCTCTTATGCTATTTACCTTGTTCCAGACTTTGGCCTCATCTGTAAACGTGTTGATACCCGATAAAAACTTCTGCCAACTGTCTCTTCTGGCCTGTCGGCGGGTTCGCCTGCCTTGTGATTTTACTTTTTTAAAGTTGATAAGATTCTCCGCAGTGGGAGAGGCGCGTAGCAACCCCCACGCTTTGTTTTGTTTCTTTCGAGCCATCCTACAATCGTCGTTCCACCACGGGACACACCGTTTACATGCCAAGCCATTTACTTGTGATATGCATTTATATGCGGCATATATTATGAAGGCTGTGAAAAACTCCACTGCAGCATTAATTCCTAACGAAGACATGTCAGCCCATGAGATACTAGTAAGAGATCGAAATTTCTCCCAATCAGCTGTCTCAATCTTCCACCAGGAGCGTGTGGTGTATATTCGTTTTCTGTAGGTGATCTTAGCAGTATAGGGAAGTGGTCGCTGCCTTAAGGGTTGTTGCGAACTTGCCATTCAAGTTCAAGCAGTACAGACGGGGAGACTATGGTAAGATCTATTGAACAATGGGTTCTGTTTGCAAGAGAGTAATATGTATGTTCCTTCTTATTCAACAGGCACGCACCAGAAGAGAGAAGGAACTGTTCAACAAATCGTCCTCGCGCATCTATACGAGGGTCGCCCCACAGGTAGTTGTGTGCATTGAAATCGCCAAGAACAATATAAGGTTCTGGCAATTCATCTATGAAGGATTGAAATTCATATTTAGTTCATTTTTAATGTGGGGGTATGTAGAGCGAGCACACAGTGATAAGTTTGTTTAGGAGAACAGCACGAACAGCCACTGCTTCAAGGGGCGTTTGTAGCTGCAAACGTTGACACGCTATGCCTTTCTGAATAACAATGGCAACACCGCCCGATGATGCGAGAGCATCATCGCGATCTCTGCGAAACGTAACATACTGTAGGAGGAAATTTGTGTGTTTCTATTTTAAGTGTGTTTCCTGTAGACACAGCACTTTTGGATTGTGTTTGCGGATGAGTTCCTGCACATCATCAAGGTTTCTAAGAAGACCTCTGACGTTCCATTGTATTATCTGTGTATCCATATTTGAAGTAAATAGGTGCTGTGTGTACGGAAACAGAAGTATTCATTACAGAGATTTCAGAGATTAGATTACAGAGCTCTTTCGAGGCCCTGTAATCGGGGTCTTGCCCTTTCTGGAGCGTTCGAGGGAACCTCGCCGCTCCTTAGGCGCTTGGCGCCCCTTGAGGATAGGTGTAGTGTCCATTGCCTCTTGTGAGGCGCCTGACACGTGCCCTTGCGAGCAAGAAGTTACCAGGGAGAGTCCCGCCTTGGAGGGCAAGACCCCTCCGCCCACCAGCCCGGAGGTCGATGGGGCTCCCTGGGGGATTTGGCTGCGCCGGCCGTTGCCAGCGCTGGAAGGGACCTGGGAGGTTGAGGCAGCATAGGCTGCGCCCGCCTTCGGGGTCGATGGTGCCTTCTCCTCGGTTGACGGAGCAGCGTTAGCTGCAACCGCCGCGGGGGCAGATGGCGTAACTGCCGACTCGCGGCTTGTGGGTCGGACAGCCGCCGGAGGCCGTCTTGACGCTGCCCCCTGACGCGCCACTTCGGCAAAGCTGGCCTTAGGAAGGTATGCAACCCGCCTGCGTGCCTCCTTGAATGAGATATTTTCTTTCACTTTGATCGTTACGATTTCTTTTTCTTTCTTCCAGGGTGGGCACGACCGCGAGTACGCAGCGTGCTCCCCATCACAGTTTACACAGTGGAGAGCGTTCTCACAAGTTTCAGTGGTGTGTTCTCGGGCACTGCATTTAGCACAAGTTTTGCGACCTCGGCAGCTCTGCGAGCTGTGGCCAAAGCGCTGGCATTTGAAACAACGGAGCGGGTTTGGCACGTACGGACTAACACGGAGCTTGATGTACCCGGCCTCGATTGATTCGGGCAAGAAAATTGATCCCAAAGTAATTATTAGGTGCTTCGTCTGAATCTCTTTACCATCCCGCCTCATCTTAATTGTTCTGACATTGATCACATTTTGTTCGCTGAAGCCCTCCAGGAGTTCCGCTTCAGTCAGCTCAAGCAAATCATCATCTGACACAATACCACGGGTGGTGTTCATTGTACGGTGCGGGGTTACTATTATGTGGGTCTCCCCAAATGACACTAGCTTTGGTAGTTTGTCATATTGCTTCTGGTCGCGGAGCTCCAAGAGGAGGTCGCCGCTTGCCATCCTCGGCGCCTTGTAACCTGGACCAAAAACATCAGTCAAGGTCTTCGACACAAGGAACGGTGAAATGGTTCGCACTGGTGTGTCTGTCTTTTCAGAGCGAATAACGTGAAAACGGGGGAAGTTTTGGATTTGGCGTCTGAAAAACTGGAATAAATCTTCGGTGCGCCCTCGTTTCTGAGGGCGATCAGGAAGTTTGGGGAAAGGCGTTTCCATGAAAAAATGTATACATTGGGCAACAGCGCCGACCGCCCACCACAGAGCCCAACGAGGGGACGCGGCAGAGCTTGCATGCAAGTCTGCCCGACGCCAGTCGTACGCCGCTACTATAACCAAATATGGTGTACCCAAGGTTGGATAACCACACAGGGTTAACCCTTGCCGCCAAGGAGAAAGGAAGTAAATAGAAGAGAGAAGGAGACAGGAAAGGTGGAAAGTAAGGGAAAGACGAAGGTTGTAGGAAGAAAGAGACAGGAAAAGGCGACTGCCGATTTCCTCCAGGTGGGTCAGCCTGGAGGTGCCGTCTATGTGAAGCCGAGGCTGAAGAGGTGTGTTGCCACCGCTGGGGGACCTTAAAGGTCAAGGTCCAAACACCCAGCTTCGGCTCAACCCCCAGGATCCCCTTTTCCCCAGACACGGCTAAGCCGCGCACGGCTACACGCGGGAGGGTCCAACCCTCGTGTGCTCGGGTACGTGGTGTCGCAACACACCAAACGCCTGCTGACGCAGACGCCCCTGTGGGGATTCTGTGAAGGAGTACGTTTACCTAGGTCAATTACTCGCAGGGAACCCTGACCATGAGAAGGAAACTTGCAGAAGAATAAAATGGGTGTGAGTGCATACGGCACACATTTCCAGATCCTGACTGGAACCTCATTACTATCATTGAAAAGAAAGGTGTACAATCAAGGCATTCTACCGGAGCTAACGTATAGAGCAGAAACTTAGACATTGACAAAGAAGCTTTAGAATAATTTGAGGATCGCGCAAAGAGCGACGGAACGAAGAATTTTAGGCGTAACGTTAAGAGACAGGGATAGAGCGCTATGGATCATAGAGCAAACAGGGATAGCCGATAGTGTAATTGACATTAAGAGATGAAAATGGAGATGGGCAGATCATATAATACTTAAGATAAATATAAGAAGCCGCATTTCGACAGGTGCAAAGTCCAAAACCACCAGTGCATTGGGGGCACGTTAAAGAAACCGAAGTGGTCAAAATTAATCCGGAGTCTCCCACAACGGCGTGCCTCATAATCAAATAACAGTTTTGGCACGTAAAAACATAGAATTTATTTTTTTTCCTGTGTACTTCTCTGGCTTGTGTTGCCGTTATTTTTTCGCTGCTTTAGCAGTGAAGCGAAATGAGGCGAACGAGTGTTGCAGCCAAGAAAAGGACTGAACGTATGCGTATCTGGCTTAGCAGGGGGGATATTATCCAGACCATACGTTGGCCAGACTTTTTGCCACCCATAAATAACATAAATACATAGCCGCACCTTTTGTTGTCTAGTTGTGAAATTAATTTGCGCCTATATCCGTCGTGTACTCTCAGTATTCACCATAGTGTACTTTTTCTCTGGCAGGAGTAAGACGGCCTAACGAAGAGTCACGCAGCTACACTTTTATTCGCATCTATCTAACTTGATCGGCGGGATATCTTGTGAATGAGCATTTTTAGTAGAGGCAGACGTATGCTTCAGAGCAAGAAATGAACAAGAAAATGAATAAATGTACATTCACCACAAGGTGGATTATCCTGTGCTTGGTCCCCCGCAGGCGGCGGCCATCCTGATCTCGCAAAGTGCAGCTGAGGCACGATCACCGGCTCTTTATCGCTTCGACGCACGCGGACTCCATAAATGATGCCTTCGTGCGGTTTAAGCGGTAACGATGATCACTTTACGAGACGTGCTATGTTAGCTTCCAAGAAAGATCACGTCCCATTAGCTCCTTTTTTACCATTCCTGTGGGTTCAGTGTGAGAGTAAAACATTCCTGTCCTGTTGGCGCTTCATCTATTGGCGCTTCATCTATTGAAAACAGTGTGAGAGCGTGGGCAACCTGCGCGAGCATGCTCGTGCTGCTATTCGCATTTCTTTGCGCTATGAGTGAGAGTTAGTGAGATCTAATCCAATTTGTTTGCGACCTAAATATTATCTGCTATTCCAGCTGATTACAGCTTAAATCATTTACGTTGTTTTTATGAGAGTCAGGGAATTAAACGCACGAGGTCAACAGAAAGAAATATTTGATTTTATATAAGACAAGCACTTTGTGAAACAGAAATGAGATGAGCATCTTAGGAGTGACAATGCTGCTGTCAGATAAAAAGTACACTACGGTGAGAGTGCACGACGGATATAGGCGCAAATTGATTTCACAACTAGACAACAAAAGGTCCGGCTGAAGAGCAACCGACTCTTACGAGTGTTATTTATGGGTGGGAAAAAGTCTGGCCAGCGTATTGTCTGGATAATATCGCGCCTGCTAAGCCAGACACGCATACGTTCAGTCCTTTTCTTGGCCTATAACGGTTAACAAACTGTTTGTTTTACGCGAATCCGTTCCCAACTAACGGATGCATTCAACCCATTCCGTAGGTCAAAACTGATGATTCCTCTCTAGTTGGTCTGTATTCTCTTTTGCACAGCTTATGCAGATAGTTATCTAAAAAAAATGAAGCAGATCCCATGCCCTGTGCGAAGTCTTTTGCTGGTAGCTGGCTACCCAGAATTGTTTGAGATTACGCAAGGCGTTGCAAAGTGTACTAACGTGTTTGTGCATACGCGAACAGCCGTGTGTCTTACACGAACATGTACGCGACGACAGCAGCAAGATGACGGTGGTGACGTCATGGATTGCTACCACGGCAACCGTTAGACGCAAGCTTACGCCGTGCCGATGAATAAGTTCTACATAGGTACTGGACGTGGTGTTACATATCGGGCGTTTCACCGAACACTCTCAATTAACAAAAATTCCCAGTGGCAGATAGCACAATTCTAGTCCATGAGCTGGTCTACTCGAAGAGGCGGACATTATTCGCACAAAAAAGTGAAATGCATAATCGACTAATTACCAAGAATTCACTAATTAGGTTTCAGCTAATTACATTGTGGCACTTCGACGTCCTCCAGTGCACTACATCTGCAGGCTTACAGTGATGCCTGACATCGGCAAAAATGGCGAGAGCGAGTGGGGCTATACTAATCCAGGTACAACCAAATTAGGAAAGCCCACTAAGCTTCAACAAAGACACTCCCTCAGCACCCCAGGAATTGGCCTCCCTGGAGCAGTGTTCAGCCACCCATTCCCTCATGATTCCTACAATTCACTCATGGCCCTCAGGCCCCAGCAGCTGCGCGCGCAGCCCATGACCAAGGCGGCGGTCAGACCTGTAACGCAGCAGAGGGTGTTAATAATCTTTTCACCCAGACAGGGCGCCAATGGAAACTCACCGTGGCAATCTTTAACAGCCGAACACTGTTGAGTGAGGCTAGCTTAGCAGGCTCCTTTGAGGAACTATCAGATATCGTTTGGGATGTCATTCACCTCAGCGAGATTAGAAGAATTGACGATGCTTATACACTGCAGATTAACGGCCATGTCCTCTGCTATAGAGGTCTCCCAGATAAGAAGGAATACGGGGTAGGATTCCTAATCCATAAGGACAAAGAGGACAACATTGACGAATTCTACAGCATTAATAAGAGAGTAGCAGTAGTTGTAATGAAAGTTAGTAAGAGATGTAGATTAAAGCTAGTAAAAGCCTACGCTCCAACATTCAGTCTCGATGATGATAAAGTAGATTAGTTTAAGGAAGATGTTGAATTAGCGATGACAAAAGTGCAAACTCAGTATATTCAAGTAATGGGTGACTTCAATGCAAAAGCGAAGGTTAAGCTGGTGAAGAAGCAATTCGCCACCACGGCGTCGTTTCTAGGAACGCTTGAGGAGAGATGCTGGTAGAATTAGCAAAAAGAAATAAGCTGAGAATAAGGGACACCATTTTCATGAACCGTAGCAACAGAAAGTGGACCTGGAAAAGCTCTTACAGTGAAACAAAAATGAAATTGATTTCATACTTTCTGCCGATTCCAGCATAGTGCAGGATCTAGAAGTGATAGGTAGGGCAAAGTGCAGTAATCATAGGCTAGTGAGGGCTAGGATTCAGCTCAATTAGAAGAGCGAAAAAGTAAAATTGGTCACGAAGAAACAGGTCAACCTAGAGGCAGCATAGCTAAAAGCAGATAAATTCAGGCTGACGCTTGCAAGCAAATATGCAGCCTTAGAACAGAGATAAGAAGATGAAATAGAGGTAATGATGAAACCGTAACTGGGGCTGGCGTCATAGGTAGCAATAGAAGTGGGAGGCGAGGCACCAAGGCAACCAGTAGGCAAGATCTCGCAAGTACCAAAAGACCTAATAAAGACACGACAAAGAATGAAAATGTCCAACTCAAGAGATAAGACAGAATTCGCGGAGCTGTCAAAACTTATTATTATGGCGAAAATTAGTGATATTCCAAATTATAAATGTGAGAAAGACTGAAGCAGCCGTAACAAATGGACGCAGCCTGAAGTCAGTGAGAAGGAAACTTGGCATAGTACAAACCAAGTTGTATGCAGTGAAAGATAAGCAGGGTAATATCAGCAGCAATCTCGAAGGTATAGTAAAAACCGCGGAAGAATTCCATACTGAATTGTACAGTACCCAGAGGACTCAGGATAACTCCATTCGAAACAGTAATTTATTTATTTATTTATTACGGACTGCCAGCCTGGATGTCAGGCTTTAGGCAAAAGTGGGGGTACATAGCAAAACGGTATATAAGAATACGATGTACTATCGGCCAAAAAAGTAAACGGACCACGGCACCGGTGGCCGGAGCGGCTGCGGGGCCACACCGGGGCGCTGCTATCTCGCTCCACGCGCTGACGGCGAGAGTGCCCCGAGTGACGCCAGACTTCACCCTCTCTCTCGCGCGGGGCCTTGTCGCGCTTGATAAATTTCTAGTGCGCCGTTCGGTTGCTCTGCTGCTGACGGTCGCGACGAAGGGGACTGTGCATCGCCGGTAGTTTAGCACATTGGCGCTTTCGAACAGTAGTGGACGGCCGCGGGGCATCAAACCGCGCCACTGAGAAGGAACGAAGACTCGTTCTTAACGTTGTTTTGCTTATATTCACCATACCTCTCATATTAGTGCATTTCGCTATCGTCCACCGCTGCTCGATTTTAGGCAACACAACGAAAGCAGCCGCAACGGCGGCTACGGTGACGCGCGCTTGCAGGTGCCAAGCTTTACTGCCGGCGCGGGTTCTCTGTCGATATTACTTTTCCGGCATTGTCTCCAGCAGTGGGTTTATTGACTATAGCAGTGCGCCTCTCCACACTGCTTTAATTCGCTACTGCAATACACAGTCCGTTATGACACTTTCTTTACAAAAGTTCCGTCAGAAAGAGATGATTGGAAAGACTAATCGGAAAAACAAGTCGCTCGTGAAAGTTTATTCACGGAAGAAAATAAAAAATGGGGTTCCATGCGTTGAAAAGGTCCTCAATGGGATGAAAATTCGCCATCGACCGCGATTACTTGGCCTACTCGCCTTGGCATCGAGTCATAGAGAGCGGCCACTAGCTCCGGACGTCCGCGTAGCGCTTCCCACCCTTCCTTCACGGTATGATGCAGCGGATCCGCTGTGCCACAGCAAAGGCGCCAATAGGAGGACACCGGCGTTCAATATTCCTTTTTGTTCTCTGGAACGGTGTCGGCGACGCGCTTTGTAGTGCGCGCTGCTATCCAGATATGGTTGTGTCCAGCCATTGGACACTGGAAGACTAGGAAATGTTTAAAAACGAGAACGGTCGCATTCGTTCCGTCACAAAAATGCCATCTCGGGTGCCGATCGAGGAGAGAAGGCGCATCGTGCGGCTTAGCATAGAATGTGTCCCTCAGCGTGAAATCTGCAGCCGCACCAGGAGGAGCAGAACATCGGTGAGCCGCATTATTCAAGCCTATAGGGATGAATACGGCAGAATTGCTGATGCTCAGCGCAGTGGGCGGCCAAGGCTTACAACGTTGGAAGAGGACCAACAGATAGTTGCTGCCGCTGTTGTTGACCCCTTTCTGAACGCCAGGGAAATTCGCGACGCACTGGACCTCAGTTGCTGCAGCGAGACTATCAGGAGCAGACTGCGAGAGGCAGGTCTCATGAACTGCGTTGCCGCTCAGAAGCCGCACCTGACGGCGAAGCAGAGGGAAGAGCGACTGAATTTTGCCCGAGCGTTCGAGCAATGGACTGCAGAGGAGTGGCGGGAGGTCATCTTCACGGATGAGTCAACGTTCAGCACACGCTGGGACCAACAGCAGTGTCTGTGGCGTCCGTTGAACAGCAGGTACGACCTGTCATCCTTGCAGCTGAGGAAAATTGCGGGTAACGTTTGCGTAGCTAGTCAGTGCTAAAAAATAGGGATTGTTTGCAACGCATACTAGCCTTAAGAATGCTGTACAGCCTCATTTCTCGTCTTACTGCATGACTGCACGTAGGTGCAGAATTGACTAGGAAGTGTTTCTTTTGCGTCATTGCATATCAGCGAGCTGAATGTTAGAAAGGGTATGATTTAAGCCTTCATTATTTTATTTTCTACAGCAGAGTGAGGTGGCTGCGCGTAAAGTTTGGTACCCGACATATGTTAATGACTGCTCTCTCATATGCCCAGATATGACCCCGGCCACATCCACAGCGTGCTCAGCAGCGGCCGCTGCTCGGTTAGTGTTTGGGGCGCCATCAGTAAGGACGGCCTTGGCCCACTCGTGCGGATTGAGGGCTCGTTCACTGGGTCGAAGTACTGCGAACTCCTCGTCAAGCACTTGATTCCATACGTTCTGGACGGGCCATTCCGGGACGGGTGCTACATGTTCCAGCACGATCGCAGCCCCGTGCACAAAGCTCGCGCTGTGAGCGCACTTCTGGAGAGCTACGCTGTGCGTCAGCTTCCGTGGCCGCCTAACGGGGCTGATCTTAACCCCATCGAGAACATTTGGGGAATGTTGAAGAAGACTCTTGCCTCACGGCGCCTGTGTGGTGGCACAGCGGATCAGCTTTGGCGTGCCGTGAAGGAAGAGTGGAAAGCACTACGCGGACGTCCGGAGCTAGTGGCCGCGCTCTATGACTCGATGCCAAGGCGAGTAGGCCAAGTCATCGCGGTCGACGGCGAATTTTCATCCCATTGAGGACCTTTTCAACGCATGGAACCCCATTTTTTATTTTCTTCCGTGAATAAACTTTCACGAGCGACTTGTTTTTCCGATTAGACTTTCCAATCATCTCTTTCTGACGGAACTTTTGTAAAGAAAATGTCATAACGGACTGTGTATTGCAGTAGCGAATTAAAGCAGTGTGGAGAGGCGCACTGCTATAGTCAATAAACCCACTGCTGGAGACAATGCCGGAAAAGTAATATCGACAGAGAACCCGCGCCAGCAGTAAAGCTTGGCACCTGCAAGCGCGCGTCACCGTAGCCGCCGTTGCGGCTGCTTTCGTTGTGTTGCCTAAAATCGAGCAGCGGTGGACGATAGCGAAATGCACTAATATGAGAGGTATGGTGAATATAAGCAAAACAACGTTAAGAACGAGTCTTCGTTCCTTCTCAGTGGCGCGGTTTGATGCCCCGCGGCCGTCCACTACTGTTCGAAAGCGCCAATGTGCTAAACTACCGGCGATGCACAGTCCCCTTCGTCGCGACCGTCAGCAGCAGAGCAACCGAACGGCGCACTAGAAATTTATCAAGCGCGACAAGGCCCCGCGCGAGAGAGAGGGTGAAGTCTGGCGTCACTCGGGGCACTCTCGCCGTCAGCGCGCGGAGCGAGATAGCAGCGCCCCGGTGTGGCCCTGCAGCCGCTCCGGCCACCGGTGCCGTGGTCCGTTTACTTTTTTGGCCGATAGTACATTTGGTCGAAACAGTAAGGCATTAGAAGAACCTACATAAGACGTACAAAGTGAAGTACAAACACAATGCCACGACAATGTGAAACATTGTTAGCTATTGCAGAATGCACTCAAGAAATAAGACACCGTCGAACACTCAACCACATTGGGAGGTAGACAGACAGACAGACAGACAGACAGACAATGAACTTTATTTGATCCAATTGCATGTGCAAACTGTGCTCAGGAAAAGTGAGGCTTTGAACACATTTGTTCTGCACAAGAACTCGCTCACCTTCTTTGAAAGGAAAGAACGGGTTTGTTGCTGGGTAACTGAACGAAAATATGCATTTTTGTTTATTCCAAGTTTGTTATGGTAAATTAAGGAGAACAGAATTATTCTTTCCTAGTTTTGTCTCAGTGGTAGGGTCTCTAAATTGGCTGTTTGGAAAAGGTCTGATGGGGATTTTTTGCAACTGTAACAAACCTATATGAACCTGACACATTTATATTGGACATTCTGGTGTTTCTGAGTTCATTCTGAACTGCAGCATCGGCAACAACTTCACAGCATCAAAAGCTAGAAAAACGAAAGCTCCGCGGCAATTCATTTGGCAGCAGCGGCGACTGACCTACTGCACGCTGAGTGCGTGTCTGCATTTTTGCTGCACATTCCCTGCTCCAGAAGCTGCAAGTTGTGCAGACGCCATTGCTCTTACAAGCATGCACGTGGCGAGGCGGGTGCAGCGAGGATTCCCTGGTAGCTGCAGGCGCGACTGTCAGCTGTGCCAACCTGCAGCATCGGAAACAGCGTCACACGATCAAAAGCTACTAAAATGAGTGCTCCGCGGTGATTCACTTCACTTGGCAGCAGCGACGACGTACCAACTGCAACGCTGAGTGCTAGTCGGCCTTTTTGCTGCAGATTCCGTGCTCAGGAAGCTGCAAGTTGTGCCGACGCCTGTGCTTCTACAAGCGTGCACGTGGCGTGACGGGTCCGGCGAGGATTCCTTGGCACCTGCAGGCACGACTGTCAATAAACTGCAGCATCGAAAACAACGTCACACCATAAAAAGCTACAAAAATGAGTGCTCCGCGGCGATTCACTTGGTAGCAGCAACGACGTACCTGCTGCCACGCTGAGCGCTTATCTGACTTTTTTCTTCAGATTCCCTGCTCCGGAAGCTGCAAGCTGTATCGACGCCAGTGCTCCTACAAGCGTGCACGTGGGGTGGCGGGTGCGGCGAGGATTCCCTGGTACCTGCAGAAACGACTGTAAAAACTGCAGCATCGGCAACAGCGTCACCGCATCAAAAGCTACAAAAACGAGTTCTCTGCGGCAATTCACTTCGCTTCGTAGAAACGACGACGTACCTACTGCTATGCTGAGTGCATGTCTGCCTTTTTGCTGACGAGTCCCTGCTCCAGAAGCTGTAAGTTCTGCCGACGCCAGTGCTCCTACATGCGTGCCCGTGGCGTGGCGGGTGCAGCGAGGATTCATTTGTACCGGCAGGCGCGAATATCGGCTGAGCCAATCAACTGCAGCATCGGCAACAACATCACAGCATCAAAAACAGCAAAAACAAGCCCTCCTTGGCAACTCACTTCACTTGGAAGCAGAGACGACATACCTACTGCAATACTGAGCGTTTGTCTCCCTTTTTGCTGCACAATCCCTGCTAAAGAAGAAATTCAAGAATTGAAGATAAAGCTAGGAGAGATGGGCGGGGGCTCTCGTGATGGCACGAGCACACACGGATCGGCGTCATCCGACTCACCTTCTTTACTCTAGGCGGCAAAAGCTAAAGATTTAAACTTGTCGAAGGACGAGACAATGGCATTCTTCGAAAAACAACACAAATCAGCGTGCGAAGAGCACAGAATGGAAGCAGTAATTCTATAATTGGAGAAAAAACAAGCAGAGATGGGTGCGGGCTCTCGTGATGGCACGAGTGCACGCGGACCGGCGTCACCCGACTCACCTTCATTGCCGTACGCCGCGATAGCTAAAGATTTGAACCTGTCAGAAGACGAGACGTTCTTCGAAATGCAACCCGAACGCACGTGCGAAGAGCACGAAAGAGAAAAAGAAACTGTAGAATTGAAATAAACACTAGCATAAATGGGCGCGGGCAATCGCGATGGCATGAGTGCACCTGGATCGGGTTCAGCCTACTCACCTTCTTTGCCCAAGGCGGCGATAGCTAGACTTAGACCTGTCGAAGGACGATACGATGCCGTTCATTGAAAAGGAATACGAACGAACGTGCGAAGAGCACAAAATAGAAATAGAAATTCTAGAATTGGAGAAAAAACAAGCAGAGACGAGTGCGGGCTCTTGTGATGGCACGAGTACACCCGGCTCGTCGTCATCCGACTCACTTTCTTTGCCCTAGTCGGCGTTAGCTATAGACTTATACCTGTCGAAGAATGAGACGATGGCGTTCTTCAAATAGCAGCACGAACGAATGTGCAAAGAGCATTAAAGAGAAAAATAAATTCTAGAATTGAAGCTGAAAGTAGCATAGATGAGCGCGGGCTCTCGTGATAGCACGAGCACACACGCATCGGCGTCATCGACCCATCTTCCTCGCCCTAGGCGGCAATAGCTAAAGATTTAAATCTGTCGAAAGTCGAGATGGTGGCGTTCTCCGAAAAGCAACACGAACGAACGTGCGAACAGCATGAAAGAGAAAAAAAATTCCACAACTGAACATAAAACTTGCAGAGATGGGCGCGGGCTTTTGTGATGGCACGAGTACACCCGGATTGGCGTCATCCGACTGACCATTTTTTTGCCCTAGGCGACGAAAGCTAAAGATTTTAACCTGTCGAAGGACGAGACGATAGCGTTCTCCGAAAAGCAACACGAACGAACGTGTGAAGAGCACAAAAGAGCAACAGAAATTCTAGAATTGAAGATAAAACAAGCAAAGATGGGCGCGGGCTCTCGTGATGGCACGAGTGCACACGGATCGGGGTCATCGGACTCACTTTCTTTGCCCTAGGCGACGAAAGCTAAAGATTGAAACCTGTCGAAGGACGAGACGATTGCGTTCTTCGAAAAGCAACGCGAACGAACGTGCGAAGAGCACAAAAGAGCAACAGAAATTCTAGAATTGAAGATAAAACAAGCAAAGATGGGTGCGGGCTCTCGTGATGGCACGAGTGCACCCGTATCGGCGTCATCCGACTCACCTTCTTTGCCCTAAGCCTCGATAGTGAGGATTTAAACCTGTCGAAGGACGAGACAATTGGGTTCTTCGAAAAGCAGCACGAACGAACGTACGAAGAGCAGAAAAGAGAAAAACAAATTCTAGAATTGAAGATAAAACTAGCAGAGATAGCCGCGGGCTCTCATGATGGCACGAGCACACCCTTATCGGCGTCATCCGATTCACCTTCTTTCCCCTAGGCGGCGATGGGTAAAGATTGAAACCTATCGAAGGACGAGACGATTGCTTTCTTCGAAAAGCAACACGAACGATCGTGCGAAGAGCACAAAAGAGAAAAAGAAATTTTAATAATTACGATAGAACTAGCAGAGATGGCCGCGGGCTCTCGTGATTGCACGAGTACAACTGGATTGGCGTCAACCGACTCACCTTTCTTACCCTAAGCCGCGTTAGCTAACGATTAAAACCTATCGAAGGAAGAGACGATGGCGTTCTTCGAAAATCAACACAAAAAGCGTACGAAGAGCATTAAAGACAAAAAGTTCTAGCATTGAAGATTAAACTAGAAGCGATGCGCTCGCGCTCTCGTGATTGCACGAGTGCACCCGGATCAACGTCATCCAACTCACCTTCATTGCCATAGGCGGCGATAGCGAAAGATTGAATCATGTCGATGGACGGAACCATCGCTAGGGGGCCAACTCGGCGGACTTGTTCCCCGTGAGGTCCCGATTAAACGTGTACTTCTTGCGGACTGCAACATGGAAGCGCCAGAACATCTGCATCATTCGACGCAGCTCGAAAAGCGGCATTCAGAGAGACCATCCGGAGCATTGTGATTTCATTTTTCACAGATTTACACGCTTTGATAGCAGCACGGCGGCGGCCGCGAAGCTAAATAGCCTACGGAGGATCGCCAAACTTTGCTCCTCAAGGCCACGCGCCTCGCGCCTCGGCCACGATCCTCCTGCCCGTGCCCGAGCTTTGAGACCGAGCTTTACGCCTCGTTAACCATCTGGCCGCCGCGTACTGGCCCTATGAAGGCGGGGTACGCTTTCTTTCTTACTCAAGATGGAGTATCAAGTGGCGGGGGAGCATATCTCCCCGGAAGAGGTTACCCAAGATCAAGGCTGGCAGTCTGCGGGGGCCAGAAGGGTTAGCGCCAAAACACGCACAGCTGACACTAATGCGCCATCGTCCTAGCCGGGAGCGCGCAGTGGCAAATGAGGCGGCGCTGCGCTAAAATCCAAAGTTATACGAGCGGGACGAATGCCCCCACTTTCTCGAGATGACATCAAGATTGTGATCAGGCCGCTAGGTGGACTCAATATCTCCAAGATTGGCGTTGTTACGGTGGTTGACGCAATACTCGCCGCCGCTGGCATCAGTCAGGGAGATCTATGCGAAGATACTCTATGCCCGAATCTACAGCAAAATATTATGGTTGCCAGTACTCCCAAGCGCGAGAATGCGAACCGCTACATCCGGATGAGGCAGATGCTCATCTTGGGCTAGGTATATGAGCTCAGTGCCAACGAGACGGCCCCGTACTCCACGTGCAAGGGGTTGACCCGCAAAATCCCTCTTCAATACGGCCCTGACGTCATCGATGCCAAGATTGTCAACGCCAATAATCCACTCGCCTGAGCAGCGAAGAGAATAGCTCAAACCGGCACGGTCATCTTCGCGTTCGACGGGCATTCTGTACCGAACTTTGTCAGGTATGGACCATTACTCATGCAGTGCTCACTCTACCGCAAGCAAATCGACGTGTGCTATACGTGCGGCCACCTCGGTCATCGCGCGGACGTGTGTCCCAATGCAGGTGACGCTATTTGCCGTGGCTGTGGTGCCCCTAATCCTGATGAGCAGCATCAGTGTACCCCCCAGTGTAAACTCTGGGGTGGCCAGCATCTCACGGCTAATTAAGACTGTGCTCAAAGCAGGCACGTACCCAGGATTTTTTTTCGGGGGGGGCCCAGCACCACCACCACCACCACTATCATCATCATCACCACCATCATCATCATCAGCCTGTTTTATGTCCACTGCAGGACGAAGGCCTCTCCCTGCGATCTCCAATTACCTCTGTCCTGCGCCAACCGATTCCAACTAGCGCCCGCGAATTTCCTAATTTCATCGCTCCACCTAGTGTTTTGTCGTCCTCGATTGCGTTTCCCTTCTCTTGGTACCCATTCTGTAACCCTAATGGTCCAACGGTTATCTAACCGGCGCATTACATAATCTGCCCAGCTACATTTTTTCATCTTGATGTCAATTAGAATATCGTCTATACCCGTTCGCTCTCTGATCAAAACCACTCTCTTTCTCTCTTAACGTTATGCCTAGCAATCTTCGTTCGATCGCGCTTTGCATGGTCCTTAACTTGCTCTCAAGTATCTGCCCCATATGCACTGGCAAAATGCACTAGGAAATGCACTGGCTAATGCATTGGCACTGGACATATTGCATTGGCAAAATGCACTGATTGCACACCTTACTTTTCAATAATAATGGTAAGCTTCCAGTCAGGAGCTGGCAATGCCTGCCGTATGTGATCCAACCTATTTTTATTATTCTGTGAATTTCCTTCTCATGATCAGGGTCCCCTCTGATTAATTGACCTAGGTAAACGTACTCTTTCACAGTCTCTAGTGGCCGACTGGCCATCCTGATCTCTTGTTCCTTTGCCCGGCTATTTATCATTATCTTCATCTTCTGCATAATAATATTCAACCCCACTCTTACACTCTCTCTGTTAAGGTCTCCAATCATTTGTTGTAACTCGTCTGCATTGTTGTTGAATAGAACAATGTCATCGTCAAACCGAAGGTTGCTGAGATATTTGCCGTCGATCTTTACTCCTAAGCCTTCCCAGTTTAATAGCTTGAATTCTTCTAAGCACGCAAAAAACAGCTTTGGAGAAATTGTGTCTCCCTGTCTGGCCCCTTTCTCTATAGGTATCTCCCTGCTTTTCTTGTGTAGAATTAAGGTAGCTGTAGAACCTTTGTAGATATTCTAACGCGAAAGACGAGTCAGTAAGACGACAAACTATTTACAGATTATATTTACAACAACGGTTGCAGCGCTAACCGGTTAGATTCACAGCGCGAGCCCAGTTCGTTCTTCCTCTTCTTTTCTGGAGTGATGGCGCCTACGCGCCTCGTTCAAACAAACAAATACCTCACGCATGTAGCAATATTTTCCAAGCTTTTTACGTAAGCGTTCTGTACTCCTTGATTACGTAGTGCCTCTCCGATTGCTGGTATCTCTACTGAATCAAATGCCTTTTCGTAATCTATATAAGCCACATAGAGAGGTTTATTGTACTCTGCAGATTTCGCGATAACCTGATTGATGACATGGATGTGATCCATTGTAACGTATCTCTTCCTGAAGCCAGCATGTTGCCTTGGTTGACAAAATCCAGGGTTAACCTTATTCTATTGGAGATTCTTTTGGTAAATATTTTATATAATACTGGGAGCAAGCTAATGGTCCCATAATTGTTCAATTCTTTAACGTCTCCTTTTTTGTGGATTAGTATAATGTCTGCATTCTTCCAGTTTTCTGGGACCCTTGCAGTCGATAGACACTTCGTATAAAGAGCCGCCAGTTTTTCAAGCATTATGTCTCCTCCATCTTTGATTAAATCGACTGGTATTCCACCTTATCCTTCCGCTCTTCATCGTTTCATGTCTTGCAGGGCCCTTCTGACCTCATCGCTAGTTATAGGAGAGTTTCTGTATCCTGTTCATTACTATTTCTAAGTGAACAATCGTGACTCCTCTGGGTACTGTATACAGGTCAGCTTAGAATTTTTCCGCTGCTTTTACTATATCTTCGAGATTGCTGATGATGTTATCCTTCTTATCTTTTAGTGCATACATCATGGTTTGTCCTATGCCAGGTTTCTTTTTTACTGATTTCAGGCTGCGTTCATTTTTTACGGCTTTTTCAGTCTTTCTCATGTTATAGTTTCGAATATCAGTTATTTTCGCCTTGTTGATCATTTTTGACAGTTCCGCGAATTGCGTAACTCTGTGCGGCCGCCAGTCCCATACAACCACGTAGAGCGCAGGACTGTGCGATTCTAAACGTACTGCGCTCACTGCAAAAGGTTAGAAAAACGCCCACATAAGCACAACAGAGAAGTGGCTACGTGAGGCGGTTCCACCGATAACTGTAGACGCGTCATTCAAAACAAGTAATTGTTCTCCGCTTACGGCGGCGTTTTCTGTACTTCCTTTTTAAATAAAAAGATGTTGATCCATAAATATTCTCATAAACAACGGTTAACTTTTTTTATTATTCGCTTTTGCTTGCAGTTTGGTTGTTGCCTTGGCTCTCTCACTTAGTAGATCGCTTAATTTCTCAATCCCTTGCGATTTTTGTTTCCAGTTGCCAATTTTGCACGAAAAGTGCTATACAGTTAGGGAAAAACAGACGAGGTAACGGGCGACAGTCATCTTGCTTATGGGTTTAAGGGTTATTGCAGGGTTTCATGATGGACGCTCTTTCACATTATTTCCCACCTTATCTAACCCATACCACGTGTATATGGTTCCGGGCATCTGCCAGCGTCGCGGCGAGCCGTAACTCAAGGAAACAATGAAGCAAAGGGATAAGTTAAACGCAATTGGTGTTTTCTTCGGCCGCAATTCGTTCCATGAGCGTACAGACCAGCTGAGTAATAGCCACATCCCTCTCCTGGTCCCAGGATCAGCCTAAACAAAGAAGGTTGAACTAACATAAGCAACAGCTATGCGCGTGATGGTTGAATAGATGGTGACAACTGAACGCACCTCGAGTTAATCGCGCGGGTGCGGAAATCTACGAGAAAACGGTCCTTCACAATACAAGAGATGCCGATAACTACCGCCATCTAAAAGGAGTGAAAAAGGCAGCATAATGCTGACCGATGAACCGCTGCGAAGTCTCAACATTGATCTGGCGGCGCTTTAGGAATGTGTGAAAAGTGGTGGCGTGGGTGGGGAGGGGGGGGGGGGGTATGCCACTTGATTTCGGGGGGGGCCCGGGCCCCCCCGGGCCCCCCCTTGGGTACGTGCCTGGCTCAAAGGTTCAAGATCCCGTACATCGTGTGTCGTCTTCGCAGTGAGCGCGCCAAGATGGCCGGCGCTGCGTCACCGTCCCCTCAGCGGTCCTCGGACACTGCGGAACTCGTCCAGGCTTCGTCCACTCCGGGTGCTCAGCGCAGAGGACGCCCCCGTTCCAGGGGCCGATCGATAGTCCGTTCCATATCCAGGGGCCACTCCGCCTCCAGGGCACGTTCCGGCTCCCACCGTGGGTCCAAAGGATAGGCCTGTTTCTGGGGACGCTCCGGTTCTCGGCCTCGCTCCAGCTCCAGGCCGGGGCGCGACACGTCGAGGCGGACCAGGTCCCGCTCCCGCACGCCCACCGCCCTTAGAAGCACGTTCACTCTCTCCTGGGCCGACAAGGTTCGAGGGGGACGTGAGGGTCCAAGAGGTGACGACCCGCTTCGCTATTCGCACCACGCGCACGAGCTCGAGGAGTTGCGACGAGTTAACGAGCAGTTGAGAAAGGAAAACGCGCAGGTTAAACACGAAATGCGCAGGCTAGCTGCGGAGATGGCGGAGATTAGGAAGCTCGCGCTTTCACCCTCCTCGCCGCAACCCGCTTTGGCCCCGATCACCATGGATACGTCCGAGACATCCCACGCGGCTCGCATGCCCAAGCGTCGAGCGGTAGAGAACAGAGAGGAAGACGAAACTATAAAATTGCTCTCAGAACTCAAGAATGCCTTCGCCAGCATGCAGGCTTGTTTAGCAAAGGTCCCGGAAGCTATAGCGCACCCAAAAATGGGCTTAGGTGCACTCAGTGAACGGATAAGCAAATTAGAGGAGGTTGATGCCAGGGGAGAATCCAGCCCCGCTCCTTCGCAGGTCGCATCATGACGTCATGTACTAGCACGACCGACGGAGGGCGCGATGCTGAGGGCCGTTCAAGCATCCTCTCAGCTTAGCCATGGATAGTGCGGACGAGAGCCTTAGTATCTGGCAATAGAACTGCAAAGGGTTTCCCAACAAGAAGCCGCTTCTGCAGCAATATTTAAGAACTCTCACAGTTAAGCCCCAAATCATCGCTATTCAGGAAGTTGCAACTAGTACTCCTATCAAACTCGCAGGTTATCTGGTAGTATCCTCCCATTCAGGAGGTAGGGGAGTTGCTACCCTTG
Organism: Dermacentor albipictus; assembly: GCF_038994185.2. Lineage (NCBI taxonomy): Eukaryota > Metazoa > Arthropoda > Arachnida > Ixodida > Ixodidae > Dermacentor > Dermacentor albipictus. The sequence continues at coordinate 290,699,386 of NC_091821.1, forward strand.
TCAACAAAAGGTACAATTGCCTTTCTCGCGACCTGAGCGCAGTTGGTGATGGCATCGTGTACGTCATGACTGAAATCCTCCTGAACTCACCCATAAAAGGCCTCAGAAGAAACAACCTCATTATCCTCAACGTATGCTGCAGCCCCAGCTTCCGCAGGGCGAGGGTGAACTCTCGCCTCAAGAGAGCAGTCAGCCTGGCCGGTGGGCACCCCCTTGTCATCGTCGGGGTTTTCAACGCACCACATAGGATGTGGGGGTACACCCATGACACGCACAGGGGACGCGAACTGTGGCAGACTGCGATGGAACTGGACTTCACCCTTATGACCGATAAGGACTTCCCCACTAGGAGAGGCAACTCCGCATGCCGGGACACTACCCCAGACCTCTCTTTTGTCAAGAACGTAGGGGAGGTCAAGTGGGTGAACACGGCTCTAGACCTCGGAAGTGACCACTACGTCATCGAAGTCTCCCTCCTGATTGCCCGCTATAAGACGAGGAAATTCAAGCTGATCGACTGGGACGTGTTCCGCAAGATCAGAGCCGAGCACGCACCGATGGCCGAGACAGATTTGGAAGGTTGGCGCAAAGGGATCAGGGATGACGCTGCGGCGGCAACCAAGGAGGTCGTCACTGAGCTCGACGTTGACAAGGTGGATAGCAGGTTGGCGCACTTGCTGGAAGGGGCACAAGCATAACAGGAGGCTCCGCTGGAAGGTTTCGGAGGTTAACAGAGAGATTGAACAGCACTGCAAGAACCTGTGTAAGCAACAATGGGATGAGCTCTGCGAATCCGTCGACGGTAAGCTCAGATCAGGCAAGAGCTGGGGTCTGCTCAAACACCTTCTCGATGAGGGCAGCACCAGATCCAGCCAGAGACGATCCCTCGCGCGAGCCATACACCTCGCTACGGACTCTACCCCGGACGAGTTGATTGTCGACAGGCTCATAGACAAGTACCTGTCGGCCGCGCATAGCTCTGCCCCTACCCAGTTCCCGGACTGCGCGGGGTGTGCGGTGCCGGAGTTGGACCAGGACTTTACCATGGCCGAGATCCGAGATGTCCTCTTCTGACTCAACGTCAAATCTGCCCCTGGCCCATATGGCGTCACTAACAGGATGCTGAGGAATCTCGATGATGAGTCGATCAACTTTCTCACTGAAAGGAATAATGAAGTCTGGCGCAGTGGACAGGTCCCCACACAGTGGAAGGCGGCCTGCACGGTACTCATCCCCAAACCAGGTAAAGCACCAGGAATAGAGAATCTACGACCAAGCTCCCTGACGTCCTGTGTCGGTAAGGTTGCAGAGCATACCCTGCTCAACCGGATCAAGCTGCACATCAAGGCCAATGACATGTACACCCACAATATGATTGGTTTCAGGGCCAGCCTCTCGACACAGGATGCCATGAAGCTGATAAAGCATCAGATCATCGATCGGAGCAAGGGAGATACCAGAGCCATCCTTGGATTAGACCTGCAGAAGGCGTTCGACAATATCTCACACGAGTTCATTCTCTAGTCTATTGCCGGCCTCGGGCTCGGGAAGAGGGCGTACGACTTTGTCCGATCCTTCCTTAGCCAGAGAACTGCCAAGCTCAAGATGGAAGGATACCTTTCGCAAGAAATCACCCTCGGTTCACGCGGCACGCTTCAGGGTTCAGTCATCTCGCCAACAATATTTATCATCGCAATGATCGGGCTTTCTAAGAAGCTCGCGAAGATTCAAGGAATCAACCATACCATCTACGCAGATGACATCACCATCTGGTGCGGCGGTGGGAGCTATGGCCAAGTTGAAGCCGCCATGCAGAGCGCCATCGATGCGACCGAGCGCTTCCTCCTCCCCACTGGGCTCAGATTTTCTCCATCAAAACCTGAGCTACTTCTCTACAGGAAAAGACCCAGAGGTGGCGGCCATCGTGATTGGAAACCGGCGTCCGAAAGCGAAATACGGCTATTCACTGGTGACGGGTCTCCGGTGCCCAGAGTGGTATCGCTCAGAATATTGGGGGTGTGTATCGAGTCTAACGGTTCTAATGGAACCGCACTCAGAAAGATCACCGCCAAGACGGAGAGTGCTCTCGGCCTCATTCGGAGAATCGCCAACAGGCACCGGGGAATCAAGGAAGACAATCTCATCCGAATTATACATGCTTTTGTTCTCTGCCGCCTTTCATATACTCGGCGGCCATGCATAATTGGTATGTTGCAGAGAGGAACAAGCTCAATTCACTCATCAAAAAGTATTTAAGCTTGGCCTCGCCTTACCTGCAAGCAACCACACCGAATACCTGTTTAAGCTCGGAGTCCAAAACAAGCTCGAAGAGATTATCGAGGCACAAGAGCACTCACAGCTGCTTAGGCTATCCGTCACCCAGACGGGCCGCAAGATACTCGACGAAACGGGCCTCAATCGTGTCGACCAGTGCCCTGACGCCGTGCGCATTACCAGCGATATCAGGTCTCAACTGCACATCGCGCCCCTTCCCCGTAATATGCTCCCCACAAACAGCGTCGGCAGACGTCGGGCCAGGGATACAGCTTTACTCGAGCATGTTCGCAATAACCACATTGAGACAAGCTTCATGGATGCCGCGGCATATGTCCAACAAGAGGCATTCGCCATCTCTACCGTAGGCTCGAATTCAAGGCTCATTTGCTACGCTACGGTACGCACATCGAGGCGCCTGGCAGCCGAACAGGTTGCAATCGCGCTGGCTGTGCTCGATAGTCACAGAGAGGCAATATATAGTCATTCCAAGGCAGCCATTAAGACCTACCAAACTGGTATGGTCTCCCCCTAGGCCCTCCGAATTCTCCAAAGCGCCAAACGTATCTCTCCACATTCTCTCATTTGGTTTCCCGCTCACTTGGGGTCGATTGAGGGTTCTCCCTCTAACCTTAACGAGGGCGCACACGTGGCCGCGCGAGGACTCACTGACCACGCCACCTCAGCAGTCCCCTTCCCGCGGGGAACAATTGCTTACGTTCATGAAATCACCACACACTACTATTTGTCAAGACGGGTATTCCCCCTCCCGCACCGCACCTTATGCAGGGCGCGGGCGGTTACCCTTCGACTTTTACAAGCCCGTGCGTACCCTAACCTCGCGGTTTTTCATGCCATATACCCTAAAAGATATCCCATTGCGGACTGCCCTGCCTGTGGACTAAGGGCAACATTGGACCAAGTGTTGTGGGAGTGTGAAGCCATCGGCTCCTCCTTCAGCGAGGATAGGTGAGCTGCGGTCTTGGGCAGCCCCGAACTCAACGTCCAAACCCTGGCCGCCCTGCGTGCCCGCGATCGGGCCGTCTAGCTCGGCTTGGCGGTCCACATGCGGGACTAGCCGGGTGGCGCGGGGTCACCCCGGCGTCTTCTCTGGACCGAAATAAAGTTAATTCACTCACTCATGTCGATGGACGAGCCGTTTGCGTTCTTCGAAAAGCAAGACAAACGACAAACGTGCGAACGAACGAGCTCAAAGAGAAAAAAATCCTAGAATTGAAGCTAAAACTAGAAGCGATGGGCTCAGCTCTCGTGATGGCACGAGTGCACCTGGATCAACGTCATCCAACTCACCTTCTTTGCCCTCGGCGGCGATATCTAAAGATTTAAACCTGTCGAAGGACAAGACGACGGCGTTCTTCGAAAATCAACACGAACGAACGTGCGAAGAGCACAAGAGAGAAAAAATTCTAGAATTGCAGCTAAAAATAGAAGCGATGGGCTCGCGCTCTCGTGATGGCACGAGTGCACCCGGTTCGCCGTCATCCAACTCACCTTCTTTTACCTTGGCGGCGACAGCTAAAGACTCAAACCTCTCGAAGGATGAGACGATGGCGTTCTTCGAAAATCAACATGAACGAACATGTAAGAAGCAAAAAAAGGAAAATAAATTCTAAAATTGAAGATAAAACTAGCGGAGATGGCCGTGGGCTCTCATAATGGCACGAGTACACCCGTATCGTCGTCATACGACTCACTTTCTTTGCCTTAGGCGATGATAGCTAAAGATTCAAACCTGTCGAAGGAGGAGACGAAGGCATTTTTTAAAATAAATCAATAAACTCGTACGAGTGCGCGAAGAGCAAAAAAGAGAAAAAGAAACTCTAGCAGTGAAGATAAAACTAGGAGCGATGGGCTCGGGCTCTCGTGATGGAACGAGTGCACCCGTATGGGGGTCATCCAATTAACTCACCTTGTTTGCCCTAGGCGGCGATAGCTTAAGATTGATACCTATCGAAGGACGAGACAAACGCGTTCTTCGAAAAGCAACACGAACGAACATGCGAAGAGGACAAATGAAAAAGAGAAATTCTAGAATTGCAGGAAAAACTAGCAGAGATTGGTGCAGGCTCTAGTGACGGCACGAGAGCACCCGGATCGTCATCCGACTCAGCTTCTTCGCCCTAGGCGGCGAGATCTAAAGATTGAAACCTATCGAAGGATGAGACGATTGCGTTCTTCGAAAAGCAACACGAATGAACGTGCGAAGAGCACAAAAAAGAAATTCTAGAATTGTAGATAAAGCTAGCCGAGATGGGCGCCGGCTCTCGTGATGGCACGAACACACCCGGATCGGCGTCATCCGACAGATCTTTTTTGCCCTAGGGGGGGGCGATAGCTAAACACCCAAATTTGTCAAAGGACGAGACGATGGCATTCTTCGAAAATCACAAACTCAACTCGTACGAGCGTGCGAAAAGCACAAAAGAGAAAAACAAATTCTATAATTGAAGATAAACCTAGCAAAGATGGGCGCGGGCTCTTGTGATGGCACGAGTGCACCCGGATTTGCGCCATCAGGCTCACACTCTTCGCCCTTGGCGGCGACAGCGAAAGATTTAAACCTCTCCAATGACGAGACGATCTTGTTCTTTAAATAGCAACGCGAACGAACATGCGAAGAACAGGAAAGAAAAAAAATTCTAGAATAGAAGATAAAACTACCAGTCTGACCTAACGTGGCATCACCATATAAATTTAACCCTGGCAGTTGCTAACTGTACTCTTGGAATACTTAAACGAACCCTCAAGTAAGCGCCACCATTCGTACGAAAACAGGCATATATTATAATGATTCGTCCGAAAATGGAATATACTGCGGCGATTTGGGATCCCCATCAGGTATATATATTGTCACGTGGTCGTGACGTCAAAGAACACAGTAGCAATACTGTGAAAGGCAAAAACTAGCTTTTATTGGGCGAACCTGTGCCCATAAAACACGCTACACTTAAAGCACAACGAGAGCGGCGAACACAGTCGGCGATCGTCGTAAATCTGATCAGCGGGTCAAGCGCGTCGGCTTTTATACAGCAGTCATCGAATGTTCCAGACTAAACGTTGGGACCCGCATGCCTTCTACAAAGTTCTACACCATTCGCGTCAAGCGATGAAATCAGATAACACAAGGTTCGGCGACAACAGACAGCGGATAGAAGCATCGATAACTTTCCAGAAAGTTCGGATACATGCAAGCGCGTCCCGCACTGTGCGATAACATTTGTTAGGCGGCTAAACGTGGTCGCCCGATAAAGATAAATACACGTGTCATTACCCCCCCTCTTAAAAAGCATCGACCCGATGCTGCAAACAAACGAAAGTAACAAATAAGCACTCGAAGCAATGAAAACAACAAAATAAGGGAAGTTCGTTAGCGTCCGTAAAACGGTTTAAGACGCACCACGTGGACCACTTCAGGTCGTGCGCGGCGCCGCTGTGAATGCGATGTGCCGTCTGGCACGACCTCATAGTCCAATGCGCCAATACGTCGAATAACCTTGTAAGGTCCGAAATAGCGGCGCAATAGTTTCTTACTCAGTCCTCGTCGGCGTATCGGGGTCCATACCCAAACACGGTCGCCGGGCTGGTACTCGACGAAGCGTCGTCGGAGGTTGTAGTGTCGGCTGTCCGTACGCTGCTGGTTTTTGATCCGTAGGCGGGCGAGTTGTCGGGCTTCTTCGGCGCGCTGGAGATAGCTAGCGACGTCAACATTCTCTTCGTCAGTTACGTGCGGCAGCATGGCGTCAAGCGTCGTCGTCGGGTTCCTGCCGTAAACCAGCTTAAACGGCGTGATCTGTGTTGTTTCCTGCACCGCCGTGTTGTAACGCAAATGTTACGTATGGCAGGACGGCGTCCCACGTCTTGTGTTCGACGTCGACGTGCATTGCTAGCATGTCGGCGAGGGTCTTGTTCAGACGCTCCGTGAGACCATTCGTCTGCGGATGGTAGGCAGTTGTTCTCCTGTGGCTTGTCTGGCTGTACTGCAGAATGGCTTGGGTGAGCTCTGCTGTAAAAGCCGTTCCTCTGTCAGTGATGAGGACTTCTGGAGCACCATGTCGCAACAGGATGTTCTCGACGAAGAATTTAGCCACTTCGGCTGCCCACGGGCTTTTCGTCGATGCCCACGGGCTTTTCGACGGCTGCATGATGTCGTCGCGCAGCATTTCGTCGACTTGTTCTCTTGTAGCTTCACGTTATCGCGGCGAAACTCAGTAAGGGCTCTGGCGAAGTGGTCGAGCGTACTCCTCGGTGATTATGCGATGCTTGGCGACTGGTGTTTGTCGAAGCCTCGATGACGTCGAAAAGCAGCTTTTGTACCGCCGGAGCACACTTCTGAGCTGCTATTGCTTAATCACGGGGAGCCTTGGATTAATGTCGTAGTCTGGTTCGGCAACCATGGTCGTCGGGGTAGATGCGGCGGAATCCGAGAGGACAAACGCATTGCTGTTTTCCAGAATTTCCTCGATGTATGCGATCGTCGTGCCCTTGTTGATGTGCTTGAACTCCTGGCTGAAGTTTGTCAGCAACACTTTCGTGTTTCCTCCGTGCAGTCGAGTGATCCCTCTTGCGACGCAAATTTCACGGCCTAGCAGTAGACGTTGGTCGCCTTCGATGACACCTTCTACGTCCGCGGGTGTTTCGGTGCCGACCGAAATAACAATGCTGGAGCGAGGCGGGATGCTCACTTGTTCTTCGAGCACACTCAAGGCGTGATGACTACGCGGGTTCTCCGACGGTATCGCATGGTCTTCCGACAGAGTTATTGACTTCGACTTCAGGTCGATGACTGCGCCGTGTTGGTTGAGGAAGTCCATGCGAGAATGACGTCTCGTGAACACTGCTGGAGGATAACGAAGGTGACAGGGTAAGTCCGGTCGTGAATGGTAATTCTTGCCGTGCACATTTCAGTCGGCGTTATGAGGTGTCCTCCGGCGGTACGAATTTGAGGGCCTTCCCATGTAGTCTTAACTTTCTTCAACTGGGCGGCGATGTGCCCACTCATGACGGAGTAATCAGCCCCTGTGTCGACTAAGGCGGTGACTGCGTGGCCGTCGAGAAGCACGTCGATGTCGGTGGCTCTTTGTCTTGCATTACAGTTCGGTTTTGGCGTCGGATCACGACTGCGTCGCGTCGACCTGTGGCTGGTATGTGACGTCGTCAGGTCGTCTTTCGTCGTCGCATTCTTTCCTTCCAGACTTCGTCGGGACGGCGGCGTGTCGTTATGTCGTCGAGGTAGTTTCTTCGGCGCCTTCGTCGGCGGCGGAGGATCTTCGACAGTTCGACAGACAGCAACCGCACCTCCATCGGTTGCTGCTTTTAGTTTTCCGGATATGGGCTCGCTGACCGGCCCCGAGCTGGGCCAGTGTATGGTCGGCGCTGCGGCGACAGGTAGCGGCCTGGTGTTGGTGAACGCGACGGTCGTCGAGAGCTCCACTGAGTAGCCGCGAGGTAGTCAGCGATATCACGAGGGCGTTCACCTTGCTGCGGGCGCGGAGCGTTGACGGCGAAACCTCGCAGTCCCATTTCCCGGTATGGACATCGTCGGTAGACGTGACCCGCTTCCCCGCAATGGTAGCAGAGCGGGCGGTGGTCAGGAGCGCGCCAAACGTCTGTCTTCCTCGGGTAGCTCCGCTGGGCGACGGGTGGGCGCGCTGTCGGCGGCGGCGGCGGACGACGGGATTGCGTCGTTGCAGGGCCCTGGCGTGGTCGCGGAGGGGGACCTTGACGGCGTGCGACGGCGGCGTATGTCATCGCTTCTGGCTGGGGCTGCGGTAATTGTGGTTGCAGCTCGGGAACTCCAAGTGATCGGTGCACCTCTTCTTTCACGATGTCGGCGATCGAAGCCACTTGGGGCTGCGACGAGGGCAGGACCTTGCGCAGTTCTTCGCGCACAATGGCCCTGATGGTCTCCTGAAGGTTGTCGGAATCCAGTCCTTGGATGGCGTACTGCGGCGTGAGCCCCTGGCGGTTATATTGCCGGGTGCGCATCTCCAGAGTTTTCTCGATCGTCGATGCCTCTGCAGAAAACTCAGCTACGGTCCTTTGCGGGTTACGGATAAGTCCTGCGAAAAGTTCTTGCTTGACACCCCGCATGAGGAAGCGGACTTTTTTCTCCTCCGGCATTTCTGGGTCGGCGTGCCGGAAAAGACGGGCCATCTCCTCCGTGAAGATCGCGATTGTCTCGTTTGGCAGCTGCACTATGGTTTCTAGTAGTGCTTGGGCTCGCTCTTTTCGTACGACGCTTGTAAACGTTTGCAAGAAGCCGCTTCGGAACAGATCCCACGTCATTAAGGTGGCTTCCCGATTCTCGAACCAGGTCCTGGCGGCGTCTTCCAGTGCGAAATTGACATGCCACAGCTTGTCGTCGCTGTCCCAACTGTTAAACGTAGCGACCCTCTCATACGTCTCTAGCCAGGTTTCCGGGTCCTCGATTGTTGAGCCGCGGAACGTCGGAGGTTTCCTGGGCTGCTGCAGCACGATGGGGGACGCTGGGGCTGCCATTGGGGTTGCCTTGGCCACAATCTTCTTGGTCTTTTCAGGTAGAAGTCCGCGCTCCGGGGGCAGCTGTTGAAGACGGCGGCTTGCTCGATGCTCCGGGACTACGTTGGTGTTCTCTTTGCGGTCCGGGCTTGGATCACGGCTTGTCGGGGGCGTCCGGTACATGAACGAAAAGCACCTCCACCAGATGTCACGTGGTCGTGACGTCAAAGAACACAGTAGCAATACTGTGAAAGGCAAAAAATAGCTTTTATTGGGCGAACCTGTGCCCACAAAACACGCTACACTTAAAGCACAACGAGAGCGGCGAACACAGTCGGCGATCGTCGTAAATCTGATCAGCGGGTCAAGCGCGTCGGCTTTTATACAGCAGTAATCGAATGTTCCAGACTAACGTTGGGATCCGCATGCCTTCTACAAAGTTCTACACCATTCGCGTCAAGCGATGAAATCAGATAACACAAGGTTCGGCGACAACAGACAGCGGATAGAAGCATCGATAACTTTCCAGAAAGTTCGGATACATGCAAGCGCGTCCCGCGCTGTGCGATAACATTTGTTAGGCGGCTAAACGTGGTCGCCCGATAAAGATAAGTACACGTGTCAATATCAAGCCTCTAACCTTGAAGCCCTGCAGAATCGTGCTGCTCGATTTATTTTTTCAGATTATTCGACATTCACCAGCGTTACATCTTTAAAGAAACGTGCCGGCTTGCAATCCTTGAGCCTTCGTCGAAAACATTCTCGCTTATCACTATTTCATAAAATTTTCCACCATACCTCACTTCATGGTGATTTTTTTCAGTCACCGGCGATTATCTTTCCTCGCCGCGATCACCCTAACAAAGTGAAACGCATTTTCTGCCAGTCGTCAACTTTCGCTCAATCCTTCGTACCACGCACTATCATCGATTGGAACGATTTACCCTCATACATAGCCATGGAAAGTGACATAGCCAAATTTAAGGAAACAATTCATACTGTGACGCGCTGTTAAAAAATATTGTTTTCTTATTAAGTGTGTTTCCCTGATATTTGTGATGCTTTGTGAGTTTTTGCTCGCTCCTGATGTTTTTATGTACCTTGATTTTTTTTATTTTGTTGTTTTGTTTTTTGTTTTTTGGTTTCCTGGTTCAATATGGTAACTACACTGCCTTGTTGAGCGGAAAAAAAGTGTGTTGTAAATGTTTTTCTTTTTTTGTATACTGTACCTGAATGTACACTTCTGTTCTTTCTTGTAGCCCCCCCCCCCTCCTTTATGTAATACCCTCCTTCGAGGGCCTTTAGGGGTATTGTAAATAATAATAATAATTGAAGATAAAACTAGAAGTGATGGGCTCGGGCTCTCGTGACGGCACGAGTGCACGGGGTTAATGCGACTCACCTTCTTTGCTTTAGGCCGCGAGCTCTAAAGATTGAAACCTATCGAAGAATGAGACGATTGCGTTCTTGGAAAAGCAACACGAACGAACGTGCGAAGAGCGCAAAAAAGAAAAAAGAAATTCTAGAATTGTAGATAAAGCTAGCCGAGATGGGCGCGGGCTCTCGTGATGGCACGAGTACACCCGGATCGTCGTCATCCGACTCACCTTCTTTGCCTTTAACGACAACAGATAAAGATTTAAACCTGTTGAAGGAGGAGACGATGGCGTTCTTCGAAAAGCAACACGAACGAATGGGTGACGAGCAGAAAAGAGAAAAAGAAATTCTAGAATTGTAGATAAAACTAGGAGAGATGGGCGCGGGCTCATGATGGCAAGTGACACCTGGATCGGCGTCATCCGAGAAACCTTTTTGCCCTTGGTGGCGATAACAAAATATTTAAACTTGTCAAAGCACGAGGCGATGGCGGTCCCCGACTATCAATATGAACGAACGTGCGAGGAGCACAAAACAGAAAAGAATCCCAGGATTTAAGATAAAACTAGAAGCGATAGGCTCGTGCTCTCGGGATGGCACGATTGCACCCGGATTACAGTCATCCGACTCACCTTCGTTGCCATAGGCGGCGATAGTTAAAGATTTAAACCGGTCAAGGAGGAGACAATGGCGTTCTTCGAAAAGCAACAGGAACGAACATGCGAAGAGCACAAACGAGAGAAAGAAATTCTAGAATTGGAGGAAAAACTAGCAGAGATGGCCGCAGGCTCTCGTGATGGCATGAGTACCACGGGATTGGCGTCATCCGACTCACCTTCTTTCCCCTAGGCCGCGTTAGCTAAAGATTTAAGCAAGTCGAAGGACGAGACGACGGCGTTCTTCAAAAAGCAACACCAACGAACATATGAAGAGCACAAAAGAGAAAACAAACTCTGAAATTGAAGATAAAACTAGTACAGATGGCCGCGCGGTCACGTGCTGGCACGAGTACCACCAGATTGGCGTCATGCGGCTAAGTTTCTTTGCATTAGGTGGCGATAGAAAAAGATTTAAACCTGTAAAAGGAAGAGACGATGGCGTTCTTCGAAAATTAACAAAATCAACACGTATGAGTGCGCGAAGAGCAAAAAAGTGAAAAAGAAACTCTAGAATTGAAGATAAAACTAGAAGCGATGAGCTCGGGCTCTCGTCATGGCACGAGTTCACACGGACCGGAGTCATCCGACTCACCTTCTTTGCATTAGGTGGCGATAGCTAAAAATTTAGAACTGTAAAAAGACGAGACGATGGCGTTCTTCGGAAATCAACACCAACGAACGTGCGAATAGCAAAAAAGAGAAAAAGAAACTCTAGAACTGAAGAGAAAACTAGAAGCGCTGGGCTCGGCTTCTCGTGATGGCACGAGTACACCCGCATCGGTGTCATCCGACTCAATTTCTTTGCCCTAGGCGGTGACAGCTAAACATTTCAACCTGTGAAAGGACGAGACGATGGCGTTCTTCGAAACGCAACACGAACGAACGTGCGAAGAGCAAAAAGGAGAAAAATAAATTCTTGAATTGAAGATAAAATTAGGAGAGATTGGCGTGGGCTTTCGTGATTGCACGAGCACACCCGCATCGGTGTCATCCGACTTAATTTCTTTGCGCTAGGCGGTGACAGCTAAACATTTCAACCTGTGAAAGGACGAGACGATGGCGTTCTTCGAAACGCAACACGAACGAACGTGCGAAGAGCAAAAAGGAGAAAAATAAATTCTTGAATTGAAGATAAAATTAGGAGAGATTGGCGCGGGCTTTCGTGATGGCACGAGCACACGCCTATCGGCGTTATCCGACTCACCTTCTTTGCCCTAAGCACCGATAGCTTAAGATTTAAACCTGTCGAAGTCTGAGAGGACGGCGTTCTTCGTAAAAGAACACCAACGAACATGCGAAGAGCACAAATAAGAAAATAATCTAGAATTAAAGATAAAACTAGCAACGATGGCCGCGGGCCGTCGTGATGGCACAAGTACAACCGGATTGGCGTCATCCGACTCACCTTCTTTGCCATAGGCGGCGATAGTTAAAGATTTCAACCTGTCAAGGAAGAGACGAGGCATTCGTCGAAAAGCAACCGGAACGAACATGGGAAGAGTACAAAAGAGAAAAAGAAACTCTAGAATTGATGATTAAACTAGTAGAGATGGCCGCGGGCTCTCGTGATGGCTGGAGTACACCCTGATTGGCATCATCCGGCTCACATTCTTTGCCCTAGGCGGCGACAGCTAAACATTTAAACCTGTCGAAGGACGAGACGATGGTGTTCTTTAAATAGCAACATGAACGAACGTGCGATGAGCAGAAAAGAGGAAAACGAATTTTAGAATTGAAGCTACAACTAGCAGAGATGGCCGCGGGCTCTCGTGATGGCACGAGCACAGCCGGATCGGCGTCATCGGACTTGCCTTCTTTGCCCTAGGCGACGATAGCTAAAGATTTAAACTCGTCAACGGACGAGATGATGGCGTTCTTCGATAAGCAACACCAACGAACGTGCGAAGAGCACAAACGAGAAACAGTGGGCATGGGAACAACGCTACAATGCGGCTGACAATTATCTTCCGCTTCGGCCTGTTTCAGCTCGTGACAGCATCATGCAGCCCAAGCACCGCTGCGGCACCTTATCGGTGCTGCAATGGCGCTTTGCCACACGTGTTGCACACTGAAAACCCAGCGCCGAATGGCGCAGCCTTCGCTGACTCACTAGTTGCCACGCCAGCTCCAGTGACTCTCCCTTGATGTATTACTGCATCACCATCGACATCAATGCCCCCGCTCTACTTAAACTACTGGCACCATCCGCAGCAGTTCAGTGGGCATGGGAACAACGCTACAATGCGGCTGACAAATATCTTCCGCTTCTGCCTGTTTCAGGTTTGTTACACATCTTCTAAACGCTCAGATAACGCCTTCCTTGTCGTCTTCCCATGCCCACAGCTGCTTTTGAACCATGTGCATGAGTGTTTCTGTGTGATGAAAATGTTGCTGTCCGGGGATGTCAAGCTGAATCCCGGGCCGAATCCTAATAAATCCGGGAAAGCTTCAGGTGATGACAGTCCAGTTTTATCGCTGCTTCATGATCTTCGGGACCGTTCCGCTAACATAGAACAAGGACAGGCGCGCATATTTGATTACCTGCAAAGCCTTATAGCAAATCAGAAGGAACTGAGTAAAAACGTTGCAGAAATCTCCGCCCGCCTTAACGCTATGGAAAATAAATTGCAGTTGCTCGACGCAGTTCGGGAGGACATGACCACAGTGAGCGAAAATGCTGAAAGAGCACTAGCTCAAAATGAGATACTAAATATGCGTTTAAGTGACCTTGAGGATAGGTCTCGTAGAAACAATATTGTGTTTTATAATGTTCCAGAGGGACCCAATGAAACAAGGGCAGAATCCGAGGAAAAAATAAGAGGTATTGTTCAAAAGAACATGTCCTTAACCTTAGCCGAACTTGACATTGAACGCGCGCACAGGATCGGTAAGGCTGTAACGGGAAGAAAGCGACCAATAATTGTGAAATTCACGCACTACAAAACTAAAGAACAGGTCATGGGCGCAAAAAGCCAGCTAAAGGAGTCCGATTTCTCGAATAATGAAGATTTTGCTCCGGACAACAGGCATGCACGGAAAAAGCTTGCTGAATTCGCAAAGCAAACTGAGCCCAGTGAATCATTTAGTCTTCGTTTTAACAAGCTTGTTCTGGAGGAAAAATGCTATACCTACTGCCCTATAACTCATAGCGTTCAAAAAAAAGATGAAAAACGTGTTGTAACTAACTCTGGTCCTTTGTCTCCTAGATAGCTCAACGAACATGAGCACCGACCTGCGCAGGCACCACATAACGTCTCAGTTGTTTTTACTAATAAACGCAGTGTCATTGGCAATCGTGATAGTTTATCTTGCACGGCCGATACTACAGCAGCTGACATCATTGTACTAGCAGAAACTTGGCTCAATGAAACTGTGCATAATTATGAAACATTTTCAACGGAAAACTGTTACCGTGTATTTCGCTGTGACTGTTCTTTTGGTCGTGGCGGTGGTGTATTAATCACTGTGTCTGACAATCTAGAATGCTTTGAAGTTAGTGTTGATACTACACTGGAGTTCAAATGTGTACAGGTAACAATTAGCCATAAAGCTCTGTTATTTTCTGCATGCTACCGCGCACCATCTACGCCCGTCGGCTTTTCTAACGACCTTCATGATATTCTGAACATTATTCAAACAAAGTTTCCTGGTCGTCCTATTTTTATTTTTGGTGATTTCAACTTCCCGAGCATTAACTGGTCTAGCCCTGCAGTGGACGGTGTCGGGTCTTCCGAGTCGGCAAGTTTTTCATCCCTCTACTCCTTCTTCTCGCTAACACAAATGGTTACCCAGCCGACAAAGACGACAGCTACCAGTTCTAACGTATTAAGACCTTTTGCTAACGAGCGCCCCAGATTTCGCTTCCGAGGTAAAATACTTGCCAGGCTTAAGTGATCATTGTTTACTGCACATCACGTTGAATTTACTGTCGAATAAAACGGCAAATAAAACAAAAACCATTTACAAATATTCTAAAGCAAGTTTTTCTTCAATAAATGGTGGCCTCCGGTTTTTTCTCGACGATTTCGTCCTGGCATTTTCCGAACGATCTGTTAACGACAACTGGTGCATGTTTAAAAAAACTACATGAATTAATCGAATTGCACGTCCCTCGTAAAATCATCGCTACTAATCGTAGGTCCCCATGGTTCACTCGTTCCTTAAAACGCCTCGGGACAGAAAAAGGCGGTTATATGTCAGGGCGAGGTCGTCCGGAAGATCGGAGCATTGGTCAGCTCTAACAGCCGCAGTAGGCAATTATAAAAAATCGTTAAAGATGCTAAACAACATTTCTTTAATGTCACACTGCCATCATTTCTTTTAACTGATACTAAACAATTCTGGAACGTTGTTAATGGGTAAGATCAGCCATCAATCTCTCTCCTGGATTCTCAATAAAATCCCATCCCTAACAGTGATAGTGCTAATGTACTTAACGAGACTTTTGCTGATGCATTTTCTGCCCCTTTTAGCGCATCACCACCAGACTATACTCCCGATACCATATTTCCTATGGATCCTATTCGTTTTGGCTTTGAAGGCATTATAAGTATCATATATCGTTTAAAGTTATCCTCTTCATGTGGTCCCGATAATATCAGCACTAAAATCCTGAAAAACACTAAAGTGTATTCTTACATCATACTATCGAAAATATTTAAGCAATCCCTTCAAACTTGCGACCTCCCAGACGACTGGAAATTGACTAAGGTGGTTCTACTCCATAAATCAGGCGACAAGCACCTATCACTCAACTATCGGCCAGTATCACTAACCAGCATTACTTGCAAGATAATGGAACATGTAATCTTGTCATCCCTAGCAAACTTTCTTGAGTCATCATCCTTTTTTACTCATGCACAGCATGGTTTTAGAAAACCCATTTCTTGTGAAACGCAGCTAATAAATTTTGTACTGGAGCGCAATATCGTGCCTGGAAGTCAACCAGTGCGCATGTGCAACACGCCCCCTACTTATTGCAGCGCTCCTTATATACCCGGCTGCGTTTCGGAATAAAGTGCTTTTTGTTACCTTCTACTCGTCTGGCCTACATGGTGTCAGAAGTGGGCACGGCAGTTAATTCCTGCCCGTGCGGCAAGTTTTGCCATAGGATACCAGCTTAACCGCAGTATTGATTCTCATGAACGAGACAAGGGCTCATCCGGAACGAGAACCACAAGCCACAACGATGACTTCGACTCTGCTACCACCGCCCAATCCGCTCGACGTTACTGGAGACATTTTCCACAACTGGAACATCTGGAAAAATGAGTTCGAACTTTTTGCAACAGCGACAAGGCTGAGTCTACAGCCCCAGGTTGTTCAGACCGCTAAATTTTTAATAACTATCGGTGAAGATGCAAGGCGTGTTTTCCGCACCTTGAAGTTTGAAAACGAGGAACAGAAGAATGATCGGAAAGTATTAATGCAGAAGTTCGAAGAACATTACAGACCAGTTGCAAATCTCACCTACAACGAGTTTCGGATTGGTTCAAGGAACCAGCGCGAGGGCGAGTCATTTAACGAACGGCTCACAGAACTGAAGGCTCTAGCTGTGCACTGTGAATTTGGCGAGATTGAAGATAGACTTCTACGCAGTAGAATAATCCTTGGGATAAGAGACAAAGAACTGCAGCAGAGACTTGTTTCTGAAAATCCGAACTACGCAAGAACGGTTGAGATCTGCCGTGCTGAAGAACAGAGCAAAGGACAGGTCGCTGAAATACGAGGATGCCAGGGCGGCAGCACTTCTTTTCAATCGCAAATCAACATTGACGCTGTAAAAGCAAAGACTGCCATCTGCCCGAAATGTGGCTTACAACATCAAAAAGCGGCAAGATCCCCAGCAATCGGGAGGTATTGCAAAAATTGTAATGGCCGAAACCATTTTGCTAATGTATGCCGCACACGAAGCTCGAAAACACGGCCAGAAACACGGCACGTGCGACAGGTGCAAATGACTGGTGACGAAGATGGGGCTGGCGACGAGACATACTTCCTTCAAGCGCAGGAAGTTCAAGCGGTCACGAGTGACGAGCACTGGGTGTCAGTGTTAAATGTGGCTGGTATCATGACCAAATGTAAGATAGACACAGGGGCGAACTGTTGTGTTATACCAGAAACGGTCTTTCGAAAGTTGTCCGCGGCGCCTGAGCAGAACTGTTACGCAACCTTGCGTACGTTTTTCGGCCACACAGAACAAGCAATCGGAAAGATAAACCTGCTCGTATCTAATAAGGCTCGAAGCACCGAGGTTACGTTTTTTGTTGTCGTCCAAGATGTACCACTTACATTAAGCGGACACGTCGCTGAGAAACTGGGCCTGACAAAACGCATAGATGCCGTCAACAAAGTGTCCGAGATCCCCATATCTGGCTTTGAAGACGTCTTCCAGTGTCTAGGACAACTTGAGGGCATCGCCTATCGCCTGCAGCTGAAACCCGATGTACGACCAACCATAAAACCAGCGAGGAGAATTGCCGTCGCCCTCCAAGAGCCCGTGAAAGCGAAGCTCGACGAGATGGAACGCGATGGCGTCATTGCAAAGATGACAGAGCCTTGCTCGAGGTCGAGCTATATGGTCGTAGTCCTGAAAAAGGATAAGATACGCATATGCTTGGACCCTTCCGACTTAAACAAGGCGATTTTGCGGGAGCATTACCATATGCCTACATTGGAAGACGTACTGCTACGGCTGCAAGGAGCCAAATATTTTTCTACCCTCGATGCCGCGTCAGGGTTCTGGCAAATAACCCTCGACGAAGAAAGTTCGTGCGTTTGCACCATGAGCACGCCATTCGGAAGGTACAGATTTCTGCGCATGCCATTCGGCATCACATCAGCACCAGAGGTTTCTTAACGCGCCATGCACGAGGTCATTGGAAGCTTCGCTGGCGTAGCTGTCGTAATGGACGATATATTGGTCTGGGGAAAGACAAGGCAGGAGCACGACACGAACCTCACCGCCTTGCTTGAACGCTGTAGGGAACGTAATCTAAAGCTCAATAAAAAGAAGTGCCAATTCTTGCAGACCAGTGTACGTTACATGGGCCACCTCCTCACCGCTGAAGGACTGTCACTGGACTCAGACAGAGTTCACGACATTATGCAAGTTCCACCGCCGAAGAACCGTAAGGAGCTTCAAGTGTTTCTTGGAATGATAAACTTTGTGTCTCGGTTCATCCCAAACCTGTCAGTCGCATCTGCACCTAATCGGGAGCTACTTAAGAAGGACGTCGCTTGGACGTGGACAGAAGTGCAGGAAAACAGTTTCTAAAAGTTACGAGCTAGTCTTGCCACAGCGCCAGTCCTAGCATACTTTGACCAGTCTAAGCCAGTGAAACTGTCCATGGACGCGAGCCAGTACGGTGTCGGAGCAGTCATCTTGCAAGATGACCACCTCATTGCATATTCGTCCCGCTCCTTAACTGCCCCACAACAGCGGTATGCCCAAATTGAAAAGGAAACCCTAGCAATAGTCCATGGCTGCATGAAATTCAAGGACTACATACTCGGTCTACCACTAGTCACGGTAGAATCAGACCACCGAGCCCTGGAATCGATCTTCAAGAAACCACTTTGCGATTGCCCTCTTCGCCTTCAGCGCATGCGCCTCACGCTTCAAAGATTCCCTATCAGCGTGATATACAAACCAGGAAAGGAACTGTCTTTGGCCGACGCACTTTCACGCTTTCCTTGCAAAACAGAGCTGGTGGATGAAACAGAGCACTTTCAAGTCAATGTTGTTTCTTGGTTACCTGTTTCAGATCAACAGCTGCTCAGTATCAGAACGGAGACTGATAAGGACACCCTCATGACCGAACTCTGCCGTTACGCGAGTACAGAGTGGCCCAAAAGCAAGCAGCAGCTCCCGGATGCCTTCAAGCCATACTGGAGCTACCATGATGAGCTACACGTCGAGGATGGGCTGCTTCTCAGAAGCAACAAGCCTGTAATTCCTCCATCGAAACGCAAGGAAGTTCTCGGCCTGCTCCACGCTGCACATTGCGGCGAAGGCAAAATGAAGGCCAGAGCAAGATAGGTAATGTACTGGCCAAACATGAACGCCAACATTTCTGATGTAGCGAAGTCATGCGCTGTTTGCGACAAGTACAAAAAAAGAAATGCAAGGCTGCCCATGCTGAGCCACGAACTACCGAGTTTGCCATGGCAGGTTGTCGCGGTCGATGTTTTTCACGACGAAGGCAATGATTACTTCATAGTGGTAGATTCTTATTCGTTTTTCTTCGAGGTTCGCAAGCTTAGTCGGACTACCGCTGCTGCTGTGATCAACGCAAGTGCAGATATCTTCGCGACACATGGCGTTCCCGTCAAACTGTGCACTGACAACGGCCCTCCTTTCAACAGTGCAACATTTCAAGCATTCACAGGTCAATTTAATATCAGCCACACCACTTCTAGCCCGTACCATCCGCGCGCCAACGGCTTGGCAGAGCGTGCCGTTCAGGAAGGTAAACATCTGCTAAACAAATGCCAGTTTTCCACCCTTGAATTTTACAGTGCGTTGTTGGAGTGGCGGAATACTACGAGGGACGAACAGTTGAAGTCGCCAGCTCAAAGGCTCATGGGACGTCACACCGGAAGCCAACTCCCGGTTCTCAACTGTAACCTGGAGCCCAAGACGATACCCACGGAAGCAGTTCGTTAGCGACTACAAGAAATACGACATAAACAGCGTTCCTACTACAACAGAACGACACGGGCTTTGCCAGACCTTCGTAGCGGAAACAGAGTGTCCGTATACGACACCCTAAGCGGAACGTGGTAATTGCCATGGCATGGTAATTGGTCCTGCAGAGCCACCGCGATCCTACTTAGCGGATACAGACAGTGGACAGCAGTTACGCTGTACGAGAGAGCATCTCAGGGCCACAAGCAGAAACCCGAAAACAGGCTGTGCCAAGTACCCCAGCAAACGCAATTCAAGCCCCACTTCGAAGAAGTGAACGGGTACGCCAAGTGCCGCAACGTTATCCACTTCCTGAACGTAAATAGCAAAGCAATCCTTGTTTGGAAATGAAAATGTTCATCAATGTTCCTTCTTTTTTTTTCTTCTCTTTTTTTTACTCAAGGAAGGGAAGATGTACTAGAGCGCAATATCGTGCCTGGAAGTCAACCAGTGCGCATGTGCAACACGCCCCCTACTTATCGCAGCGCTCCTTATATACCCGGCTGCGTTTCGGAATAAAGTGCTTTTTGTTACCTGCTACTCGTCTGGCCTACAAATTTTACAAAAGATATTAACTTCATACTTGATCGTGCCAGCGAGGTTGACTGCATCTATTTAGATTTTTCCAAAGCATTCGACAAAGTCTCTCACAGCTTGCTTCTTCATAAACTAAGCAAACTTAACATCGACAAAAATGTACTACGATGGATTGTATGCTTTTTGTCTAACACGTTACAGTACGTGCATGCTAACGGCATTACCATCATCGTTATCTGTGACCTCAGGCGTCCCACAAGGTTCTGTTATCGGTCCCTTGCTCTTTCTGGTATATATTAATGACTTGCCTAACAACGTAACATCCACAGTGCGACTTTTTGCGGATGACTGCGTGGTTTACCGGGAAATAAAAATACTAATGACACCGTACTACTCCAGGAAGACTTAGCTACTATATCTAACTGGTGTTCACAATGGAAGATGACACTTAACGATACTAAATGCAAAGTAATGCTATGTTCACACTACGGTCGTAACGCGCGTAACAGCTCTTTTGGCGTATCGAACGTAACGGCTGTAAAAAACGTTACGGCAGTTAAGCCGGCACCTTTGTTCACATTTACTGCTGCTTAAATTACGGCTTTTACAACAGGCCAATCAAATTTGGAGCTGCAGAATCGACGTCACCAGCGGTCCAACATGGCTCCTGCCAACATGCGAGCGCTGGCCGAGATCGAAGAAATTCACGCTCAAAACAAACTTATAGTCATGTATTCAATCGCCCAAAGACGACGAAGGTGACGCAGAAGGGTTTGGGTGCGGCAAGTATCAGGGCCGTGGACGGCGATTTTCACAACCTTTTCGCCAAGCTCCGAGTTGGTGACGCTGCGATGTTTCATAACATCATGCGCATGTCGCCCCAGCAGTTCCGCTTCCTTGAAAACCTAATGAGACCACTCATCGAAGTTCGGAGCACGCACCTGCGGCCATCGATTTCCTCGGCAGATAAACCAGATGAACTGAAAACAGTCTCGCAAGGCGCACTGCAAAAATTTTCACGAACACAGCCAATCGTGCGCACGGAATGGCGGAATGACACTTCCCGCGCCCGGAGCTGTCTGCAGACGGGAGGACGGAAGTGTCGTCACCGGTTGTTGAAAGCCGAAAGCTTATCGGTCATTGGCTGTGTCGCAACGGTCGTAACATAACAGTCGTAAATGTTGCCGACCCTTTAACACTCTCACCCACTATTTTTGCGAGAATTACGCACGTTGGTACCTTTACGTTCGCAGTCTGAACTAGACGCATACGCTTGTTGCGCTTCCGCTTACGTATGTTACGAAAAATCGGCGCCTTACGAACGTAGTCTGAACATAGCATAATGCGTTTTTCGCATCGCGTCAATCCGTGCCCCGCTCCCTACACTATTTGTTCTTCCCTGCTAACACCGGTAGCATCTTATGCTATGTTCAGACTACGTTCGTAAGGCGCCGATTTTTCGTAACATGCGTAAGCGGAAGCGCAACAAGCGTATGCGTCTAGTTCAGACTGCGAACGCAAAGGTACCAATGTGCGCAATTCACGCAAAAATCATGGGTGAGAGTGTTAAAGGGTCCGCAACATTTACGACTGTAATATTACGACCGTTGCGACACAGCCAATTACCGATAAGCTTTCAGTTTTCAACAACTGGTGACGACACTTTCGTCCTCCCGTCTGCAGACAGCTCCGGGCGCGGGAAGTGCCATTCCGTGCGCACGATTAGGTTGGCTGTGTTCGTGAAAATTTGTGCAGTGCGCCTTGCGAGACTGTTTTCAGTTCATCTGGTTTATCCGCCGAGAAAATCGGTGGCCGCAGATGCGTGCTCCGAACATCGATGGGTGGTCTCACTAGGTTTTCTAGGAAGCGGAACTGCTGGGGCGACATGCGCATGAAGTTATGAAACATCGCAGCGTCAACTCGGAGCTTGGCGAAAAGGTTGTGAAAATCGCCGTCTACGGCCCTATCGAGAAATACTTGCCTCACCCAAACCCTTCTGCGTCGCCTCCGTCGTCTTTGGGCGACTGAATACATGACTAAATGTTTGTTTTGATTGTGAATTTCTTCGATCTCGGCCAGCGCTCGCATGTTGACAGGAGTCATATTGGACCTCAGGTGACGTCGATTCTGCAGCTCCAAATTTGATTGGCCTGTTGTAAAAGCCGTAATTTACGCAGCAGTAAATGTGAACAAAGGTGCCGGCTTAACTGCCGTAACGTTTTTTACAGCCGTTACGTTCGATACGCCGAAAGAGCTGTTGCGCGCGTTACGACCGTAGTGTCAACATAGCTCTACAAATAGCTCGGTGTCATTATAACGTCAAACCTAGCTTGGAAGGCGCATATCATTTCTATCATCGCGTCCGCTAACCGCATGCTTGGATATCTGAAACGGAATTTTTCCTTAGCCCCGACACCTGTTAAACTTCTGTACAAATCGCTTGTCCGCTCCAACTTAGAATATGCTAACTCAGTATGGGACCCTTTCACTAACTCTCTTATCGACGCTCTCGAAGCCATACAGAACAGAGCAGCCCGTTTCATCTTTCGTAACTATGATCGTTTGTCCAGCGCCACAGAAATGAAAAACACATTGTCACTAACCCCTCTCTCAACGCGCAGAAAAATATCACGCCTGTGTCTCTTTTTTAAAATTTACCACATGAATTCCACTTTTAAAGATACATTACTCACGCCCCCAACATATGTTTCATCCCGCTTAGATCATCCATGCAAAGTTGGTGTTTCACAGTGCCGTACAACATCCTGCAGGAATTCTTTCATTCCAAAAACACCGTTGGACTGGAATCAGCTACCATGGGATATTGCACTTTTGGAAGATTTTGATGAATTTAAGAAGAAATTATCAACACATTATTCTTGCCATAGCTTTGGTTCCATTTCCATTTTTCTCGTTATCCTGCGCATCCTTCTGTATGTTCCCCCAGAACTTCTGCGTTCATGTTTGTGCTAATGGTGGCGTTTTGCAATTTTCAACTTTTCTGTGCGTGATTTAGCGTTTCTTGGTAATTGTATAGTTTTGAGCTCACTTCATGTTCCGGGTTGTGAATTATGCATTTGTTCCGGTATATATATATAAAACATATATATATATATATATATATATATATATATATATATATGCGGTGTCTCCTTTTGTACAAATTCATTGAAATGCGTGTAGCACACCCCTCAATAATGCCCTGTGGGCCATGAGGGTATCTGAAATAAACAAATAAATAAATAAAAAAGAAATTCTAGAATTGGAGGAAAAACTATCAGAGATGGGCGCGGGCTTTCATGATGGCACGAGAAAACGCGGATCGTCATCACACGACTCACCTTCTTTGCCCTAGGCGGTGATTGCTTGAGTTTAAACCTGTCGAAGTTCGAGACGACGGCGTTCTTCGAAAAAAAAACACCAACGAACAAGCGAAGATCACAAAAGAGAAAAAGAAATTCTAGAATTAAGGATAAAACTAGTAGAGATGGCCGCGGGCTCTCGTGATCGCTGGAGTACACCCCGACTGACGTCATCCGGCTCACTGTGTTTGCCCTAGGCGGCGACAGCTAAAACTTTAAGCCTGTCGAAGGACGAGACGATGGTATTCTTCGAAAAGCAACACGAACGACCGTGCGAAGAGCACAAAAGAGAAAAACAAATTCTATAATTGAAGATAAAATTAGTAGAGAAGGCCGCGGGCTCTCGTGATGGCACGAGTACACCGGGATCAGTGTCATCCGACTCACCTTCTTTGCCATTGGTGGCGACAGTTAAAGATATCAACCTGTCAAGGAAGAGACGATGGCGTCCTTAAAAAGCAACACGAACGAACATGCGAAGAGCAAAACAGAGAAAAAGAAACTCTAGAATTGGTGGAAAAACTAGCAGAGATGACCGCGGGCTTACGTGATGGCACGAGAACTCGCGGATCCTCGTCATCCGACTCACCTTCTTTGCCCTACACGGCGATAGCTTAAGGTTTAAACCTGACGAAGGACGAGACGATTGCGTTCATCGAAAAGCAACACGAACAAACATGCGAAGAGCAAAACCGAGAAAAAGAAACTCTAGAATTGGTGCAAAAACTAGCAGAGATGACCGCGGGCTCTCGTTATAGCATGAGTACAACCGAATTGGCGTCATCCGACTCACCTTCTTTGCCATAGGTGGCGATAGTTAAAGATTTCAATCTGTCAAGGAGGAGACGATGGCGTCCTTCGAAAACCAACAGGAACGAGCTAGCGAAGAGTACAAAAGAGAAAAAGAAATTCTAAATCTGAAGATAAAACTAGTAGAGATGGCCGCAGGCTCTCGTGATGGCTGGAGTACACCCCGATTGGCGTCATCCGGCTCACATTCTTTGCCCTAGGCGTTGACAGCTAAAGATTTAAACCTGTCGAAGGACGAGACGATGGTGTTCTTTAAATAGCAACACGAATAGATGTGCGATGAGCACAAAAGAGAAAAACGAATTCGAGAATCGAAGATAGAAGTAGCAGAGATGGTCGCGGGCTCTCGTGATGGCAAGAATACACCCGGATCGGTGTCATCCGGCTCACCTTCTTTGCCCTAGGCGGCGATAGCTAAAGATTGAAACCTGTCGAAGGACGAGACGATTGCGTTCTTCGAAAAACAACACCAACGAACAAGCGAAGAGCACAAAAGAGAAAAAGAAATTTTAGAATTGAAGTTAAACTAGTAGAGATGGCCGCGGGCTCTCGTGATGGCTGGAGTACACCCCGATTGGCGTCATCCGGCTCACATTCTTTGCCCTAGGCGGCGATAGCTAAAGATTTAAACCTGTCAAAGGACGAGACGACGGCGTTCTTCAAAAAACAACACCAACGAACATGTGAAGAGCACAAAAGAGAAAAATAATTTCTGGAACTGAAGATAAAACAAGCAGAGATGGCAGCAGGCTCTCGTGATGATACGGATACCACCAGATTGGCGTCATCCGACTCACCTTCTTTAACCTAGTTCGCGTTAGCTAACGATTCAAGCCTGTCGAAGGACGAGACGACGGCGTTCTTCAAAATGCAACACCAACGAATAAAGGGGAAATCAGACATCCACCCGTACGTAGCAATAGCTACAAAGGAAACCCGTACGGGTTCCTCGAAAGAAACGCTTCATAGTTGGAGAAAAATTCGTCCTGGTCCGGGACTCGAACCCGGGACCACCGCTTTTCCGGGGCAGCCGCTCTACCATCTGAGCTAACCATGCGGCTAGCAGATGGCAGGGCGAAGTCAAATTTGTCGACAACACGAAGCAAAGGCAAGTGTTTGACGTAGTAGTTTTGCGGAAACCCGCAAGAAATTTTAGAATTGAAGTTAAACTAGTAGAGATGGCCGCGGGCTCTCGTGATGGCTGGAGTACACCCTTATTGGCATCATCCGGCTCACATTCTTTGCCCCAGGCGGAGACAGCCAAAGATTTACTGGTCGAAGGACGAGACGATGGCATTCTTCGAAAAGCAACACCAACGAGCGTGCGAAGAGCACAAACGAGAAACAGAAATTCTAGAACTAAAGATAAAACTAGCAGAGATGGCCGCGGGCTCTCGTGATGGCACGAGCACAACCGAATTGGCGTCATCCCACTCACCTTCCTGGCCCTACGCGGCGATAGCTTAAGATTTAATCCTCTCGAAGTTCGAGACGACGGCGTTCTTCGAAAAACTACACCAGCAAACAAGCGAAGAGCGCAAAAGAGAAAAAGAAATTCTAGAATTGAAGATAAAACTAGCAAAGATGGGCGGGTGCTCTCGTGAAGGCACCAGCACACCCTGATCGGCGTCATCCGACTCACCTTCTTTGCATTAGGTGGCGATAGCAAAAGATTCAAACCGCTAAAAGGACGAGACGATGGCGTTATTTGAAAGTCAAGAAAATCAACACATGCGTGCGCGCGAAGAGCAAAAAAAGAGAAAGAGAAACTATAGAATTGAAGATAAAACTTGAAGCGATGGTCTCCGGCAATTGTGATGGCACGAGTGCACCCGGATCGGCGTCATCCGACTCACCTTCTTTGCACTAGACGGCGATAGCTAAGGATCGAAACCGCTAAAAGGACGAGACGATGGCGTTCTTTGAAAGTCAACAAAATCAACACATGCGTGCGCGCGAAGAGCAAAAAAAGAGAAAGAGAAACTATAGAATTGAAGATAAAACTTGAAGCGATGGTCTCCGGCAATTGTGATGGCACGAGTGCACCCGGATCGGCGTCATCCGACTCACCTTCTTTGCACTAGACCGCGATAGCTAAGGATTGAAACCTGTCGAAGGACGAGACGATGGAATTTTCCGAAAGTCAACAACAATGATCTTACCAGATGCAATATCGATGTGTTGACTTGTTCCGCAAAAAATCTGCGTGATATGTTCCAGCAATCTTGACTGTGTACCGTTGTAGTTAGTGATTTTTGCCCTTAGTGCTTTTGCGCTTCTCTTTTCTTTTCTTCTCTTTTTTTCCCCTTACCGTTTCCCACCTGCCCTGCTGCTGCCATTGTAAACGGAACCTGGGGCCAGTCAAGCTGCTTCTCCGCAGCTTTTTTCCCGTTGTTTTTCCGCCACAACCATGTACCTACTTGCTTGTGGAAACAAGTAAATAAAAAAAATCAACACATACGAGCTTGCGAAGGGCAAAAAAAATAAAAAAAATTCTAGAATTGAAGATAAAACTAGAAGCGATGGGCTCGCACTCTCGTGATGGTAGGAGTGCAGCCGGATCGACGTCATCCAACTCACCTTCTTTGCCCTAGCCGGCGATAGCTAAAGATTGAAACCTGTCGAAGGACGAGGTGATTGCGTTCTTAGAAAAGCAACACGAACGACCGTGCGAAGAGACAAAAAGGGAGACAGAAATTGGAGAATTGGAGACAAAACTAGCAGAGATGGGTGCGGGCTCTAGTTATGGTACGAGTACGCCCGGATCGCCGTCATCTGACTCACCTTCTTTGCCCTAGACGGCAATAGCTTAAGATTGAAACCTGTCGAAGGAGGAGGCATTTTCCTTCTTTAGCATCTCTAAAGCAACTCGATAGGAATATTCTATAGACATTCGTCTTTCGAATCTCCAAACCTACTCGACAGAAATATTCTATATAAATTAGTCTTTAGCATCTGTAAACAATTCGATAGAAATATTCCATAGAAATTTGTCTTTAGCGTCTATAAAGCAACACGATACAAATATGCTATGGAAACTTGTCTTTAGCATCTCTAAAGCACCTCGATAGAATTGTTCCATATAAATGTGTCTTCAGAGTTCCTGTAAAAATACGGTGGGCAAATACCTTTTGGAACTCGATAGGAATAGTCTATAGGCAATGAAAATAAACACAGTAGAGTTGTATGGAAAAAATTCAAAAGGCTTTCTAAAAAAACACATAAAACATTTTTGTAAGGGCGGTGTCTACTCTGCGTTGACGTCTGGATAGGCAGATTTAATTTGTGGTGGTTTGACTTGTGACAAACGTCTAATTAACGCCTTTGTGGTGTTGAGACGTCACACCCTGCAATGAACAAAGGAAAAGAAAACCCGATCTTCAAAAAACACTCTGTCGGTGTCACTTATGAGATTACGTTCAGCTGCCCGAAGGTGTACAGCCTCCCTGATTTTTAATAATATAGCGCGAGCGTCGACTGAACTGCTTATAACAGCTTATAACGGCGATAAGCGTGCAACAAGGCGAGAGTTCGCGCACGAGCCTTGTTGCCTTGTTGCACTCGCCTTGTTGCACGCTCTTGTTGCACGCTTATCGCCGTTATAAAGCGCTCACCAGCAGTTCAGTCGACGCTCGCGCTATATTATTAAAAATCAGGGAGGCTGTACATCGAAAATACCGGCCAATGCATAAGACAGCGGATACGAGAACATGCACTATCAACAAAAATGACACACGCTCATTCATCATGATAAGTCGCGCCCGTGAAACCCTGTGCTATCGGATAGTCGAATTATACAACCAAGTTCTGACACACTTGCCCGTGAGCTGGCCGAGTCCTATTTTGCCAAGAATGAAGGTAATGCATGCGTAAAGAAACTTTGTGTATTGTGTCCACGGCAATTAATTTATCTTCCTGCGTAGGCGGATGTTTTTCATTAAGTACTTTGGTGGATGTTCTTTTTTCGTGTTTTTTTGTGCACGCGTTGAATGCTTTTTTCAGCAAATAAATCATCTGGGAGTGTGTCTGTCATATTATACTCGTCAATGCCACTCAACAACTGTGTTCTTGAAGTAACGTATTTCCTAACTGCGCTAGTGAAGATCATCAGCGTAGCCTGTGCGAAAATGAGTTTTAAACCGGCTGCGAGAAGCTCCTGTCATCGATCTGCTGCCACACAGTGGGCGGGGACCGGCGAAGCCAATAAAGGGGGCGTTGCCAAACGCGCACTCAGGAGCCGACCGCTCATGGGTGAGTGGGCAGTCGGGATCAGACCTCCGATGGGTAAGTGTGCGTGAGCATGCGTTGCTTATTTTCTGCTCCATCCGCATATCACAGTTCCGTCAAGTTTTCTGTTTTTTCAGATTTGTTTACGATGACATTTAGATAAATGACACTTTGTGATGTTCACTAAGATTCCTTGTGGTGCACTCGCAATGAATGTCGCTGGGTGCTGTCCAAAGGACATATTAGCAGCCCACGTCAGACGTCACAAAATCGTGGCCATGGTATTGTAATGGTTCTTTTCCATATGCTATACCTTTTCGCGCGTATGCTATTTCTTTTCACTGGTTCTCGAGACACTCCGCCTACGTTCGACCGTGAACGGGAGTTGATAAGAACCGAAGAGAGAGATTAACTTCCAGGGCTTTACGTGCTAAAGTCATGATGTGATTACCAGGTGCAAACATAGTGCCTGATACCTTCTCCGCAATTATTTTCACCGCGTGAAATTCTTTAACATGCACATAAATCCAAGCATACGCGTGTGTTTGCACTTCTCCCCAGTCTCCGCGACTTACTCATGACCTCGAAATACAGAATATAACTGACTGATAGGAACACTTGCATTATAGCGGTCCAGTTCTGTTGAAAACTTTATCCCGAGGCACAGGGCAAAAGCTTAACTCATAATACAGCAAATATATTTTGAACAAAAAATGCCTTTCACTCATTCAGAGCCCTTTGAATGGTTTAATTCGGCACGGTGTTCAAGGCTACGCTAAGCGCAGCAGCGCCGCAATATATTATTATACATATCAGTAGTTGTGCGGCAAAGCCGAATAAGAACTGGCACTTATTCTTTAAGGTTTCTCCTCTCCCATTCGTTCACTGCAATAAACCCATCTGATGTGCGACCACATTCACCGAGGTGTGGCGCGGTCCCTCTGAAGAAACTGACACGTTATCCAAGAAGCCGATGCTTGGTAAGACTCCAACCGGAAGGTAAGAACATGAACGATTCGCCAGCAGATAGCGGCAGCCGTGGCGCAGCATACGAAATGACAGCGAGCAACTATCTGCTGAGCCTCCCAACAAACAAACAACAATTAACGCTTAAATTTTGCAGCAAAACTGAAGAGGAGTGGACGAAAGGGTGAAATAATATCTAAATAAGTCGTTACCATGGGTCAAGTGCAACGGCGCAGGTTGCTAAGATGGCCTTCTATTTTTACCGATACTGTGGTGTGAAAATAGCGACAACCCATAGACAACCCATGACTTGCCTCGTGGGTTCACTTGAAGAAAAATAAACGAAAGGTGGGCATACACTGTAACGAAGACTGGGCTTGTTCGGTGGTGCCTGCCTAACCTACATATAAACTTTTAATGTTGTACACAGGTGTGAATATGGGTGTTGTCTGACGAAGACAGCGATGGATATCTGGAGGGGGTCCCTGATAATAACCACCATTTAACCCATATTTTCATATCAATTTTATCACAGTCTCGAGCAACCGATGCTTCTATTGGGCGTAAATAATATTGTCACGTAGTAGTGATTCGAATAATACAGCGGACAATCGTTGAATGACGCAACAAACATTTTTTGGGCAAACTTGCGCCCACAAAAGCAAGCTACACTCAAAGTAGAGCGATAACGACGAACACGGTCCGGAACCTGCTCTTTCGGTCAAGCGCGCTGGCTTTTATACATGAGCCATCGAAGGTTCCAAGTAGTCGCTAGTGCCCGCGTCTCTCCCGGAAAGTCCTACACAATTCGCGTCGCACATGCAATCAGATTACACATGTTTCTGAGACAACACACAGCAGAAAGCACCACCGATAACATTCCAGGAACTTGTGAGACATGTGGGTGCGTCCCGCGCTGAGCGATCACATTTGTTATACGGTGAAAAGTGGTCACCCGAAAAAGATAAACAAGTACACGTGTCAATGCCCCCTGTCAAAATGCATCGTCCCGATGCTACAAACATAACAAGAGAGCGAAAAAAACAAGAGGCCACTTATTAAAGAGTAACAAAGAAACAGAGCCCAAAGTAATACAGTCCAAAAAAGAAAGGCGACAGTTCAGCTATGCAAAGTCCCAAAGTTCGTTTCGAACGGCTCAAACAACATGGACCATTTCTGGTCGTGAGCAGCGCTGCTGTGATAGCGAAATGCCGTCTGGCACGACCTCATAGTCGAGTGCGCCAATGTTTCGAATGATCTTGTAGGGTCCGAAATAGCGGCGTAAAAGCTTCTCGTCGGCATATTGTGCTCCAAACGCAAACACGGTCGCCGGGCTGGTACTCGACGTAACGTCGTCGAAGGCTGTTGTGTCGGCTGTCGGTCCTCTGCTGCTTCTTGATCCGCAGGTGGGCGAGCTGTAGCACTTTTTCGGCGTGCTGGAGATAGGGGGCGACGACAAGATAATCTTCATCAGTGACTTGCGGCAGCATTGCGCCGAAACTCGTCGTCGGGATCCTGCTGTAAACCAGCTTGAGCGGCGTGATTTGTGCTGTTTCTTGCACCGCCGTCTTATAAGAGAAGGTTACATACGGCAGGACGGCATCCCAGGTCTTGCGTTAGACGTCGACGTACACTGCCAGCATGTCGGCGAAGGTCTTATTTAGGCGCTCCGCAAGACCATTCGTCTGCGGGTGCTAGACAGTTGTCCTCCTGTGGCTTGTCTGGCGATATTGCAGGATGGCTTGTGTGTCGTCAGCTGTAAAGGCCGTTCCTCCGTCATTGATGAGGAGTTCTTAGGCACCATCTCGCAGCACGTTTTCTACGAAGAATTTCGTCACTTCGGCTGCGCTACCTTTCGGCAGAGCTTTCGTTTCAGCAAAGAGGGTGAGGTTGTCTGTCGCCACGACGATCCACTTATTTCGCATGTTGACGTCGGCAAGGGTCCCAGCAGATCCATCCCTATCTGCTGAAATGGTCGGCAAGGAGGCTCCATCGGCTGTAGTAATCCCGCTTGCCATGTCGGGGGTCTCTTGCGCCGCCGGCAGTCTCGGCATGCCTTGGCGTAACGGTCTACGTCGGCAGTCAGGCGCGGTCAGAAATACCTTTTCTGTATCTTCAATAGCATCCAGAAGAATCCGAGGTCCCCAGCTGTCGTTTCGCCATGTAGGGCGTCCATTACTTCTGGACGCAGTGCTGAGGGAACAAGGAGGTAGCAGGTGCTAGTACTGCTTTACGAGTAGTTTGCTTTGAAGCAAAAACGAAGGCAATCCGCGCTTAAATACCCTAGGGGCAACGTCGGTGTTCCGTTACGAATACGTAACGAGGCCTTTTAGCTCCATGTCTGCTCGCCGCTGTACAGCGAAGTCTTCCGCGCTTATTATTCCAAGGAAGCCGTCGTCATCCTCGTCGTCTTTCCGCGACATCGCAGTGTTTTTGTCCGGACTTGTAGATTACTGTGATGTCATATTCTTGCACTCTGAGGCTCCACCATGCCAGGCATCCTGAAGGGTCCTTGAAATTCGCTTGCCGTCACAACGCGTGATGGTCGCTGACGACTTTTAATGGTCTGCCATATAGGTAAGGGCGCAGTTTGCTGTGGGCCAAACGATGGCGAGGCATTCTTTTTCGGTCGTAGAATAATTGGCTTCCGCGTTTGACAGCGACCGGCTAGAATCAGCTATCACCCGCTCAAGTCCGCCTTTCCGCTGGACTAGGACGGCACCGAGGCCTAGGCTACTGTCGTCAGCTTGGATTACGGTATTGACGTCCTCGTCGAAGAGCGCAAGTACCAGTGGCGACTGCATGCGCCGTTCGAGTTCTTGAAGTGCGTTGGCCTGCGGCGTTTCCCGCTTGAACTCGACATCACATTTAGTTATATGTCTCAGCGGCTCAGCGATGTGCAAAAATTCCTTGACAAAGCGCCTGTAGTAGGCACACATGCCAAGGAATTTACCCACTGCCTTCTTGTCGATAGGCTGCTGGAAATTTACGATGGCAGCTGTCTTCTGCGGGTCGGGGCGGACTCCAGATTTCCAGATTTGCTTCAGTTGTCATGACATAGTCATAAAAACTTAAGCAAAGGAAAATTCACTCGTAATGGCAAAAACAATAACACGCAAAATACCTGAAAATGGAACAAGATGCTAAATTTGTTTCATCGACAGCCATTCAAAAAAACAAGAGCTTACTTTTAAACCTGCCCAAATGTATATGAAAGGCGTGACATGTTCAGTACTACTGAACCAAATGAAAAAGACATGGCTGAAAAAATAACGTTATATTAAAAACGGAAATACACATTACCATAATATTTTGCGCTTCGCCACAACTTGAGTACCGGTGCCAAGGGGGAACAGAAGGTAGTCAGCTTTCGCAGCAGCACATGGAAAATCTTCGTAGAAAGGCCCATTCCTCAATGAAAGACAAGGTAAAATAAGCCAACAACACGACTTTTCTTTCGCCACGAATGCATTGCTTAGCAATAAAATTACGTCGTATAGGCACTAAGTCATACCTTCTGGGCACCCCTTTGTGTAATAAAGACGAACTGCAAAAATGTCCACACAGGACACTTGCGAATGATCATGCATTACAGAAAAAAAAGCGCATCAAGCTTACATATGAAGGTCGTTCGCGTGGTTTTCCCCTCGGCAATTACTGAGATAATGCAGAAACACGTACGAGCGGTAATTTTTCAGCTGCTAGTACGTTTGTAGAACGGTGACAGGCAGAAAAAGCATGGAGGGCGGAATGGAAAGCTGGGAGAGTTAGTGAAGTTGCAGAATGAGACTTGGCACAGGAAAACAAGTCATAGACCAGGTGTCAATGAGGAGGAACAAGTTTTTGTCAGCTTCCTCTACCTGTAAGAGGGTCCTGTAGCAGAATCAAGGCAGAACGACGTCCGGAGACTCATGGAGCACACTCATGCAGAGCGCCGTGTTCGTGTACATGCGTCTTCTCCTGTCCTTGGGTCTGCGCGCTCACCTGTTGTCCTTACCCAGGTGAAAATATTCAACTGAAATCCAACTGGTATTGACCAGGACCAACTGGTTACAGTAGGAAACGAACTGGTCCCAGTTACAGGTCAACTGGTTCCAGTTAGAAACCAACTGGGATGCAACTGGTACCAGTTGGGATCCAACTGGAACCATCTCCAGTTGTACTGGAAGCAAATGCTCCCAGTTGGGATGCAACTGGAACGCAACTGGAACCATTACCAGTTGTACTGGAAGCAGATGGTCCCAGTTGGGATACAACTGGAACCTGAACCAGCTGTACTGGAAGCAAGTGGTTCCATTTGGATTCCATCTAACTTTGACCAGTTGTATAGTAGCAACTGGAAGTAGTTGGGATGTGTACTCGTAAAACTGTTAACATAAAAAAGTTTAGTTAAGCGATATAATGCTGCAACGAGTGCGACATTAGAGATGGGTTCTATCCTACACAAGATTTATTTATATGGTTAACTGAATCATGCAGGATTCTGTTGCGTAAATGTGGAGCACATTGCCTTGACACGTACGCGTGCTTTAGTTTCAGCGCGCTAGATATGTGAATGTTGGCTCTAATCTTTAGTTGTCCAATGAGGCATTGGTTCGTCTCATGACGTTACCGCTGCGTGCCTGACCGACCCGACACGCGGGGTATTATGGTAATGTTGCACCAACTTTGTGCCGCTGACGTCGTTGTCTGGCTATGCGCTAGTGAGCTGTATGGCATTTGGTGGAAACAGTTGGTGTTTGCAGCACGGCGATTACTTCCCTATGACAAAAAAAAGGAAGAAAATGCTCCGCAGCGTATAGAGCTACATAACGCACGCTTACTACGCGTCCTATGGCTAGTCTACTGCACTCTTCCACACGGTGAAAGAATATTATGATGCTTGCACCGACCGTGCTCTACCAAAAGAGCACGGTCGGTGCTCTTTGGTACCGACCGTGCTCTTTGGTACCGAAGAGGGGGCGTGGAACCGGCATGGCAGAAGCGATGCCGCTCACGTTTTTCTTGCTGCTTTTGCAGGCACATGACATCTCAGCTTTGAAGCAGTCTTTTGGCGACGCCGTTTCATGTACGTCCACTACGAGTTCACCCTTTTGGTCTGGGATGTGCGTTGATGGATCAGCGAATGGAACTTCGTCTGCTACTCACGACGACGAATCGACAAGCATAGCCGCTGACTTCGGCCGATGTACCGTGCCGATCAAGGAACACTGGTGCAGTGATCGCCTTATCGTCAGCCTACAAATACCGGGATCTGGCAGTCACCCAGAGGGGCGTGGAACCGGCATGGCAGAAGCGATGCCGCTCACGTTTTTCTTGCTGCTTTTGCAGGCACATGACATCTCAGCTTTGAAGCAGTCTTTTGGCGACGCCGTTTCATGTACGTCCACTACGAGTTCACCCTTTTGGTCCGGGATGTGCGTTGATGGATCAGCGAATGGAACTTCGTCTGCTACTCACGACGACGAATCGACAAGCATAGCCGCTGACTTCGGCCGATGTACCGTGCCGATCAAGGAACACTGGTGCAGTGATCGCCTTATCGTCAGCCTACAAATACCGGGATCTGGCAGTCACCCAGAGGGGCGTGGAACCGGCATGGCAGAAGCGATGCCGCTCACGTTTTTCTTGCTGCTTTTGCAGGTTAGTAATCCGAACTTGCATTGCTTTCGCACGCATTTTGTTTTGCCGGTTCCACCCCAAATGTTATTTGCTTGCCTGAAAACTCACTCGCAAGTGAAAGATTTTTCGCGTCATCGCTTTCGATTATTGCGTCGTATTTCCTTTTATCTGTTGCTGCTACTTTTAAGTGGCGACGTTGAGCTTAACCCTGGCCCGAGCACTGCCGAAACTCTGCAAAGGCTCCTCGATGGTCAAGATAGCATTAAGGCCAAGTTAAATGCAATAGAACTAACCCAAGTTGAAAGTAAACGCGCTATGAATGATCTCAGCGCCCGTGCAGCGTCTATAGAATCTAAAATATCTAGTATAGACCAAATTAAATGCGCAGGTAAAGAATGTAAGAAACAATGTGAAGAACACCAGCGTATGCTGGGTTCAGTTATAGAGAAGGTAGACTACCTCGAAAACCAGAGGAGGCGTTGTAATTTGCTTTTTTTTGGTGTAGAAGATACTAAACCAAACGAGTCAAGTGAGGACTCTGGAGTATGTGTAATTGATGTGTGCAAATCAAAATTGGGTATCCAATCAGTGAAAATGGCAAATGCTCACAGGCTAGGCAAATTTAAGACTGGTAGCAATTGTCCTTTAATAGCGACTTTCGCTTCCTACGTTGAAAAACAAAATGTTTTTAAAAAGTGCTT
The DNA here is from genome assembly GCF_038994185.2 of Dermacentor albipictus. Lineage (NCBI taxonomy): Eukaryota > Metazoa > Arthropoda > Arachnida > Ixodida > Ixodidae > Dermacentor > Dermacentor albipictus. The sequence goes on from NC_091821.1 coordinate 290,735,108, forward strand.
ATAAATTAAAAGGAAGCAATGTCAGTATTTCAGAGGACTTTTCTGAGGATGTACGTAGAAAGAGAAAGCATCTATGGCAGTTCGCGAAATCGCGACAACAAGGTGGCGACAAGATCAGTCTTAAGTACGACAGTCTTATTATAAATGGTCAGAAGTACTTGTTTGATGATAATACAAAGGAGGTGGTACCAGTAATAAAAGACAAAGCAGATGCTACAAAGGGAGTAGAACAGGTCGGATGACGGCGTCGGCATAATGCAACGCATATTTCCTTTCTTGTAATTAACTGCCGAAGCATTAAGAACAAGGTTGATGAATTTGCATCTCTAGTTGACATGGTAAAGCCGTCTATTATTCTCGGTACTGAATCATGGTTAGCAAATGAAGTTGCTGATGGTGAAGTATTCCCAGATCGATTTAAATGTTACAGAAAGGACAGAGACTTGCATGGTGGAGGTGTATTTATTCTTGTGGATTCTAACATTTCTTCTTCTCAGATAAATGCTGGCACTGATGAATGTGAGGCTGTATGGTGCAGACTGACGCTTAATAATAGCAAAGTTTTAACTGTGTGTTCATTCTACCGCCCGCCTGATTCATCCGTTGATGTGCTTAGGCAGTTGGCAGTGACAGTTGACGCAGTACAAACAGACTTCATGGTAGTTGGAGGTGATTTCAACCTGCCTAATATTGATTGGAGTCATCAACCTCACTTTCACTCTTTTTCTGGTCGGTCCAGTCAGGAACTGATTAACTTGGTTGAACTTTTTGAGTTACCTCAAACTGTATCGGAACCGACACGTGGGAACCATATCTTAGATTTGTTATTAACAAATAAACCTGAATTCGTCCGGTCTACTCACGTGCTGCCTGGAATAAGCGATCATAATGCTGTGCTTTGTGAAATGAATGTTGAACATTTAAGAAGCATTGGAACAGCAAACAGACGAGTATATAACTACGAAAAAGCAAATGTATGCGAGATAAATAAAGCGTTGAATGAGTACCGGACGGTATTTGAAACATATGCTGACTACACCGGAGTAACTGAATTATGGCCTATTTTTAGGGACAAGATGTTTGAGCTGCGGCAGCGCTTTGTTCCGGCATGGACATTAACGAAAAGAAGAAGTAAAAGTAAACCTTGGTTTAATCGGGAGTTACGCAGTCTAACACGCAAAAGTCAACTAGCTTACAGCAAATACAAAGGAAAGCCGACACGTGATCATTGGTTGAAGCTGCATGAAACTACCGAAAAAATGAAAGTTGCAGTCGCAGCTGCAAAGCATTCATTTGGAATTTCAATGGAGTCGAAATTAAAGGATAATCCGAAGGAATTCTGGAAACATGCAAAGAGAAATGGAAAAGACACTGTGACTATACCACCGCTTGTGTCTGGTAACAGCTTTATTGATGATGACGTAGGAAAAGCTGAGTTCTTTAATACGTATTTTAGCTCAGTTTTCAGCTGTGCATTGCAACAGAGACATGATATGAGTACCTTGAATTACCAGCCGGTGGTGAGTGATATGGATGATGTTGTTATTAGCATTAATGGCATAGAGTCTCTGCTGCAGAATCTGAAGATTGGTAAGGCTGGGTGTCCTGATGACTTGCCAAACAAGTGTTATAAATTTTGTGCTCAGTCGGTTGCACCGTACTTGAAGATTATTTTCGAAAAATGGCTTGAGGAATCATGCCTTCCAGATGACTGGAAAATCGCAAGCGTAGTGCCAATTCACAAATCTGGTCCTCGTGACACCGTCTCTAATTATAGGCCAGTATCACTAACTTCAGTTGCGTGCAGGACTCTTGAACATATTTTGTACTCAAGTATAGTAGCACATATGGACACACATTCATTGTTTAATCCTCGGCAGCATGGTTTTCGAAGGGGCCTATCTTGTACTACGCAGTTGACTGAATTTGTGCACGAGCTGGCAGAAGCACTGGACAGGCGTCTTAGCGTGGACTGTGTGTTCTTGGATTTCAAAAAGGCATTTGATACCATGACGCACTGTTTACTAATAAAAAAATGGCCTTTTACAATATCAGTCCTCAAGTAATATCATGGGTAGAAGATTACCTACGCTTACGTCAGCAGTTTGTGGTGGTGAATGGTGCTCAGTCACAGAAGGTGCAAGTTGTGTCCGGTGTTCCGCAAGGCTCCGTGTTGGGGCCGCTATTGTTCTTGCTGTACGTGAACGACATTAGTGACGGAATAGTGTCTCAAATGCGGTTATTTGCGGACGACTGCGTCCTCTATAGAGTAGTCACTTGTGACCGTGATGCTGAGATCTTTCAGGAAGACTTGAACAGAATCTCAGAGTGGTGTGTCAAATGGAATATGAATTTGAATTTGTCTAAAACTGTTCACATGAAATTTACAAGGAAGAAAAACCTTGATATGCAACCGTATGTTATTAGGAATGCAATGCTGGAACAGGTGTGCGAATTTAAATATTTAGGTGTTTATTTTACTCCTGCTTTGAATTGGCGCCGTCAAGTTAATTATGTCACTGCTAGAGCATGCAAAATCCTGGGATTTCTTCGCCGAAATGCAAACACTTTTCCACAGTCATGTCGGGACATCTTGTACAAGACTTATGTGAGGTCAATTCTGGAATACGCGTGTACGGTTTGGGACCCGCCTACTCGTAGAGATAAAGATAAGCTAGAGCGGGTGCAGAACATTGCCGCTCGTTTCGTATCTGGCATACGCGGGGCTCAATATAGTGCATCGCGTACGAAGGAAGCACTCAAATGGGAATTACTAGACATGCGCCGTAAGAAGTTGAGGCTGAAGTTTTTCCATGCTATTTATTATTCAGCTGTTCGGATTGATCGAGAAAAGTTTGTGCAAGAGCCTTTTTATAGATCCAATCGTGTTGACCATGATTTTAAGGTCCGTGAATTTGCGACAAAAACGGAATTGTTTAGAATGTCTTTCTTTCCTAAAACCATTAGGGAATGGAATAGACTGCCGAGTGATGTTGTGATGGTTGAATCAAATGATGCTTTCTTTTCGATCTTGTAGATGTGCATTGCTAAGGGCTTTGCCTTTTTTCCGTTTTTTTTTCGTTTTGTCTCTTTTGTTATCACTTTTAACACTGTACAGGAGCAGAGGTGTCGTATGTATTTCTTCTTGTACCCCCCCCCACTGTAATGCTTTGGCGCTGTGGGTTCCATAATAAATAAAAATAAATAAATAAATAAATAAATAAATAAATCTATGACCATGACCTCAACAACCCCCATTTTGAAAAAAAAATTAGTTGCGTATCTTCTCATGATCGGCGGAAACCTCTATGGCTCAAGCAATAATAATCATATGGACATAAATTTAAATTATGTCAAAAAAAGTGAAATAATATTGTTAACTCACATAGCGTAATATTTATTAATAGAACCGCAATTGTTAATGGCGAGAAACTGCATCCCAAATACGAAACTGTGGAAACGTGCAGCGTAGTTCGGCAGCCATATTAACAGCAACCTATTCGAACGAGGCATGGAGCGAGGCGTGCGTGGTTGTGAAGATTTTTCAAGAGGAACCTGTGGTGTCATTGCCTGCGTAACCTCATTTATGTAGTATTAGTGTTGGACATTTTCACCTTTGGAAGTCGGCATGATTACAGGCCAACGGATGGCACCTGTTTTTAATAACGGCTACGCGGTTTTGTGGACCCATCGTGTGTGTATCGACGTGTGCACTTTTCTCTGGTCTTGATTCTGCCATTTAGAGGTAATTATATATTTAACTTATTTATGTTTCGAGTGCAAGTAGTTCTTTATCACAAAGATGTCAATACTGCGGCACATCGTCGTTGACTCAAGTGTTCTACTACGTGACGTTTGTACACATCAATGCTTGCGAGCTTGGTGCTTGATTTTGAGCCCCATTATCTGCGAGTCAAACGCGTCGTTCTTGTTTTTCACGTAACTTGCCGAAGGTTCCGGCATAAACGATGGTGCCCGTATTAGTTCCAGAAAGTACTACACAATTCGTGTCACGCATACGATCTGATTACTCTAGGTTAGCCAATAACATATATACACAACCAACGATAACATTCGAGTAATTACAGCCATGCAGGCGCGTCTTGTGCAGAGCGATAAACTTAAGTAGGCAGTGGGTGAGTGCAGTTACCGAGAAAAGTTCACGTGTCAATGCGAACCAGTGTCTTGCAAGACTTTTGCTTTGAATAGCACATAGAAGTACTAAGCATATACTAGCGCGCACCTGTAGCTCTGCCTAACGTCTAACAGAAGCGCATACAGGGCGTGCTTGCACGGCAAATGCGTCTTCCCATACTTGTTGCATATGTAGGCTATATTAAGGCAAGAAAATAAAAAAAAACTCCGGCATAATACAGCCCTGTGTAGGCATAAAGATCAGATATGTACAAGAACTAAAAGATACGAGACAGCTTATACAGTACACATCTGAATTTTTTTTATTATAAAAGGTCAGAGCACAAGCTCTGCTGATAGTGTTGGTGATGAAGAATTCAGAAGCACGAGCTTTGGATAAAACATTATCTGAATTAAAAAGATTTCCGTGCAAGATTTTCGCTCCAGTCGTAAACATGACAGTTAATCGACACTTGTGTATACATGCAGCTCTGCCCACTGTTACAGGCACACTCGATCAAGTCGTGCTCATAATGAAACTTGTTTTTTTTTTACGTAGGCATTCCAATTTGCGTAAAACATTCCCAGCATACAAGGGCACATGAAATAGGATCTCGCATTTCTGAATACTTCATCAGAAAAATGTCTTCTGCGAGGTTTTTATATCTAACACTGCTATCTCAGTGGTCAGTTGTGTCATGATATACTGATGCTAAAAGCCGTAGTTCTTGCTAAACAGGAGTTATTTGTCATTGCACAATCTTTATGTGGCCAATAGCTTCTGTTCAAGGGCAGTTCTGACTTTACATCAGGTCACGCTGTTTTATGTGTATCAGAACTATTGATACACGTCTGTATGATGTATAAGTAGAATTGCTTGTATGAAGTAGTGGTTGCTTTTTTACTGAATGCATATAAATATTTCTTTCAGATGGTGATGTGCAAGAGCTACGAAATGTGTAAACATGTGGAAGGTCATCAAGGGAGCATTCAAGACGTTTCATCGCTAAACACAAGCTCAAGTGTTCCAATAAATGTCACGTTTAACACCAAGCTGCTTCGGCTGCATAAAGTTCACTGAACCGGCTGGTTCTTTGCGACATGCGGTGGCAACCACAAAAAGCATACAAGCTATGGCCAGCTTGAATCCCATTTGTATGTAAACGTTTATCTGTGGTTCCTGTTGGCCATGGCTCACTATCCCTATTGCACAATCGATGCCAATTGCAATAGGAACTGGAACCTGTTCCGGTGTGGGCCAACTGGGACCAGTTGCAATGGGAACCAAATGGGACTAGTTGCAATGGGCACCAACCGGGACAAGTTGCAATGGGGACCAACTGGGACCAGTTGCAATGGGGACCAACTGGGACCAGTTGCAATGGGGACCAACTGGGACCAGTTGCAATGGGGACCAACTGGGACCAGTTGTAATGGGGACCAACTGGGACCAGTTGCTATGGGGATCAACTGGGACCAGTTGCAATTGGGACCAACTGGGAATTGTTCCATAAACCAGTTGAACTGGAACCAGTTTCATTCCCAGTTGCATATTTTCACCTGGGAATGCAACTGGTTGCAGTTCAACTGGTTTATGGAACAATTCCCAGTTGGTCCCCGTTGCAACTGGTCCCAGTTGGTCCCCATCGCAACTGGTCCCAGTTGGTTCCCAGTGCAACTGGTCCCAGTTGGTTCCCATTGCAACTGGTCCCAGTTGGTCTACATTGGAACAGGTTTAAGTTCCTATTACAACTGGCATCGATTGTGCAATAGGGATAGTGAGCCATGGCCAGCAGGAACCACTGGTAAACATTTAAATACAAATCAGATTCAAGCTGGCCATAGCTTGTATGCTTTTCGTGGTTGCCATCGCGTGTCTAAAAGAACCAGCCGGTTCAGTGAACTTTATGCATCCGAAGCAGCTTGGTGTTGAAATCTGACATTTATTGGAACACTTGAGCTTAAGTTTAGCGATGAAACATCTTGAATGCTCCCTTGATGACCTTGCACACGTTTACACATTTTGTAACTCTTGCACATCACCATCTGAAAGAAATATTTATATGCATTCAGTAAAAAGGCAAGCACTTCATACAGGCAATTCTACTTATACATCCTACAGACGTGTGTATCAGTAGTGTATGCGCTTCTGTTACACGTTAGGCAGAGCTACAGGGGCGCGGCAGTATACGCTTAATACTTCTATGTGCTATTCAAAGCACAAGTCTTGCACGACACTGGTTCGTATTGATACGTGAACTTTTGTCGGTAACTGCACTCACCCACTGGCCACTTAAGTTTATCGCTCTGCGCAAGACCTACCTGCATGGCTGTAACTTACTCGAATGTTATCGTTGATTCTATTTGTTGTTTACATGTTATCGCCTAACCTAGAGTAATCAGATTTTATGCGTGACACGAATTGTGTAGTACTTTCTGGAAGTAATGCGGGCACCATCGTTTACGCCGGAACCTTCAGAAAGTTACGTGAAAAAAAACCCTGACGCGTTTGACTCGCAGATAATGGGGCTCAAAAACAAGCACCAAGCTCGCAAGCATTGATGTGTACAAACGTCACGTAGTAGAACACTCGAGTCAACGACAATGTGCTGCAGTATTGACACATTTGTGATAAAGAACCACTTGCACGCGAAACATAAATAAGTTCAATATATAATTACCTCCAAATGGCAGAATCAAGAGCAGGGAAAAGTGCGCACGTCAATCCCCACACGATGGGTCCACAAAGCCGCGTAGTCGGTGTTAAAAACAGGTGCCATCCGTTGGCCTGTAATCATGCCGTCTTCCAAAGGTGAAAATCTCCAACACTAGTACTACGTAGTATTAGTGTTGCTGGTATTAGTGTTCCTGGTGCCTATAGGCACCAGGAATAACCTTGCAGAGCTTGCTTTCGAGGTATTCGTGCACCCTACACGATGCACCAGCGGTGCGAGTCGTGAAACGGATGAAACATCGCGGAGTAGAAGCACACAGGTATTGAGGACCACGAAACTGACGAAACCCACGCCGATCAACGCACAGTAGCGCACGCTTCCCGATAACAGCAGATAACGAAACATGAAACTTCACGCAGCAGGCTTAGCTGCCGTCGGGCCGGCGGGCGCGCGCGAAGGCAGTCGAAAGTGACGGAGTTACCTAGGAGGGCAAGGGGAGAGTAGTTGAGAGGAGGGGTGAAAGGGCACAACCTCTTGGATTGGCGCGCGTCGCGCGCGCTGATCTATGAGGCCGTGAAAGGGAAGCGGACTTGCTTTCCAGCCCTACCAATGGATGGCGCCAATTACCTCTGAATCGTAAAACTCCTAAAGTTTCCAAAAGAAGCGTCATTCTTAGATATTTCCGTCACCCCGCTCTCCCCGACGTTTAAAATCCCTTGATAATTTGAAAGTAGCGACACTCTTTGAACTCTGCCGCCGCCACGCGACCTCCTCGCCTCCTCCTCGCCCGTCGCGCGTTCCCCTGAAGCCTGTTTCACATGATGCGATTTTCATCGCACCGGAAGTGCGATTTCCGTCGTTTGCGATGAAAATCGCAGTCGCAGTGCCGACCCCCCGATTTTCGGCTGCGACCAACCGGTTGGTCGCACAGTCGCACCGTCGCACCGATCGCTGCGATTTTCCGTCGAAATTGCGCGGAGAGCTGTCGACGGAGCTATTTCGCCGGTTTGTTTTGGAAAATGCGCGGAGACGTGGATCGTCGAATTCGGTACGTACGCGAAGGGAGAATAAAAAACTTTTACCGCAGATTGCATTCTCCGATTGCTATGCGTTTGTTGACGCGCTACACAGCAAATGAAGTGCATTTTCACGTTTGCTTCGTACGCCTTTGCGAGTTGTCAGTGCTAGGAGGTCTTCGATCCCCAGCAGACGACGAGGCCGGTTGTCACAATTTTCTTTTGTTGAGTAGCATGCAAAAATCGCGCTTACGGAGCAGCTTGAATTATTTCAACCTCGGTAAGGGCAAATGACAAGACAGCAAAGTACCCGAAGTTTCAACGTTGCGCTGAACGCGGTACCGTTCAGTTGCATTTTCTTGTCGGTTTTCAAGCATGAATTTCCCGATGCATCTTGAAAGCTTATCTTTCCTCTTATTAAATTTGACAGAGCAAAAGTGTAGGCTATCGTAATGAATTTGCTACGATACCATTAAATCCGTGGCTTGAATAAATTATTACATGCACGTACGTTAAGTTGCAACTCCAGAGAAATTCTCCAGAGACGAGGTGCACGCACCTCTACTCTGGAGAATTGTTTTTTTCTTGCGCAGAAACCAATGAACATTGACTATGTTGCGGACTTTGTATCCTTACTGCATCTGTATGAACACTTGCTCTGCAAGGTAATTAACTGTACAGCTAGTAGATTAAGTAAACTGCTTGCTATAGTGGCACAGTGACAACGTACCCTCCTGCACAATCATGTAGAACTCGTGCAATAATGCGAAAAGCAGGCAAACGGCCTGTTCTTGTGGAGATAAAACAGTATAAAACGACACGCTCAAGAAAAGTAAATCAAAACTGCGCAATGAAGTCGGCCAGTACAAGCAGTTTTCGCACGTTCACAGCTAATCAAGTGTGCAGAAACATTCATGCCTTGCATGTTTCTAGTAAGTTTCTAATAAGTTTGTGATCACATATATTAGTGTGTAAACCCATATAACGATATCCGCTGCGATTACTATCTTTATAAGTAATGAAATACCATGCTACTTGCAAGAACATATATCACCCAAGGATTTTAGAACAAATTTCTGCATTTCAACTATACACAATATGTGGTTTATTCAATAAAAGACCACAAACTGGGCTTTTTTGCAATGACAAACTTATTCCAAACTTTACCTACATACAGGCAAGAAAAAAATTATAGACAGAAATATTGTTCTTCAATTTGTTCACCTGCCACTGTGGCTATAGCATCCTGCTGCTAACACAAGGCGAGGGATTGATTTGCCAGCCACGGAAGTTGCATTTCGATGGGAGTCATAGGTGAGAAAAAAAGCTCTTGCACTTAGATTTAGTTCATCACCTTTTATTGAACCCTTACACTTCAAAATACTATTGCATAGGGGGGCAAGCTTATGCAAAATCTAACACCAATAAAAAAGCAATAGAAAGCAGAGGGCAGAATTGTAAAACAACCATCTTTCGTGATAATTTGAGTGTGTAAATGTTCATTACATCAATATGTATTGTTCAACAGCACTGCACAAATAAGCATGATCAGGTATAGCAAGTACTGTGTCAGGAAGCTGATTCTACAGATGTATAAATGTCAAGGCATGAATGCTCATACTACGTCGCACACATGGTACAAAGAAAACCTTTTTCAAGAGTTGTCCCTTCTGGCAGATATGAGTGGGCCATAAGCAGCAGAAACTTTATTGCAGGACATTGTGTAATACCGCTTATGAAAGAATGAAGAGAGTGAAGAGGCTTTTAACAGCAGTACCTCATGCTGCCCTAATAAGAGGAACGATGAGCAAAAACATTTCTGGTAGAGCACTTAAACAGTAACTTTCTGAAAGACAGAAAATTCCAGGTGAGAGTTGGAGGTACATTTGGCCCACACACACCAACAACACGGGCATACTACAAGAAACACTACAGCCTATGGTGTATTACAGTCTATGGGAAAGCTATCTTATACAGAAATCAAGAATGATGCAACAAGCCCTCGACAACACTGCAGACTTTCTTGGCCAGTCTGGCCTCTCGCTTTCTGATAAGCCAGCTCATATCGACGTCGGGAAAAAAAAGAAAGACTAGAATTAAGAACTACCCCAGATTGCACATTGTGATCCACATAGCTGGACAAGTATGCCCGCAAGTCAACATCCACAAATCCTCAGCTAGTGTAAGGCCATGACGGCAGAGTCAGCACGTGGGTGAAACAATTATGCAATGCCTGGACGCAACTTCCACACCTGGTGAAAAGAATAATCTCGAAATAATGGGGTTGGACAAGTGGATACTATAGAAAATTGCAGATGCTGTGCTTGTGTCCAAGGTATGGTACGGTATGAATTACCAGCAGCACATAAAGACAACTCATCGAATACAGGCATCGGGTAGTAATAACAGGTCTTTCCAACTTTACCATACTTGCAGACCTCTATGAGAAAGAGGTAACGAAGAAGCACCTAGACAGAGTAGAGTTGCAGCCTGCAGCACAAATTCTTTGTCTCAAGAGCTCAGAACCTCGTCCCATGATACTATGCCAGCTAGCATATGAGATGCAAAGACGACTACCCCTCCCTTCACAAACACAACCTCGGGAGTACCTGAACTTGAAACACAACAGGCCCATACCGTGAAATATGGGGGCAAAGAATTAGGCCAGGAGACTATATGCAACTGCCAAACGCACAGAGGAGCTTGCTAATCATGAAGATGCAAGCAAATATAAGGCACATATAGTACACTGATCTGGCAATAGCAGTGTAACAGTAATATGACACTACATAAAACTAAACCCCATATAAGTGAGTACCATTCCAGGTCATCCTACACCTAGAAAAGCTGAAATGAAAGCAATCAAAGCAGCACTTGTAGTGCAGATTACACCCTGCACAACAGCCTGCATGGATTCACCAGAAACTGTCTGGGCCTGCACATCATACAAGATTGTCAGGAAAATCAGGAGATTGACACGCGACTTGCAAGCACATGGCCAGAAATTAAATTACAGGATACATAGCCATGCAGATATTCCAGGACACAAGCGGGCTTATAAGCCCGACATAATAACTGAAAACTAGATGAGTTTGTGTGTATTCATTATTAACTAAAGCGCAACAGATAGACAACAGACAAGAATGAAGCGCTCTGTGTGTTCACTTCATTCCTCTCCATCGCATTTCTGTTGCACTATAGTTAATGAATTCATAAGGCTGCACAGGAGAAGAATGATACCTCTGCCCAAGGGCCCGATCTCACATCCAAATCCACGCGTGTGTGCGTGCGCACACACACACACACACACACACACACACACACACACACACACACACACACACACACACACACACACACACACACACACACACACACACACACACACACAAATGTTGCAAGAGTGCATAGCATGAAGCAGTATCAACAGGATGACACTAGATATGGATGAGGACTAACTTTCAACTGAGGTTCATTTGTAAAATGTGGCGAGTTATATAAATTACCAGAAAAAAAAGGACGATGAGTAAAACGAGAACAAGGTGAAAGCAGGAGCCAACGTTTCGACAAGTGGACTTGTCTTCTTCAAGGTCCACTTGTGGAAATGTTGGCTCCTACTTTCACCTTCTTCTCATGTTGCTCATCGTCTTGAATTTCCATCTCCCGCCTTCCCCCGAGTTTTCCCCAGAAAAAGAAAGACATCTTTGAAAGATAGATAAGAATTGGTGCTTGATGCAGCCAAACATAAATAAAAATGCTACAGAAAGAAAATAGAGAAAAATTCCAAGTGCAGGAAAAAAATAATTACAATTGCCAATCCTCCATGCCAGCACCTTTCAAGAAACACTGTTGTTATTCCAGTAGACAGACTGACAGCTTGCTTATGCAAGCACGTTCTTCCAGTTCCATGCTATTGGGAAAAAAATGAGTTTCCTGGAAGGTAGCCACATGCACATTAGGTGATCACAATGTTTCTTTCCCTGGACTTGTATACCTTATATGTTTTTTCTCCCTTTCCCGCTTTTATGTTTGGTTTCATCAAGCACAAGTCTTTATCATGTTTTATTGCTGTGCTACTTTCGGGTAACCTTTACAGATCACTGCATTTTCACAATAAACCTTTTAATTAGAAGTTAGCGTACCCTGTTCTTACTGCTTCACACTATACATTCTTGCTACATTGGCCAAATAAAAGATTTTATAAGGTACACAGAAGCATCATAAGGGCTATTAAAGTGACCTGTTGAAAACTGAAAAAAAAAATGAATAGCCTGGCTGCAAATGGCACCAGAGAACACATAGGACGAACAAGAAAACCGAGATGATCTAACAACCAAAACATTAATGTACACACTGAGTAAATGCTCGCTGACAATAGACTGAACATACACAAAAAGGAGAAGCGCAAATTCATGTGCGTTTCCTGACAGGAAATGCATCCATTTCTAATGGAGGCCGTGCTGACAAGATTAACCCAGCATTTTTAGATCTACAGCTTCCGTAATTTCTCTAGGCAGCCGATCTGCACAGAATGCTAGCTTCTTCCTCTACAATGCACGCTCAGATGTGGAGAATGCATTGTAGAGGAAGCTAGCATTCTGTGGAGATCGGCTGCCTAGAGAAATTACGTAAGCTGTAGATGCAAAGACACTGGGAGAATCTTGTGTCAGCATGGCCTCTGTTACACTTTCAGAGATGGGTGCGTTTCTTGTTGGGATCTGTATGGACACACATCAGATCTTGCTTCTGCTTTTTGTGTAAATTCGATTTATTGCCTGTCGACCAGCATTTACTCGGCATGTTCAATAAACTTTCACTTGTTAATACACCTCATAATTGTCTTGGTCTCTAGCAGAAAGGTGTTCATTCTTTTTACAGTGAAGCTGTATATGCCTATGCGAAACACTCATGGTCCAATCACAAAAACCCTAGTGTGGGGGTGTGAGCCATTCTTTAAGGGGGTGCGAGCCATTGCATTCGTCTTGCATGATGGACGGAGAAATTTCTTGTTGGGTAGACATAGAAATGCTTATGCATTTCAAACATACATTTATTTACGTATTATTGCAGGGAAGGAACACAGAGGGGGACGGGGTTAAGACAAGATCATGATGTCATTATTATCTCGCAGCAAAGGTGTGGTGGGCCATTCACTAGACCGATAGTGACGTCGTTTCTCTCTAGCAGCAGAGCGCGCGTGCAACAGTCTCTCTCCGACTTCCCAATAGGTTCAAAAATTCAAAAGAGTGGGCTTGGCAGCACCGTGCTCGGACGGATGCTCATGCATTTCCGCTTTTTCGTCCAGATTGCCCTTTTGCGGGCGGATGCCATGGCGGGACCGACGGAGGTTCTTTCACTGCAACACAGATTTGTCGCGCCTGCGCGGGAATGTCCCCTCGATGGAGCACCGCCATGGAAAGCCGCGCCTCAAGTGCTGTTCCGACACGATCTCGTCAGTAGTGTGACGTCAACAGACACTTTCCAGCTCGAGCATAAAAGCCGCAGCCATCTCCAACAGCCTTTCAGTGGGCTTGGCAGCACCGTGCTCGGACGGATGCTCATGCATTTCTGCTTTTTCGTCCAAATTGCCCTTTTGCGGGCGGATGCCATGGCGGGACCGACGGAGCTTCTTTCACTGCAACACAGATTTGTCGCGCCTGCGCCGGAATGTCCCCTCGATGGAGCACCGTCATGGAAAGCCGCCCCTGAAGTGCTGTTCCGACACGATCTCGTCAGTAGTGTGACGTCAACGGACACTTTCCAGCTCGAGCATAAAAGCCGCAGCCATCTCCAACAGCCTTTCAGTGGGCTTGGCAGCACCGTGCTCAGACGGATGCTCATGCATTTCTGCTTTTTCGTCCAGGTTGGTGACAAGTATTTTGTCTATTCTATTCGGGACGATTCACTTACATTGACAGTGCTGCCAAGCCCACAGTGCCTGCTTGTTTCTCTGTGCGATTGTTTGCATGTTATTAGACTGCTCTTGTTGACATCAGGGGATGTGGAGCCTAACCCTGGACCGTCCTCAGAGTCAGAATCCGAGGCGACTCTAAATAGCCAGCTTCTCAGGCAAATCCTAAAAGAGCAAACAAAGACTAATAAGACGCTCAACATACTCTCCGCCAACATGAAGCAACTGGAATTAACGGTAGGCAACGTTCAAGAAAGGCTATCTTCAATGGAGAAAGAGCTTGGGCGATTAGAAAAATGTGAAAAGAAGCTGGCTGAGTACGAAGTAAACTACGAAGAGACGAGGGAGCTAGTGAATGAGTTATCGAATAAGGTTGATGATCTTGAAAACCGTAGTCGAAGAAATAATGTGATAATTTATGGATTAAGTGAAGAAACAAAAGAGGATAATAAATCCTTGCAAGATAGAGTCAAACAAGATATATTTAAGGAGTTGCTTGACACCGAAGTGAATTCAATTGAGCGCATTCACAGGGTTGGTTATAAACATGCTGGGAAATGCCGACCAGTTATGCTGAGGATCTTTGATTTTTCTGAGAAAGCTAGAATAATGTCATCATGCTATAAGCTAAAAGGAACGCAGATTTCAATATCAGAGGACTTTTCTAAAATAATTCGAGACTTGCGCGGTAGACTGTGGCGTTCTGCAACTGTGGAAAAGGCCAATGGAGCAAAGGTTTCACTTGTGTTTGATAAATTGAAAATAGATGATAAAGTTTATATCTGGGATCAGCTTCGAAACCGCCGAGTGGAAATCACACGATCTGATGCGCAGACGCAGAGTGATTCCGATCACCCTGCTTCTGCCCGTGTGACCACACGAAGTCGCGATAAAAAATGACAATCTTCAAGCAAAGTTCTCCGAGTTGTGTCGCTCAATGCGCGCAGCGTCGTAAATAAATCCGGTTCCCTCGAAGATGTAATCTCCTGTTATCATCCGCATGTCTTAGTAATTACTGAAACATGGTTACATGCTCATGTACAGGATTCGGAAGTCGTACCTTCTACTTATAGGCTTATCCGTAAAGACAGAGAGTCACGAGGTGGTGGAGTAGCTATCGCGATTAAAAATAATATTGCATTCATACTAATGGATGGGATTGATAACCATGAAAGCATATGGTGCAAACTTAAATTCCGGGGCAAAAGTATACTTCTAGGTGGTGTGCACCGACCCCCGAATGCTTCACCGGAATATGTGGAAGCCATGCACGACTACCTTGCGGATAATACGAATTCCCGGTCGAACATTATAATAACGGGAGACTTTAATCTGCCGGGAATAGACTGGTCTAATTTTTCTCACGACGGCAAAGATTCTAAAAGTGCTCATGCATTGCTCACGACTACATTCAACTTTTGTTTGCACCAACTAGTTTCCGACAATACCAGGGTCAATAATTCATCATCTTCACTCCTTGACTTAGCACTTGTTAGCAGCTCACTTCAAGGCTGTACGGTTAGTGTTGAAGACGGCATATCTGACCATAAGTTGCTTGCTCTGTCATGTCCGGTTGTGGGAGGGCGTTCTTCTACTAAGCCTTCAGATACTTTCGTCAGAGATTACACACACGCCGACGATATCGCGGTTTTAAACTATTTGGAATCACGCTTTGCTAACTTCAAGAATATCAGTGATGTTAACAAAATGTGGTCTTACTTTAGAGAAACTCTTCTTTTCTGCGAGCAAGAATATGTCCCGTTAAAAAAGAAACGCACCAATAGGGAATACCCATGGTTCACGCGAGAAATGATTCATTTAAAACGTAAAATTAAGCGACGACGTAAACGCGGTAATACAAAAGACCTTTCAAGCCTTATTTTTAATCTGCGGGAGCAAACAAGGTTGGCGAAAGAACATTTTTTTTCAGTCACTTTGCAATCATTTATGAACAAAGAACCCCAGAAGTTCTGGCGCTATCTATCAAAGGATAAACGGGGTATATTAGAGATAAAAGTTTCAGGTGAAAGTATTGTTGACTCGACTGTCATTTCTAACAAATTTAATGCATTTTTCCAATCCGTGTTCACGCGTACAGTTTCGCATGCACCGTTACCATCATATGGCTATGATTGTCCTATACCCGAGGTAGAGATAACAGAGGACGGTGTTCTGGGCCTCTTGCATAGGCTAGATGTGAAGAAGTCACCTGGTCTTGACCAACTCTCCAATACCTTTTTGAGCAGATATGCTGTATGGGTGGCCAAATATTTACATCCTATTTTCGTTATATCTTTAAGCACTGCAGTAATTCCTGATGATTGGCGCTCGGCAAAAATCATTCCGGTGCATAAATCTGGCTCTACTCTTGAAATTAACAACTACAGGCCCGTCTCTTTAACTAGCACCTGTTGTAAAATGTTCGAACACATTATCTTTAAGGCCATTGTTAATTACTTAGAAAATAACAATCTGCTTTATCCGCAACAGCATGGCTTTAGATCTGGTTTATCTACTGTAACCAACTTGCTGAAATAACTGATGAATTAATTAGTACACTCAATATAAAAGGCCAAACGGACGCTATTTTCTTGGATTTTTCAAAGGCGTTTGATGTTGTTCCTCATAAAGATTTATTAACAAAACTTAAGGCAATTGGCATTGAACAGAAAGTAGTGGCATGGATTGAATCCTACCTAAGAGATAGAAAGCAGTGTGTTGCCATAAATGGTAGTGTCTCCGAAGATTTGGATGTGTACTCTGGTGTTCCGCAGGGCTCGGTCCTCGGGCCTCTCCTTTTCTTGGTATACATTAACGATATTCATCATTGCGTCGAACCACCAATCCAGATTAAACTATTTGCAGACGACTGTGTTGTATACACAGCCATAAATAACAGAGATGACCAAATTAAATTGAACAATTCTTTACACTCCATTGATGCATGGTGCGCAAGGTGGGGATTGAGAATAAACACTTCCAAAACAGCTTACATTACGTTTAGCAACAAAAAGAAGCCCCTTGACTTTACTTACTCTTTAGGTGACGTTACCATCACAAGAACTGACAAAGTTAAATATTTAGGCATCACACTTACCAGTAACTTCAATTGGGAGCCGCATGTTGAAAATGTCTGTCGGGGTCTGTCGGGGTGCACTACAGAAATTGTCGTTTTTGAAAAGGAAACTGCGAAATACCCCTCCTGCAGTAAAACTAAACGCATACAAAGCGCTAATACGACCAAAACTGGAGTATGCATCGGTTATTTGGAGCCCTTGCCAACAATACTTGATTGATAAAATCGAAAGAGTACAAAATTTAGCTTTGCGGTTTATTTATTCTGTTTACTCCCGTCACTCTAGTGTCAGCAACTTACGTAATAGAGCCAACCTAGAAAAACTTGAGCAGCGCAGGATAATATCTAGATTAACATTTATTTACCAACTTTATCATGAGAACTTTAAGCTATCACGGGAACGGTATCTTCAGGATCCTTTCAAACGATCAGAGCGAACGCACCACAGTAAAACTATTAGACAGCCAGTCAGCCACATCAATGTTCACAAGTTCTCTTTATTTCCTCGCGCAATTTATTATTGGAATACGTTATCTGAGGAAGCAGTGAACTCCGCTTCGCTGGAATCATTTGTTGAATCTATTAGTAATGTCAACTTTTGTTGAAATTCGAGTCCAAGTGGTGTACACACTGAGTTGATAATATTGCCTTGTCCGCGTATTCATTTGTCATCTATGTCCAGTGTATAGCCATGTTTTTTGTTTTTTGTTTTTCACTTCTGTATGTATTATGTCTTTGCAATTATGTCAAGTAATTAGTTTAAATTTACTTCTCTTGTTTGTATTCTCAGTATCCACTCCTGCATGGGCCCGAGAAGGGCCTGCAGTATCTGTAAATAAATAAATAAATAAATAAAAAAAATGTGTCCCTGTATTTAATTAAATGAAATGTGCAGCCCGGGTACGTCACTTGGTAACTACAGTGCATAACTGAGTCACAAACATTATGATTAACGCATTACAAAACACAAGTGCGTAACATAATTCAGAAATACTTTGATGGACCCGCTGGATTAACACAATGAACCACTCATCGCACTTTCCATGATGGTGATCTTGCAAAGTGCAATGTGTGGCATTCCAAATAAACAATGTGATAAACCCAAGCCAAACATGTGCATAACCTCATTAAGAAACACAGACATAACCAATAATATAGAAAGACTTGAATAAACCATTGGAATTACCTCAGTGATAAACACCGGGGCCGCACATTTCAGCTTCGCAGGTTTACCGTCTGTACAGGGTGCATGGGCAGTAACTTTTTCTGTTATTGTTCGTTAAGTATTGTATAATGTTGTGCCAGTAAAACATGTTGGGCTAGTTGGTGCAATGTATTGGTACTGCTTTTTTTCTTAATGTTGTGCCCTTCTTCCTTTTGTAACAACTTTTTTATTCCTCCTTGCATAATACTCCAACCTTGCAGCCTGCGAGGTATATAAATAAATAAGTACATAAGCACGTCATTCATTCATCTGCATACACCTCGCACCATTCCTTGCTCAACAAATGTCACTGTGTTGATGTCTCGCAGCATGCATCTACATTACCTGTCATTTGCGTTTCGGTATGGTTTGTGAACAGTGTAATGCATAAAGATTACATGACATTAAGGTTGTGACTTATGCGATGCATAAGCAAACCTTGCAAAAGATGACATGTTGGATTGTTGAAAGTAAGACAAATAGTATATATCGCAGTTACATTAACCGCATTTAATTGACCACTTGACAAAAACTTCACTTCGCATGGATTCCAACACGTACACTGAATTTGCAGTTTTTTTGCTTATTATTGTAGTTGTTACTGCATGGCCACATTGTAGATTTGAAAAGAAAGTTAACTAAATTTGTTTGTTGCAATATAACAATATGTGTAGAGCACTGCAATTGTAACACCAGAACTTGATACAAACATGCACACTATAGGATGCAGGCAAATGCTCAGGATAAACTCCAGAATGTTTGCATCCTGATACTTATGAAAGTGAAAGGTTTCATTCCGTGGCTGCCAAAAGAGGGAGAGAGAAAACTTAATTGTGTTCGTGGAACAAAAACGCAGTGATAAGCTTAGACATATAGTCATTGCTTAAAACTTTCGAAATGAATAATTATATAGCTTGCTATCGACATTGAAGCAGCCTTTCGACAGCAAGAAAAGGAATCAGTTTTTCCAGCTCTGAACATTGAATTGCAGGAAATGCAAGCAGGCATAAAATTCTGCCAATATAATCTGTTTAGGAATACCAAATTCGAATAAACATTGAGACTTGCATTTGTACTTTCTCTGGCTGAGCAATCTAGTTTGAAATGACTCCCATAAGCATGTCGTAACAATGTTTATCTAATACAGGTTAAATGCATGACTAGCTTAAGAAATCTGGATGATTACTATAAATTACAGTGAAGAAACTATAATATCTAATAATATTAATAATATAAGAATATTTATTTCCACAAAACAGGCTAACCGTGAGAGAAGTGGGAGGCTGAGCATAAAGCTGAAAAATTCTACGGCAAGTGCGCCTGCCGCAGGCCTACGATCCTGCTTAATGAATAGCGCGTATTGATATAGTCTTCTTGTTAGAAGTTCCGAGTATACTGCCAGCGCGAGACACAGAACAACAAAGTGGACGAGAAGCGTGTCCTCTAGAATGATATGTTACAACGTACAGGTTTCTACAAAAGTGACGGTAACTGCTCGAAATATTTGATGCGTCGGCTTTTGCGCCTTTAGAAATATTTAGAGAGGGCTCCCATATATATATTCGTAGCGCAAGCACGGCGATGGACGAACCAGGATAGCGCTAAGGTTGAATTTCACAACACAATTTTCATTCCACGTCGTAATCACACAGATCATTTAAGGCTTCGTTCAGTGGCACACGCGTGCTTTCGGGTTGGTGCTTCTTGTTGCGTTTGGCGTAAGAATATGGCTAGTAGCAGGCACCACATATGCGCAATCACGGGCAATATACACGCATCATTTCTTCAGAAGCTGGCGCTGAGCACGGGTAGCGCGAGGATCTTGTTGGGCTGACACGACGACTTCGTGGCAGCCGAATTCCGAATACTGCATATGCGGTGAGGGTAGCAATATGAACTGGTCGATAAGTCATCTTGGTGATTGTTGTAGCGCAGGCAGAACGAAACGGTCATAGCAGGCAGATGAGACAACACACGGCGCAGAACCACCTGCGAACAGCTGTTTACGTGCGCCATGTCGCATTGAACTACCGACATCGCCGTCGCGCACCCCAAGACAAATCTTAACGTTTTTAAATTAGTAAACGTACATATTATTTGCTGCTAATCAAGAAAAGTCAAGAATATTATACTGTCACGTGGTGGTGACGTTAAGAACACAGTAGCAATACTGTGATAGACAAAACTAACTTTTATTGGGCGAACCTGTGCCCACAAAACAGGCTACACTTATAGCACAACGATAGCGGCGAACACGGTCGGCGATCGTCGAAAATCTGATCAGCGGTTCAAGCGCGTCGGCTTTTATGCACAATCGTCGAATGTTCCAGACTAATCGTTGGGACCCGCGTGCCTTCCATAAAGTTCTACATCATTCGCGTCAGGTGAATAAATCAGATAACACAAGGTTCGGCAACAACAGACTGCGGATAGAAGCATCGATAACTTTCCAGAAACTTCGGATACATGCAAGCGCGTCCCGCGCTGTGCGATAAGATTTGTTAGGTGGTGAAACCTGGTCGCCCGATAAATATAAATACACGTGTCAATACCCCCCTCTTAAAAAGCATCGTCCCGATGCTACAAAGAGAGCAAAACACAAAGGGACACTTATTAAACATAAGTAAGAAAACAACGAAAAGAAATAAAGTCCAAAAGTCAGTTACGCGAAGTCCCAAAGTTCGTCAACGCTGGTGGTACGGCTTGAGCCGCACAACGTGGACAATTTCAGGTCGTGAGCGGCGCCGCTGTGACAGCGAAATGCCGTCTGGCACGACCTCGTAGTCCAGTGCACCAATACGTCGGATGATCTTGTACGGTCCGAAATAGCGACGCAAAAGCTTCTCGCTCAGTCCTCGTCGGCGTACAGGGGTCCAAACCCAAACACGGTCACCGGGCTGGTACTCGACAAAGCGTCGTCGGAGGTTGTAGTGTCGGCTGTCGGTCCTCTGCTGGTTCTTGATCCGCAGGTGGGCGAGCTGTCGGGCTTCTTCGGCGCGCTGGAGATAGCTAGCGACGTCAACATTCTCTTCGTCAGTGACGTGGGGCAGCATGGCGTCGAGCGTCGTCGTCGGACTCCTGCCGTAAACCAGCTTAAACGGCGTGATCTGTGTTGTTTCTTGCACCGCCGTGTTGTAAGCGAATGTTACGTACGGCAGGACGGCATCCCACGTCTTGTGTTCGACGTCCACGTACATCGCTAGCATGTCGGCGAGGGTCTTATTCAGCCGCTCCGTAAGACCATTCGTCTGTGGGTGGTAGGCCGTTGTCCTCCTGTGCCTTGTCTGACTGTAGTTCAGAATGGCTTGGGTGAGCTCCGCTGTAAAGGCCGTTCCTCTGTCGTTGATGAGGACTTCTGGGGCACCATGTCGCAGCAGGATGTTTTCGACAAAGAATTTCGCCACTTCGGCTGCGCTACCTTTCGGCAGTGCTTTAGTTTCAGCGAAGCGGGTGAGGTAGTCCGTCGCCACGACGATCCACTTATTTCCGGTTGTTGACGTCGGAAAGGGTCCCAACAAGTCCATCCCGATCTGCTGGAATGGTCGGCAAGGAGGCTCGATTGGCTGTAGTAATCCGGCTGGCCTTGTCGGCGGTGTCTTGCGTCGCCGACAGTCTCGGCATGTTCTGACATAACGTGCGACGTCGGCGGTCAGGTGCGGCCAATAATACTTTTCTTGTATCCTTGATAGTGTCCGGGAAAATCCTAGGTGTCCAGCGGTCGGATCGTCATGTAGGGCGTGCAATATTTCTGGACGAAGTCCTGACGGGACAACAAGAAGGTAGTTGGCGCGGACTGGGGAGAAGTTCTTCTTCACGAGTAGATTGTTTTGAAGCGTGAAGGAAGATAATGCGCGCTTAAATGCCCTGGGGACAACGTCGGTGTGCCCTTCCAAATATTCGACGAGGCCTTTTAGCTCCGCGTCTGCCCGTTGCTGTGCAGCGAAGTCTTCCGCGCTTATCATTCCGAGGAAGGTGTCGTCATTCTCGTCGTCTTGCGGCGGCGGGTCAATGGGGGCGCGTGATAGGCAGTCGGCATCGGAGTGTTTTCGTCCGGACTTGTAGGTGACAGTGATGTCGTATTCTTGTAGTCTGGGGCTCCACCGCGCGAGTCGTCCTGAAGGATCCTTTATATTCGCTAGCCAACACAACGCGTGATGGTCACTGACGACTTTGAATGGCCTGCCATAAAGATAAGGGCGAAATTTAGCTGTAGCCCAAACGATGGCGAGGCATTCCTTTTCGGCCGTAGAATAGTTGCCTTCCGCTTTTGACAGCGACCGGCTAGCGTAAGCTATCACCTGTTCGACTCCGTTTCTCCTCTGGACTAGAACGGCACCGAGGCCTAGGCTACTGGCGTCAGTATGGATTTCTGTATCGGCGTACTCGTCGAAGTGCGCAAGTACCGGCGGCGACTGCATGCGTCGTTTGAGTTCTTCAAATGCGTCGGCCTGCGGTGTTTTCCACTTGAACGCGACATCACATTTTGTTAGATGTGTTAGCGGCTCCGCGATGCGTGAAAAGTCCTTGACAAAGCGCCTATAGTAGGCACACATGCCAAGGAACCTACGCACTGCCTTCTTGTTGATGGGTTGCGGGAACTGTGCGATTGCAGCTGTGTTTTGCGGGTCTGGACGGACACCAGATTTGCTGATTACGTGGCCTAGGAACAGAAGCTCATCGTAAGCGAAGCGGCATTTTTCCGGCTTCAGAGTAAGCCCTGACGACTTGATGGCTTCTAGTACTGTCGCAAGCCGCTTGAGGTGATCGTCGAAATTCCCGGCGAAGACGACGACGTCATCCAAGTAAACGAGACAGGTCTGCCACTTCAGTCCTGCTAATACTGTGTCCATGACGCGCTGGAACGTTGCAGGCGCCGAACACAGTCCGAATGGCATAACCTTGAACTCGTAGAGGTCGTCTGGCGTGATGAAGGCGGTCTTTTCGCGATCCCTTTCGTCGACCTCTATTTGCCAGTAGCCAGACTTGAGGTCCATCGATGAGAAGTATTTAGCATTGCAGAGCCGATCCAATGCGTCGTCTATCCGTGGGAGGGGGTATACGTCTTTCTTCGTGATTTTGTTCAATCGACGATAATCGACGCAGAAACGTAGGGTTCCGTCCTTTTTCTTCACTAAAACAACTGATGACGCCCACGGGCTTTTCGACGGCTGGATGATGTCGTCGCGCAGCATTTCGTCGACTTGGTGTCTTATAGCTTCGCGTTCTCGCGTCGAAACTCGGTAAGGGCTCTGGCGGAGTGGTCGAGCGCACTCTTCGGTTATTATGCGATGCTTTGCGACTGGGGTTTGTCGAATCCTCGATGACGTCGAAAAGCAGTCTTTGTATCGTCGAAGCAGACTTCTGAGCTGTTGCTTCTTAATCACGGGGAGACTTGGATTTATGTCGAAGTCTGGCTCGGGAACTACGGTCGTCGGGGTAGATGCAACAGAATCCGAGAGGACAAACGCATCGCTGGTTTCCTGAAATTCCTCGATGTATGCGATCGTCGTGCCCTTGTTGATGTGCTTGAACTCCTGGCTGAAGTTTGTCAGCAACACTTTCGTGTTTCCTCCTTGCAGTCGAGCGATCCCTCTTGCGACGCAAATTTCTCGGTCGAGCAGTAAACGTTGGTCGCCTTCGATGACGCCTTCGACGTCAGCGGGTGTTTCGGTGCCGACCGAAATGACAATGCTGGAGCGAGGCGGGATGCTCACTTGATCTTCGAGCACGCTCAAGGCGTGGTGACTACGAGGGCTCTCCGGCGGTATCGCTTGATCTTCCGACAGCGTTATTGACTTCGACTTCAGGTCGATGATTGCGCCGTGTTGGTTCAGGAAGTCCATGCCGAGAATGACGTCTCGTGAACACTGTTGGAGGATAACGAAGGTGGCAGGATAAGTCCGGTCATGAACGGTAATTCTTGCCGTGCAGACTCCAGACGGCGTGATAAGGTGTCCTCCAGCGGTTCGAATTTGAGGGCCTTCCCACGTAGTCTTAACTTTCTTCAACTGGGCGGCGATGTGTCCACTCATGACGGAGTAATCAGCCCCTGTGTCGACTAAGGCAGTGACTGCGTGGCCGTCGAGAAGCACGTCGAGGTCGGTGGTTCTTTGTCTGGCGTTGCAGTTAGGTCGTGGCGTCGGATCACGGCTGCGTCGTGTTGAACTGAAGTTGGAACGTCGCGTCGGGAAGTCGTCGTTCGTCGGTGTAGTCTTGCCTTCCTGACTTCGTCGGGACGGCGGCGTGTCGTTGTTATGTCGTCGAGATCGTTTCGTTGTCGTCTTCGTCGGCGGCGGAGGATCTTCGTCAGTTCGACGAACAGCAACCGCACCTCCATCGGTTGCTGCGTTTAGTTTTCCGGATATGGGCTCGCTGACCGGCCCCGGGCTGGGCCAGTGTATGGTCGGCGCTGCGGCGACAGGTAGCGGCCTGGTGATGGCGAACGGGACGGCCGTCGAGGGCTCCACCGAGTAGCGGCGAGGTAATCGGCGATGTCACGTGGGCGCTCGCCAAGCTGTGGACGCGGCGCGTTGACGGCGAAACCTCGCAGTCCCATCTCCCGGTACGGACATCGTCGGTAGACGTGACCCGCTTCTCCGCAGTGGTAGCAGAGCGGGCGGTGGTCAGGAGCACGCCAGATGTCCGTCTTCCTCGCGTAGGTGCGCTGGGCGACGGGTGGTCGTGCTGGCGGCGGCGGCGGCGGACGACGAAACTGTGGCGTGACAGGGCCCTGGCGCGGTCGCGGAGGGGGTCCTTGACGGCGTGCGACGGCGGCGTAGGTCATCGCTTGCGGCTCACGCTGCGGCGATTCAGGGGCTACTCCAAGTTGTTGTTGGAGTTCCTCACGCACGGCGTCGGCAATCGAAGCCACTTGAGGCCGTGATGATGGGAACAGCTTTTGTAGCTCCTCCCGCACGACAGCTCGGATAGTCTCGCGTAGGTCGTCGGCGGCCAGTGACTGAACTCCGGCGTAGTTTGTCGAGGTCGTGCGGCGGTCGAATTGCCGGTTTCGCATCTCGAGTGTCTTCTCGATGCTGGTGGCCTCGTGAAGAAACTCGTCGACGGTCTTCGGTGGGCTTCGTACCATTCCGGCAAAAAGTTCCTCCTTCACACCACGCATCAGCAGGCGGACTTTCTTCTCCTCGGGCATTTCAGGGTCGGCGTGGCGGAAGAGACGGCTCATTTCTTCCGTGTAGCCCCGCAGGGGCGTCTGCGTCAGCAGGCGTTTGGTGTGTGGCGACACCACGGACCCGAGCACACGAGGGTTGGACCCTCCCGCGTGTAGCCGTGCGCGGCTTAGCCGTGTCCGGGGAAAAGGGGATCCTGGGGGTTGAGCCAATGCCGGGTGTTTGGACCTTTACGGCCCCTCGGCGGCGGCAACACACCCCTTTGGCCTCGGCTTCACGTAGACGGCACCCCCGGACTGACCCACCCGGGGGAAATCGGCAGTCGCCTTTTCCTGTCCTCCCCTATATCTTTCACTTTCCTATCTCCTTTCTCACAACTCTCCTGTCTCCTCATCTCTTCTTGCGTTTTCCCTTTTTTCCTTGGTGGCTAGGGTTAACCTTGTGTGGCGAGCTGTCCTGAGTTCAGCCATATTTGGTTATAGTTGCGCTGTACAGCTGGCGTGGGGAGGACTTGCCTACAAGTTCCTCTCCCGTCCCCTTGTAGGACTCCATGGTGGGTGGCTGGCACCGCGGCCGAATAATACATTTTCCCATGGCACCTCCTCTTTCCAAACCAGATCGCCCTCAGAAAAGAGGGCGGACCGATGTCACTGCTGATTTTTTCCAAACAACCAAAGAAGTCTTCCCCAAGTATCACGTGATACACAGTGAAAAGCCAGAAAAACCAGCCAGAAAGATATCTCCGTTCACAGTAGCAAGATGTCTGAAAGAAGCCATAGGCACTAGCTATAAAGTAACAAAGCTTGCTAGCGGTGACCTACTGCTAGAAATCCAAAGCAAAGCTCAAGTGTGCAAACTTCCTAATATCTTGTCGTTTGAAGACATCCCCATCTCAATTTCAACACATAGATCGCTGAACACAGTGCGCGGGGTGATTTCTGAGATTGACTTTTTGGATCTCTCCGAAGAAGAAATGCTAAACGGGCTTTCCGAACAAAATGTGAGCAATGTTCAGAGAATTAAGATAAGAAAAGATAACAAAGAGTTACCTACCAAGCACATAATTTTGACATTCACCTGCTGCACTCTTCCAGAGACAATTGAAGTTGGGTATACGAAAGTTGCCGTTCGCCCATACATACCGAATCCTCGACGTTGCTTTAACTGTCAGAGATTTGGCCACGGCTCCCAGAGTTGCCGTGGTCGCAAAACCTGCGCGAAATGCGCATCCAAAGACCATACTTCTGAAATATGCGAAGCAGCACCTCGTTGTGCGAACTGTGACGGAGAGCATGCTGCATACTCCAGATCTTGTCCCTCATGGAAGAGAGAAAAAGAAATCATTACATTGAAAACAATTGAGAACATTTCATTCAAAGAGGCCAGAAACCGCATCCTAGCCCAACACAAGTTTTCACTTAAACCGAATATGAACTTCGCCGATGTGGTGCGACAGGGCGATCTACCACACCGGCCTCCGGCACCTGCCCAGACCACACATAGTGAGGCTGGGACGGAGCCATCCTCGCCCCCGGTGGTAGCAGCTCACGCTGCTCCACCAGCCGCAAAGCAGGCTATGCCGTCCCTCGAGTTGGCAAGCCTCAAGGCCTCTGCCCACGAGGAGAGGTCTGAAAAAAGTGCCGACGTGCAGTCTGCACGACCCTCCAGCGCCTCTGATGAGGTAATGGAGACGAGCCAGGGTGGTTCCGTGCCGTCAACGTCACAGGGACGGCGGACCTCCTTGGATACTGCGTATAAGGAAAACCCCCGAATCACGGGGCGAAAACCAATCAAACGTATCCCGACCCCACACACATAAATCAATATGGCGTTCCTAATACACTGGAATTGCAGGGGACTCCTAAATAATTTCAGTGATATAAAAGAGATAATAAATTCTTTCTCTCCTGTAGCAATGTGCCTACAGGAAACGAACTTAGGTCCTCAGCATACAAGTGTACTAAAAAAATACAAAGTCTTTCGCCGTGACCGAGAGCAAGCAAACAGGCTCTCAGGAGGGGTAGCCATCATTGTACAAAGTGGCATTGCAGCTCGTGAAGTGAAAATAAAAACTAAATTTGAAGCTGTGGCAGCCACTTTGCTCTCATACAAAACGATTACGGTGTGCTCTGTGTATTTAGAACCACACCTAAAAATAACCCTTCATGAGTTAGAGGACCTGTTCCAACAATTACCAGAACCCTATCTGGTAGTTGGGGATTTTAATGGGCATTCCAGTTTTTGGGGAAGCGAGAAAACAGACGTAAGAGGACAAATTATAGAAGATTTTATTTTAAGCAATAATGTTTGTTTGTTGAATTCTGGCAAATCAACATACTGCTCCCCGAGCTCAGGAAAGATGAGCTGTATCGATTTATCTTTTAGTTCACCTTGTATTTTTAACGATTTTAAATGGGACGTCATAGATAACCTATATGGAAGCGATCATCTACCAGTCATAATCACTCTTCCATCCTCACCTGCAATCATTCCAAACAAACCACGACGATGGAAGCTCCAAGCAGCTGACTGGGCATTGTTTAGAGAAAAAGCGAATCTAGATGAAGTCTTTTCTGAAGACCTTAGTGTCGATGATCTCAATGAACAACTCACAACCTGTATTTTAGCCGCTGCCCGTTTAGCTATCCCCCAGACTTCAGGAGTGGTCAGACAAAATCACAAGGTGTGGTGGACTCGGGAATGCAAAGATGCAAAGCGAAAACAAAACAAAGCCTGGGGTGTCCTTCGCCGATATCCCACTCAGGACAACCTCCTAATCTTTAAAAAGGCACGAGCTAAAGCACGATACGTCCGCCGTAATGCCGAAAAGACGTCATGGCAAGCATACGTTTCATCAATAAATAGCACAGTCACATCAAAAAAAATGTGGGAGCAGGTACGTAAGCTCCATGGTAGCTATTCCCCATTTACAATTCCTCTCCTGACAAGGCCTGGCATCCAAACAAGTATAGAGGAACAGGCCAACATATTAGGAGAACATTTCGCTGCAGTCTCTAGTTCTTCACACTACACTGAGTCATTTTTAAAATATAAGAACATGGCTGAAAAGCAAAGGCTTCCGATTAGTGGCAGCACAAATGAGCCGTATAATAGTTTAATCACCCATCAAGAAATCACTAGAGTACTGTCTGCCGGCAAACAAACTGCACCAGGGCCCGATGAAATTCATTATGAAATGCTGGCACATCTTTCCGAATCCGCTATAAATTCACTTCTGAATTTTTTTAACAAGATACTGTTACAAGGCAAAATACCGGAGGCCTGGAAACAAGCTATTATTGTACCCTTTTTGAAAACCGGAAAGCCACCGACATCTCCCGGTAGTTATAGGCCAATAGCTCTTACCAGCTGTCTGGCGAAATCTTTCGAGAGTATTCTGAATATTAGATTGATGTTTATTCTAGACTCCCGTGAACTACTCGACATCCATCAGTGTGGTTTTAAAAAAACGTGCTCTACAACTGATCACCTCATTCGACTGGAAAACACAATTCGAGAGGCATTCATCCATAGACAACACTGCCTTGCCGTCTTCTTTGATCTAGACAAGGCTTATGATACTACCTGGAGGTATGGCATTCTCCGCGACCTAGTAGATCTGGGCATTCGCGGCAGGATGTTAAGCTGCCTGCGGGACTTTTTGTCCAACCGTTCCTTCCATGTGCGCCTCGGTTCAACTCTCTCAAGGAAGTTCAGTCAGGAAAATGGGGTACCACAAGGGTGTATCTTAAGCACTACACTCTTTATTGTAAAAATGAATTCCCTAGCACAAATAATTCCGAAATCCATTATGTATTCAGTTTACGTTGATGATCTCCAGATAGCTTGCACATCATCAAGCGTATCAACATGCGAGAGGCAAGTACAGTTAACAATAAACAAACTAGCAACATGGGCAGATAAAAATGGGTTCCAGTTTTCCCCACAGAAAACAGTGGCCGTTATGTTCTCGCTGAAACGAGGTTTACAGGCTGATCCCACCCTACACCTTAATGAAACCGAACTCCCAGTAAAAAACGAGCACAAATTTCTTGGCATTACATTTGACAAAAAGCTAACATTTCTACCTCACATAAACACGGTGAAAAACAAGGCCTCTAGAGCACTCAACATACTTAAAGTCCTTTCAAGGAAACGCTGGGGCTCTGATAGGGCATGCCTTCTACAAATATACCGCTCCATCATACGCTCCTCCTTAGACTATGGGTGTATAGTGTATGGCTCTGCTAGATCATCATATTTGAAACGATTGGACCCAGTACACAATTTAGGTTTACGCTTGTCAACTGGTGCCTACAGGACGTCGCCCATAACCAGTTTGTATGTAGAAACTAACGAACCCCCACTTGCCGACAGAAGAAGCATGCTGACATGCTCGTATGTTCTAAAAATCCGTTCCTTGCCAAAACATATATGTTACCCAATAGTTAGCAAATGCCCATCTAGAATATTATTCACAAACAAACCCCAGGCTATCAGACCACTCCTTCTCCGTTTTGAAGAGAAATTACAAGAGTTGCATGTAACGGACACACTGCCTGGTATTGCCCAGAAACCCGATCCACTGCCACCATGGTATTGCTTGCCTTCAGTTTGTGACTTCTCATTAACACGTTTTCAGAAAAAACTAACGCCGCGGGAACATATATTACAAGAATATTTTGCACTAAAAGAAAAATATGTGGAATATACAGCATTTTACACCGATGGGTCCAAAGCTGCATACTACGTGGGATGTGCTGTGATACAGAATAGCTGGGAAGAAATAGTACGGCTGCCGCAATGTGCATCAATTCTCACAGCAGAGAGTCATGCAATTTCCATGGCTGTGGAAAGAATATTACATGAAAACATTGAAAACAGCATCATTTATACAGACTCACTAAGCATACTTACAGCACTTCAGCCTAGGAATGCAGTTCTGCCAATAATCGGTGACATCCTACACAACATAACAGAAGCCGCGAGGCGGGGACAAAACATCAAATTTTGTTGGGTGCCGAGCCACGTAGGAATCTGTGGAAATGAGAAAGCAGACGAGAGTGCAGCGAAAGCCCGAAGTAAGCAAATCAAAAACATAAGAATTCCTTACAGAGATTGCATGAAATTAGTGTGCCATAAACTGAAAGAAAAATGGCAGTCCGCATGGAACAATCAAACGAACAATAAGCTACGCCTTGTAAAACCCATCATCGAAGAGTGGAAGTCATGTTCACACCAAGAACGTTTTATTGAAGTTGTCTTATGTCGACTCCGCATTGGACACACGCACCTCACCCATAATTACTTGCTTACCAAAAAAGACAAGCCTGTTTGTGACAAATGCGGAGACGAACTTACAGTAACCCACATTTTACTCTCCTGCAGGCAACTTGAGACATTGAGAAAAAAACATTTTACGCCATTTTACAGCGAACGCATTCCTTTTCATCCTTCATTGATTTTAAGCGAAGATGCACTGGTTGACACAATTCATGTATTTAGCTTTTTAAAAGAAACCGGTTTTCTTAAAAAATTGTAAAGCCTGACCTTGTTCTCTTTCACATCCAGTGACACACCTCGTCCACCTTCTCATGTCTGAGAAGAACGCTGAGGTGTTTATTTAATTTGTTGGAATCCTCGGGGTCCTCTATCAGAAAAGGACCTTTTGAGGTTACCCAGCTTTTCCCTACATTATACCTTGCTGTTGGCGCATGATGGCCTTAGTTGCTTATGCGCCATTAAACTCAACAACAACAACAACAACAATCTTCCGTGTAGATCGCGGTCGTCTCATTAGGTAGCTGCACCCGGGTTTCCAATAGCGCTTGGGCTCGTTCTCGGCGTACGACGCTTGCGAATGTCTGCAGGAAGCCGCTTCGGAAAAGTTCCCAGGTCGTTAGGGTGGCTTCTCGGTTCTCGAACCACGTCCTGGCCGCGTCTTCCAATGTGAAGAAGACATAACGCAGTTTGTCGTCGCTGTTCCAGTTGTTAAACTTAGCGACTCTCTCGTACGTCTCAAGCCAGCCTTCCGGGTCCTCGAAAGTTGAACCACGGAACGTCGGAGGCTCCCTGGGCTGCTGTAGCACGATGGGCGATGCCGGGGCTGCCATTGGGGTGGACTTGGTGGCAATCTTTCTGGTCGTCTCAGGCAAAAGTCCGTGCTCCGGGGGCAGTTGTTGAAGACGGCGGCTTGCTCGATGGCCCGGGACTGCGTTGGTGTTGTCTTTGAGTTCCGGGCTTGGATCACGGCTTGTCGGGGGCGTCCGGTACATGTACCAAAAGCACCTCCACCAGATGTCACGTGGTGGTGACGTTAAGAACACAGTAGCAATACTGTGATAGACAAAACTAACTTTTATTGGGCGAACCTGTGCCCACAAAACAGGCTACACTTATAGCACAACGATAGCGGCGAACACGGTCGGCGATCGTCGAAAATCTGATCAGCGGTTCAAGCGCGTCGGCTTTTATGCACAATCGTCGAATGTTCCAGACTAATCGTTGGGACCCGCGTGCCTTCCATAAAGTTCTACATCATTCGCGTCAGGTGAATAAATCAGATAACACAAGGTTCGGCAACAACAGACTGCGGATAGAAGCATCGATAACTTTCCAGAAACTTCGGATACATGCAAGCGCGTCCCGCGCTGTGCGATAAGATTTGTTAGGTGGTGAAACCTGGTCGCCCGATAAATATAAATACACGTGTCAATACTGTAAACGTTTTATTCATTACAATAAAAGAATTATGCAGCGTGTGCCACGAAACCTGGCAGTAAGCAACCCTGGGCGTCGCACCAGTCGCATTGTTGAAATCGCAATCATGTGAAATGAGCCCTCTAAAAATCGCATTGCGACGCGTGCGACAGCACCGATTTTCGTCGTTGCAGTCGCAGCATGTGAAACAGCCTTGAGGCAACCAGTTTTGCTCCCCTTTTTCTGCACGACGATTGGCCTCCCTGCCGTTGCCCTTGGAAACGCGCAGATCTTGAGTTTTGCTTGTGTTTTTCTTTTTCGTTCGCGCCATTTTCCTCCTGAGCACGGCTGGCTCGGCGCTTTAGCTCCGCGTAGCGAGCGTTGTACGCTGTGTTTCCTGCTCTATGTGCCAGCGCTATGGCGGGCTGTTGCGCATATAACTGCCGCAAGAAGCCTGAAGTTGGTTATGCCGGTTTTATGATACGACAAGGAAAGCGTGCCGGCTTGCGCAGGAAGCAGTGGCTGCATGACATTGGCCGAAAGAACTTTGTTCCGACAAAGCACAGCGTTGTTTGCGAGCTGAGGCGTCTTTTTTATAGCTCGTAGCAAAGCATCCCGTAACGCTGCATATTTTTTATTCTTCCGGCCTGCTCACCAGCGTTTTTGTTGCGGTTGTCCTCAGTATGCTTAATATTCTGGGGCGGCTTGATCACCTCGCACGTCGCTAACTGTTGTTATTCAGTCGGAAGTGCAGCATTATAGATGCTGCATCGCGCCCTGAATAGAATTAGTGGCAAGTATACCCGTGGTATTGCAGGTGATGAGCGTTAGCTAGTCAACATCTAGTTTTTTTTAAGTTTTAAGGCGAAAGTCGTTAGACCTCTGTGTTTCAAGGTTGCATTGAAAACTGGAAGTATCACGTGACCCAAGGAAGGCCAGAGGGGATCCCAAGCATGTCCACCCCTGCATAAGAGAATGATTATCCAAGTTAATGCATCATTAGCGATTCACATAAGGTGGATTAGGCAGTATTAATGTTGACTAGGGGGTAATAAAGAAGGTTAAGGTGGATTAGAGTGAATTAAGAAGGGTTAAGATGCATGAATAAAGATTAAGGTGGGCGGAGGAGGATTAAGGCAGGTTATGGTGGAATATGGTGAAGGGTTGATGAAAGGGTATTAAGACCGATTGGGGTGGATTAGGGGGCATGAACAAGGATTAGGGAGGATTAAGGTGGATAAAGGAATATTACGGTCGATTATTGTGGATTAAGGTGAATTAGGGTTGATAAAGGAGGATTAAGACCGATTAGGATGGATTAGGGTAGATTAAGGTGGATTAGGGACCATAGAGCTGGCTTAGGTCTGATAGCGGTGGATCAGGGTGTATTAAGGTAGATTGGGACTATTAGGCAGGATTAAGTTGGATTAATGTGCATGAATACGGATTAAGGTGGATGGAGGAGAATTAAGGCGGATTGTGATGGATTAGGGTTGACAGAGGAGGATTAAGACTGTATAGGGTAGTCTAAAGTGCATCAGGGGCGATGTAGGTTGATTAGGTTGTATTAAGGTGAATAGGGAGTATTAAGCTGGATTAAGGTGGATGAAGGAGCATTGAGGTGGATTAGGGCGGACTATGGTGAATTAGGGTTCATTGAGTATTAAGACCGGTTAGTCTACCATAACCCTCCTAATGCACATTATTCCACCGAGTCCCCATTGATCGATCTTAATCTACCTTCGTTCAGTTTAATCCTCCATAATCTACGAAAGTGCTCTTTAATGCCCCTTAATCCACCTTTATCGACCTTAATCTACTCTAACCCTCCCTAATGCACTTTAATCCTCCTTAATCAGCCTTACTGCTTCCTCGTTCACTTTAATCCCCCTAATCAACTATAATCGTCCTTAATTGACCTTCATCCACCCAAATCCACATTCATCTACTTTAGTCCACCCTAATCCTCCTTCATTCACTTTATTTCACCCTAGCCGACATAATCCTCCTAAGTGCATCTTAATTCGTGCTAATCCACCCTTATCCATCTTCATGCACTTTAATCCACCCTAATCCTTTATAGTCGTTCTTAATGCACCTCAACGCACCTTCATCCATCCTAATGCACCTTCATCGAACTTAATCCAACCCAGTCCTCTTTTATGCACCTTAATCCACCTTCATTCACCCTATTGCACCTTCATCGACTTTAATCCACCTTAACTCTCCTTAATACACCCTAATTCATCTTAATCCAATCACTACTCAATCATTACTTTGCTAATCATTAAGCATCGCTTATACACGGCAGCACATGCTTTGGTTCGCTTCCCGCCTTCGGTCACGTGATATTTTCTGTAGCTCACAATGGGACCTTGAAACAGAGGTCTAAGCTGTTTTAGGCTTGTAGCGCAGCTCGGAAGAGCAAAAAAATGAAGGAGGTAGGGGTAATCAAAGGGAACAGAAAACAGAGTGAGTGCTAACTTCCAACTGACGGTTTATTTCGTGACACAAGACTACTTATACACTCGGCAGACCATATGACATCAGAAACCAAGTAACAAAACCGATAGTAACCAAGTGGTAACATATTTAGACACCCTGTGGCTGCAGTCGGCGATACGCCAATTCATTGCTTGATAATGATAATGAAGGTGAGCTTACACATGCATGGCCCAGACCGATGATAGCCTTTGCTTCGATGATTTCTCTTGTGAGCTGATTACGACTGCAACCAAGAATGACGCATGCCTCTAAGACCGACTCGAAATGGGAGATATTGGAAGCTTTTTACATTGCAAAGGCCGAGGGCACGTGCATTAGTTGCCCTTCAGTGACGCTTACTGAAAAAGCGATAGCTTTTCTGAAGAGATAGGGAGGTCGTGATGTCACGATGGGCCATTCTTGGTTGCATCTATTTAAAGTTCTGTTTCTTCAAAAAACATTTAGTTGGAAGTAGCGCCTTGTCTGTCGTGCATGTTGTTCTTTCGTCCGCGTCTTCGTAGCGCTCTTTTCATCAAGTATGCCTAACCAACTCACCCACATCAAGCTTCTGCTCTAAGACAGGTTCGCAACCACACGTTTCGCAGTGCTGCGCAAGAAACCCCCCCAGCTGTAATACAATTCTTGGCATTGTAACCATGTCCGAGCACCCTGTCATTCAGACATCGGCCAGTTTGACCAACGTCTAAGGTTTTCGCTTAATAAGCCACGCACAAAGGGATGTCTGACAAGCAATACTAAATCAGACGCATGAAGTAAAGCATCTGATCATGAGACAGAAAAATTGTCTGGAGTATAGACCTCGCCTCAAAGCTCCCTTTACATCGGTATACCCCGTTCATACGGCTTTAAGAAAAAAAACAACCTCCTCATAAACGTTGCCTCCAGCATTATCGATGCTGTTATTAGCATTTCTCAAAATTTTCAACCCCACTGGGGCACGCAACTGGCCCAAAATGACACGCCTCCATGGAATCCTGCGGCCCGTCCGCAGGAGCCCAAGAGGAAAAGCTCGCTGTGCGCAGCTGGCGGGCGAGGAGAATTGAGGATGAAAGCGCTGTGAGGAGGAGAGTGTCGCTACTTTCAAATTATCAAGGGGTTTTACCGACGTTTCCTCCTCCACGACTCCTGTCGCCCGAGCCTCCTCCGCTCCCCCATTGGCCAATATTTGTCACGTGGAAGCAGGTGCCGCACTTTTGTATATTTTTTTTGTTTCCAACAAGCTCCGACCGCCATCGAGTGCTTTCGGAACAAATCGAATGTGTTAGGGACGAGAACTTAATTGTGATGCCGTGCTGGTGCGCCTTAGGTGGCCGCAACCAACACAGCGACTGCAAAAGGCCTCTTTCTTTACCATCCGGCAAGCGCAACGCAAAAATAAAAGTCGGGCTGACATTGGGCGGGCTGACATTGAGGAAGTGGCAAAAAATGCACGGCTTTGTGAAATGCCACGGTTCCTCACAAGCTCTTCTTCTGAGCCTTGTTCACACCAGCCGCTTCAAAAAAAGTGTATGTGTTTATGCTGTGCGTGCTTTTAGCGCGTTTAAGTTGATTTTATTTCCAATGATGTGCTTTCTTTGTTCCATGTAGTTTCCTGTTGCGGCGAATGTGTACGCACCTGCAGCCGGCCTGTGATGTAAAAGCGACTTTATTAATGTTATGTTTTGAACTCCACCAGAAGTTAGCACATTCTCGACGCTTTCGCAAGGCTCGCTATGACTTACAACTGCACTAGTTTAGCTTCGAATGTACACCCGCATGTATTCATTTCGTTTGTGGTGATTAACGTTTTTAACATCCCTAAGCGACTAAATCTATGAGGGACGTCGCAGTGGATGGCTCCGGATAACTTTATTTAGGTCGCCTGGGGATGTCTAACGTGCACTTTGATCGAAGTTGTATATGTGCCAGTAAATTCCTCGTTGGCGTTTTGTTATTCTCGCACGGGAGTGGAAGCACTGCGCCAGACGTTGGCGCTTCTTTACTTCTT
The DNA here is from genome assembly GCF_038994185.2 of Dermacentor albipictus. Classification (NCBI taxonomy): domain Eukaryota; kingdom Metazoa; phylum Arthropoda; class Arachnida; order Ixodida; family Ixodidae; genus Dermacentor; species Dermacentor albipictus. The sequence goes on from NC_091821.1 coordinate 290,771,442, forward strand.
TATTAGATTTTCTTTACTAGTTGTAACAACATGTGATTATTTCGAATTACTGACGGCGCCTCCAGGGCACCAAAGCGGCAACGGCAACATTTGTAATGTCATGCACGTTCTCTCCAGAGGCCTCTGTTAGCCGTTACATGTGCCCTCCCGGAGCAGTACTTGTATAAAAAACAATCTATCGTCGCAATTACCAACGCACCCCGCAACGAAAAAAGCGCTCAGCGACTTCTGCAACATGATTATTGAAAAGACTAGCGCACAATAGCAGGGACACAGACAGAGAAGACGACACGATGAGCGTTAAACATCAACTGAGGTTTTTACTGCGAGCGAAGGTACCTATACACATTTCGTTGGTGCATGCGCACACAGGGTTAAACAGTACAAGCACACTCTAATCAAAATGTGGCAGACTGTTCTGTAAGTACATTTTTTTCTTATTTGGACAAGGTAAGTGAAGCCGTCCTGACACAGTTATCACCTTCCCTGTCAATGTGATATGCCTCACAAATCTCGCGCCCCCACATTGTGCCTCCCCTACCAAGCACACACGTGGTATCAAACGCAGGCATGCACCCGCATCGCTTAGAGTGCATGGCCAAATGGCCGCCCCCCGCTAATGAATCTACCAGCGTTCGGTGCTCTCGTAACTGTTCATTCAGGCAGCGGCCAGTCTGCCCCACGTAGCATCTACCGCAAGAGAGAGGTATGCGGTGTACGACCACAACAATGCAGGGTACAAACTTGCATTCATGTTTTATGGCGCAGACCGGTTTTTTCTTTTCGTTTACGGCTTTGCACATGCGCACCAGCTTTTCGGGGGCAGTGAACATCACGTCCACGCCGCACTTCTCTCCAACCTTTCTCAGCCGGTGCGATAGCTGGTGCACGTACGGTATAGCTGTACACTTCAGCTTCTTGCAGCTTTTTTCGGCTGCTATGCCAGGGCGTCCACCTGCTCTGGTTTCTTTCACGAGGCATTCCGCCACAGCCATCCCGATATCTTTCGGAAAACCGGCATTCTGCAACCGGAGCACTTGCATCTGCAAGCTAACCTCAATTTTATGGTGGCAGGACTTTTCGAGAGCACCTCGCAGGCAATTTTTTGCAATGCCCCTCTTAACCAATTTTGAGTGAGCCGAATTATATGCTAGAATTTCTTTTTTCGTGCGCGGCTGGTACGACCAGCAGATGTGCCCTGTGCCAAAGTAGAAACACAGCTCGAGGAATTGGAGGCACCCGTTCATCGGCACCTCATGCGTGAACCTTAGTTTTCCAGAACAATCACCGAAAATCTCTACAACACTTTTTACCACTTGTGGTTTGTCGCTCCCGTTTTCAACATTCACAAACACTATAAAATCATCGACATATCTAAAACACCTCACAACACGTTTTTCCTCTTTTATGCACACTGCCACGCGCTTGTCAAATTGGCCTAAAAAAATTTCGCTAAGTATAGGAGCTATGCAGGAGCCTATGCAAATACCATCTTTTTGCACGAACAACTTGTCGTTAAAACAAATGTACGTGGAAGAGAGGTAGCACTCCACTAATGCTACAAAGTCGTATACGGAAACCCCGCTACTATTTTGGAACTGGACAGCCCCCCATTTTTCAATCCGCTCTTTTACTGCGTCTAACAACTCTGTTTGGGGAATGGAAAAAAAGAGCTCCTCAATATCCACTGAAAAGGCAAAATTGGCTCGTGAAGCACCATCTTGCTCACCCAAAAATTCAATCACATCCTTTCAGTTGCTCAAACGAAAAGGATCTTCTACGTATATTTTCTAAGATGGTTTTGCAGGTATTTTGATACCAGACCTTGTCAGGTTTCTTTCTCAGATACAATTGCTCTGAGAGGCACGCCTTCTTTGTGGGTTTTTGCAGAGGAAAATACGTTCAGGCCCGGCATATTCGCAGCTTTTACAGACTTGTGTAGTCCTGCCAAATTGATCTGTTCACACAGTTTTAATGCCTCTGCTTTTACTTTCCTGCCAGATCTTTCCAAGGGAACAAAATTCTTTTACATCGTTTTGGGCAACACGACGAATACATCGTTTTGGGCAACACGACGAAACCACCCTCCTTATCAGCAGTCAGCAAAATAAGATTATTCTTCCTGAGGTAATGAATAGTTTTGCTCACCGCTAGCGTTGCCCCAAGTGAGCACAACTTCCTACTTGACAGGCAGTCGACACCTTCAGAAATATATCTAGCTTTCTCTTCCGCCTGTGCACATTGTCCAACTTTCCTAACCATAGTAAAGAGTCCAAGCGGTGTATCGTTAACCTCATTACAAAATTTAGGCCCGCAGCTCAAAACCCTTTGAACATAATCTGGGAGACCACATTCCGCTAAACACAACACTTTTTTCTTTTTATGAACGTCTTGAGAATCCTCTTTTGCCGTTTTCCAAGCACACAAAGATGGCAGGCCAGAAGATCAGAGAAACTCGGTAACATTACCTGCCTCCCTAGCCCAAGTCCTCATCAAGGTGTCAAACAGGTTACCTGGCAGGTTGTCCTAGTCGCTGCATGCACACGTAGGCACGAGTGGAAATACCGGATGTGTCTCCAGAGTTCGGCACGGAAGATCTTCGTGGTTCTTCTAGTATGTCGGACGGACGCTTGGCAGGGATGGAACAAGGCTTGCACATCAGGCGGTACCAGTCCATTCTTCAGGGCGAAGGATAGCACTCTTGCCCGATAGGTAGTTAGTGCTGTTAAGTTCACATAAGTAACTGAGGGATCTCGACACATAAAAGAAGGATGCACAGGGCCCGATGTACGAGAAATCAAAGCGTTGCGTGGCTGCAACATACCGCGCCCGTGCGAGGAGAATTAAGAAACACCAACGAGGAATCTCTCCACAGGCGTTTTGCATTTCGCCTCTATCCCGGCTGCTGCCGGACTCAATATTGGAGGCATGAGCAGCGGCTAGCCGTACGTTTTGTGAGCATGATTATAATGGCCGAGAAAGGTCGCAAAGGACCGCATGTCCCCTGATACGGATTAACATTTTTACTGATTAAGGTTAACATTTTATGCGTCCGATTAAATAAATGGGTATCGCATGCGCCACATGCACTGTATGTGAACCTACGAAACAACGTACACATGCTTTCACGCTGTCGAAACCTGAAACTCTGGTAATTACGCACGTGTTTGAGCACACCACGTGCATCAGTCGTGTTTCAGCAACATGAACTCTCAACGTGGGCGTGCTTTACGCCTTATATGATGGTCCTTTTCTCTATTTTTTTCCGCAATTCCAACACGACATTCTTAAGATCAGTTGCCGTCTGACGAAGCCAGATCTCGATTGGAAAAAAATTGGAGGACGCTTAAGCTTCGCCTTCAAGAGTGGGACGCGACAGCGTTCCCGTCGACCCGCCAAGGGGTATAAGACAATGCGCTACGGCACAGCGATCACTTACGATGCGCCCCGCATCGGACTTAGCGCCCACCTATCACGCGGTGAGCGTCGAGCAACGCAGCGTTCGCCGCGGCAACGAAACGTGCGCCTGAGCGAAAGAAACGAACCAAAGAACTCGGTGTCTCGGAGGGGAAACGATCTACGCCAGCCAAACGTCGTGATCGGCGCGGGCAGAGAGATAGATAGTAATCTAAACCAGGAGCACGGCGAAGCGTCGTCAGGGGAGAGGGAGTCCCGCGACGCGCCTGGCAGCGGTCCCAATGCGCGCGCGGCGCGCCTCCTGTCGGGGCAGCGCCGTACATTGAGAGGAGGGGGTCTTCTGTGTTTGCCGCAAGATGGCTCTGCGTGTGCGGAAAGCGCAGAAGAAATGCAGCGGAAACGCACTTCGCAACTCGTGTAATTGTGACTTCTGTACGTTACATGTTCATAATTACCGATATACACCGCAGTATAACTTTCCACGGCTCGTTTCGAAGGCAACACCGCATTCACTAGAGGCGCGTTTGCACCGCTTGGAAGCATCGAACTCGTGGCTGAGTGGTAGCGTCTCCGTCTCACACTCTGGAGACCTGGGTTCGATTTCCACCGGGTCAATCTTGGAAGTTGCTTTTTATTTATGAAGCGCCTGCCGTGATTTATCGCTCACGGTCAACGCCGCCGACGCCGACACCCGACGCCGACGACACCGGCTTTTCTGCGACACGAGCTCCTTAACGCTATCGCGTTAAAACTGCTTCGCAGGGCGCTGATGACCTTTTCCGCGGATTTACTCCCGTAGCGTGTTAGCCGTCGCCTGCTACGGCAGGGCCAACACGGGCAGCGCCACCGTCGAGGCCGCGCCGAGTCGAGGAGGAGGGAAGCGGTTGGCGCTACTTTTGGAGATTGAGGGGTTGTACTGCCGCGGAAGCGGTGGAGTTTCCGAGGCCGGGCAAAGCCACGATTTATTCCGTGTTTTTCAGAGGCTTCGCAAAAGGCATCCATGGTTCTTTTAATTGCGATATCAATTATATGGACACTCCAAGCAACCTAACTAGATTACCTCTTTCAGTTTTACACCCGCCGTGGTTGCTCAGTAGCTATGGTGTTGGGCTGCTGAGCTCGAGGTCGCGGGATCGAATCCCGGCCACGGCGGCCGCATTTCGATGGGGGCAAAATGCGAAAACACCCGTGTACTTAGATTTAGGTGCACGTTAAAAAACCCCAGGTGGTCGAAATTTCCGGAGCCCTCCACTGCGGCGTGCCTCATAATCAGAAAGTGGTTTTGGCACGTAAGACCCTATAATTTAATTGTTTTTTTGCAAACTCCCGCGCCGCGCAAGTTTGCATGTCCTTGCATGTTCCGCCAAGCGAGGGCGCGCTCGTCTCTAATTGACCGGTGTCGTTGGCTTTGACCAGGGCCGGATTAAGAAAAATGGGGTGTCTGGGCTAATGCGCATGCAAGCCCCCTTTCCCTATACTGAACCCCCTGTAACCTGCGGCGCTACTGGAAGTATGCCATGCTTTATTTTAATTCCACCAAATTAAAAAGAACAAAGTGCGATCAACGGGATTATTATTATTGTTATTATTATAAGGAAAACAACAAAACTTGCTTAAAACGCATGCTTTTGTAAACACCAACACATATGTTCACTTTGTGATTAATCTGCATTCTGTTTTCAGCAAAAGCTAGGCTTTAAGGAAATGTTTAGTGCACTCAATGCAAACAAGACCGTAGAAAAGACAACACAGCTCAGATGTCGATCCTTCTGAAGCTAGGCTTTGTTTGCATCACTAAGTTTAATCCCGTGAGGGAACGCGTGGTTGTATCCAAAACATTCTTTATTAAAATTCAAGCATCAGATATCAGTAAACGTTATACACGTTACTCTATAAATATGCATTAAATATATACAATACTTAAGGGAATAGAAACACAATAAAAATGCACTAGAATACAGATGAAAATTACCAACTGTAATTACAAAACATTTGTGAAAATATTTTCGTTAGAGGTAAGACAAGCAAGAACGATACCAAATAAACGTGCCACTCATTCTCATTCTCAGCCGTCTCATTCGTCCTTGCGAATCACACTTTGCGGGTGGTAACATGATTATTTGAAGCCAAACTAACAGAAAACAAGTGAGTTGGTTTTGGAGTGTTGTTTCTTTGCGCTCGTCAGTAGAAGGAGGCTCATCGGGGATGTTTGGCACCTGTTGATCAGCAGTAGTAGAAATCGGGCGTGGCGGACCGGACACCTGGAGCTCTGTGGCAGGGGCCCGGTCGATTAGCATAGACGTAGCTGACTCAGGAACAGGACATGGTTCGGTTAGCGCCGGTTGTTCAGAAATATGGACGACCAAGTTTGGCACCGTTTTCACAGGATCCAGACAACTAAGATGAGTCAAACCTTACTTCTTGCCAGGAAACCGTGGTGATGGAGTTGGCAAGTGCTCCACAGAAGCACAGTTGGCACAATTGGGAGTTTGACACAGACGCTGGGTGGAGCGATCATACTGCTCCGTGGAAGCTGCATTCAGTAGGTAATTTGTCATCTTTGGTAGCTTCTTTTCACGTTCTTCTCTTTCTAACTTTGGCATTCGTTTAGATGCACCACTTTGATGCTTCCGACAGAGCATGTTCGCATGAATGGATGCTAATTGTTCACCGGGCACTTGGTCTGTCCGACGCGACCGCAGGTGTCCAACGGTGTCCGCCCCGATGAATCGGGCATGGTGTCTTGATAGTCCGTGGCTGACCGAGAGCGGTGCGTCCCCCGGGAGCTCATCAGCTGGCGGGCTTATGCAAGCTTAATCGGCGGTTCGGGGCTAAATCGCAGCCCGCGATAAACTTTCTTTTATAGACGCGAGTCACGTCTGTCTGTTACTAGCGCCAAAGCAGGCGTTCACATGCGCATAGAGTTCCTTGTACAAATTCTCTCCTTCTCCGTGCAAACTCACTCCTCCCGTTCCGGTCTCGCCTTCCTTTGGCTAGGAGCAATCGTTTGTGCTGGGAGGTTCTCGATTTTTCTTTTGCTCCATCGACACCGAGAGCAAGAACGAACTCGAGAGGGCGACTCCTCACGTGGGCAAAGTTACGCGCCCTCCGTCACCTCTGAGTCATCTTTTTCTACTTCTCTCCGGAAAGTTCGGTGGCCAGTCTGACCTACTTTTTTCCGTCGAGAGCGCGCGAGGGTGCACAGCCGCTCGGCAAGACTGGGGCCTGGAGAGAGGCCTGTGTGTCCAGCTTCCCCCTTCACTCTTCCACAACCTTAGCCCGAACAGTGCCCCACAGCACGCGGACAAAAACACGTGTGACGTATTCTTTCCTTTCTTGCCTAGACTCTGCCATCAGACTCATCATCATCTGCTGCCGGACTCATCCTCCCCAGCCCAAATTACCATCACGGTAAATAAAAGTCGAATGGTGGGCATTGGTGGGTACTGCAGCACATCCTTTCTACGAGAAGCACAGCGGCGGAACTATTTGTGAGGTGGAGCGTGGCGTGGTGGTGATGAGGGGCAACGGAGATTTAGGTCCTCATCCCACATTACATGTTTTAGGTGTTTCCCTCTTGCCCCTCCTCTCCAGACAGCACCGGACAGACGGACTCACAGGAAACCACGAAAGCTCTTCCAAGCAAAGACACCTCGCTTCGTAAGAAAGAGGGCCCCGCCGGGGTGGCGGGAGATTCCTGTTTTCGCAGCTTGACAAGCTCTCCCCAAATCATCAGGCTAAACGCATGCTGTTACATTAGGCGGGGGGCCCCGTCTGCTCGTTCTGGTTTTCTAGCTTCATGCATGTCGCTCGAAGTTCCGTCGCCCATGGTTTCATATAATAAGCAGGTTAGAATAAATGGGCCCCTTTTCCTAATGTCCGAGGTGAGGCCCTGGGCTGCAGCCTCCTTAGCACTCCCCCCCCCCCCCCCCGCTTAATCCACCTCTGGGTTTGACGGTGACGACGGCAGTTGTTGGCAGTTTCCGTGGGTGTCGGCGGTGGGTCGGTCTTTTTGCAACTGCTCTGGCGAAGTCAACGCCGGCTTGGTGGCTTGTCGAGTGCTTATTCGTTGCCTACAACGATGTTGTGTATCACTGTGAGTGCCAGCGAGACCTATCGACGCAGCTCGTGCGGCGTGTGCTTCCGCTGCAACTTGTCACAGTCGCGACAACGTGCGGCGTCCTTGCGCCCGAGCTGTGCGTCTTGCAGATCGTGCGACGCAGCTTGATATGCTCGCTTAAAATCTAAGCGAGAACAGTTTTTCAAAGTTTTGGGCGACTACGGTTCATCACCGTTGATTATAGCAAGTGCATATATATCGTGTCTGGGTGTGACCTGTCCTGAATGTGAGAAAACATGCCTCGTTGCTTTGTGACTAGTTGTCGAAGTGGCTACGATTCGACGAAATCCACGGCTGAAAAAAATACTTTTTTTAAGCCACCCGCTGACGATGTCCGCCTTCAACAGTGCCCACGGGCTATACCCAGATTGGATAAGGAGCTGTTCAGCTGATGCGCTGTCTGCGACCTCCACTTTCACGAGGAAGATAATAAAGCGAAAGCTTTACTGGCCGCGAACTTGCGATTTCGCCGTGGCGGTGCTCCGAGGAGGCACATGACGTCACAATGCGCGCCGCGCCGCGGATATTTCTCTCTCTCTAGCTCCCTAGTCACTACTGCGCATGTGCCACTAGTAGAACCGAGCCACAGGTGTTCCGCCGCTGCGCAGCGCCGCGCTTCTGCCGCCGCCGTTTCGTATGACATCACACCACGTACCTCGTTGCGCTCGCCTCCACTCGCTTCGCCAGCTGCGTCGCACCCCGGATAACATGTCGGAGGATTGAAAAGGAGAGCTCGCGTGCGCCGTCACCAATGTTGATGTGGCAGTATTCACGGCGACAGTTCTGATAAGCAGGAGGAGGCCTGGAATTTACATCAGAACGGGATGGAGAGGAAACGAATCGCCCAGTAAACACACGAACAGCTGGCCGAACGACTGGATAAACGCCGCAACATAGCTAGACAACCAGACTGACCTGGACTTGCAATCAAGATTAACCAAGGCTAGCCATGCTATGCCTTAGCTTCCGCTACGTAGCTAAGCCACTGCCAATTTTTGTGAAAGACTTCGTTCGCAAAGTTCATGGTGACGTAGTTGTCATACCGCGTTACAAGTGGGTTCTTAAGGGAGATTCTGTGAGGCGAATTTTTCCCAATTGCCCTAAATACTTGTCAATGCCAGCGCGAAAACTCAAGGCTCCAACCATGCGTGCACCGCCTGGGTCTAAGCTTCGCAAAGAGCAAAAATAGAACGACCAATAAGAGCGACATCAAACTTGTGCGTTTCTAAGGAAAGCAGTGGTGACATTGTCAGCCATGTTGTGCGGGAGAACAATATACAGCTTTTCAAATAGTTGTGTGGCATGACAGCAGCAGGCCAATGGTTTCAGGGTTGGTCACTTGAGATTGTTGGCACAACAATTGTGGTGCACAAGCTGGTAAGGCCAGATATTCACATGCCAAATATTGAACTTCGTCGTTGTGACAAGAATGCGCATTTTCTCCTGAGATTTTAACCATCGGTCAGAAAGGAAGGAAAAGGTGGCTATACCAAAGAAAAATGCGCGTCTCTTATAATTTCGGTTCTTGAAAAGTGGTTCCCAATTGATGTTTATTGCGTTGATTCAATAAATTGTTTTGGATTTGGCTTTGTTCTCGTCATTTTTACGGTTTACAGGCTTAAAAACGGCGAGCTTTCACTCAAGTAGTTCAGTATCTTGCGTTTAATAAACGCGTATCGTAGCATTGAGTGTTCTGGAACAAAAGGCTGATTCTAAGCTTTAGGTTTCAGTATTTTCGGGAGCATCAGATACCTATTTTACGTGGCTCACCGCTAACATGTAATTTTATACAAGGCTGAATTAAAAAGAACAGGAAACCGATGAATCCTCACAGCTGAATAGATAGGAGTCTCGCATAGCAGTATCTACATTCAGGCATCTCAGTCGCACCGCTGCTGAGTGGCATCGCTATAGTGGCTCAAACGATACTCTAGGAGCGAACTGGAAATAAAATTTGCTCAATATCTCGAAAATCGCTGCCCTTACACATTATGTACCGCGCAGGTTGCGTTTAACGCAACCCGCAAACTCCGTAACGATGATGCGCCCGGGCCAATACAGAGTTTTAGCCCAGCGGGTTTACGGCCAGCGGAGCGGAGCGGGCGAGCGGAGATGCTCTTGCGCATGCGCACCACGCTGAGGCGGCCAGCGGTTTTACGGAGCAGCGTTTACGCCCGCTGGAAAGCACTCCCCAGCGGAGGGTATACGCAGCGCGCGAGCGTGCGTAAGGGCGCGCGGGCGTGTATGGGAAATGCAAGACGGCAGCCGCGAACATGAACGCCGGCAGTTCTGCATCGAAGACGGCGACTGCCGCGCTGACCTGTACATTAGTACTCAGTACATTATTAACAAATAATGCACTGAGAACATGTAATATATCTTTATTCAACATTTCTTGCATAATAAAAGCAAGCGTAATTCAATTTCATTTCTCAGTAACTCCTATTCGAACCACTAGGTGGGGCAGCAGAGCGCCCCGCTCTTTACCCCGCTCGAGCGGGTGATCCGCTGGGCTAAAATTCTTTTTTCGCGAGCCGCTCCGCTGGCGCAACGGTGGAGACCGCTCCGCTCCGCTGGGCGTAAACCCGCTGGGCTAAAACTCTCTAATGTAGAGCCCCTTAAGCTTCGTAAAGTAGTGGCACCCTCCTCCTCCGCCTTCACTCCTTCTCGTTTCTCCTCTTTTTCCTACTCCCTCCTAAAGTCCCTCAATCATTCAAAAGTACCGCCAGGCTTTGATCAAGCCGGCAACGCCTGCGATAGGCTGATCGGTGACATGTGACCTTGCTCCGCCCCTTTGCCGCCATGAAAGTTCCTGCGCGCTGGGCGAAGTGCGCGCGTTTCGCCTGTTCTATGCACATCGCTGCAATAATTTCGTTCCGGGAGGTCCGAAATGCCTTGTTGCTGTGCGGTTGGGTGCCGAAACCGGACGAAGGATGGCAAGAAGTTATTTTGCATCGCGCGCGGCAACCAGAACGTAACCAGACGAAAAGTATGGTTACACAGAATTGCACGGACGGACTTTGAACCGTCGGTAACAGCACGACTATGCGAGGCAAGTAACATACAACGATACAAAGGTGCGATAGAAAGTATACACGTGCGTGTGTCGAGCGGTGATAGTATTTCACTCGCGTGCATGAATGTTGAGGGCCGAAGTTTGTGGAGATTATTTATTTTAGTTCGCTGTGAGCCCGCTGAATAGATCGGTATGACCTAGGATGCGAAGGACCGAAATGTCTTGTTGCTGTGCGGATGGGTGCCGAGATCAGTTATTTAGCATCCTGCGCAGCAAACAAAACCTAACCAGAAGGTAATTCTGGTTGCATAGAAATGGACGGAAAGACTGAACCGTCGGTAACTGCACGACTATGCGAGGAAAGTAACGTAGAGCGATACGAAGGTGCGAGAGAAAGTATGCACCTGTGTGTGCAGAGCTGCAGTATTATTTCATTCGCGCGCATGAATGTTGATGGCTGAAGTTTGTGGAGATTACTGATTTTAGTGCATTACGAGCCCGTTGACTTAGCAAGTGCAGTATGACCTAGCATGCAAGTAAATAGTGGGGCAGAAACGCATTAACTCGCTGACAAATGTCCGCACTGCGTTAAGTGCGATAAAAAATAAAATTCAGCAGCGAATTCTACTTTTACACTTTCCTGTGTTTGAGCGCGCGTTGGTAACTGCGCTTTACAACATGTCCAAAAAGTAATTTCCAATATCCTAATCGTATTTTCTGCATTGCATATGTGAATAAATATACTGCTAAGTGCCTGCATTATTCTGTTTTTAAAAACGGATACTGCATAGCCACAGCTACTGGCCGTCAAATAATAAAGCGTAATACAGTACATCAAAGTACATTACATACAGCTGCGAGCTCGTTCCAAGTTTCCCTTACATTCGAACATGTTTCAGTAATCGGCAATGCCATTTTACTGATGAAAAACACACAACTGCAAATGAACATAAGAAAAACGCCACAAGCGATACACGGATTGCCAGCAAAACGCAGTGCAGTAATAGCTGGGCCAATCCGCGTGCGTTTCGTATAAGGGCCCTCTAATTCTTAGGGCGCTTTAGCGGTGCACGGAGGCGAAAAGGGATAAACACAACAATGCGCGTCATGATTCGAGTTTACGCGGCGACGTCGCATGGTTTAGGAGAAGAGTCAACCGCATTGACACACGCGCACACGCTACGCTTGATATTGGTGTGCCGCGAGATCAGATCGCGCTGGCAGCCCGAACACGATCGAGGAGACACTCTGACACGATCCATACCGCCTCTTCATCATGTCACGACAGTTGCACTGGCTCGTAGCATTGAACCACAAGACACATGCAGTCGTCTTGTAATCGCTACACGACAGACACACTCAGCGGCAAGAAGTCTGTTGGCGCACTCGTTTCCACACACACACAGGATGTTGTTTAGTTGCCGTGAGGGCTGCGCGCTTTGAAAATTGCACGTTTGAGCGATGTTATGTCGAAAGATTTTCGGCCCAAGCGACTGACAGCCTTCATTTTTACACGACTTCTTCGTTCAATGCAACCGCTATGTATACGCAGCACACTTACATGCAAAAGATTTCACAGAGCATACGGGATTAAGCGCAAGCAATCACCAAGGCTCGTGCGGTGATTGAGCGCAAATGAACGAAATGTAAACACGCGGAATCGAGGCGATCCAGCCCTCATTACGCTCTCTTGAGCTATTTTCTTGGAGCGCTCATTGGAAATTAAAGGACTAATTTTAGCAGTTCGGATCCTTCTTTCGTTTTTCGCCACAGTCAGGCACCAGTAGGTTTTATTTCCGCGCGTATGCAGATATTTTTTTCACCTCTCGAATGCCGCGGTTTAGCGTGGGTGCCGTCTGCTACAGGAACTTCTTAGGTGGCGCGCGCGGCAGATGTCGCTACCTTGAAAATTATAGAGGGACCAGTCCGACGTAACGCCCGCAGCGCGCGCGCGCACGCTACGTCACGTCGGCGAAAACGACCCCTCTATACACCAGAACACCGTGAATTCAAAGGGCGCCGCCATATTGATGAGCGCCGGTCGCGCCATCTATCCCAAGCGCCGCGAAGTAGCAGGCCTGGGCTGCCACGCCGGGAGATGCGACACGGCGCGAAAGCGAAACTTGGGCTTTTTAGCTGGGCGGAAGGCGTGTTTCACGTTTTTTTAACCTGTCATTTTCGCTGTCTGGATTCAATAAAACTTCAAGACCTCGTGCAAGTCCACAATGGACACACTGAGTGCTGTGCAGACTGCAGAAGCGAATACATCGGGTAGGTACGCTATTACGTTTGTACAAACCGCGCGCTATATGCTAGAACACCTGTGAGCTTTTTGGCACGTAACCTGTGAAGGAATTTACAGCACTGTGTTGGTGCCATATATTAATAAAGCACGCAGAACACTGTCATCTGCACTATCAGTTTGGTCTTGTTTTTAATGGTCTCTACTGGGTTGGCCGCGCTTGGCAACCAACTGGCGAGGTCGTTTGACTGCCTGGTTAGCAGACGCCTGCCCTTCACCACCTGCACACTGAAAACAAAATAGATGTTATAGTAAGAAGGGCTGTAGTTCTTTTCCATGCCATCACTTTTGCGAAGATATAAAGTCCTCTCAAAATGAAACAGAAAATACACCAGGCCAATTGTATCGTGCAACCACTTAAGAGTACAACATTCAGAACAAAAGCCTACAGCACTGGAACAAGCAGCATATGATGCTAAACCTGCACTCATTGGAAAATGAGGTACTACAGTAGCTATAATGTTCAACTACATGTGCAGTCAAAGCCCGTATAACAGGGCGAGCATGACAGATGCAGGTGCAGGTGAGCATGACAGATGCAGAAACCATGACAGGGCACGTAAAATTACCATCCCTACTTAAAGCTGCATCATCAGGACCCCTTTGGTACAAGACAACAACCGCACCTGCATTCCAAGAAATTAGCCCCACCAACTGCAGCTACCTGGTACCAGACCTGTTTCGCTTGTGCAAGACCATCGGATTGTTGGCGCTCCCTTAGAAAAGAAAACAGTAAAAAAAAAACTAGTGAGAACGATCAAAATTTTGTTACAAAATACAAGAATAAATAAGCACCTTATTTTCCTCCCCATATGAACGGAAACATTTTGCGCTTTGGCCCTCATAACAGCCCGCACGCAGTTTAGAGCTCAGGAGGCTCAAATGAATTCGTTACGAATGACACCTGCAACACCAGCTCGTAAAGGTAGGTGCGCTGCAAGAACACCTTCGGCGACGAGTAGTCGTCGTTTACGTTTTTGTGGACGCATGCTACGTGACAAGCAGACTTCGGTTTACTTTCATTAGCAATAACGCTCACCAGCAAAGCCTACAACTTGTCGTTCACGCTTAATGGTCATTCCGTGCACCAGCTGCAAGTATCGCTAACCGCAAACTCAACTGTTCCGCTTAACCGTCTGGAGCTCTGCCTGAATGAAAACACGAAAAGGGTTGCCTTTTTGTTATAGCCAAGGCGAAGCACCGACGCGGGATTCTGCTCTGTAGGCTTGTTGCCCAGAAAGGCTTTGTTGCCCGTGGCACCTCCTACGCCACCTCCTGGATCCGGACACCACCAGGGTCGAAGGCAGAAGAAACATGGCCAAGTTAATCCACAGGCATGCTCAGGACCCGGGCACGTTCCTGGCAGAGATGCGAGACAAGTACATCGGCCCGCAACTCAAGACACCGTTACCTGCGGCCTACCAGGGCCGGCCGAACGCGCACATAGACGAAGACATTACGTTCGCTGAGGTGTCGGCAGCCGCCTACAAGCTGCGGACGAACTCGGCGCCGGGTTCGGACCGCGTTACCAACAAGATGCTACGCAACCTGGACGAGGCCGCAATGGAGCAGCTCACAGAGTTCATGAACGAATGCTGGAAGACGGGCGCCATCCCGGAAGAGTGGAAGACGTCAACGATCGTCTTTATACCAAAACCAGGCAAACCACTCAATACGGACAACCTCAGGACGATTTCACTGACATCATGCGTCGGCAAACTGATGGAGCACGTGGTCCTTGACCGTCTCAATGAACACGTAGAAGATGGGGACGAGTTACCCCACTCTATGTTTGGTTTCAGGCCACACCTGTCCTCCCAAGATGTGCTCCTTCAGGTAAAAAGGCAGGTGATGCAACCCGAAAGTCCGGCGGACGCTCGCCGATTCCGGTGCCTCCTGGGCCTCGACCTGAAGAAGGCCTTCGACAATGTCGCCCACGCAGCGGTGCTCGAGGGCCTGACCCAACTGGGTGTCGGAAACCGTGCGTACCAATACGTCCGAGACTTTCTCACCGACCGGAAGTGCCGGATCAAAGTCGGCGAACATGAAACTGAATTTATAGAGCTGGGGAGCCGAGGCACGCCGCAGGGATCAGTCATCTCCCCTTTTCTCTTTAACGCGGCGATGCGCGGGCTCCCGGAACTGCTGTGCTCTATTCCTGGGCTTCACCACAGCCTTTACGCTGACGACGTGACGTTATGGGCAGCGGCGGATGATCCACAAGCTCTTCAAGAGATCATGAAACGCGGCATCGACGTCGTACAAGCTTATGCGGAGTCAAGGGGCCTGACGTGCTCACCGGAAAAATCCGAATACCTCCTGATCAAGCCCAGCAGGAGTAGCTGTCCCAGGGGATTACCACAGAGAAGGCAGTTCCTTGAGCTTAAAGTCGGAGAACTTACCATCCCGGAGCGCCCCAGTATCAAAATATTGGGGCTAGACTTTCAGAACACGCTGCGCTGCGGGCTCATGTTAAAGAAACTCCAGAGGGCGACCAACTACACACTACAGCTCATTCGCCGGGTGGCTAATCGGCACCACGGCATGGGCGAGGGCGATCTGCTTCGACTTGTGCAGGCATACATAACCAGCAGAACCATGTACTCGACACCATATGTCAAACTCGCAGTCACAGATTTAGCCAAATTAAACACCATGATCCGACGAAGCACAAAGGCAGCCTTGGGCCTTCCGGACCACGCGGCCACCGCAAGGCTATAGGCCTTAGGCGTGCATAACACGATCGAGGAGCTCTTGGACGCTCACCACACAGCCCAAGTCTGTCGTCTCTCGCTAACCCCGGCTGGCCGCACAGTCCTCCGGAAGCTCAGTCTCGAGGCTATCCCCGAAATTACAGAGTACGTTACGATTCCGCGAAAGGTGAGGGGGCATATTTATGCCCCACCTCTACCCCGCAACATGGACCCCGAGTTCCATCAGGGCCGTCGGCAGGCCCGTAGTGAAGCAATTTGGCGACGCTATGGCTCGCAAGATGGAGTGGTCTACACAGACGCAGCCAGACACCCTCGCGGCGACCTCATGACTGCGGTGGTAGCTGATCACAACGGAGGACTGCTAGAACATACAACAATCACGGCTGGCCGAGTGGTGGAAGCGGAGGAAACCGCGATTGCCATGGCCATGCATGCGGACGCAAATACCGTCATCAGCGACAGCAAGCAGGCCATCGGCAATTTCGTCCGAGGTAGAATTTGCAAACAGGCGTACCATGTCCTCACACGACGCCCCCTAAGCGGCTTGAAAACCCTCGTGTGGACCCCCGCTCACGCGGCTGTGCCCGGCAACGCGTCGGCTCACAGTTTGGCTCGAGATCTCGCGCGCCGAGCCTCGTCCGCGGATGCGGACGGCGTGAATGAGGAGGAGACACACGAGGAACCTGCGAGACTTATTATGAAATAGCCCATCGGTACCGCTTGAGGCGTCGCGCGCTCCCACCACCGGCCAAGCAACTCGACAAAACGCAAGCGGTCGCGTTTCGGCGACTTCAGACAAATACATACCCACACCCAAAATACATTAACAAAATCACAGGGGGCAGGGAAAGCGACAAATGTAGGCTCTGTTCAGAAACAGGAACACTCACACACATAATGTGGGAATGCACCTCGCTCCCGTTCTCTCATCCCCCCGTCAGCAGCGAGACTGACTGGACAGCCTGGCTCAGTTCCGGGGGACGTCGACCGACAATTGGAACTGGTGGACTGGGCGGAGAAGGCCAAGCAGGCCCAGGGCCTTACTTGAGCCCTAACGCTCAGTCACGTCCCTCTTTACCCTTCCCCCTTTCAATAAAGTTTATCACCACCACCACCACCCAGAAAGTGCTCGGAGCAAACCTGCGTATTGCGTTTGTAGGGCGCAAAGTTGAACGTGGCACCAAAATATACACAGATCGAATACTCACTCGTGCATTTTCACTGGGTTGGTAGTTCTTCCTATTCAAGCTATCCACCGGTGGCGCAGCTTGGCATTCTTCGTTGCGGGTGGAAATCGGCGCAGGCTGAAAACACCGCACCGGCACGATTCCCTACGTGTGCTCTTCGAAAACAGCGCTAAGCAACCTGCTCCGTTTCCGCTGGTTGTTTTGGCATCCAAACACGACGCAATGATGCCCAGATGACTTCTTCTACTTTGGATCCGTGTGAACGGGCACATTTCCGCACTTTGGAGCCCTAGAGCTGGCGCTTGCCATGTCTACTGGTCGCCGGCGAACACACTTTGGCAGCCCAGTACAAAATAGCGCCGGTCGACCGGGCAATCCGGGTGTGAGAGTATGCGTTCGGTTAGTCTGGGTGCGAGACTAGCTTGTTCTGGTCTATAGTCGGGCGCACCGGCGCAGCTAAGGTAACCGGCGGCTTCCAACGCGCCCCGATGGGCCCAGCGCCGATATGGCTCGTGAGCCATTCGCGCGTCGCAGTCGGCGGAACTCTCGCACCACAATGCATTGAGCGCGAAGAAAAAGGCGCCAACACAACTCTGCAGACGGCTTTTGAGGACGGCGCGCGACTTGGCGAACCTTCTGCGCATGCTCCGAAGGTAGCAGCCTACGGCGCGCGCGTTGAAGTATAGAGGGGATGCCATCTCGGCTGGCGCAGCGCAACCGACGTAGCGTGACTGATCGCGAACGACGCTCGCCCGCGCGCCGATAACGTCGGACTTTAAAGGGGCCTTAACGCCTGCTTCACCTCCGCCGGTAGTAACGCGGTTTTGCACAATCTTCGGGATCGCCCCGCGTATGCGGAGTGGTTAACGCCTGCTTCAACTAAGCCGCGGGTCGGCCCGACATTGCGCTATGTTCGGGATCGGCCCACTTACGGGGAGTGCTTAACGCCTGCTTCATTTCCGCCGGTAGTAGCGCGGTGTGGCACAATCTTTGGATTGGCCACGTATGGGGAGTGCTTAATGCCTGCTTCACCTCCGCCGCGCGTCGGCCCGGCATTGCACTTTCTTCGGGATCGGCTCACGTATGAAAAAATTTCTGTTGCCGGATGCCGAAAGAACTACGGAAGGTTAGCCATATACATCGTTCTCGGTGAAATCCGGTGTCGGTGCCGTTAACCATGTGAGAAAAATGATGCCGAACCACGCAGGCTCTTCGAGTGGCGCATGGGCATTACTGAACGAATTCAATTCCTCAAAGTAAAATGCATCAGAAAGTTCGTTAGGTACGACTGACGTACAACCTACAGATATGACAGCGTCTGATTGTAATTTGAATATACGAGAAAGTATATCTTCATTGCCCGGAAACTCGAACACAAACCCCTTTTACAGCTGCTGTTTGAGGCCTGTCTGAAAGAACTAGGGCGGTTGCGTGGGCTAGTTGGTAATTCATGATCAAAAATAACGTACAGCGCAAAGGACAAGGACAGTGATAGACGACATACACAGAGCGCTGACTTCCAACAAGATTTTATTGCGTTGCCACATCGTGTGTATATATACAAGAAGAGGCATGCGCAGAAAATGTACGATAGTCACAGGGGCTGTCCTAACAGCAAGTCATTCAACTAAGAACATGGTCACCTGAAAAAATAAAAATTAAGCATTACGATTACTATCTGTTCAGAAACGCGACTTCACCAGGGGTCAGCGAGATTGAGGGCGCACTAACCCACATACTGCCAAGTTTTCTGATGATATCAGCTTCCACAATTTCCCTGGTGAGCTGTGAGCAGTGTCTCGCTAAAACTTGCGTATCTTCAAAGAATGGCACGCAGCCGCAGTCCCCGCAATGAATGCCCAAGTGGCCTTGTACAGTGCTGCGGACGTTGTTACAGTGCTCTCTTAGTCGATCGTTTAAGCACCTGCCCGTCTGTCCTACATATTTACTGCCGCAAGACAGGGAATTTGGTAGACTACATTAGTTGTGCACGTCACAAACCGTTTTCTGTGCCCGACAGAACAACAACTCTGATGCGATTTAGGCGCGTTTACACGCTTACAGAGCTTTGCCAATTTTTCCGGGGCTGAGAAAACGACTGTGATCCCTGCACGCTGCCCAATTTTCTTCAGCCTGTGGGATACATCATGCACATATGGCAGCACTGCAAACCTGCGTCTTTCAGCCCGCTGGTTCCCTGATTGAGCGGGATCATCACGTTCTGTGCGCCTCAGAAGCTGTTCCGCTATGGCTGAAATTAAGGCCGAAGGGTAACCAGCCCAAGAAAGACGATCAACCTGAGCAGCAAGACTATGTTGCATCTGGTGTGGGCACGATTTATTGAGGCTGTTAATGAGACATAACTTTATAATACCTCGTTTAACGAGTTTTGAGTGTGCGGAGTTAAAGGGCAAGAGTGGCTTCTTACTTCTCGGTTCGAAGCACCAGCACACATGTTTGTTAGCAAGGCTCAGCGAGAGATCTAGAAAGCGCAAGGAATCATCGATGGGGACCTCATACGTAAGTTCTAGAGGCTCCAGCTCTTTCTTAAAGATATCCAAGACTTCAGAAACAGCAGGCTCAAAAGCGGGATTAGTGCAATCAATAAATATCAGGTAGTCGTCCACAAACCTGCACACCTTGACAACAGAGGACGCGGCTAGGTGACCATGAATATTGCGATCATGATGAGCTAGGTAAATATCACTTAGTACGGGCGCAAGACATGATCCTATACAAACACCTTTCTTTTGTATGTAATTTTGTTCATTCCATGAAATGTAAGTTGATGTCAAGTAGAAGGTGAGAAATTCAAGAAAGCCGCTAACAGAAACACCTGCGGCATTCTGAAAGCCAACTGCTCCAAAGTCATCAATGCATTCTTCAACAACCAGAAGCAACTTGTCATGCGGAAGTGAATAGTAAAGATCTTTAACGTCGATCGAGAACATATTGAGTCCCTTTTCATTCTCTTTTAAAAAACTAATAACTTCACCAGAATGTCTAACGAGAAAAGGATCGTCAATGGTTAGAAGGTTTAGTTTATCTTGCAAAAACAAGCCAACAGCTTTGTGCCAAGTCGCTGCTTCAGTTACGATAACCCGCAGAGGGCAGTCAATCTTATGCGTCTTAGCTGAGAAGAAAATGTCTAGGCTTAGCTTTTTAGTTTTTTCTATCACTTTTGCTAGCTTGTCAAGGCTAAGGCATTTGCATAGTTTTTTTGCTTTCAATTTCACGTTTGCAAGGGAAACACTGTCATCACGTTTAGAAACTGAATCAATGGCAACGGTAGCCTTCGCATTGAAGCCATCCAACGGCAGGACAGCAAAACCACCTTCTTTGTCAGAGGGTAAAAGTGATAATGAGTTCGCTTTTAGAAACGATGTAACATATCCGATCGAGAGAACCTTTGTGGAAGGTTTGCAGCGCGTTAAAACATCAACACCTTCCGCAACACACCTTTCAGATTCGGTGTCCGGGGCACGTCCAGCAACTTGCCTAACAAGGGTGAGAAGTTCGTGTGGCGATTTACGAGGTTCCACGGCAAACTTCGGCCCAAGGGCTAACACATGCTGCACCTTTTCTGGAAGCGTCACATCTCCAATACGGTGCACATTGTTCCTCGGCAGGGGTTCCTTCTTTGGAGTTATGGCACGTAGTTGTAGAAGCGCATGTTGCCAGAGATATTCAGCAGTTCTGTCGACGATAGCAGCCAACTCACGCCACTTTTTCTTTGCCGTGGATGGTCTGTCAGAACTGTGAAGTTGAAGAAACAGGACGTCACGGTAGAAGCGGGCCTGGCGTTGCCATTCCGAGCGCAGAATCTTGCAGATCCTCACGCTATGCCCACTAGAGGGTCTGAAGTGCACTGTATTGAAGATGTGACGCTTCCAGAAAAGGTGCAGCATGTGTTAGCCCTTGGGCCGAAGTTTGCCGTGGAACCTCGAAAATCGCCACACGAACTTCTCAACCTTGTTAGGCAAGTTGCTGGACGTGCCCCGGACACCGAATCTGAAAGGTGTGTTGCGGAAGGTGTTGATGTTTTAACGCGCTGCAAACCTTCCACAAAGGTTCTCCCGATCGGATATGTTACATCGTTTCTGAAAGCGAACTCATTATCACTTTTACCCTCTGACAAAGAAGGTGGTTTTGCTGTCCTGCCATTGGGTGACTTCAATGCGAAGGCTACCGTTGCCATTGATTCAGTTTTTAAACGTGATGACAGTGTTTCCCTTGCAAACGTGAAATTGAAAGCAAAAAAACTATGCAAATCTCTTAGCCTTGACAAGCTAGCAAAAGTGATAGAAAAAACTAAAAAGCTAAGCCTAGACATTTTCTTCTCAGCTAAGACGCATAAGATTGACTGCCCTCTGCGGGTTATCGTAACTGAAGCAGCGACTTGGCAGAAAGCTGTTGGCTTGTTTTTGCAAGATAAACTAAACCTTCTAACCATTGACGATCCTTTTCTCGTTAGACATTCTGGTGAAGTTATTAGTTTTTTAAAAGAGAATGAAAAGGGACTCAATATGTTCTCGATCGACGCTAAAGATCTTTACTATTCCCTTCCGCATGACAAGTTGCTTCTGGTTGTTGAAGAATGCATTGATGACTTTGGAGCAGTTGGCTTTCAGAATGCCGCAGGTGTTTCTGTTAGCGGCTTTCTTGAATTGTTCACCTTCTACTTGACATCAACTTACATTTCATGGAATGAACAAAATTACATACAAAAGAAAGGTGTTTGTATAGGATCATGTCTTGCGCCCGTACTAAGTGATATTTACCTAGCTCATCATGATCGCAATATTCATGGTCACCTAGCCGCGTCCTCTGTTGTCAAGGTGTGCAGGTTTGTGGACGACTATCTGATATTTATTGATTGCACTAATCCCGCTTTTGAGCCTGCTGTTTCTGAAGTCTTGGATATCTTTAAGAAAGAGCTGGAGCCTCTAGAACTTACGTATGAGGTCCCCATCGATGATTCCTTGCGCTTTCTAGATCTCTCGCTGAGCCTTGCTAACAAACATGTGTGCTGGTGCTTCGAACCGAGAAGTAAGAAGTCACTCTTGCCCTTTAACTCCGCACACTCAAAACTCGTTAAACGAGGTATTATAAAGTTATGTCTCATTAACAGCCTCAATAAATCGTGCCCACACCAGATGCAACATAGTCTTGCTGCTCAGGTTGATCGTCTTTCTTGGGCTGGTTACCCTTCGGCCTTAATTTCAGCCATAGCGGAACAGCTTCTGAGGCGCACAGAACGTGATGATCCCGCTCAATCAGGGAACCAGCGGGCTGAAGGACGCAGGTTTGCAGTGCTGCCATATGTGCATGATGTATCCCACAGGCTGAAGAAAATTGGGCAGCATGCAGGGATCACAGTCGTTTTCTCAGCCCCGGAAAAATTGGCAAAGCTCTGTAAGCGTGTAAACGCGCCTAAATCGCATCAGAGTTGTTGTTCTGTCGGGCACAGAAAACGGTTTGTGACGTGCACAACTAATGTAGTCTACCAAATTCCCTGTCTTGCGGCAGTAAATATGTAGGACAGACGGGCAGGTGCTTAAACGATCGACTAAGAGAGCACTGTAACAACGTCCGCAGCACTGTACAAGGCCACTTGGGCATTCATTGCCGGGACTGCGGCTGCGAGCCATTCTTTGAAGATACGCAAGTTTTAGCGAGACACTGCTCACAGCTCACCAGGGAAATTGTGGAAGCTGATATCATCAGAAAACTTGGCAGTATGTGGGTTAGTGCGCCCTCAATCTCGCTGACCCCTGGTGAAGTCGCGTTTCTAAACAGATAGTAATCGTAATGCTTAATTTTTATTTTTTCAGGTGACCATGTTCTTAGTTGAATGACTTGCTGTTAGGACAGCCCCTGTGACTACCGTACATTTTCTGCGCATGCCTCTTCTTGTATATATACACACGATGTGGCAACGCAATAAAATCTTGTTGGAAGTCAGCGCTGTTTATGTCGTCTATCACTGTCCTTGTCCTTTGCGCTGTACGTTATTTTTGATCTGTCTGAAAGGGCGCTGCGCGCTCCGCTCGGTTACTTGCAACACCATCCATATGATAGCACTCGCATCCGCGGCGGCGCCCGTTTTGCGGGGCAAATGAAAAAATAAGAACCGGAAAGATCGCCTTTGTGCATGCATAAGGTTCGCCGCCAGCGTTTGCCGGTAAACATAGTTACATAAGCTGCAGTTGCCAGGAAACACGAGAAGCAGTCGGAGATCTTTGAATGCTATCGCGTTGCACTCTTAAAGGCGCAACCTAAAGGAACTAAGAATCAGTTTTCATGGTAGCTATATTCTTTAATGCAGTGAAAAGCTTACCGGACAGAATGTCTAATCAAGAAATGGTAACGCGGAGAACTCTGTGGAACATTTTTATCAGAATTTTTCGATTTACAGTGAGGATGTGGTCGTTCATTGGAATCATGCTGAGAGCGCGATAAAGACGCCGGCATTAGTGGGAGTCAGACAACAAGTGCGGCTATAATTGCGAGAAAGTATTATTTTGTCTATCAAGTCAGCGTTCCTGCGATTCACGCTTTCCGAAATCTAAGTATTTCTACGATATTAGCTACGTGTTTTCGTTGTTTCCTGTCCAACTGCGTTGTTATTTAACCACTAAAGGGGAAACAATCGGATCGAAAACAAAAACGACGATTTTACACGTGATACTCAGTTCATCGTGCTGCCGTAGCCATGCGTCCGCTTTTGATTTCCGAAGCATAGAATAAAGCGCAAGTGTCTAATTATATAGTAGATGCAACATTAAGCAAAAATTATGTTGTACTTAATTAAATCTGCCTTACGTAAAGTAATCTCATAGATTAGATCCGAAGTACCAAGATTTCACTGCCTGGCCTCGCCACTTACTGGCTTTTCAGACTTTCTTTGCCAATTTGAAATCGTAATCCCTACGTCAATCGCGAACAGCGTGCTGGATTCTATCACTAAAAGTCATGGGCATTTAATTTCCATCAACGTCTCATAACACATTCTGGCCAGTTGTCAGGCCCTTTAAGCGTCCTCCAAGTTTTCTGTTCGTGCTTACATTAGATATTCATTTCGATAGGCTCGCCCTCTGCAGCGATTCGCTGGAACTTGAGTTTCCGGGGCCAACTAAAATGTGTTCGGTGTGCAAGCAGGATGTCGCCGTTATTGTCAAGGGTCGACTGTCACGGCGTGACTGACATCTTGTAACGACGCGTTGTGCAAAACGGGATTACCGTAGTCGAATGTGAAAATGTAGGTACAAATAAAACGGCGAATAAGATGGCTATATTTGACTGCCAATTTATTTAGCTCTTTTTTTGTGTTTGGCTACATTTGGGCTACACTTTTTCTAGCTTTGGGCTACGTCGCCTTGTCCGGCCTGGCAACACTGAGGGGGCCACATCTGCCACCGCATCCCGGCGGAGTTTGCAAACTGACGAATAGTAACGTTGACTGTTTTCGCCGTCGCCATGATGTCCCGCATCGCGGCTCTCGCGCGACGATGAAAGCAAACGCGCCCGTCGGCCGACTGTGACCAAAGTGATGATCGCGGCTCAACCTTGCGCGCCTTGCTCGCCATACACGGAGGCAGCGCGAGGCTTCGACTCCGCCAGCAAGCGTGTGCTTGGCACGGACGCGCGCGCCGTACCTTGAAAATGATTTGCACATGGCTCACACCCTTGTGCGCGCTCTGTGTACGCTGTTTTGCGTTGAAGCGGGAGATCGCAGGAAGGTGACCTCTCCAGCTGCTGCAGCTGCCGCGTTGCTCACACCAGCGTATTGACAGCGAGTGTCCGGGCTCATGCACTGTGATGGTTTCATGTTTGCTCGTTCGCGGTGACACAATATGCCTGTTAATTGAGTTAGTAAGCGAATGGTTCCAAGATAATACGGCCGATCAAACTACTATCCTTACTTCGTATCATCATCATCAGCAGTACATCAATCGACCTTACCTGAAAAATCACAACACCGACAAACAATAAAAAAAAGCAGAGTAGAGAAAATCCAGGGGGCAGCGGGCGAATTGTCCCTGCTAGTATTTACTCTGTTTGAACACACTGTTCCGGAGCCGCATAGTCAGAACAATTGCACAAGCAACACAGCCAATTGGGCGAGTTGGTAAGTTAGCATGCTTGCCTTATATGTGCAGCGCCACACAGACGTATCGTCCTTTCTTTGTACCGTGTCTGTGTACCGCTGTACATATACACCAGAAATTGCACAAGTGAACAGACTCTCATGCCAGCCGTTCGCATTTCAGCGTGTACAGGAGTGTTACTCGAGATAAATACTGCTTTAATGTAAACAAGCCGAACTCACCTCTGTAAACAAGGCGAACGCACCTCGCATATCGTACTGGTCCCTTTCAGAGCCGGCTGGTCTCACCCGTCCTCACGGCACCGCATAAAAAGCTTTGCCACCTTCCGTGCGATTTGTGCAGATTCGTGCGCTGCAACTCGTCATACAGGAATACAAGGGTCAAAATTATGTGCTTCGAAGCCCTTCACCAAAGTCATTAACTTAATATTGTCGAACACCGTACCTGCAGCGCGGAGCCAATCGTCGCTGCGCAGGCTCGACGGTCCGCTGATTGCAATTTCGATGGCACTGAAGGAAACGAGTCGACACCGTTTTCCGTGAAGTTGGGCTCGCAGCGGCGCAGGTGATCATTTGACATGATTTTGCATCACGTGATAGCGCTCCACGAACAGCGGTGCGAGCGGCGCTGGAAAAGTTATGCGCAACTCTGCTCCATGCGGGAGCATATTCAGGAAAACTACCCTGCCTTGACTGGAAGTCGAAACCGGAGTGAGGGCCGGCTCTTGCACTCTAGCACGAGGTCAGGCGGCGATGCGTGGCTTTGCATCGCCGTCTCCTCGTAAGCCGGCTTAAAACGGTCAAAGCTGACTGTCTCCTCCCGGCCGTTCTCCAGGAGGGTGGCGGTTTTCGGGGTGCGTTGGAGGACGCGCAATGGTCCGTTGTAGGCCGGGGTTAGCGGTGGTGGGGCAGCGTCGCGGCGCACGAAAATGTGTGTTGAAATGGCCGGGTCGGGGGTGCACGAAGATTGTATTGTGGTGCGAAGGACGGGATGGAGGTCTTTAACACAGGCCAGGAGGCGTTGTAGGAATTCTTGTGGCTAGGCTGGTAGCTGCGTTGATGTAAAGAAGTCTAAAGGGAGATGCAGAGAACTACCATACACCAGATGTGGTGCTGAGCACCGTAGGACGTCCCGCATACCCAAGAGCAGAAATGGCGTCAACCCAGGTGGACGAATTGAGGCAGGCAGCCAGGGTGGCCTTCAGTTGTAGGTGAAGGCGTTCCACATGATACCCAGTGGTACGGCAATGTGTGGCGCCGAGAATGCGTGAATGTGAATGCGAATAAGAATGCGAATTAATAGAAAAAAGAATAAGCTGGTTTGCTTTCGTAATCCCTATAAAAAAAAAATTGAGCGTCTTGCGTCATTTTTTGTTCACGACTCTGATTGTACAAACTGCAAATGCCTACCATTAGAGTTCTCAACTAATGCAAAATATTGAGGCATCATGTATGATTCTTATGTCACATGGAACATTCATTTTACAGGTATTAGCAAAAAGCGTCGTACAATATCTTGTCATAATTCTAGATAATTGTTTCCGTTTTCTATCCAGAAAGTCATTGTTCACGCACTTCTGTACTGCTATGTTAGATATGCAATTAACATATTTTATCACTGTTCATTTACATGACGCGCAAAATTGAATTCTATCCTGAAATCTGTTCTTCGAAATGTTCCATACAATAAGACCATTCCCCCTAATTTTAATATCTATATTGCTTTCTGCAGTTGCCCTCCATTTGACGCATTATTTTTTTTCCAGCTGTGGTGATGAAACATTTTCTGAACAGTGATTGTCTTGTTCCTTTGGTCCTTGTCAGACCACTGAGACACCATAATACGTTCACTACCTCGTGGCGTTAAACCAGTTTTGGTCATTATGCCAGAAAATATTATGTTCCTAACGTTTTTAATTCTTTACCCACTGAACTGTACTCGATCTAATCAAAACGGGCACTCAAGCTGTACCTCAAAACCAATTATTATACGGTTTAGCTGTCATTAGAGCCCGTGCCATAGTTTCGATTCGTTTCGTTTGGTCTAGATTGGAGTGTATCCTTGTTTGTTTCACTTTATATCTTTTGTAGCTTGCTTTTACTCGTAGCTCGAGTTTGTTTTTGGTACTTTGCTTTGGTATTGTAGCTTCCTCTTGTGTTGTAGTCTGCGTTTGTTTTGTTTCTATTTTCAGTATAAAGCTTGCTAAACTTGCTTTTCTTTAGTACTTGTCGCTGACTGCCGATTATAGCCCGACAAGCCTTCATGGCTTGGGCTGACTGGTTTTTGAAATTGTACTATTTTAATCAAACAAAGGATATTATTATTTAAAAAATGTGATTCATGCAAGTTAACAGGGAGCACTTAAATTGGCGTCCACGGTCTGTTGTCATGGTGCCAGAACAACCATAGCGAGATACCCACGCAGAGCGCGCGAAACAGCATTAGCGGGGATGTCTTGAATCGGAACCCCTGTCCAGCGTGTGAAGCAGTCGACCATGGTGAGTATACAACGATAACCTTGAGACACAGGTAGGGGGCCGACGATGTCGAGATGAACATGGTCGACGGCGGGGTGGAAGGAAGGCTTGGGGAGGAGTCTTGGTATGATGGGAGACCTTAGTCTTCTGGCACGGTGGACACGTGCGAGTGAAAGCGCGCGGATCACCGTTAATTCCGGGCCATTCGTAGCACTGGGTGAGAAGGCGCTGAGTAGCCCGAATACCTGGGTGAAGGATGTCGTGTAGAGAGTGGAAAATGGTGCGACGTAGTGAGGCCGGAACAAAAGGGCCGGTTAGGTCTGCTGAGACATCGCACCACAAGGGCTCAGGCGAGCACGGATGGGGCACAAGCCGTAGTCGGAGGGAACGGGGGTTCTCCCGAAAAGCGGCAAGCTCTCTCTCATTCTGCTGTGCAGAAGAGAAGGCGGGCCTCAAGGCGCGAAATCGCCGGGTCTGTAGGCGGTGAGACAGCAGTGATGGACGGATAGGTCACCTCATGAACCTGATTAGCGAGCTCCGCCAGGCGGTCGAGGGTGACATCACCGCGAGGAGGAGGCGAATGGGCTGGGAAAGGCGTTGGAGGGAAATGTCTCGAAGCAACGCTGAATTGGTAGGGACCTCGCGCTTCGCGAGAAGCTGTCGCATCCGGCGCAGCCGTTGGGAGGGGCGCCGGTCACCAAAGTCCTCCTCGGCAAGGAACTGCTCAAGGCAAGTGCGTTCCGATGGCATGAATCTCTCCAGCTCCTTGGTCTTGAGGTGCTGATATGGTGCAGGGCCTGTGGGGGCGGAACGCCCGAGAGCTCAGTGGCAACATTAGCAGGAAGGACTGAAGCAACGTGGTATTAGCGTGTTGTTGCGAGGTGATTTTATTTATTTTGTAACGAAGAAAAAGCGCCGGTTAGCCCGGCGCATCTCCGGCATATGAAATGCAACGAAGAAGTGCCGGTAAGTCAGGCGCATTACTAGCGCTTTACCCACGGGGACCGGTTCGGACTGCTCGTGGGGTTTTGACTACCATACCGCGTTCGATTTCTCTGTCCTTGCGCACCCAGCTGTTAATAAACACCTTGACATTTCGTGGAGAGTGCTGGACTCCATCAACGCTGGAACTTCGAAGCCGAAGCCTTCAACCATCTCGGCCAATGCCGGGCGATCCCGCGCAGACTTTTCGAACCATGCCTGACGATCCAGCTCAACAAGCTGCAGTCATGGCACCAACTGTCATCTGCCCTGGCGTGCAGCGTCAGCGGGATCCCGACATCGACGACTGGCTGGCCTCGTACGACAGAGTCAGCGCGCGCTACCACTGGGACGATACGCCAACGCTGAACAACGTAATTTTGTACTTGAGCAACGTTGCACAGTTGTGGTATCGTAACCACGAATCCGACATCCCGATATGGTCGGCGTTCAAGACCAACTTCACGGAAGTCTTTGGTCGTCCTGCTGTTCGCAAACTTCAGGCCGAACAACACCTGCATGAACGCGCCCAGCAACTAGGTGAGAATTTCACAAGCTACATCGAAGACGCCGTTTATCTGTGCAACAGAATCGACGCAACGATGCCAGAAGCCAACAAAATCAGGCATATCCTAAAGCGAATTGAGGACGATACCTTTCAACTGTTGGTCCCCCGAAACCCGACCACAGTGTCTGTCGCCATGGCGCTGTGTCAGAGTTACGACGAACTTCGAAGGCAGCGAGTAGTCGCACGACATCCGTCCTCATAATTCGCCGCTGTCTTAGGTACGACGCTAGATGTTGACAAGTCACCTCTAATGCACCAGGTAAAGGAATTAGTACGAGAAGTTGCTTGGCAGCTTTCCCTGGTGCCCTTTACGAACGCGCAACCATACTCTCCATTGACATCGAGGTTACAGAGCGTCATCAAGGATCAAGTCGGCGAGTGCCTGCCAGCTGTTACTCAACCGCCTACCGTCGCAGCGCCCCTGACGTACGCTGACGTCGCTGCAAGGCCGCCCTTCGCTTCACGTCCACCTGTCCACGCTGTTGCGCGACCGCCCCCGATTCGCTTCTCACGGCCTGCACCACAGCTACCACGTCAGCGAAATCCTTGGCGCACCGCGGACAACCGCCCAATTTGTTACCATTGTGGTATTCTGGGACACGTTGCCCGCTTTTGTCGACGCCATATGCTGCATATTTATGATAACCGCCGTCCCATGAGCACTTACTCCCCTCCACAACTACAATATCCTGTGCCACCGGATGAAACCCCTGTCCTCAACCATGCTCGTCGTTCCCTATCCCCACGCCGCCGTTCCAGCTCAGCGATGAGACGCCGGCCAAGCCCTCTACCTCAGGGAAACTAAGTGTCGCAGTTCCGGAGGCGAGAACTGCGTCCCCTTCGATTTGCCAAAGGCCTTGAAATAACCCCTGCAATGTCATTGAGGTATACGTCGACGGGATTCGAACATTTGCACTGGTCGATACGGGCGCAGCAATTTCGGTGTTACGCGCAGGACTTTGTCCACGAATACAAAAAGTAACAAAGTCACTTTCCGGAGTGTATTTGAGTACTCCGAGAGCACAGCCTGTCAAACCATTGGGAGCCTGCACTGCACGTGTTGTCATCGACAAGTCGCTTCACGTGATTGAATTCGTTGTGCTACGGTCCTGCTCCCACGATGTTATCCAAGGCTGGGATTTCCTTTCGCCAAACAATGCCATCATTGACTGTGCGCGCGCCGAGGTGCAGTTCTCCTTTCTTGCCGATGCAGCCATGCAGCGAGATCCTGTGACGTCTACAAAAATGCTCGCGGCCGAAGTTACTGATATCGCTCCTCAGTCAGCCGCCGTCGTCTCCGTATCTTGTGCATCAGCATATGACGCAGCCATGCTATTCCCCCCATGTGACTTCTTCGTCCACCGCCGTACCTTCCGTTGCCCTTTGTCGTCATCGCTTTCAGTGTTCGCCGTGGTATCATGTGTGTGTGCAATGTGCGTTTTCCGCCGAATACTTTGTATCACGGAGAGTGCCTTGGTTACGTGCAAACTGTAGATTCCTCAATGCTCTTCGATGCTCCCGACGACGCACATTCGACGTCCTTCGCTACCCTCGACAGTGCCAATCGACTGCCGTTGGAGTGCTTCCATCCGTCAATCTCCGGTGATCTGACAACCACACAACGCGCTCTACTTATCAGCTTGCTACGCGAATTTACCACCTCCTTCGACTGCCATCAACACTATTTCGGCCGCACCACCACAGTATCGCGAAGCATCGAAACCAGTTAAAACGCCCCACTCTGGTAGCATCCTTAACGTGTCTCAGCTTCTGAACGTCGTGTGATCGACGAACAAGTGAGCGATATGCTTCGGTGTGGCGTGATTCAGCCGTCCCATAGCCTGTGGGCGCCGCCAATCAACCTCGTAAAAGAGAAAGATCGTTCTATTCGCTTCTGCGCAGATTACAGATGCCTTAACAAGATTACGCGCAAAGACGTATATCCCCTACCGCGCATAGACGATGCTCTTGACTGCAAGGTGCCGAGTTTTTTCCTCTTTGGATTCGCGGTCTGAATATTGGCAAGTCCCCATGGCAGAAGCTGACAGCTCGAAAACCGCCTTTGTCACACCGGACGGACTATACGAATTTATTGCCATGCCATTCGGTCTATGTAATGCGCCCGCTACTTTCGAGCGTATGATGGGTTGCTATAACGTAAAACTATTCCAAAATGTTCTGTTCCAATTCTGCAATCAGCCCTTCGCGATTGGTCAAAAACATTTTTGGACCACTCCCACTTCACCTGTCTGTCACGCGACGACATGAAAACCGCTACAGCTCCCCATCTGATATGACGTGTACACACTGATTATGCTGGACTTGACGGAATGAAATAGAAATTGTTATTTGCCATTCGACACATTTTCCTCATTACCCTTCGGCTATTGGTAGAACGTTTTTGGGCTGCACCGGCTTCACCTGCCTGCCACGTGATGTCAAAAACCGCGAAAGCTCCCCACGTCAAAGTGAAGCGTACGCGTTAAAGATGCTTGCCGAACAAAACTGAATTTTCTTCTGAATAGACGCAGGCTGCCTCGTTCCGAAAGGAATAAAAGATGGCTGCCGCCGATCGCTGGGGCACTGGCTACTTGCAGCTGCCGGAGAGCATGGGTTTATTTGCGTATAATAAAACTTTTTGTGTCGCCGTGTAACATTTTCGAGCAATTTCGGCACGTTTACGACCTCGTTCTGCCAAGTCTTCTTTGCTGAGGATCCTTTTCAGCGTCATTCTTAGACTTCCGTTGGATGCCACCGCGATTTTCGACCAGCCACCGCAAGCTAAGTAAGCGAAAGTGGACCAATCGCAGACACGGCACCACGCTCTTCACCCGGTTATCGATTTTCAGAGCGGTGGCTTGGCCTCATCGAATCCCTTTCCACTTGAGCGTGCTCCTCGCCTCTTGCCAGCCAATTAGATAAGACAAGCCGCTTGGCGTAGGCAATGGTATTCGTTTTTCAAGTAAACAAGAGTTACCTCCTATGAAAGAGGAGAGCGTTTGATTGGTCGGTTCAGACAACCGTGCGGGTGTCCGCCCGATGTTTGTGTCAGCAGTTACGCAAATTTGACGTCAGGAGATAGGAATAAAAACACAATGGAATAGCTTCACGTTATAGGGCCCATGGACAGTATCTTGCGCGGTCTCAAGTGGCACACATGTTTGTGCTACCTAGATGATGTCGTTGTCTTCTCACCTGATTTCCCGACTCACTTCCAACGGCTAAGAGAGGTATTAAGCTGCCTTACTAATGCTGGCTTGCAGCTTAACACAAAAAAGATGCTTCTTAGCTGCCCGTAAGCTTACGATCTTAGGCCACGTCGTATCCAAAGAAGGCGTGCTTCCGAATCCTGCAAAACTCTGTGCAATTGCGGAGTTCCCCAAACCCACCAACCTGAAGACACTACGCAGTTTCGTCGGCCTCTGCTCCTATTTTCGCCGCTTCGTGAAGAACTTCGCTATGATAATCACCCCTTTGAATGAACTGCTGGCTGGAGACAACGGCCTATCCGCCTGGTCGAAAGCATATAATGACGCGTTCACAACCCTTCACCATCTGCTCACCTCTCCTCCTATTTTGCGACATTTTCACCCTGCTGCCCCAACTGAGGTCCATACAGATGCTAGTGGAGTCGGCCTTGGGGCGGTACTTGCCCAACGCAAACGTGGTCTTGAGGAATACGTCGTTGCTTATGCTAGCCGCACATTCACAAAGTCGGAGCTAAACTACTCTGTTACAGAACAGGAGTGTTTAGCCATAGTCTGGGCCCTTACCAAATTTCGACCCTACTCATGCGGCTGCCAATTTGATGTAGTAACGGACCATCATGCGCTGCACTGGCTCTCTTTAGTCAAAGACAACGCTGGCCGACTCGCACGCCGGGCACTCCATATGCAAGAGTACGAGATCCGGATCGTCTACCACTCTGGACGCAAGCATACCGATGCCGACACTCTCTCGCACTAGCCCATTTCACCTGACGCGCAGTCTTTGCCCACTCAACTTTGTCCTGTCAGCACTTGCCATCGATGACATGCACTCTAAGCAGAGCAAAGACCCATGGATTTCTTCCCTTCCGCACTTTCTCGCTGATCCTGCCACTGTTACAGCATCTAGGACGCTACGGTGGCAGTCGCACCACTTTGTTGTTCGCGACCAACTTCTCTACCGTCGCAACTATCTCCCCAAGGATCGGTAATGGCTCCTCGTAATACCGCGTCATCTTCGGGCTGATTTATGCGTGTCGTTTCACACGGATCCCCAATGTGCACACAGTGGCATGTTAAAGACCTACACCCGCCTTAGGCTCCGGTATTACTGGCCTGGCATGTACAAGTTCATTCGCCAGTGCGTCCGCTGCTGCCTCGACTGCCAGCGCCTAATGTCGGTCTTAGAACGACAGAAAGCTGAGCTAGTTGGTAAGGATTCAGTATGCAAAAAAGAAGTGAGGCGTGCAGACAGGACACAAGCCGATCGTGCAGGCAGGACACTTCTCTACTCTTGTGTCCTGTCTGCACGCCTCACTTCTTTTTTTGCATAATAGAGTCGGTCCCTACTTTTACTGCTGCACATTTGCAGCCGCTTCATTGTCCGTCCCGTCCTTTTGATCGCGTCAGAATAGACCTTTACGGTCCACTTCCTTGTAGCGGGGCTGGCAACCGCTGTATTATCATTTTAGTGGATCATCTCACACGCTATGCAGAAACCGCTGCACTGCCATCTGCCACTGCCCGAGACGTTGGATTATTCACACTGCGGCATTTCGCTCTTCGTCACGGAGCCCCTCGGGAACTTTTTAGTGATCGAGGCCGTGCTTTTCTATCTGAAGTCTTGACGTCGCTTCTGACGGAGTGTCACATCATTCATCATGAACAGGAGCACTAGCGCATACCATCTGCAAACGAACGGGTTGATGGAGCGTTCCAACCGTACTCTTGGTGACATGCTCGCCATGTACGTCGCGTCCGACCATTCCAACTGGGGCGCTGTGCTTCCGTTCGTCAAGTTCGCCTATAATACTGCCACTCAAACCACCAGTGTTCTTTCTCCGTTTTTCTTACTGTACAGCCGCAAACCTTCCTGCACCGTCGATACCATTCTACCCTACCAGCCTGATTCATCAGAATCTATTCTTGTCTCTCAAGCTGCGCATCATGCTGAAGAATGCAGACAACTCGCCCACTGTCTTACCACCGCAGATCAGACACACCAGAAGCTTCGTCGTGGTGGCTCTGACCTCCCAAGCTTCCCTTCCGTTTCATTGGTTTGGCTGTGGGTTCCACCTTTAGCTGCCGGCCTTTCTTCTGAGCTGCTCCCACGATATCACGGACCTTACCGTGTTATGGCACAAACTTCCCCCGTGGACTATGTCGTCGAGCCTGTGTCGCCGTCTTCTGATCGGCGCCGTCGCGAAACTGTTCACGTAGATCGGTTCGAGCCCTTCTACGGTCCCTTTATGCTACCTTATGCTTAGATTGCCAGGATGGCGCCTATTTCTCCGGAGGACAAATGTAGCGATCAAAAAGCGCCGGTTAGCCTGGCGCATCTCCAGCGTATGAAATGTAACGAAGAAGTGCCGGTCAGTCAGGCGCATCACCAGCGCTTTACGCACGGGAACTGGTTCGGAGTGCTCGCACAGTTTTGGCTACCGCACCGAGTTCGATCTCTCTCTCCTTGCGTATTCTGTGAATAAACACCTTGACATGTTATTTATTTACATATACTGCAGTCCAATATAGGCCTATAGCAGGAGTGGGAACATTATACATTACTATACATTACACATAAAAACACACATATACACAAGAAAATGAATAATCAAAAAGAAGCATTTTACATGTTAGCGAGGTGCTCACCAGTGGTAGCTATAAAATCTTTTAGCGATAGTGAACGAATGTTACCGGGTAGAGAGTTCCAAAGCACTACTGTACGGGGAAAAAGTATGCTTGAATGTGTTACTACGAGCAGAAATAGGTGTTATCTGCAAGGAGTGGCTACAGATACAACTAGAGTTAGTAAATGTGATATAGTTACAATGAGAAAGACCAAATGTGTACTTACTAATTGGATATAAATGTTTTAAGGCTTCAGTGTGAAAACGGGAAAGTAATGGCTCAATGTTGAAATATTGTTGAGCATGTGTTGGTGCGAAACTTTGGCTGTAATTTTGGCAAATGAAACGAATATATTTTCGTTGAACGTTTTTGAACAAGCTTATTTCGTATCGTTTGTAGGGAAACCGAACGACAGATGCATATTCTAGAACAGGGCGAATTAATATTTTATATAATAGCAGTTTAGTATCGCGGGGGGTCTTAGCTAAAGTGCGGCGCAAACAACCTAATTTTTTAGGGCTTTCCCGTTTACATATTCGATATGTTTAGACTATGAAAGGTGTTAGAATGACACCTAAGTATTCATAGTGATACGCTCTTTTAAGTTGGGTGCCATCCAAAGAATAATTGAACGAGAGGGGGCTCTGTCTATCGGCAAACGACGGCACAGCTGTTTAAACACAGTTGACGTTCATTCGCCACGTTCTGCACCAAGCGCAGAAATACATAAGGAATCGGGCGGTGCTGATCAGCGGAGTTAATAGATTCGTATAATACACAGTCATCTGCATAAAGTTTGATTTTAGTTGAAGTGCTACGAGGTAAATCATTGATGTATATTAGAAATAATAAGGGGCCTAATACAGATCCCTGAGGAACGCCTCCTAGAACGTCGACAGGAGTCCACTGATTTGAAGGAAACAAATTGTGATTGTGAAAAGCCTTAAAGAAGTCAATAAACATGGCATACACTTGATTACCCATGTCTAGGCTAGAAGCGATATCATGAAGAAAATCGACTAATTGCGTTACAGTGCTGTAAGCAGGACGGAAACCATCCTCGGCAGATATTAGAACATCATTATAGCTAAGGAATCGATTATATGTTTGTGCTCTAACTTCTTACATGACTGGGGTGTGAGAGATATCGGCCTGTAGTTAGTTGTTTATCGCGTGATTTATGCAAAGTCAGGACTTTGTCGGTTTTTAATTTAGTTGGTTCTTCACCAGAGTGAAAGGTTTTCTGGAAGATTACAGTAAGGTACTGAGCTTTCTATAGGGAGTATCTCACAAGGAAAGAATTCGGGATACCATCTGAACCGGAACACTTTTTAGCATCATGATTCAAGATTAGGATTAAGACACCATCCCAACATACTACGATATTGCCTAATTTATTATTTTGTACATCGTAATTTCACTTTGGTGCTACGTGGTTATTGTGGGTGAAAACAGATTGGAAGTGCGAGTTAAAAGTAATCGAAACTACGGTGGGGCCGTCAGTAATAGCTTCGTTAATCTTAAAAGAGGTACTGCACTTTACAGTAGGTAAGATTGATGTCCAGTGCCTGCGAGGATTTCATTTAAGTAGTATAGCGAGTTGGACTGAAAAATAGAAATGTTTACCTTTTTTAGTACGAGTACGAATTTCCTCCTTGACTTTTTCAAAAGGAACGCGAAACACAGGATCAGAATGATTCCATTTCCGTAGTCTATCTACACGGCGTGAAAGGTGCAATATATCCCGGTTAAGCGAAGGAAGTTTATCATTTATCTTTTTTGTTTTTAATGGAACGTAATTATTGATGCAAGATTTCACTAACGACTCAAAACAATCAACAATACTGTCTACATTACATTCGGTACTGAGTGACAAAAAAAATGGTTAAAGTTATAGGCCAGAGTATCAATGATAGACGTATCGTCAGCCCGGTTAACATCGTAAAATGTGCCATAGCTAAAGCGTTCATGTGGTATAGTGCAGTTATTGTGTAGGAGAAGTACGTTATGATCCGAGATGCCTTCCAGGATATCATAGGTAAAACCTAAATGAGCAAGACTGTCACTTCTAAACACTAAGTCAAGTATGGAGGTGTGCCACGAATTCTTATAAACATTGTATATGACTATGGGACAAAGGGAACATAATTAATTCACTAGGAATAGAGGCACTAGTGGCGGAATATGTGAGAGAAGGCCAGTTTATGCCGGGAGCGTTAAAGTCACCAAGAACGATTAAGTTAGAACTGTTGAGGCTGTAGCCATGAAAAAATGCGAAATATTATCGAACAACTCACTAGGGCTATCAAGGGGGCGATAAAGAATACAAATTGTTAAATTCTGCTTACGCACTAGTAACTTGCACCAAAGTGATTCTAGATTGGGAGGACCTGGTAGAACCTTAAAGTTAAAATCTGTACGAGCAAAGCAACACCACACCTTTCTTATTCTGACGGTCGTACCGGACTGCAATGTAACCAGCAGGCGTGAATTCCTTGTCCTGAATATCGTCATGAAGCCATAGTTCTGTGATGCATATAACACGAGAACACGAAGAAACTAGCGAAATAAACCGGAAGTTGTTAATTAATATAATTAAATAATTAATTGTTAGACTGTTATAGCCAGTTATTGTTCTGACATTAACACTCAAAAGCGCAAGATCTCTGGCAGAGTGATCAGATTGTCAACCTAGTAATGATGATATATTTGGAAATCTTTCCCTATAAGCGAAACCACGAGCTATTACTAAACTGTGTGAGGCACCTACCCAGTTGTAATGAACGTTATCTATAAATAAATGATCGAAGCTCATTTTCATAACCGAGCCGTTATTCCGCTCTTGAATCGAAGCGTCTCATAGCTCTTTACGTAGAGCGCGGACTCTGGACGAAAAATCTTGGGAAAGTTTGATGCTGGAATTTGTCATCTTATAAGCGTGTTTCCGCATCACTACCTTATCGCTGAAATCAAGCAATTTTAAAATGATACGGCGAGAACGCCCCGGGCGCATTCTGCCTAACCTATGGAAGCGTTCAATAAGCGGACAGTCAAGGGCGTACTGAAAACCTTCGCAGCCTTGGAGTGTGTCACGATTCTCGTTAATATGCTCTGGTATGCTATGAGGGATTATGTTATTTCTTCGTAAACGGGGTTCAAGATCGCCATACTTGCCAGTTAGTTGGGCAACAGTGACCTTCAGGCAAGCCGCCTCAGAACGAAGCTAACCAGAGTCTTGATCAGACAGTGCCTTCGAACATGAGGTTTCGAGAGCAGCCACTCGCAATTCGAAGACATCGAAACATTGCCTACTATGCGATAGAGGCAGGCTTGCGCCTCAATCTGGTGAAACCAAACTTGCGGGTTCTGGGGCCAGAAGGGTGGGAGTTGAAGCTGCAGCTACGAGACGTCCTGAGGGAGGATCAGTCTTTGTGTTCGTCAACATATGTAGGCTTGTGCCTCAGGAGCGACGGAAAGCGACAGCTGACCTACGTCGACGCTGGAAAAGAACCGCGAGCCACGGCCAGGCGCCGTCTTTACTTTCTTCTTGTGCGGTTTCTCATGCGCCACCCACGAGAGGGCGCTACAAGGATTAACCTTTGTGGCCTGGCACCCACACCGAACGAAATAAGGGGTGTAAATATATTGTGATGAGAGAACAGATTGCTTCTAAGGAATTTGACAAATCGGACGTGGTTACTGAAGGAGAGAGAGCCAGACGGACAATCGGTTGAAATTAGGCCTGATGAGATAGGTGATGGTAATTTGTTTAAAGCTAAAGGAATTGCGCGTAATTTAGCCTGAAAAATAGGCGTGAAGTCAGGTAGTCGAATCAAAAAGGATCAATTTAGGTATGGTGAAACAATCCCACACCTGCCTTCTCGTCGCAGACGGAAGCATCAATCACTATCACGGTCTTTGTATCTAGGTGTTCCTAGTGTGTCTAGATGTTTAAGGTGGTCTTCCAAAATATCATTCAGGTATTCATAGGCGTAAGGAAATCGCGGGACTTTCGTCACGGTT
The DNA here is from genome assembly GCF_038994185.2 of Dermacentor albipictus. Classification (NCBI taxonomy): domain Eukaryota; kingdom Metazoa; phylum Arthropoda; class Arachnida; order Ixodida; family Ixodidae; genus Dermacentor; species Dermacentor albipictus. Next base: position 290,810,192 of record NC_091821.1, read on the forward strand.
GTGTGCGTGCCGCGCAATGAGGAAAGGATGCAAGAAAAGTAGTCGAAATGGTGATAAAAACCATTTATGAAAGCATTTATGAAAGCTGCAAAACTCAAACAACAGCCATCCAGAAAGTTAAGGCACATTACATGACACGCATATTAGGCTAGAGGAAATAAGGTTGAGAGATGTCCGCGATGCAAGCAGTTGAAATGTGCTCACGGTGCGATGGACAGGAGACGAGAGGAAGTGAGGTGCAATCACGTGACGAAGTACAATCTGCCACGATGTTGGAAGGTGAGACGATCCGGGCACTGAACAGCGAGCCTGCATCCGAGCCTCAGTGCGGGCCCCATATGCAGCCGTTTGGCCCGCGATGCTCGCGCCAACAGCTTGCTCCGGGCTGCAGTGCTGGCTGACTGCGCCTGGGTCAGCCGGCAGCTCCACAGCCCTGAGCCATGTCGTTCGCCGGCACTTCGTCTGCCCCTGTCTAGGCGCTTCTCTTGCCACGAAGCATGTCACCACGTGCTCGCGATACGTGACTCAACTGCGGCATGACGCTTCTTCGGAGTAACACAGTGCCATCGCTGATTGGTTGAGGTCACGCGCACGCATGCTCCTATGTCTAATGAAACGGCACGAACTATGTCATCGTCGGCATCGTTTCCTTTCTCTCATCATTATAGGGCAAATGTTTAGCATTGTTTGGAAAAATATCAAAATTAAACTTGAGCCACTGACTCCGAGGAGTTTAGTAAGAGCACTTCGCATACGTGAACACTTAATGGATCCAATAGTTTTGTATGAAAACAACCTGAAGGCAACATTGTCGGAACATTGATGGTTAAGAAATGAAGATGACTCGATAATGGAAACATACTATTACCTTCTTTTTGGAGATGCACATATCTTTAGGCAAGTTTGTACTCTTAGGATATGAAACCGCATGAGCAGAGAAGGCAAGCGTGCTTTTTGATCTAAGGTATCGTTCGCGACAAATTTAGGAAGCGCGAAAAATAAATGTAATGCATCTCTTTCTAACAGAACCAGAGGGAGAATTTTGCAAGCAGTTCCGCCAGAAAGCGAAACCATACCCAGGAGTTCTGCACATGCGTTTAGTTTCTTTTTTCGCCACCACGTGGCGTATCAACCTTAAAGATTTGAAATTCGCGCCATGACGTATGCAATGACGCACAACTAAAGAAAACACAATAAAAAGAAGCACACCCTGAGACTGTTGCTTCCCCTCAGCACTTGGAAACGAGCGCGCTTATGTATCAGCGTTATCTTGAAGACAACCTGCTACTTGCTCGACTTGCAATGAATCCACGATTTTCTAGACACCTTGCCAGACAGCTCGTCGACATTCCGGGTGAGATGTCTGGCCGAGATAACAGCTCCCGCAAAGCTTGCGTTGGGTTCCCTTTCTTCGTTGTTTTTCTGTTTATTTGTGCACAACTGCGGCCGCGGGCTTCGGTATAGTCAGCGTTATTTTTCTTGTGTTTTCTAAGAACCAGTGTGATTCAATAAGAGGAATCTTTAGCTCGGGCCCTTCTTCGATGCCGGCTGCTCAAATACATGTAAAACGCATAAATGATTTTATGAGAAAATCACTCAACCGATATGAATGAGAATTGTTGCATTCAAGAGAGAACGTTAGATCACAGTGATCGCTGCAATAATAATTCTGATCTAGGCCATGGCATTACTGACAAGAATTATCGGAAATCGGCAAATTTGAAAAAGAAGTACGAAATTTACAAATCCGTTAGTGCGGATGAAAACTGATATCGCATCCCTCTAAACTGCATCCCTTGGAGCATTTCAATCGGACAAATTCGATGTATGAATTTATAACTTATGTGAAGTTACAATGCCTGTTAAGATTTTGCGAATAGCATATTCAGGAGTTGGTGGTGTATTTCAGGGTGGCATATGATATATCATTTTTGTCTGCTCTAAATGAAATATTAGGTGCAGCTTAGCGAATTCCGACATCATCTTTAGTTGCTGAGGTACAGAGTCGTATACTTCGAGCATTGTTTCCTGAGATTTCGCAATTTTTTTTAATTCAGAAAACTGGAAGCTAAATAAAAATTGGGTTTCTGAAATCTAATTTTAACTGTTTCTTTTAAGTTCAACATAACTCATGAATTGCGGTGCAGTTGTCGTAAGGAGAAAGGATTGATGATTTCCCAGGTAGGAGCTAAAGCTTCCCGTTAAGTGAGGTTTAGACGCACACTTTTCTGTTAGTCTAAACTTGTATTTGTAGAGAAGAAGCAAGACGAGTAGCGCATATACATTGTGGCGGCCGCAGTTCGATGGGGGCGAAATGCGAAGACACACGTGTACTTAGATTTAGGTGTACGTTAAGGATGCCCAGGTGGTCTAAATTTTCCAGATTCCTCAACTACGCCATGCCTCATAATCAGATTATGGGCTTGTTACGTAATACCGCATATTTTTTTATTTACAGAATGTACAGTTTTTTACAGTAATTGACAAAGCAGGCTAGTCATTAAACCGTTCACTTCTTCAGACCTAAGCTCGTGCTCATGTTCCTCAGCTTTGTGTAGAGCTGCGTAACATATTTCCACTTGGTGTGGAAGCGCCGTCCCGCTGCTTTTTAGGCAGAAAAGGACTGGTAGCGTTTTAGGCGGCTGACCTGAACGACGTCATGGGAAGTCTGGATGAAGCGAGTAGTAGGTGTGACCGACGAGATATCGTAGGTTACGTAGGTTACCTCACAGAGGAGCCCGTAAGCGCCGGAGTAGCGGGATATAAGTTTTTCCGAGAGGCCGAAACGGCGGGTGGGAGATCGAAGAGGGCCAAGATCCCCGAGAATATAATCGGCGTCCCGGTGACTACTGTCGCAAATGCTTTTACTTTTGTTCTGAGAAGCACAAAGGCGACGGTGAGCAACTTGGCGTGTTTCTTGGGCTCGAGCAATGACATCGCTTGTATACTAAGACACGGACTCGTGAGGGGTAGGCAGTATTGTATTAAAAAGCAATACTGAATCTCGGCCGCACAATAAATGAAACGGTGAGTAACGTGCATAGTCGTGGCGTGATGAATTGTACGCTAATATGACAAACGGGCGAGCAGTATCGCAGTCACGATGGTCAGCAGAAACATATATGAAGAGCATGTCTGTTATTATTCGATGAAGCCGCTCCGTGAGATCATTGGTCTGCGGATGACATGCATTAGTAAATTTGTGCTTGGTAGAATAAGGACGTAATAAGGAATGTGACTCGAGCAGCTGGTCGCGCAGCAATATATATATATGTGTGTGTGTATGTGTGTGTGTGTATGTGTGTGTGTGTATGTGTGTGTGTATGTGTGTCTGTGTATGTGTGTGTATGTGCATGTGTGTATGTGTATGTGTGTATGTGTATGTGTGTATATGTGTCTGTATCTGTGTGTCTCTGTGTGTGTATGTGTGTGTATGTATGTGTATGTGTGTTTGTATGTGTGTGTATGTGTGTATGTATGTATGTGTGTGTGTGTCTGCGTGCGTGTTTGAAGAACTACGTAGAGTGGGAATAGACACGAAGAAATATACACCTTATTGACTCTCGTCTGTAGACAGTCTAAAGACGAAGAATGAACAACATTAAAGAGAGACTGTATCGACTTTTTTCTATAGACTCTCTATAGACTGCGAGTAGACAAAAAGAAATAGAATTCTTATCGACATTCGTCTATAGAAAGTCTATAGACAAATAACAGAGAAAAATAAATAGAGGCTGTATAGACTTTCGTCTATATGTAGTGTATAGAGAGGAAGTAGACAAAAAAGGAAGGAACACCGTATCAACTTTTTTCTATAGACTGTCTATAGACTGCGAATAGACAAAACGAAATAAAAATCTTATCGACTTTTGTCTATAGAAAGTCTATAGACAAATGACAGAGAAAAATAAATAGAGGCAGTATCGACTTTTGTCTATAGGTGTCTGTTGTGGGAAAGCAGACAAAAAAGAAACGAACACCATATCGACTTTTTTCTATATACTGTCTATAGACTGCGCATAGACAAAAAGAAATAGAAACTTTATCGACTTTTGTCTATAGACAGTCTATAGACTTTGTATCAACAAAAGTCCAAATCTATAGATTCTATAGAATCTATAGAAAGGCAAGGTCGTCTATAAAAAGTCTATAGACTTTCTATAGACAGTCTAAAGTCATTTTTGTAAGGGTTAGCAGCCCAACACCACACACACTAAGCAAGCACGGCGCGGATATAGAGTTTACTTGAATCTTATTTATATCCACAGAAACAAGATTGAATGGCACTGCCTTTATACCATTATCACTTTCTGAAAGCGAAACCGACGCAAAAAGAAAAAAAAATATATTAGGAGCCATTCCACTCTGTGGAGATGGATGACCAGTTAAGCTGTAGCACATCAGGCAGGATTAGACAAGGGGTCGTGTATTTATTTTCACCATTTGGTAATGGTAATGACGATAGCCTTGTGGTTACTGTGATATATGCGGGTTGGCCCGGTTACAACCTTAGACAGAACCTTGGCCAAAGTAGAATCTATGCACGACCGTTGCTACTTAATTGAGTTACTTCGATTGGTCTAGCACTTCAAACCAAATTCTTGTTGCACAAGCTCAGTAAACCATTTCTTTTCTGGTTTTGAAATGCCCACATTGAAGCCTCCAATGGTGATCACAAGGGTAGTGTCATCGCGGCTAACCAATGCAAAGTGCGTGGTCATGAACTTCTTAATACCACAGTTGGGTGTGCCTGAATATATATAGACAGTGGATATCACAATTCCGTCTTTCGTTTGTCCAGCACACACAACTCCACAGTCGGTGCCCCTCTCCTCTTACGAGTTAAGGTTGTATGGTAGTATACAAGCATTTCCTCCTCTGCATATATGGCAATGCCTTCTGCGCGTGAAGCCATGTGCGATTCCAGCATACCCATCGACGGGAAACAATGCATCTTCATTATTATTATTATTATTATTGGCGGAGCACTCGAAGCCTGCTTCACCTCCGCCGCATGACAGTCCGATACTCCGCAACCTCAGGGATCGGCCGGCATTTTTGCTCCCTGACACGACAAATGCATTTCGGGCCAAAGGTACAGTACATAGCTTCGCTGTGAAAGCGCCTGTGCAGTTAGTATTGCCGCCCTGTATTTTGTCTCGACGGCACTATCACCATCGGCACGGTTCCGCGAGGAACTGCTAGCGGTTCGCGTTCGTTATCTCCCTTGCCTCTTGACGGCGATGACGCGCTAAATCTGCACCATCATTGCGTCGTGCATCCCTCCTTCGACCAAGCAAGTTTTCGGCGGCACACGTTCGCTTTTGTATTGACATTAAAGCTTTAAACTGCTCGATTTCGAGAGAGAAAACGAATGTACATCGACAGCGGACGGGCCGCAAGGAATGTACAGTACTCGCGGAGCGATGCCATTGATCAGATTATCACAAAAGACTGGGCTCGGTCAGGTCGCCCTTATAAACGTTCTTTTTCAGCATCAGTTACGCTTTCAAATAGATTACTTCAAAAACATTTGTGCAATACAGACGCACGTTTAATAATTATTCGCTCAGCTAGATAATCTCGAAGACTGGCTCCAAGCTATTCATGTCCGTTAGCTGCCTAAGATCAATTATTGCCAATTTAATTATTGTACCTTCGTTTATTACGCAAACAACTAAACAACTAACGCCGTATCTAGAGGCTATAGGCTAGCAATTTCAACACTCGAATGATAACAATAATGTGAGCAAGATTTATATTGCTCTATTAAAGTTTGGCACCGTTAAAAAATAACTGCCTTGATATTCATGGTGCAGTAGGCTTCTTAAAAAGCAGGTGCGATTGCTTCGACGGGTCTTGGCGCAATTCAACTTCATCAACTCAAGCACCTATGCCCAACAGTGCACTTCTGCTTCTGCTCCTACGCTATACAAGAAACACATCAGCGCTACGGTATATTACACAAGGTATGCAAGAACATTGTGCGTGCTCCCGATTACTATATAAGCGTTGGTGGCATCAGGGTCGGTTTTCTGGCGTCATTAAGCTGCCGGGTGGAGAGCAATGGATAATTTTTAGTACATTGTATGAAATAGAGTAGCGCGCACGTGTGTGTTAGAACAAAAAGTACTGAAGTATTGGGGTGAGTTCCTTGCGGAATATATTTTAAGTGTCTATTGTGAACACATAAAGAAAAAAAATACCGGATTTTTTTTTAGAATTAATGTTGACATAAGTATGCTAGTCAAGGGAAACATGAGTTCCGACCCTAGTGCCCGAGGTGGAAGCAGCCCCAAACCGCACGGCTACATTGGCACACGGTTTATTAAGGCGAAGGGCTCAAGTGGCTCGTAGCAATGGCTCATACACCCCCCCAATAAGCGGTGTCTAGTCCAGTGATACAAAGTAGAAGAGTGATACAAGAAAAGTAGAGGAATGGTACAAAAAATACCAGCAGCAATGGCTCCCTCCCGAAAAAAGAACGACATAATCAGGAATGGCTAATACCTTCGTAAGGAAGCAAAGATGCAGTGGCTGAACATGAATGAAGAAACCAAAGGAAAAAAAGAACGAAGGAAAGAAAGAAGGAAGGAACAAAAGAATGAAAGAGAGAACAAAGAAAGAAACGAGAAAAGAAAGACAAAGAGAAAGTAAAAAAAATCATGAGCCATTCCACTCCGTGAAGGTGGTTGACGAGCGAAGCTATTTAGCACATGACTCGGAGGTGACACATAATTTTGAACAAAAGGTACAAACTCATTTATTGTCCTGAGGGTCGTCATTATTTCACTCGCAACTGCAATCACATTCTTTGAGAATGTCAAATCGGTGCACGTACGCCGCTGGAAGGACGGTTGGGCCGGATCAGTGTGGCATCGCAAGGGGTATGTCTGCAACACGGAACGCGTAAACCACTCCCTTTTCGATACCCACACATACACATTGAAATCACCGACAACAACAACAGAGGTAGTGTCATCGCAGCTAATTCACGCAAAGTGAGTAGCCACGAAACTTACGGGACTATGAGTCATTGCATATTTTGCTTGCTTACTGGGGTATGAGCCATTGATGATGACATTCTTCGACATGCTGCTTTGTATGTTGTTTGGGTGATTAGAAAGAATTTAAGTACTGTTCGGTTGACTTTACTGAGGGCTCGTAGCCTCTGTCTTAGGGGACTATGAGGCATTGCATTTTTTGTTTGATTGGAAGTATTCGTGCTGCTATACAGTTTTCTCATTGACACTTTTAACCGAATTATAATATTTGAGAAGTTGAATAATTAATTAGGGCTAGTTATTTAATTAAGCCAAATAAAAAATTAATCTGAGTATCTCCAAGCGATGGCAAACAACATTACCTTGAGTCTGGTCAGCTACGTTGTATTTGCATATTTTTAATGTTTCTCTCAAGTTACGTGGGACACCCTGTATATACGCATAGGTATATACAGTGCTTGACTATGCGTACGACTTGCTGTTGAATTGACACCATGTAATTATTCGTCCTTTCATTACAGATTATAAGTCCCGATTTCTCTGTGTAAACTTAAGGTCTAGGTTTGTTGCTGCCTTGCCACAAATATTCGCAAGTGTCTAAATCACATGCGTTGTCCGTTAGTGGCAGAATGTCGTCATCATACATGAGTCCGGGGACCTTCTGTTGCACGATTTGTCTATTACTCATGCATGATAAATCAGACCCTAATTAACTGTTTTCCAGTCCCCCCCCCCCCCCGTCCCGACAACAGTGCCACTTTGAAGTGATCGCGTATCGCGACAAGTTTGGAGAGGTCGGTTTTCACGCCTCCCGTTTCCAGCCAGCCTAAAGCTGTGACTTGGGCGTTGTGCCGCTAAGTCAGAGGGTGTGGGTTGGAACGCCATCCGAGGCGAGCGCATTTACACGGCAACGAAATGCAAGAAGTGTAGCGTACCGTGCATTGTGTGGAAGTTGAAAGAACGCCCAGGTAGGCAAAATTAATCGGGAGTCTGCGACTACGATGTGCCTGATAATTATATCGTCGTTTTTGCTCGTAAAACCGAAGGATATTTTATAATTCACTTTGAACAATCAATCTATTCGCGGCAAAGCACTCATCCTAAAATTCCGATATTTTCCGTCCCAACCCAGATCTAATCGGGTCCGCACTGATCCACCTGTTACGAATTACGGAAAAACATTATCCAATGCTTTCGCCCAGAGAGTTGCTATTAGGGTAAATAGCATTATTTGCCTTTATTCAGCCATATAGAACCTATCTGTCCACGTATCCAGCTTTTCTGGACACAAGGGTTTAGTTCGCGTGAATGCCACCACGTGGCGTACTCACCTTAAACTTTTCAAACTTCCCGCGGTGACGCGTGATGACGTCAACCAAACAAAAATAAAAAAAAGTAAAAGCTATCCCTGCGCATTGAACTTCGCCACAATGCTTGTCCCGCCAGCGTTATCAGTGTTCTTGATCAAGCGTATTCGCTCGTCGCCTGGAAATTGCTCGTCATCCAGCGTTTACTCGCGACGAGCAATTGTTGATTCTGGGCTTTTGATTCGGTTCCTTTTTTTTCTTCTCTTTTCCTTTTCTTTTTCTTTTTTTTCATTCTACGGAGTAAAGAAGCTAGCCTAACCGTCAGAAGCACTTCGGGGCAGCCTTTCTTCAATCGGCATACATTGTTAACGTCCGAACATCGCACCGCGCCTACTAGAGACGCCGTCGTGGATGGATTTTGATTTTCCCTTATCGAATTTGTTAAGGTGCACACAATTATTTCACTAGCGACTTTGCAATGCGCACTCATGGGCTATCGCCGCAGCTGCAAATCTAGATGTGCTTAAGTATTAAGACATATACATGGATATGTCGGTTTTTCATCTTGACCCAAAAGTCACGAAACAAGAGTTGAGCAAACTGTCCCTGTGTCGTCGCAGGGTGTGAGAAGGGGCTAGTTGGTATTCCATGCTAAAGTGACTAGCGCAAAAGTGGACACGGGACACTAAAGAGGCGACAAGGATAAGCGCAAACTTCCAACTGGGCGCTTGTCCTTGTAGCGTCTCTCTCTTGTCCACTCTTGCGCTAGTCACTTCAGTCTGTGTCGTCATCCGTTAGCATGCTATGGCCGAAGCTGCTTGCAATATTACGTCACATTTACTGGCCAACAGGCCAGGTACACCCTTGGGTACGACATATACAGTACTTGCAGTTAGTTTCCAAAGTAGTCTCCTATGGCGGCTATCCACGTGCGTGAAGCAAGAACGCTATTTAAATTATTGGGCAGTAATATATGCGGGATTTGTATGTTCTCCCCATTCTCTACCATGTTGCCGTTCCGCCTTTATTATATAGCCGCAATGTAGACTAGCAGCTATCGAACGCCATAAAGGCTATCCACATATTCAACCCTTAATGACCATCGGTTATCTTCCCTCCTCATTACATGTCCTGCCCATGCCAATTTCTTTTTCTTGATTTCAACTAAGATGTCATTAACTCGCGTTTGTTCCCTCACCCAATCTGCTCTTTTCTTATCCCTTAACGTTACACCCATCATTCTTCTTTCAATAGCTCGTTGCCTCGTCCATAATTTAAGTAGAATCCTTTTCGTAAGCCTCCAAGTTTCTGCCCCGTAGGTGAGTACTGGTAAGACACAGCTATTATACACAGACTGGATTCCAAGGGAAGGGAAGCGTAGCAGGAGGCGGCAGAAAGTTAGGTGGGCGGATGAGATTAAGAAGTTTGCATGGACGACATGGCCACAATTAGTAGGTGACCGGGGTTGTTGGAGAAGCATGGGATAGGTCTTTGCCCTGCAGTGGGCGTAACCAGGCTGATGATGGTGCTGACGATGGTGATGATGATGATGAAGATGATGATGATGATGACATATTCAAGGACCCCACGCGCAACTCCTGAAACTTAATTGTATTCAAGAGTTGTGCTACTGCCCAGGACATCCTTAACGAATGTTACATAACGCATTATGAGGTTTTACTTGCCAAAACCACAATTTCATTATGAGGCATGCCGTAGTGGAGGATTCGGGAATAATTTAGACCACTTGGGATTTTTAACGTGCGCCTAAGCCTAAGTACGCGGTTTTTCGCATTTCACACCCATTGAAATACGGCTGCCGTGTTTGGGATTCGATCCCGAGACCTCGTGATTAGCAGCCGAACCCAATAAAAGCTAAGCAACTACGGAGGGAAAGGAACGTTGGCAGTAGGAGGAAGGTGACAGCCGGCACGTGAGACAATTTGTTCCCATCCTCATTGCTGGAGAGTCGGTACCATCTGTCCAAGAATGACACCGTAGAATGCACTGTATTCAATGTGATGGAGTCCGCGTCCAATATTTCAGACCCGAATCATACTGTAATTACTGACGACCAGGCATCTCGCTAATACGTGCAGTCGTTTGACAGCTGCCGAGCGCTGGCGTCGGCCACAGGACCTACTTGACCTTTGTTCAATACTTGCAGACATTCTCGCCTTACTTCGCACCATTTCGTTTCAGCTGAACTGCTTCAACAGCCGATTTATTTGTGCCAGAATTTGGCCACCCTGTCAACGTTATGGTTTCTTATTTTTAAGTCATCTTTTATATTTAGGCTAAGGCTGTCGTGAAATTTTCAGTGGTTTCACTTTTCCCAAAATGCCCGCATTTTTGTCGGCCTCTGTTAATATTTTGGAAGATTTTTAATAGATGTGGAAACCATTGCATGGCCCCCTGACCAAGCTGCTCAAAAAGTCATTTTATATCCCTGAGGTCATGCGCAAGTTTCCGCCTTCTTGCCGTTCATCAACCTCCTGATTTCCCTGTCACCTGTATTACATTTTGACGACTGCATTCCCACGGAAGTTGGCGACGATATGTCCATGGGATTAAAGCCATTTAAATCAATTCTACTGTGGATACGACAGCCGCTTGTGCTCACTGTGGATGGAAATGTTGCGCTAATGAGCGCCATTCTGAAGCATCTAAATGGATAGTCCCAAAATTATGCGGATCCCACGTATGTGCGAATCGATGTAAGCAAAGCTATCTGTGTTTTTTGTCATTATTAAACGTAATCTCCACAGAGTAGTCAGGCACCCTCTAATGAAATGCTGTCAATGTTTGCCTGATTACGCCCACCATTGTGATGCAAATAAACGTAACTCCAACTCATTTTCTCAGAAATAAACGCTGAACGAAACGCTGACGTCATCCTGAACAAGATCAACAAGCGCCCTAGTGCTCGATCTTATGATGCCCCTATTCGTAAGCTTATATTCATGATTTAGTTATTTTGGGGGGGGGGGGGGAGGGCGAGAGCGATGTCTTCTCATACCGTAGAAACATCCCTCAGACGTCTCTGATGTGCTCGTTCTAATTCTCAAGTACCCAATGCAAACTGTAATCGCTGCAACTTCATGATGTCCTGGTGGCAGGCCACCATGGCATGTCGCGCAAGTATGACCGCGCTGATTCATTTGGGTTGGCATATACTAGTTGGTGCGTCATACTTCGCCACATGCATTTTTCAAGCAGAGCTTGAAAAGGGCGGCCAACTCACTACGTCCCTTTCCTCTGTTTACTTCCGCAAAGTGTGTGTCTATCGCTGTGGTTACCAAATACGCCCAGCGGTATGCTACTACTCAAGCCTTCTGTCGGCTGAGCAACTGAAGTCGCAGGCTTTATTCAAGACGGCGTCAACGTTCAATATGGCTATCCTCAATTACTTTTCGCGGACTTCGCTCAACGCCTTCTCTCCAATGTCATCTCATATACTACTCGCTCCTGCAAGACACAACACAAACACGCAACGACCTTAATGAAGTATCAATAACACGCTAGTTGAAATGCTGTCGATGCATATTTCCGCTGAGCACCGGGATTGGAGCATGGTCCTGTCTATAATGACATTATCGCTTTACAGCGTCGCTCAACAACACCGCTCGTTACTCATCACTTTTTTTTTGCCGACAAGAGTATAGCGTATCTCCTCTGAATGTACTTTCGGCTTTAAGTGGGACCTTGCACGCCCGCTTATTCTGTTACGTTGACGGCGACCGTTGTCGTCAGGCTGCCGCCTAATTCTGAGCGTCGCAGTCACCAGAGTGCACAGAAAGCTGTCTTCCCAAACAAACCACCGGGATTCGAGCCCATTTCCCAAATGCAGCATCTTGCATTTGGGAGATGGGCACTGTAACCATTACGCTACCACCTGCCTGCACAAATTTCCGTTTCCCTGCCTTCCCACTTCTCGTTTTTGCCGCAGACGCAGGAAGAACGGATGCAGAAACGAAAAAAAAGTAAAGATTGCTTGAGCCGCCAGTGACGCATGACTTTAACTTTGGCAGGTTACCCTCATTGACGCGCATGTAGGCTTGTGGCTTCGTGCAGATGGTGGGTCGCCTTAGCTTTATTGTAAATTTGCTTTCACCAACTCTTTTCAGCTAGAACTGAAACGCCGGACAAAAATGAGACCTACCGTTGAATATTTTTCTTGTTTTCTAGGTTTAAATAAAAAACGTTCATTAACACAAATAGTGATTTTTTTAAGAAATGGCATAAGGATACTATATTTCAAGGTCATGTTTTGCCAATACGGCCCGGCACCACGTATCGACGAAAGGGCATCACAGTGCCGATGCACGCGGCAGGTTACTGAATGAAGAAAACAGGAAACGACTGTTTTTTCAGTTCTCGCAGCATATTGTACACAGAACACAAGGCACCCACCACCATGACATTCTTTTTTTTTTTTTGGCAACAGTGACACAATATGCCGGACTGATATACTTCCTAAAGGGGTCTCATTTCATTTTTCATCGCAGAACCGCAAGCACAGTTGCGTCGCGCGTGCTTGCAGCCACGTACTGTAGCCGTGCTCCTTTTCCTCTAACAATATGGCCGCCGGCGGCTTCAAGCGCTCCCGTAGGTGGCGGATTGGACTGTCACTCGAGAAGTTTAAATACATAACCTCTTTGCATAGAAACGACGGCATGATTGTTAACATCGTTGCTCTCCAGACTGATCTTGATGAGCTAACTCATTGGTGTGCACGGTAGGGCAGATGGTGATTAACGTAGACACAACTATACATCTCAAGTTTACTTCCGCTGCTAAGACGATTCCTAATGCCCACACAGTTAATAATACTATCATTCAAACTTCAGCGTCGGTAAAATACCTCGGTGTAAATTTTAGCTCTTATTTATCCTGGAGCACTCATATTGAACTGATTACTACCAAAGACTTAAGAAAACTTGGTCTTCTTAAACGCGGACTATGCCAAGCCAACCAGGATACAAAACTACACGCATTCAACGCGCTAATCAAGCCTGTGATAGAATACGCACCCGTGATCTGAAACCCTCATTATACCTATCTTGTTAACATGTTGGAATGTATACAAAACAAGGCTGCTCTATTCATCCTTTTCCGTTACTCTCGGTATCAAAGTGTAACAGCACTGAAAATATCGCTCCGTCTCCCGCCTCTGGTCATGCGCAGAAAACTCAGCCGTTTATCTTTTTTCCATACTCTCTACCACAGCAACACACCATTCGCAAGTTCACATCTTCTCCCGGTGCCGCACACACCGGCTCGTGTAGATCACATGAAGAAGACTAAACCCATTTTCGCTCGGACAGAACGATACAAATACTCACCTCTGGTCCTGGCTATTGAAGAGTGGGATTCGCTTCCTTCTAGCATTACGGCTATCGCTGGAACATCATCATTTCAAACAGCTCTTTGGTCCCCCCCCCCATACTTAGAAAATTCCACTAGAATGATGTGCGTTTTTTTTTCGTTTTTTTTTTCAGTGTGTGCGTGTGGGCCGTAACGTTCTGTGGAATGTTAGATGACATGTTTTGTAACTTCTGAAGGTGCGATTTTTGTTTTGTGGGATTTGCTACATGTGCATTTTTTCAGTACCTGTTCCTAGCATTTCTTCCCCTGTCAACTTGTACCTGGCTTATTAACTTGTTTATTCCTGTCTTCAGCCGTTTATATTCTGTGTTGTATATTGTTAAGTTTTCTTTGATGAATCCCCCCCTACGTAACGCCCGCATTGGGCATTTAGGGTATTGAAATAAAATAAATATTGTTGGCTTGGATATGTTTGGCACGAGGCCCAAGTCGGTACCCTGTCTTCTAACGCGCTCTTTTGTTTTCGTCTCTGTCTTGAAAGGACGCGCACCGTAACATGCTGCAATGGTGATTGCGTTGCGCGTATGTAAGGTGAGAAACGCGGTTCTAAAATGTCTGTTCACTAACTTGTGCAGTAAGCCCATGTTTATAGTATTCGCGCAATAGTAAGAGTCACGAGTATGGCAACCATAACCGCAAGCGCCACGTTATAGTCGTAACTTGTCGCGACAGCGTAGTTGAAATCCACTGACGCTGCCACTAAGAAATACGTGGCGAGGTATGGCTGATGAATAATTAATTGCGAAGATTGGTTTTCAGTAAACGTTTGTTACCAAGAACGGCGGGTGCTCATACTACCGCAAATGACGGATGCTTGGCGGTGACTCCAATCATTTACTCGCCACATCACAGATCTACACTTGAATTCAACTGGTATCACCAACTCTTGCTTATATTCTCTCGCCCTTAAACTGCGCCTTCGCCTACCACCCGGCCTCCAGCTTTTCCTCTTTGTCCCCCGCTTCTTTCCCAATCTGCTGAGACGTGCTTCCACTGATGCTTGGTCTTCTTTTTTCTCAATAAATGAAGGTATTCATTCATGTTTTCCTATGTTACTGCAGAAAATAGCGTGTCTTTATCAACATAACCACCCTCTCTCTCACCTGGACTCTCCAATCGCAGAACAAAGTTGCTGTGTTCCAAAAGGCTGGGCGTCACATATACAACTTTCTAGGAATGGCCAGTAGCATGGCGGGCAATTTTTGGTGGGTGACGAGACAGTATATAGAACACCTTCTCTGCAATATCCACACTCAGTGCTCTGGTTCGTGAGCTACTATTAGCCGCTACTACGAAGTACGAAATGAAAGAAACATCGCTGGGCTGGTCACGGACAGCTCTTTCTCGATTCGTGATGCGTCGATATAAGATATATATATTTCGTATATAAGCCTAAATGACAGCGATATAAGCGAGGTGAGTAACGCTAGCAGGTTGGTTTTGACTAACGATGCTCTTCATGCAGCACTTTCGTCTTATGCGTGTTTGCGAACGGGAATGAAAGACAGGAGGGTAACACGCCTTCCTGAAATTAAACATTCGGAATAACTCTTTGTTGGACGGTTAGACATATGTTGAGGGCCCCCGATATGAACCACCTGCAAGTCTGTATCAGCTTGCAAAGAGGAACTCAGATTAAACGTTGTCAAGAGGATAGGCTTTTAATTATCATAAAGGTATCTTTATTGAAATTCCTTACCATGAGGTGAAAGCCGACTAATAAGCATTCATATTTTCTGTGTTATTAAAACGTCCTGTTAATAAATGGTTGCTGTGCTTTACAGCCTCCTAAATTAGGTTATAAGAAATAAATTGATGCGGTAAGTGTGTAAACGCAGACGCAAGAAAAGGCCTAGTCCGTTTCCAAGTGTTCACTCAATGAAGATGGAGCGCCTCTATACTCTCACATTGTAGGGATGTCAAGAACAAAACACTTCCAAAGAGTGAGTCATGAATATAACTCATTATAAAGTGAGCTTGCTCTGGAAAAGAAAATGCTCAAAGCGCAACGATGGCTGCGTGCAAAGTGCTTCCTCTGATTCCGATCTACGGATCAAGGCGTTAGTTCGTCATACTGAAATGGTCGTACATTGCAGCGCAATCTCGGGTCCTCAAATGTGACGGCGAATGTAGGCCAGTATTCGCTTCACGCGCGCAATCTGATAAGATAACGCTCTTTCGCTATTGAATCCATGACAACATACTGTATATTAGAAACACATGCAGGCGCATCTTGAGCTAACTGATAACTTTGGAACTGTGGTTGGACGCTAAAAAAAAAGCACCCCCCCCCCTAAAAAAGGAATACAGTTGCTTTCAATATTAGCTGAAAAATAGTGCTTGTCGTTTAAAAAGGGCCTCCAACACTGCACAGCGGCGCCGACATACAGGAAATTCAAGCGCGAACTGTCAAACCAGCGTATCGTGGTTCAATGTATCCCAATAGTCCAGGGGCCAGTTCCACCACGGCTACTGTGTCGGCGCTCGTATTTCATGTCAGCATTATTTGTCACAAAATCACAGCATTTTTCTTTAGATCTTATCATTAGACAGCTAAAATACATCCAGCGAAAGCCTCATCTTAATATTTCAGTACTTTTCGTTCTAACGTGCACATCCGTGATGATCCATATGTTACAAAGTACTGAAAATGTACCCAATGCTTTCCTCCAGGCAGCAGTTTTTATTCCTTATGATGCCAGGAAACCGAGCCTGATGCCACCAACGCTCAGGCAGTTAATCGGGAGCGCACACAATGTTCTCGCACACCTTGTGGGATGTACCGTAGCGCTGAGGTGCTTCTTGTATAATATATCAGAATCGGTTGTAAAGGCAGTCGTGCAAATTTGGGCTTATGTGCTTAAGCTCATGAAGTTGATTTGTGCCAAGATAACCTGTCTAAGCTTTCACACTTACTTTATAAGAAGTCTACAACACCATCAATATGCCGGCTGCTTTTAACTGCACGAAACAAAACTATTGAAATGATACAAACAATGTTAACATCATTTTATCATTAGAGTGTTCAGATTGGTAATCTCTAGATGCGGAGTAAGTTGAGAAGTTGTTTGCGTAATCAACAAAGCTACGTTAATTAAATTTTCAGTAATGGTTCTTACGTGGCTAAAGAAAATGAGCAGTTTGGAGCCCGTCCTCGAGATTATGCAGCCAATCGAAAAACTTTCGACTAAACATGCTTCTGTAAGAGCCATGCAAACAAACATTTTCCAAGTAAACACTCCTGGAAGGCGTAACTGACGCAGAAAAGGACCATCTGTAAAGCCACAGAAAGAACAGCAGTTCACGACGGGACACAAAGGAGGAACAACACACAAACTGCGCTAACAACTTCAAGTGCTGTTTATGTGATAATGAAGCAGCTAGACCGTCAGTCGTTCCTTCCAAACCTGTAAAGTCAACCTGACCACATTTAGCCTTTCGGTATGCTGTCATCAACAGTATGGCCCCGCGAACATATTCCCCGTGGCCTTATAGTCGCCTTCCATTTTTATTCATGCTGTTTTCTCGAAAGCAAGCAGTTTAAAGTTTTGGTGTCAACGCGGCAGTGTACGTGTGCCGCCGAAAGCTTGCTTGGTCGCAGAAGCGATGCATGACGGAATGAGGGTGCAGATTTAGCGCGCCGCTGGCATCAAGACAATGCGCGGCCGCCAAGGGAAGGAAGATAACGAAAGTGAACAGCTTGGTAGCTGCTCACAGAGCCGTGCCGATGGGGACGGTGCCATCATGACGAAATCTGAGCCGGCGATATTGATAGATGCAGCGTTTTTGTTTTCTTTAATTCTTTTATTCTTTTTTTTTTTACAGCGAAGTCGTTAAGAGGAAGCTTTAACACGGGCCCTACTCCGACTCGGCCTATTCAAATAGATGTAAAACGCCGAAACGCTTTTCTTAGATAACCCCTGGACCGATTTTAACGAAATTTGTTGGATTCGGGAGAGAAAGGTCAATTCTAGTGACTATTGGAAGCGGAATTTCTATTTAGGGCCTAAATTTTGGTAAAAGATATTCAACAATTCGAAAGTGCGAAAAGTACACAAGCACGAAGTTTACAAATTAATAACTCCAGATCAAGAACTGATATCGCGGTTCTGTAAACAGCATCCATAAGACAATTCCAATATGCCGATTTATATCTTACGTGAAGTCGTTACGTTGTGAACAAGGGTTGTAGAAAAGCTGTATTTCCGTATTACTAAATTTTTTAAGATTCATGCGTAATATATCAATTTTGTCTGCTTTAGATGTGCTGTTAGATGCAATGTACATAATTTTGATATCAGTTTTCTTTGCCGACAGAGAGTTGTAAACTTGATGGTTTCGTTTTTTTAAAATTTGCAATTTTGAACAATTTTGAATAAACAAATGATGACCTAATTCAAGAATTCGAAACCAACAGACACTAGATTTTGAGTTCTTGTTTTAAATGCAACAAACCTTGTCAAATTAGATGCAGTGGCTGTCGAGAAAAACGAGTTGTCCTTTTACATTTATTTAGATAGGACCACCAGAGCTAAAGCTTCCTCTTAAGGGCTACTTTTTCCACTATCGCGTCCGCGTGTAGAGCCAAATCCTGAAGGTAGCGTAATACCGGCCCGACCCGCAGCGGTGGTGAAGCATGCGTTCAGCGCTCCCCATATGTGGGCTGATCCCTAATGTAATGCCACGCCGGGGAGACCCGCGGCGGAGATGAAGCAGCCGTTAAGCACTCCCCATATGTGGGCCGATCTCGAAGATAGTGCAATGCGGGGCCGACATACGGTGGAGGTGCAGTTCACCATTAAGGGACCCACATACACAGCTTTGCAGGTCATGTTTCTTCACAGAGTGGAAGGGCACTGAGATTTTTTAGTTATCCGCGTTTATCCTGCATGCGTCTGCGATGAAAACAAGAAGCAGGTATGCCTGGAAAATCTAAGGTGGTGGAAGCAGGTGGTAACGGAGAGGTTAGCATACTTAGCCCCTGCACGTACTTATATCTGCATTGACATGGGTTCGTGGTAGTGATAGCGACCAAAGCTCTACTTTTTCTGCGTACTCTAATTGTGAAACTAAGGATGTGCTTAGCATGCCCAGTCACTGAATGCAAATTGCAGCAGTTACGAGTGGTGGAATCCCGCTGGGGCTGATTGTCAAGAAAGCTTCCTTTCTCTGTCCACTCTCGCGATGGTGAAGCTAAAAATGAGGAGGAGGCCTGACGGACACAACGTTGATCGTCACCATAACAGAATGGATGGAAGACCTGCGGAAAGGACAAGGCACACCAAGTTTTTAGCACTTAATTTGTCCTACAGTAAAGCGCTACAATGGCTAGTATGCCCTCATGGGAATGGTAGACCAAACTGCTTCTCACTGCTAACACTGGACTGATACTAAGAAAATACTCCGTCCGCAGGCACCACGCTACACTGAAATTAGCAAAACAATGTCAGTTTATAAACTGATATTGCCAATTATCTGGTGTCCTTCTTGTGTGTGTGGAGGGCATAAAGGTCCTGGCAATGAAATGGTAGTATTTTCGTTTTTGCTGCAGTTGCACACAAACAAAATTCTTTGAAGTAATGCGACAGCGATCTACCGGCGGAGAAGACCAATCCACAATATAAAAATAATTGCTGGTTTCAGATCTTCCAATTTACTTTGCGCTTAGCTACCATCTGTTATATTTTTCTTTTTGTGCTCTTATAAAGAAGAAAACTCCACATTACTACAATATCAACAACCGTACACAAAATAGACTGGCTTTGAAGCTGTGACCACGCACCGCACTTTTCTGCATTTAGCACATGTAGTATTGGGCAACACGTTTGAGCTAAATGATTAGGTTTTCGGTCAAAGCACTGTGACAGGCGGGAAAAACTCGTTGTCATGCCCGGTCGAAACAGTACCATCTGAAATCTTATTTACTTATATTCATTTTTGAAAAATCACTATAACCGTTTATACATTTGCTTCGTTTGAGTTATATACTAGCTTGCCTCGTCAATCTCAAAAATCTGTTCTCTTTTCGGGAGACGGCCTTCGTGAAAAACGACGCAACATGACAGTAAAACATCCAGCAAGGCTCTATCCAATCATTGGCGAAATAGTGCACTGTGAGCGTGTCGACTAGCGTGCGAGTGAAAGTTGAATTATGATAGTTGTCAGCTTCTTTTGCCTCTAGCGCGAGCGAGTAGTGTTAGCAATGACATTGGTGCGAAAATGACATTGGTGCGAAAATGGTCAGCTCAGTCTGCGATTTGTTCATGTGATCTCCGCATTGAACGTCATAGTTGTCACGATGAGAGTACTTCTGTGACATTATCAGCCGAGTGGGCTGGGAAGGCTCGATGGTAGCTCACCTTGAGGAGTATTAGGTAACAATTATTAATATACATACTTTGCGATGATGAAAAAAAATGCAGAAACACCACTGGTGTTGCCTAACTATTCGTAAACAGGCCCCCCAAATTTCAATTGGCCCACCCCCAAACATTAGATAGGCCCACCCCCGAATTTCAAGTTGGCATACCCTCAAATTAAAATTGGCCCACCCCCCGATTTTAAGTCGGCCACGCCCGATTTTTTTTCGCCCAGCCTTAAACTTGGAGTTGGCCCATCCCCAATTTCAATTGGGCCACCCCTAATTTTCAAGTTGGTCCATCCACGAATTTTCATAAATCGTTCCCCAAAATTCCAGTCAACGCACACCAAAATTTAGGTTGGCCCACCCCCATATCGCCCCCAAGTTCAGATTGACCGACCCCGAGATTGCCCCCACATTTAGGTAGGACCAACCCCTTATCACCCCCAAATACAGATTGGCCCGCCTCCACAACACCGCCAAATTTATATTGGCCCACTCCAATACCACCTGCAAATTGAGGTTGACCCACCCCCGTATCAGCCCCAAACTAATGCTGGCCCACTCCTCGATCACCTCAAATTTAGGATGGCCCACCGCAAATCATACCCCAATATAGGTTAGTCTACCCATCACCTACCCCCTCCCCCCCTCCCAATTCAGCTTGGCCCAGCCAAACATCACCCCCATGGTTAGGTTAGCGCGTCCCCATGTTACCTTCAAATTTAGGTTCGCCAACCCCCATATCATCATCAAATCCAGGTTGGCCCACCCCCCTATCAGCCCCAAACTTAGCCTGGCCCACCCGTCTATCACCTCAAATTTAGGATGGCCCACCGCAAATCACTCCCGAATTTAGGTTAGCCCCCCTACCCCCCCCCCCCTCCATTCAGCTTGGCCCAGCCCCATATCACGCCCATGGTTAGGGTGGCCCACCCCCCATATCGCCCCCAAATTTAGGTTCTCCCACCCCCATATCATTCCCAAATCCAGGCTGACCCACCTGCATATTCCCCCAAACTTAGGCTTACCCAACCCTATATCACCTCAAACTTAGGTTGGGCCACCCCCATATCAGCCTCAAGTTCAGCTTGGCTTACTACCATTTCACCCCAAATTTAGGTAGGGCCACTCCCATATCACTGCTAAATTCACCTTGGCCCAAATTTATGCTGATGCCACTTCCAATTTCAAGTTGGTCACCCCAACACTTTTTATGAAGACCTATATATTTATATGGGAAATGCGTCAAGCTTTTGGCGTTACAGGCACGATATTGCACGATTTTGCTACCAAATTGCAGGGGTACTCGACAAAGAATGCTGCCCATTAAAAGCAAATGCACCGAACGAAGGACATTTACTCAAATGGTTTTTTACGGCCACACCTGCGGATTGATATCACTTGGCTGTAGGGAACACATTGACAGTAGCTACTAATCCAGACGCTGCACATCTCCTAGTTGGTGCATTTCTTATTTGGATGAAAATTTAGAAATAATTAACGTTCGGGCAGCGACTCAGCCTAGCAGACCCTTTGTTCCACACGAATGTTGCATAGGAATGGCACTGGCGACCGGGTAACATTGTGGCACAGCTGGACGTCATTCGCTCGGAGTGTGTGCCATTAAGGACAGCCGAAAGTCGAAGAAAACGGGCCTTCCAGAAGAACGCAATAAGAATAGCCATCTTGTTCTTGCAGGTTCCACGCTACAAAGCACGAAAGTTTTTTTTTTTTTCGTAACACAAAGCCATGCGCAAGCTTCTAGTTATGTTGTCCAATGAATAAAACCTTCATAAAAGCGATGACTTAACAAATGAACACGATACTGCTGCGTTTTATGAAGGAAAAACAGAAAGCATAATATTTCAAGAGCACCACTGGAAAACCAGAACCGAAAGCAATTCTTGAGTTTTGTGTTTATGCCGTTTGGTAAGAGACTATAAGCCCTATGCGGCTTTCAAAAAATGCGCTGCTGAGAAACCAAAACCGAAAGCAAATCTTGGGTTTTGTGATTCTGCCATCTAGTGAGAGACTACAAAACTAGGTCCTATGCTGCTTAAAAAAAAAAAAAACCGCTGTGAAGGGGGAATCGAACCGCTGCCGTCGTGATGCGGGACGAAAGGTGCTCGGTATTCTACCACTCGGCCACGGCTACCGAGGCTTCGCCGAGGGGTACGCTCATGTTGTTATAGATACCACGGCAATTTTCACGACAGTGTTACAAAAATCGCTTTCGGGAACAGTCTTACGCCATATGTGGAGAGTCGAGAGAGGCATCAATCGAAAGCTGAGTCTCCGGACTACTTTCGCTCCACTGCGTATTACGATAGACTGGATAGTTTTATTACAATCATCATTCTTGCCTCAAAAATCGAGCACAAATTTTCGTCGTTTCCATAGGCTTCCATTGCTAAAACTTTAACTGCTGTGGGAACAAAATTTTTACGTGCCATAGAGTGATCACTGCATTTGGCTCGTGTGGACTGTCTTCCAGAACACGTTTGTCACCTGCGTTTTTCAATAATCGGCCTGCAGCTTTTGTTATTCGCGAAAAACCCGCTCGTTCCATTGAAAACGCGCTAGCTTCGTGCCGGGCCCGCTTGGGGCGCTAGTTGGTACGTGTCCAGAAAAGCTGGATATGTCCGTCCGTCCGTCCGTCCGTCTGTTCGTCTATCTGTCTGTAATCTTACGCCGACCCAGTGGCGGAAGTAGTCTACCTGCTTGGGCCCCTAGCTATGTGATCCTTTCATTCCTGATGACGCAAGGAAACCAAGCCTGATGCCACCAATGCTCAGAAATCTATTAGCGCAAATAATGCTCCCGCACGCCTTTTTTGATGTACCATGGCGCTAACCCTTACAAAAATTTTTATAGAAAATCCATAGACAGTCCATAGACATTTGTCTATGAAGTCTATAGACTGTCTATAGACATTTCTTTAGACTGGTCTATAGGCAGTCTATAGATTTATGGCCATACACTTTTTATAGACTGGTCTATAAAAAGTCTGAGTTTATAGACTGTCTATAGACATTTCTTTAGACTAGTCTATAGACAGTCTATAGACTTATGGCCGCACACTTTTTATAGACTAGTCTATAAAAAGTCTGAGTCTATAGACTGTCTATACACTGTCTATGGACAGTCTATAGACTTATGGCCATAACTTTTTATAGACTAGTCTATAAAAAGCCTGAGTCTATAGGCTGTCTATAGAGTCTCTATAGAGTTATGGCCATACACTTTTTATAGACTAGTCTATAAAAGGTCTGAGTCTATAGACTGTCTGTAGACTTATGGCCATACACTTTTTATAGACTAGTCTATAAGAAGTCTGAGTCTATAGACTGTCTATAGACCGTCTATGGACTTATGGCCATACACTTTTTATGGACTAGTCTATAAAAAGTCTTAGTCTATAGAGTGTCTATGGATTAATTAATATTCATATTTGTAGACAGTTGTCTACATAATGTCTATGGGCCAGTGTATAGGCTTACAGTTCTACTTTTGTAGACTGAAGTCTATGGAATGTCTACAGACAAATGTATATAGCTAACTATAGACATTCTATAGACTTCAGTCTACAAAAACAGAACTTTATAATCCAATACACTTTTTTCTATGACATTCTGCATACACTTGTCAACAAACATGCATTTTCATTAATTTATAGACACTCTATAGACACAGACACTTTATAGACAAGTCTACAAAGAGTGTATAAGGCCATAACTCCATAGCGGCTATCTACAAGTTAGCTTACATTTTTCATTACATGCGGTAGCAAAACGTTTTGAATGTATTTCATTTCATTTTATAGATATGAAATGCATGGAAATGCATGGAATGCAGATATTATGCATGTGCACCTGTTCCTTTTCATCTGCACTTATGCATTACCGTTAGTAGATTAATAAAGCTCCTGAACCAGCTGTACTTTCATATATGTTGCATAAACAGAAAGAATTTATATAGTGCTGAATCATGCAGTGCAAAAAATAAAACAAATGCACCGGCAATGCATTAACCGCTTTTATTGCTCGATATAATACATGAATTCCTTAAATTCTTGTCTTATGCTATTATGGAAACAGATTAAATATTTACACTACTCCTTGGCAAGCATGGTCGCCAGGCTGGCCTTGACCTTTGTGTCATTAGTCCCAAAGGTGCTGCAGGTGTATGCTGCAAATAAGTACATGCAGCAATATGAGGCAAAAATTACAGATGTGTATTCTTTGTATGTTCATTAAGCAGCTTAATATATTTACTCAAACCATCTAAGTCAATACTTAATGCAGTTTAACTATGACTAATGGCTGCTTGTCAATACAAATCAGTACCTGTATGCAATGTTCTATTGCATGGTATGGTGAACAATTAAACTGTCACAACTGCTGCTCGTGTGAGCAACAGTATGTTCCCTTTTATGACAAGTTTATATATGATGCATTAATGTACTTATCCCAAATGGTCCCTATATTTATTGCGGAAACGTTACCCAGTTGGGCTGTCTGTAGAGTTTTTTTGGCTGGTAGTTAAGTATGCCCGTGCAGAGGGATATTTTCAGAAGACATGACTGGAATATTCCCAGTATCATGCCTAAGATTGTAATTTATTTTGCTTAGTACACATTTAAATGTATTTCTCATACTTTTAAATGAACGTGTCATTGGCCATAACTTCAACAGATGGCAGATGGGTTGATTGTATTGATATGGTACCTTAATTTCTTCCAGGTAATGAGGCCTCTTGGGCATGCTAACAGGTTTCCAAGTTAGGTATACCACATGAGCACCCGAAATACCACACGAGCACTTTGTATCATGGCACGACAGATATGCACCTCCTAGGAAACAGAACTGATAGTATAGTTCGTATGAATTCTATCACAGTAAATTATTTAATGTGCTTTGAAAGATGAAATTTTTTTTCTATACTATCGAGGTGCAGGACGTTTAGTTAACGCAAAAAAAAACATATTGAGTAAGAAATGCCTTGTCAGTCTGCTTGACTTTCTTTTTTTTTCAATAAATAGAACCAATTTCCCTCAATTTTTATGAAGTGAAACGTTTTAAAAATATATTTAACACAGAGACTCTCTGGAAACTTTGACATGTAACAAGACAGCATACCTATGTGGCCAATTTAAAGTTTCCCGATCTTTTTCCTAGCCTTTCCTGGCTGTTTTCATGAAATTTTTCTCGTAATCTATGACGCCTGCAGCTTAAGTGCAATAAAAAATACTATGGTTTAATGCTTGCCAAGTAGTGCCAGTCCATAACATTTAGATAAAACGAATAACACGTCAGTCACTTAACATGTAGTATTAGATGCAACTGACTTGAATCCCTTGTTTAATAAAGCTGACAAGGGCTTCGGCAAGTTCGTAATTGATGGCCACACGAGTACAGCACGGAAGACACAGAGACACACGTAAAACAAATGCAACAATGTGAGGGAAAACTATACAATGAGTTATTTTTACGGTTCAATAGTAGTTTTCTATATAATTTGCTCTCATCACTTATGCCTCTAGTTAACTTTGTTTACCTCTGACTAAAGACTACATGGCAATATTAATCAGTACCATTATGATGTTTCGTTATATTACAGTATGATAAGCAGTTAGACAACCATAATGGTCGCCGGTGTTAGCAACGGTACGTTTCGTTTCAAGACAGGTTCATGTGACACACAGTGTACTTATAAAAATAAAAGAAATGCGAGAATCCCAAACGATTCCTATAATAATATTTGTTGAAACAAAGATACCCTGCTGGACTGTGCACATTTTTCAGGTGTTAATGCAATGTGCCCGTGCCGATCGAACATGCTCACCATACTGACTGCAGTTTTGAACAATCACGTTAACATTTGCAATTTATTTCCGCTTAGAACAGTCTGCATTGTCTCTTTTCTCATACTTCGAGATGAATACATTTGCCACACTTTCAGTAGAATGCACATGAATGGGGGCGTACTGATCAGGTTACTTATCAACTAAAACATGTTACGATCTCTTAGGTGTGTTAATAAGGGTAGAACAAATGCAATGTCCACTGAATTATTTGAATAATCTGTGCGTTATCTACTATGAAAAGACCACCAAATGGATAATCTGGCTCTTTTTTCTTTTGTACAGCGTATATAGTATGCAGTCTGTCCAAGACGCCGGCACTACATGCAACAGTAATGAAAACCGGAACACTTATTGCGCACGACAAGGGCTTCATACCATGCACGACTGGCACAATGCGAATCTGCGCCAGCAGCTGCCTAGAGATTAAGAGCACGTAAACTGCATAACGCCGAAGCATCGAACGGCGCTTAACGCTGTTCATATAGCTCGAAAGATAACTTCTGCTGCTAAACTGTTTAAAAAAGAGACAAGAAACAAATCTTCCAACTACCGTCAAACGCAATGCCTTCAGTTTGAAACCTGTAAAGGTGCTTCCCGGAGCGACTAATTTATTGTGCTCCAATTTTTTCGGCTACGTTGCGAAGCTGCGAGTGACTGAGCTTATCGCAGCTTCCATGCTCCAAAAGCGTTTGTGGTTGCATATAAATAGATTGGGTGAATCTAGAGATTTTTGCTTGACATTTCTTCAAGTCTCGTGTTTTGCTTGCGGTAACTTCCCAAAATTATTTAGGTTGGTAGCCAGAAACCTTAAAAATACTGCTACTTTTAAACAATGCGAAAACGGCAGTGCACACACTGCTGATGCATGCCCCGCAAACACGGCCTTTCATCCGAGTACGTTAGCAGTTATTCAACTATACGTGTCTGTCAGAACATTCTTGACGCTAACACAATTTCGAGATATATACGTAAAGCGTGTCACGAGAATTTCACTACACATGCGGCGCAGCATTCATCGCGGCCGGATCAAGCGCCACGAAATGAGATCTACCCCACTGGCTGCCCAACATACACAATCCGCTTAGTGGTAGCTCAATATCAAGTTAAAACATGGTGTACTTCCTGCTTTACGCACCTAAACTATAATGCTAAAATCAACAAGCCCCAGCGATCGCTCGCCGTAAAACATTCCGTATGGGCAACCAGCGCTGAAGATTCGCGTGCCGACAGCAGCGCCGCAACACACAGCCTAGCGAGCGGTAGACACAGTTTCCAGTAGCACACGCAGTGATTTCGTGTCAGCAAATTCACCGATTGTCTTGAGTCACACTTTTTACGGCTCCTCAAACGGCAGGGAACCGACGTGCTAGGACGTAGCAGCGCATGCGCTCTACGCAGCGCGCATGGCCATGGACAGAACTTGGCTGGCCGCATCGGGCTAGACAAACATTGATACAGGCGCACGTTTCTTATCGCTAAATATGTCGTGCCATCTTCGTAGCCTCCCTATCGGACGGTTTCAGCATATTTTAGTAACGCATGAAAAATGTCGTAGCGCCTCCTGGCCAGCGCTGGTTCCCCATAGTAGAAGCGAGAACAAGAGCGCGTTATCAAACCATGTCAACGACAAACCGACAATATACCTGAGTCGCCTGCGCTACATGCAGCCGCTTCGCGCTACGAAATGCGCTCACATAATCATGAGCTATTGACGCAAAACATCTTTGCTAAAGCTTACCGTTCAGTGTAGTTGACGTGCGATGCCACAAAGATGACACGCATACACAGACACCAACGTTCAGGCGGACACCGCACACCGTTACAACCGTTTACGTGCCTGACGCACTCGTTGAGATGGCGCACCGCCGCGCATGCGCAAGACCTCCGAGCATGCGCAGGAGCCCCGCGCGCGAGGGCGTGCGCGCTCGGAGGAGTGTGAGCGCCTTTTCCTCCTTCATTTTTTTTTCTCTCTCTCTGCGCGTCATGCGCGCCGGAACGGGTGGCTTATTCATCTTTATCACCATTATTCATCTTTTTTCGTGGACGAAGGAAATGCGCTGGCAGGTTGTATGACAAACGCTGTGGGCTATCGTATGAGACTGCAGCAGAAGCTTGATGTGGGTGAGTTGGTTATGCATACTTGATGAAATGAGCGCTACGAAGACGCGGACGAAAGAACACATGTACGACAGGCAAGGCGCTTGTCTGTCGTACATGTGTTCTTTCGTCCGCGTCTTCGTAGTGCTCATTTCATCAAGTATGAGACTGGAACGCTAACTTGAATGCGCTGTTTGTAAAAGCCATTACAGGGCCCTTCAAACGTTTCAGACGCATTATTGCCAGCGTCGATTAGTAATACAGCATACTTGTAGCATATCTTCCAGCGTACCGCCAAATGTGATGCCCGCACGTACGTTAGTGCTAATTTTCTGTTCCGATGATAGGTCAAAGCAATCAGTACAGCATTGAGGTACTCATATGCGTGGCTGCCCAGTCATACCACCGGCGAAATACTGGGTGGGCTCTGATAATTTGGCGCCTATTTTAAGTGAATGAGAAACTTTGATGGGTTTATAGTGCAGGATATCCGTCAACAAAAAAACCGCCCGATGTTAGTGACGCAGCCGAGGTATGAAGAAAATGTGAAACGTATCCGAGAATCGGACGACACACAACGCGAACACCACATGCGCGACATCGGTTCATCGCACATTCACAAAGTCCGCGTTGTCAGCTACAAACATTACGAGTGCCTTTGCTGTTAGCTCGATGCCTGTTTGGAATCCACTTGTAGCTGAAGCTGGCGTTCATCACATCTATTATGACAATTGGATCGGCGTTTTGCTTTCTTTATTCTACTGCCGCAAAAGTGATGCGACAACTGTGAAGACTGTCTTGGGATTGCCGAGACCGACTACGTAGATCATATTGTCACGGGGTAGTGACGGTGAAGAAAGCAAGAATACGGTGGAATACAAAACTAGCTTTTATTGGGCGAACCTGTGCCCACAAAAACAGGCTACACTTATAGCACAACGATAGCGGCGAACACGGTCGGCGCTCGTCGGAAAAACTGATCAGCGGGTCAAGCGCGTCGGCTTTTATAGATCAGTCGTCGAATGTTCCAGATTAACTGATGGGACCCGCGTGTCTTCCACAAAGTTCTACACCATTCGTGTCACGCGATGAAATCTGATAACACAAGGTTCGGCGACAACAGACACGCGGATAGAAGCGTCGATAACTTTCCAGAAACGTCGGATACATGCAGGCGCGTCCCTCGCTCTGCGATTACAGTTGTTAAGCGGCGAAACGTGGTTGCCCGATAAAGATAAGTACACATGTCAATATCATGTAGTCAACAAATGCGGAGGTATACACTATGTGTATACTAATGTCTACAAATAGGCTTTACAGCAATCTCAGCAGTATACAACTTCAGTGGCTTATATCAAACGCAGCTACGTATTATCCACCGGTACCTGCGCTTGGTTACAGCATACACGGGTTGGGCCCAGATTAACGATGTTTGTCTATTGTTAATCTATATACATGCAATACCACGACAACTCAGAGGCAGACCAGGTGGTGAATTCACCACCTGGTCTGCCGGCTTTCGCGACTTATTCACCACCTTTGCCACATCATCACCATCTGACCTTCACCACCTGGTCTCCGCGAAGTGTACGTCCGGGAAGCAGCCAGGATTAGGGCCTTCGGGTGCCTGGAAGACCTTGGTGACTCGGACGATGTCTGCTCCGCCGCGATCGTCGTTCGGGGCAGCTGCACCGAACGCAGACTAGCAGTCCGCACGGTTTGCCCGCCGCGCCGGGGTTGCGGTGCCGTCGTGCATGAACCAGTGCCATGTCATCGCGTTCGCAGAGGGCGCGGGGTATGGGAACTCGGAATTACATATTATCGACTTTCTTCTATAGACATTCAATACACCGGGAGCAGAGAAAAAGAAATAGGAACCTTGTCGACTATTGTCCTTAATATAGAGAGTCTATAGACAAAGTATGGAGAAAAATAAATAGAAACTGTATCGGCTTTCGTATACAGGTAGTCCATATAGAGGGGAAATAGACAAAGAAGAAACAAACACCTTAGCGACTTTTTTCTATAGACCGTCTATAGACTGCGAGTGGACAAAAAGAAATAGAAACCTTATCAACTTTCGTCTATAGAAAGTCGATAGAGAAAGTATGGACAAAATGGATAGAAACTGTATCGAGTTTCGTCTATAGGTATTCCATAGAGGGGAAGTAGGCAAAAAAGAAACAAACACCTTATCGACTTTTTTCTTTAAACCGTCTATAGACTGCGAGTAGACAAAAAGGAATAGAAACCCTACCGACTTTCGTCTATAGAAAGTCTATAGACAAAGCATGGACAAAATGGATAGAAACTGTATCGACTTTCGTCTAAAAATAGTCCATAGAGCGGAAATAGACAAAAGGAAACAAACACCTTATCGATTTTTTCTATAGACCGTCTATAGACTGCGAGTAGACAAAAAGAAATAGAAACCCTATCGACTTTCGTCTATAGAAAATCAATAGACAAAGTATGGAAAAAAAATAGATAGAGACTGTGTCGACTTTCGTCTGTAGGTACTCTATAGAGGGGAAGTAGATAAAAAGGAAACAAACACCTTATCAACTTTTTTCTATAGACCGTCTATAGACTGCGAATAGACAAAAAGAAATATAAACTTTATCGACTTTCGTCTATAGACAGTCTATATACTTTGTATCAACAAAAGTCCAAATCTATAGAAAGGAAAGGTCGTCTATGAAACGTCTATAGACTTTCTACAGACAGTCTAAAGACATTTTTGTAAGGGAAGGCGTTGTACAATGTAGGAGAAAACATTGTAAAGACAGAGGTGCACGGTTGGGTGCATCTGTTCTAAGTTCAACTTGAATTGCGTCAAGAAAACCTGTCCGAGTATTCGCACCTGCTTTATTAAGTGCCTACTGCACCAACAATATGCAGGCGGCCTTCTTTACCGGCACCGAATATTAAGGAATAGATCAATGTAAATCTTCCTGACATGATTGTTATCATTCGAGTGTTCAGATAGTAACCTCCGGATACGGATCAAGTTGAGCAGTTGTGTGCGCAATTTACGAATGTATGTTGATTATCATTTAAATAATTGTTTTTGGGTGGCTAAAGCAAATTAGCAGTCTGGAGCCTGTCTTCGGCATATTGTAGTTGAGCGAATATATGCTTAATAATCATGCTTCTGTAAGAGCTATGGACAAATATTTTGTAATTAAGCGCTCTCTGAAAGCCTAACTGACGCGGAAAACGATCGTGGGTAACATCGACCTGACCGCTTCCAGCCTTTCGAGATATTGCGATGAATGGCACGGCTCCGTGAGCATGTTCCTTGCGGCCAGGCGACTGTCGATATTTATTCACATCGTTTTTCCGAAGGCAAGCCGTTTGAAGTTGAAATGTCAATGTAGCAACGAACGTGCGCTGCCGAAAGCGTGCTTGGTCACAGAAACGATGCACGATTGAATGATAGTGCAGATTTAGCGCGTCATTGCTCTCAAGGCATTGCGCTGCCGCCAACGGAAGCAAGATAACGAAGTTGATCTGCTTGGCTGCTTCTTACGGGGCTGCGCCAGCCAAGGGCGGCAATACTGACGTCACAGGCGCATTTTTTTGTCGGTTTCGCTTTAAGAAAGAGATAATGCTACAAATGCAGTGTCATTCGTTCTTGTCTCGAGGATTTAAACACGGGTTTTAATGCTCTCCACACCGCGTTTGTTTCCAAAAGTAGGTGTAAGCAGGAAAATGTTCACTCACACCCGAAAACACACAAACACCCTCGCACGCACACATACGCACTCTCTCTCCCTCGCACAAGCACACACTCTCTTCCTCACAAGCACTCGCACGCTCTCTCCATCGCACGCACATATATCCATGCGCGCACAAACACGCACTTTTGTCCGCAGGCATGCATGCTGAAAGACGAATACGCACGGTCGCACACGTGCACATTCACACGCCGCCATGCATGCGCCGCAAGCACGCAAGCGCACGCACACATGCACTAACACGCAGATCCAGGCATGCACACACACCTCGAACACTCACACACGCATACACGTACTCGCGTGCATGCATATGCAAATATGGAGGCACTAGCACGCACACACACTCTCCCCTTGCACGCACACACACGCAGTCTCTCTCTCCCTCGCGCATACACACGCTCTTTCTCCCTCGCACACAAACACACTTTCTGTCTTCCCCGCACACAAACGCACTCTCCCTCACACGCACGTACTCTTTCTCCATCCGTCACACAAACACACACACACACACACACCCACACACACGCACACGCACACACACACACACACACACAGGCATCCATGCGCACACAAACACGCACACATTTCTTCGCAATCGTGCATGCTGAAATTCAAAAACCCGTTGGCACGCGTACGCGTTCACACGCGGCCACGCATGCACCGTAAGCGCGCGCACATGCGCACGCACACACGCTGCGAACGCTCACACACGTCGCGAACGCTGACACACGCATACACGCACTCGCGCGCATGCAAACGCAAATACGGAGCCACACGCCCGCACACTCATACACAAAGCGAACATGCGCGTAGAACCATACCCAGGCACGCTCAAGACATGCAGATGCATAACCACTCTGCACCATCTCGGCTGCTTTTCAAAAGCCTGCACGTGCCAACAGGCTGCATAACACTCCCTCTACCAATACCTTCTCAATGCCAACTGTAATAAATCGCTTTATGGTTTAAATTTGGCGCTTTTTCAAGCCAATGTGCCCTCTGGCGGGAGGGTGCAAAACGATTTTCTCCTGTCGTTGAACTTCACCGCCCTTGTCTGACTTTC
The DNA here is from genome assembly GCF_038994185.2 of Dermacentor albipictus. Taxonomy (NCBI): domain Eukaryota; kingdom Metazoa; phylum Arthropoda; class Arachnida; order Ixodida; family Ixodidae; genus Dermacentor; species Dermacentor albipictus. Next base: position 290,843,021 of record NC_091821.1, read on the forward strand.
TTTAACTGCTTTAACGTACCACCAATGTTCCGACTAAGTGCCAAAATGCATATGTTGCTAGAAGGGACTACCCTCTTGTAGTAGTCATTTGAAACTTTTTGACCCTCGCCCTATATTCTGAAATATTAATTAGAAAATAAATTCCCATTAAGTTACACTTGTGCGTTGCTGTGAAGTTCCGAAGGAGAATGTCCAGAATTCCTGGACATGGCAGACCACCTGTATTATCGGGCGAACACTAGATCATACTGAGAGCATGCATGACGTAGCAGTGATCGACTGTTGCTAAGTCTGTGCAGTCTTCTTTGCGCACGTGCTCCTTTTGAAGTAATGTGCTCTATATGCTGACTCCAATTAAGCTTTTCTGTGACACCCAAATGACACCCAAATATTTACGTGAATACACCTACGGGATACTTTCTGGTGAATAAAGTATCAAAATTTTCACATGGAATGCCTCGAGGAAAAACTAGGAAAGCGCTTTTCGTAATATTAAGAGTGAGATAAAGAGCGAGATAAAGAATGAGGTTAAAGACTAAAGGCATGAAGCCACCGTTGAAGGCTGCTCATATCAGACTGTAGCGTTGCGTAAAATGTATGCATACCTGCCGATGCAGGGAAAAATTTCGTGTCGGCGTATACACATGCATATCTTTTTGTAAAGGGACATCACTTAGTAAAATGTTAAACAGCTGTGGCGATAGGACTGCTTCTTGAGGGACCTCTTGACTGTTTATAGGTTAATGCTGACAGTCCGCATTCAGTGCAGTAAAATTCGCTGCTGTTGAAACATGCATAAAACCTCGCGACAAAATAATTTGGCAGACGTACATTCTGAAATGGGTTTATTATTACTTGCATATTCTACACTGTCTTAAGCTTGAGTGATATCAAAGGTGACTAAGACTAAAGCAGCATACGTTTTAAGACATCGAGCAAGCTGAGTTCAACTTTATAGGTCAATATCGGCACACCAAGTGGAGCACCGACGTCTGAAGCGAATTCAGAATTTCTTGGGCATTACCCAAGAAATTGCGTTGAGCTGTGGCAAAGGCTACATAGGCCAAACCGGCCGCTCTGTTAACGACTGCTCGAGGGAGCGTACATGTGTGTTTTCAATTAAGAATGGTTGACACTTACGTTTTCATTGTGCAGCTGCGCACTGCTGTTTGGGGACACGTGTGTCTTAGAAAGAAGCCAGGGAGGTGCTCGAAGCTTATCACATTAAAAAGAAAGGTGACGGCTGTGCTCCATTCATTTGTGCAAAAATGAATGCGAATTTTCATACACTGCATTAAGATAGTCTGTCTGCACCTGCTGTGCCTTCGTTGCGTGCGCATCTTTGGCGAGCATATATATTTGGGTGCGGTGCTTGAAGTAAAATTTGTTTAAAGTCCAGCGCTCCTTCTGTCGTCGCTTTTTACAGCGAAGCTGTGTACAGCTACCCTCTGGCGGCGGTCGATGTCTGTCCGTATACATGTCGCGTCAACACGAAAACATTTTAGTCTCCAGTTTCTTGCGAATGCTCTGTAGCTCTCAATCTAATGTAGGTATCTTGAAAGAAATCGTACTGAGATTGACCGCTAAGGCAACTCGTATCATTGCCCCTAGTTTCATTTACTTATCATAAATAGTTCGCAGTGAAGCTGTAAACGTTACAGAATTGCCGTCTGCAGTCAACACATGGCCGTCTACGGAGGAAGCCTGCTTACACAAAACGGCTGTACTCCTGTTTTATCAAAACTATCCCGAAACAAACCATACTAAAATTGGCAGGTATGAGGACTGTTTCATTGCGCCGAGTTTCGTTTACTTGCCCGAATTAGTTATTTCACGGTGAAGTTGTAAACGTTACAGAATTCCGGTCTGCTATCAATACATCCATAGCCGTCTACGCAGGGAGTATGGTTACAGAAAACGGCTGTAGCGCTTGTTTTATCAAACCTATCCCGAAAAAAAGTATACAGAAATTGGCCGCTAGGATGACTCTAACATTACGCCGAGTTTCAACCACTTTTCTTAATTACGTAGTTCTCAGTAAATGTTGTGGAATTCCTGTCTGCCATGCCATGGTACTTACACACGATACTACTTCATAAAAGAATAAGAATAAATCACTCCACAGTCAAAAGATCTATTTGTTGTCGGCGTCCTTGAATAACAATAATTTGACAAATGGCGAAAGTACGAACACAGGCCGACGAAGCAGCGCGCGTCAGAGGCAGAACGTGGCACAGGAAAACTGCGAACGGCGCGAACTTTTTCCGGTACTGGATGTACCCCGGATGCGTCAACGAGGTGTTGAAACACGGTAATCTGATGGCGCCCAAATGGATATTTCGTGGAGTTCAGATGGAGGCCGGCTTTTGGGAAGGCCGCAAGAATGGCAGCGAGTCGGGTAAGGTGGCTGCCGAACTTGGGAGAAAAAGCAATAACGTCAAAGTAACAGAGGCAGGTGGTCCATTTGTAGCCTCGCAAAAGAGAGTGTATCATACATTCTAATGTCGCAGGAGCATTGCATAGGCCAATGGCATTACTTTGAACTTTGAAACCATCCGGCGCGATCAAGGCCGTGTTCTCGCAGTCCATTTCATCAACTCGGATCTTCCAGTAGCCGGATCGGAGATCGATGGATGATAAGTATTTAGCTCCATGCAAGCAGTCCAAAGCGTCAACAATACGTGGTAGTGGGTAGACGTCTTCTCGCGTGATCTTGTTTAGGTGGCGACAATCGACGAAAAAACGACAGGTACCATATTTGTTTTTCACAAATTCGAAAGGCGAGGCCCAAGGGCTAGCTTGCTGGCTCGATGACGCCTTTGCGGAGCATTTTGTCAATTTATGATTGGGCGACTCGCCGTTCAACATGCGATACACGATAGGGACGCTGACGAATAGGATTCGTTTCTCCTGTTTTTACACGGTGGCGAACAACAGATGTTTCGCCTAAAGACCTGTGGCCGTAGTCAGATGTCACTGTACGATTCGATCAGGAGGCGTATATTCGTGCCCTGTGCAGAGGTGACGCCAGGTGCAATCATTTTCACGAAGACATCCGTTAAGGAACCAGAGCTGTGAGCGGCAATTGGCGGTAATAAACTACTTTCGGCATTCAGACTCTCAATGTCAAATTCGGAATCACCACAAACGCTGGCCAAGAACATGCCGGCCGGAAGCACTTGAAGGCACAGGCTGAAATTCAGAAGCGGTGGAACGACGTCGTTATTAGTAACCATGAAAAGCGTATGCGAAACAGCGACGTTCCAGTTCAAAAGAACATCGGCGATGGGGCGAAGCACATATTCACCATGAGGTACCCGCGGCTGGGCGGTAAAAGTGACGTAAATAACTGCCTCGGTGACAGATGCACATCGTGAAATGAGCACAAGTGCGGTGGGGCGGTGCTCGGAGCATCGGCGAGTTGAGCAGTTCTAACTGAAGAACGCCAGTTGCGCAGTCAATGAGAGAAGAATGATTGGATAAAAAGTCCAATCAAAGGATGACGTCGTGAGGGCAGCTGTCGATCACAGCAAAGAGAACAGAAGTAGGGCGGCCGGCTATAATTAAAGGCAGAGTACACATGCCAAAAACAACCTGCACGCCGCTGTCGGCAACACGAAGCACTCGGGCAACTGATGGGGTGAGGGCCTTCTTTACACGTCTACATAGGCTAGCACTCATCATAGACGCCAGGTAGCACACAAAGTCTTCAAAACGTCATATTAATGGATTCAACGTCTCAAACAGATTTCTGACCAAACTCGACGCATTAAAAACGTCGCAAGCAGGATAGGTTAAAAACGAGGGTTGAAAACGTTTCCAAAACGTTTTCATAAGTCTGGCCGTATCTGTTCAGTTAGCGTGCTGGGTTTTCGATGGCGCAGTTCTTGGAGGGATCATTCCGCATTTATCAAGTGGCATTCGTGTCAATTGCTGCTGTATTCGCCCTGCATGAGCATGAGTTCGGCAAGAAAAAGGAGGCTTTTGTTGTGTTGAGCTCACGTCAGAAGAGACAAACGATAGCAATCAAAGTTGACACCGCAACAGGCCACGAAGGAATGGTGCGCGACTGCAGTAACATTGAAGCCGCTCTTTGTGGCGCGGACAACGGCTCAACATCGACTTCGGAGGAGAGCTGCCAGTCACTAGGCCATGCGGGTGTTAGATCTGATTCTGACAGCGCATCCTCTACTTCAATAGCTTTGGGTTTTTCATAAACTTCATCATCACTAAATTCTTTCCGACGATTTCTTGCAGTGCCCAGCATTAGTTTTTTTTGTCATGCCCATTAGCGCAAATGTGAAACGATCGATATGTCACTTTCATCGTTTTGCAAATGTATTCATACCGCACACTATCGTAGAATGGAACAACCATCACACGTAGGCAATGAAAGATACGCAGCAAAATGCAGAGGTGCTACACACTGGGCGCAGTGCCCGACCTAATTGATTTGTTTACTTTTTACGCGTTGTTTTTTCCGTTTTTTACACAATAAGATGTATTTTACCAATGGCATGTTAATCTTTCCCTTGTTCCATTTTTTAAGCATTCTCATGCGGTGTAGTTATAAGGCTTATTCTATATTACGCATGAATAAAGGGATCGAGTTAAACTCGATCCCTTTATCGACTGTTTTCGGTCGCGCTGTCCTTTGTCAAGTATGTGTTGTACTGTCTCGTCTTACTTGGCACTGCATGTGCAACGATTTGTTTGTATGATATTATTTTGGAGAGCAGCTGAGTTTTTTATTCGAGAGTGCCAAGAGGAGGGCACTAATTTGCTTTTCAAGCTCATGGTCATGTTGCTATGGCTATATGAGGGCCTTTTCAGTGACGTTGTAATTAAGGCGTTAAGAGCAGTATGAAGATGAAAGTTAGAGATGTAATGTTGCTTTTGGGTGCCTGGCATCGAAATCGCCCGTCATGATTGAAACTAGCAAATTTGGAAGGATGCGAAGGAAGACGGGAATGCCAATTCTGCGCACATTGCCAATATCCTCTAGACACCAGTCACTGTGGTATTTCACTCTTCCGTTTAGCAAGAATGTTGCAGACAAGAGAACTGACAAACGGGGTCTATGTTAATGTTCATCACGAGTACGGTAGCGCAAGACATGAGGTGAAGTGCCCGTCGTACTTCCGCGCCCTGGCTTACAGCGCACTCAGATTATTGTGCGAACCACACCGTGTTGTTATCACTTGCGATTCAGCTTCGATTGTATTTGGGCCCCTTTTATCCCACGTGACTGGCATTTCATGGTCTTAAGAGGAACATTGTGTCCAATATGAGACGGCCGAAGTCGATTTTCTTCGGCGCCTCGGAATGCTAGCAATATCTGTCGCAGCTTCTAAAGCTTTGTCCTTGTAATAGTTTCTGTAGTTCGTGATCCGATACCTCATATACTATGTATCACTCACTAGTGCATAGTGCGCTCGCGAGTTGTGAATCACCTGGCGTAAAATATCCTGTTACTCCAGGTAGTCACTATTTTTTGCTGTTTGGACTGGTGGTGGTCTCCACGCTGCGCCGCCTCGAACTCGGCAGCCGCTGAGGTCGTGCGTGTGTCGTGTATACGCACGGAGTTTCGGAAGCGCTCGCGCCGTTTTTTCTATTTGTGCGCTGTTCATGCACTTTGTGCACACAGGGAATCCGCTGTTCTTGGTCCTTGTGCAACAAATTTTCCAAGCGTACGTCAAACGGAGGAACCTCTTAGGCATTTAAGGATGTTGGTTCATTAAGAAAGTTGATGGGTAAAAATACATACCACTTGCTGCTTAGAGTTTATGTAATATTGCCATGTAATCCCGCAGAGAGCTCTCCACGTGCCGATTACCAGCACTATCGTTAGTGCGCTGGTTTCTGGCTTGGAGAGCGTGCTCTGCCTTCTCTCGTTGATCGGTGCTGGCATACGGTGGCAAGCAACTGTCTCAGAAATTGCTCCCATGAAGATAGCGCCGCTTCATGATTTACATACCATGTCCTCGCTGACTCTTCTAACGCGAAGTACACGTTGCGAAGCTTCCTTGCCTTGTCCCAGCCGCTGAAATATGCGACTCGCTCTAAGTGTTCTCACCAGACTTCCACATCTTCGAACGTATGGCTGTGGAAGGACTCGGGCTTGCGTCATGGGTACACGATGAGCTGAGACTATGCCACCGGGCTGGTGGTGGTTGTACCGTCGCTGGTTACTGTTGCCTTCACTGCTGCAGCAACAGGCAGTCGGAGCTTGGGCGGGTCGCCTCGGAGGCAGCGGCTTGTGCGATGGTGTACTGGAGTCAGTTTTCTGGATTCCAATCGCTGGAAGTCGGTGCTCCGCTCTTTTACGAACTGGGGACTCAAAATCATACGCCGCACTTCCACCAGATATGTAGCACTCTTCAATGAAGTAAACTAAACAAACTGGTTTATTGTGGACGAATTGGTGCACAGAAACTCCGGACTAAATCATTTCACGCAATTTGCAAGCACAGTTAACAGGAGCCTATCAACAGTGAACCGCGTCTCCACACCGAACACAATTTCACGCGCCCCGAAGACCAGGAGCTGCGCCGTGACTTCTCATTGGACGGGGGGACTCGAGCGCTGCCGTGTGCTGCTGCACCAGGGACACGCGCTGTCTCGCCATCAGCGAGCGGTTGCGGGCGCTCTTCGAATGACGATGCGATGAGTAATGCCTAGGGGCTTCAGCGATGAGGCGCTTGGAAGGATACCACACGAGAATGCTTGTAACCGGCGTGTGGAGTGCTGTCTGCGGCAATATGGGTTATTTGCACAGAAATTTGAGCCTTCTATTGCGGAATAGATTTGTGCATGATTAATTGCATATATTTGTCCCTACCTGGAGGTCTTAGTTGAAAATGTCATTACAAGGCGACAGTGTGCCAATAAGTGTAGCCATATCGGACTAACGCCTGGTAACTTAGCGTGGTGCCTTGAATGGTAGGAAGCAGGTGACAGGTGACATAAAAACCACTGGCATCAACATAGTGTGCCCTGGTAAAAGGGCGTGAGAATACGTGGATATACAATGGGGGACATTCCCGCATCTGCTTTTAAGGACGTCCTTCAAAGCGTTTAAGAAATGGAAGCAACCAGACCGCTAGCACAGCAAAGGCGAGTGAACGCAATTTACATTGCCATTACATAGTTAAAATACATACTATACTTAATATGGAATCTACATATTATGTGCCAATTTTAATGAAAAGTTTGTTCAAAACAATGTGCGCAATACACATTTATAATTAGCATTGGTTATGTTCATTTTTATGGTCGGGATACAGTGTTGTAGTTGCATATTTTGTGCTCATGCCACTTTCATGAGTCGTAAATTTAGCATATCTTTCAGATTGTAGCTTAAGTGTGCCGCTATATGTTTCATTAGAAGCTGCAAAAATTTGCGTGTGAGGCCTACCCACTTATCTGGCAAGCCCACCGAGTGGGAAGACATAAAGTTGAGTGCTACCAAGTGAAGAATCAGCGCATACATGTGTCAGGGATGGCATGTGGGCAAGTCGTCCTGGTAAAGCCACTGCATCTGCATTCAAAACATTTCAACTACCAGCGTAGTGCAAAATGTCGTATCCACTTCGACGAAGTGGAGCACCGGTGCAAATATCTGGGCATACCTGTCCAGGGCAGCAAGTGTGTCTACATTGCAGACATTTCTATTACCAGCATGTACGGCAGTGCCATCGCCAGCGGAGCTGTAACGTACCAAGCGTTGTTCCCCAAGCTAGTAATCAATGGAACTTTGCTTGGACTCTGTGCCAAATATTTGTGGACGTGAAAGTGAAGGTGAACTGGTAAAGCATCGGCTCAGGGCTGCATGAGTGGAAGGTTTTTGTCATTCAGAGTGCTTTTTACAGCGAAGCTGTTAGCCCCTACTTGGTCGCATTTTTTGTGTACGTGCCCGTTACCGAAAATGTCGGCCGATCGCGGTGGCAGTGCAAGGCCAGAAGCGATGTCTTGTACTCCCGTGAAGCAGAGGCTTCACTAAAGTGAAGCGCACAGTGCATACATTCTTTGGAAGCACGGGGGCAACATATAACAAGCATCCGAGCGACATAATTGATAAGGTGCGCCTGGCAACAATGCGAAGCACGTAGCGATACCCGCATAGGTTTCTCGATAGTGATTACTGCTGCGCAAGCTGCCGCGGCGATGGCAGCTTGCGACGTGGGAAGTGACGTCCCTAGCCTTGCGTATATGGAATAACCAGCTTAGCACCTGATTTCAGTGTTAGTACAGCACCGCTATGGGTGGTGGCGTGCTGTCAAAATTACCATCTCTCTAAAGCAGTTAAGCAGTGCATACCCCCACAGCAGTTGTAGTGGTAGTATTAAACAGCTTCGCTCAACATCGACTGTCGAAGGGCTGGGTTGGGGAGCCAATTTCTTTTATTTACTTTAGGAGACTGAAGATATGTGCAAAGTGTGGACTAATGTATTCATGTGTTCGCAAATGATCCATTGCGACCTTATGCCTGTTTTTACGTGAACGGTACATATGTGCCTTTTGTACAATGCTGTTTATATTGTCACGTGGTAGTGACTGAAGAAAGCAGCCAAACTGAGAAAGACGAAACTAGCGTTTTATTGGGCGAACTTGTGCCCTCAAAAGAAGGCTACACTCAAAGAACGGCGACAGCGGCGAACACAGTCGGTGATCGTCGAAAATCTGATCAACGGGTCAAGCGCGTCGGCTTTTATACATCAATCATCGAATGTTGCAGACTAGTCGCTGGGACCCGTGCGCCTTCCACAAAGTTCTACATTAGTCGCGTCGCGCACACATGCAATCAGATTACACAAGGTTCGGTCACAGACAGTGGATAGAACCATCGATAACATACCAGAAAATTTCCATACAAGAAAGCGCGTGCTGCGCTTTCCAATAACATTTGTTAGGCGGTGAAACGTGTCGCCTGATGAAGACAAATACACTTGTCAATATTGTTACGGAGTTGTTGGGAGTATAGACTGAATAAATTCACAGTGTATATACAAGCAAAGTCAACGTGGTCAAGATGGCTGACCAGCCACAACATGCAGCAGCTAGTGTTTCTCGATCTTCTTGTTCCTCTCTCTCTCTTCTGCCATCCTTCCGTAACAGGACCCCCGGGTGGTGAAGCGCCGTCTCGGCGCATGGTAGGCGAAGAACTGCGAGCGAAGTATGGCTTCAGCCACGAAGCGTGCATGACGTCAGCAGACGACAGACTTCAGGATGGATGAAACTGTAACGGTGCGATCTCGTATTTGACGTTGTTAAGTTGACGTGAGATTTCATAAGGCCCTGTGAAGAGAGAGAGGCCCTTCTGGGAGAGGCCGACCCGACGACATGGTGACCAAAGCAGCACCCAAGTGCCTGGGGCGAACTCAAATCGCGATGGCACCGGTCGTAACGCTCCTTCTGCAGATGCTGCGAGGCTAATAAAAAAATTAAATTATGGGTTTTTACGTGCCACAACCACTTTCTGATTATGAGGCACGCCATAGTGGAGGACTCCGGAAATTTCGACCACCCGGGGTTCTTTAACGTGCACCTAAATCTAAGTACACGGGTGTTTTCACATTTCGCCCCCATCGAAATGCGGCCGCCGTGGCCGGGATTCGATCCCGCGACCTCGAGCTCAGCAGCCTAACACGAGGCTAATAAGCGAGATTGGGTGATCTGACATGCCATGTGAGCGCAATCGACGACTTCGCGAGCGTAGTCGGTGGCAACGCAGGGCACAGAAGGTAGGATGGTGTCAAAGGGCAATGTGGGCTTGCGACCATACAGAAGATAAAAGGGTGAATACCCTGCAGTGTCATGTCGGGGCGAGTTATACGCGAATGTCGTGTAGGCCAGCGTTGCGTACCAGTCGCGGTGATTGTTGGAAACGTACATGGACTCTGGTCTCTGTCAGTGTTCGGTTTAGACGTTCCGTAAGACCGTTCGTTTGTGGGTGTTAGGCGGTGGACAGCGTGTGCTGAGTGGCACAAGCGCACAACTCGATACAAGAACGAACGGCCGCGGTGTGTAACTCTCGAGGTGCACCGGGCTGGAGAACGACGACCTGAAGGAGAAAATCGGCGACGTCTGTTGCGCAACTAGTCGGCAACGCCTTTGTTATCGTGTAGCGTGTCGCGTAATCAGTAGCGACGGTGATCCACTTGTTCCCGCTAGTCGTTGTCGAAAAGGGGCCAATAAGGTCAAGGCCTACCCGAAAGAACGGTCCAGAGGGAACTTCAATCAGATGGAGTCGTCCGACAGATGCCAGGGGAGGTTTCTTCCGGCGCTGACACAATTCGGAAGTTGCGACATAACGACGCCCAGAGCGGTAGATACCCGGTCAGAAGAACCGGCGTCGTACGCGGTCGTATGTACGCAAAACTCTAAGGTGTCCCGCCGTCGGTGCATCGTGAAGTTGTTCGAGACCGACGGGTCGCAGATGACGAGGAAGGACAAGCAGCAACTCAGGGCAGTCAGGGTTGATATTGCGGCGATAGAGGATGCCGTCATGCAGCACGAACATGCGGCACGGGCCGTCGGTGCTGCCAGAGTTTCCTCCGACGATGATGGAATATAAGGATGCGTCGCCATCAAGCAGGTCACCGGATCACGCGCAACAGGATCGGAACGATCCACGTGGTGACGCGAGAGGCAGGCAGCGTCCTTGTGCAGGCTTCCAGACTTATAGTCGAAAACAAATGAAAATTCCTGGAGCCGCAAGGCCCAGTGACCAAACCGTCCTCTGGGGTCTCGGAGGGAAGACAGCCAGTAGAGGGCGTGGTGGTCTGTAACGACCGAAAAAGTGCGGCCGTACAAATATGGCCGGAACTTGGCGACAGCCCTAACTAAAGCCAAGCACTCCCGCTCGGTCATGGAGTAATTTCTCTCAGCAGGTGACGACAGGCGGCTGGCGTAAGCTTTCACTCACTCAGCACCATTTTGCTGTTGTGCGAGAACAGTGCCGATGCCGTGGCCGCTTGCGTCAATGTGGACTTCGGTCGGTGCAGATGGATCAAAGTGGGCAAGTATGGGAGGGTAGTCAGAAACCCGTTGAGAGCGGCGAATGCGTGAGCTTGCTCAAGGCCCCACGAGACGGCGTGTTCTTCTTTAGAAGATCTGTGAAAGGCCGAGCAACGTCGGCGAAGGTTTTGATGAAACGGCGAAAGTAAGAACACAGGCCGACGAAGCAGCGCACGTCAGAAGCAGAACGTGGCACAAGGAAACTGCGTACGGCGCGAGCTTTTTCCGGATCTGGTTGGACACCCGATACGTCAGCGAGGTGTCCCAACACAGTAATTTTACAGCTCCTGAAGTGACACTTCGTGGAGTTCAGTTTGAGGCTGGCTTTTTCGGAAGACCGCAAGAATGGCAGCGAGTCGGGTAAGGTTGCTGCCGAATGTGGGAGAAAAAACGATAACGTCGTCAATTTGTAGCCACGCAGAAGAGAGTCCATCATACGTTCAAATGTCGCAGGAGCTTTGCATAGGCCAAAGGGCATGACTTTGAACTGATATAGGCTATCCGGCTTGATGAAGGGCGTCTTCTCGCGGTCCATTTCATCAACTGCAATCTGCCAGAAGCCGGATCGAAGATCGATGGACGAGAAGTATTTAGCTCCGCGCAAGCAGACCAAGGCCTCATCGATGCGTGATAGTGGGTAGACGTCTTTCCGGGTGATCTCGTTTAAATTGCGATAATCGATGCAAAAACGCCAGGTGCCATTTTTTTTTTGACAAGGACGACAGGTGAACCAAAGTGCTGGCTGACGGCTCGATTACCCCTTTGCGGAGCATTTTGTCCACTTCTGATTGGATGACTCGACGTGCAGCATGCGATACACGATAGGGACGCCGACGAATAGCATTCGTGTCTCCAGTGTTGATACGGTGGTGAAGAACATATGTTTTTTTCCGAAGCCTTGTCGCTGAAATCAAAGATGTCAACGTGCGATTTGAGGAGGAGACGTATGTCCGTGGCCTGTGCAGAGGCGAGGTCAGGTCCAATCATCATCGCCAAGTCATCCGTTAGGAAACCAGAGCTGTGAGCTGTAATTGGTGCTAAGATACCGCTCTCGGCATTCAGACTTTCAATGTCAAATTCGGAAGTATTAGAAGCGCTGGCCAATAACATGCCTTCTGGAAGCTCTTGAGGGCACAGGCTGAAATTCAGAAGCGGAAGAATGATGTTGTCATTAGTGATAGTCACCAGCGTATGCGGAAGAGCAACGTTCCGATTCAGAAGCTCGTCGATGATGGGGCTAAGGACATTTTCACCGTAGGGAATCTGGCGGTGCGGTCGAAGCGACGTAAGCGACTGTCTCAGGTGACAAACGTACATCTTGGAGCAAACACAAGTGTGATGGAGTGGTGTTCGGAGCATCGGCGACTTGAGGCAGTTCCAACTGAAGAACGCCGGTTGCGCAGTCGATGAGAGCGGAATGATGGGCTAAAAAGTCTAATCCAAGGATAATGTCGTAAGGGCAGTTGTCGATCACAGCAAAGAGAACAGAAGTAGAGCGGCCGGCTATACTCATGCGTGCAGTACACATTCGAAGTACAACCAGCACGCCGCCGTCGGCCACACGAGGCACTCGGGCAGCTGCTGGAGTGATGACCTTCTTTAAACGACTACGTAGGCTACCACTCAGCGCAGATACGTGGGTCCCAGTGTCGTCGAGTAATTAGACAGGTAAGCCGTCTATATAAACTTCAATTACACTTCTCTTTTTGGGCACAGACAGAGGATTTGCTGCAGTTGTAGGCATTGCAGCGCCATCTCCCAGGGCTGCATTTCTTAGTTTTCCGAAAGCGTGCGGCCAAAAGCCACAGGGGAAGAAAGGCGGCGTGGCTGCGGCGAACGGGGAGATCGGCGACGTGTTTGCGGTGAGCGGGACTGGTGTCCGCGCGGCGATAATGAGCGACTGTACCACGTGTGCCTAGCCGAGTTGTTGGCGCTGTTAGACTCGGCGGTGGGAGAAACATTGCGGGCATTTCCATTAAAACGGCTCAGGTTAGTCGGCGTGTGAGGTGTTGAGGGCCACGAGATGCGACAGTATCTGGTGACATGACCAATGAGGTGACAGGTGAAACGTATCGGCCAGTCGTCTGTGGTTCTCCACTCAGTCGTGTTACGATAACGCGGATAGACGCGTCGGGGTGTAGCGAAAATAGTAGGAGGCCGTTCGTTGGCTCTGGGGTTGGTTATAGCACAGACAGAATGTAGGCCAAAGCTTTCAAGTTCCTGTCGAACGATGGCTTGCAAGAGGGGAACTGAAATAGGGGTAGCGTCAGGGCTATGCAAACAGAAAGCCGCGGGCACCATCGCGTCCAGTTCACGTCGAATGATTCGCACCATGTCCTCTAATTGCGACGCATGCTCCTGTGCAGGCTGATCTTCACACCTCGACGTTACGGCAGTGTTGGGAAGTCTGGTGAATGGGTAATGGGTGCAGGACGGGTCGGCTTTTGGCCTGCTCGAATTATCGGCACTCTTTGATGATAGTATCAACTGTAGAGCAGCTTCTGCACATGAGAAGATGAAGAGCGTCGTCAGCAATTCCCTTGAGCACGTGCCCCGCCTTCTCGGCTTCGGTCTTGTCGTGATCGGCCTTACGACAAAGCGCCAGCACGTCCTGTATATACGAAACATAGGACTCTGTAGGGGATTGGGCACGAGAGGCCGGTTCCTGCTTTGCGGCAATTTTACGGCCAGCTGGTTTGCCAAATGACTCTGTTAACTTTTCTTGGCATTGGTCACAGCTGGTCAGCTCCTCTTTATGATTTTCGAACCACACCTTTGCCGCGCCTCTTAGGTAGAACAACAGGTTAGCTTGCATGAGCGTAGGGTCCCATCTGTTGATTCCCCTCACTCGTTCGTACATAGCCACCCACTCTTCAACGTCGGCGCCATCAGTCCCGCAGAAAGTTCCGGGATCCTTGGGTTGCGCAACCACAACCAAAGGGGAAAGCGTCGTAGCGGGTGATGGTGACGTTGGAGGCGGCAACGACGTTGCTCCCGAGTGCTCACCGTTATTCATGGTGTGGGTGGGCATGTGACGTCCACTGCGGAGCTCCGTTTCCGGCCGTGGTACCCTGCGCCTCCACCAATATGTTACGGGAATGTTGGGAGTATAGACTGACTATACTTACAGTATATATAGAAGCAAAATCAATGTGGTCAAGGTGGCTGACCAGCCACAACACGCAGCATCCAGCATCTCTCGATCTTCTTCTACCTCTCTTTCTTCTGTGATCCTTCCGTAACAATATAAACGCATTCGTATTTATTATGACCATTGCTCCCATGGTTACTGAAGCGCCAGCTTGTTCTGCCTTCCAGTTAATTTCCAGGTACAAAACATTCAATTATGGGGTTTTACGTGCCAAAACCTCTATCTGATTATGAGGCACGCCATGGTGGGCGACTCCGGCAATTAGTACCACCTGGGGTTCTTTAACGTGCACCTAAATCTAAGTACATGGGTGTCCCCGCATTTAGCTACCATCGCAATGCGGCCGCCGCAGCCGGGAAATTTCCAGGTTTATACAATTTTGTAATAATAAGGCTGGCACATTCATTTCTCGTGTACAAGAGTACTATGGTAATTTTAGTTACGTATAGCGTTACTCAGTCTCATCGTACTCTGCGTTACAGTGCATTCTCACTTGTTACACAGATTTCCTTATTTGAGTATTCTTTATGATCATTCATGAAATTGTTTGTTAGTTTTAAGGCTCTTTTAATTCTCATCACCATTACTATATTTCATGTACCGTGCAGGCAATATTTTCAAGCTTAACATGTTCCCGTTGTTTCGTTTTATCACAGCACTGATTTTTCATCGAATCTGTCGTTATTCCTTTTTGTGTTCTTTTCAATCTCCTAGACTATGGGTACCATAACCTGTAGGCAGATACCATGCGAGTAAATCTCGCATTTTCATTCTGCTTCTTGCAGTTGCTGTTATGTCAATCTCTAAATAACTCTAGTCTGTTCATCTGCCAGCATGTGCTCTTTACTGTGCAAAATAAGAAACTTTAGCAGACTTCGCATTCTTGCTGTTCGTCATTGTATGCGTACTTAATTTAATTTATGCATGTTCTAGCCATTATTGATCAAGTTTTAGTTTGTAGCGGCAGCAGCATCGGCGTCGCACGAGGATTGACGTAGACGCTCGCGCTACACGAGGCACGAGCGGCTGGCACGCTCGGACGGGCTAGCGTTCCGAAGGAGATTAATTAAAAAGAATGCTACGCTAAGCGATCGGGTGTTTGTTCTTCCTCTCCTGCGAGAGCCCGACTTTACCGGTCTACGTGGTCGCTCGTCGCCACAGTTTGGTGACCTGGACGTGATATTGCCATACGCTCCTGTGGTAGAGACGACCATGGACCAAACCAACGCTACGAGAGCTCAAGGCCAGAACCCTTCCGAGGAACGCGCTGAGCCCTCCTGTTCCGCCATCGCTGTTCACCTCCCACAGTACTGGGGCCAGCATCCTTCAGCGTGGTTTCTTCAGGCCGAAGCGCAATTTCAAGTCGCTGGTATCCGCTCTCAAGCCTCGAAGTTCCAGTACGCCATCGCAGTGCTCTCGCCCGCCGCCATTGACGAGGTAGCAGATTTGTTGAACTCCCCATTGTCTGCCGCCGCCTACGACGATTTCAAGGCAGCACTGCTACAGCGCACAGCAGCTTCGCAGCGTTCTCGCATACAGCAGCTTCTGTCCGCTGAAGAACTCGGCGACCGACGCCCTAGTCGACGTCTTCGCCGAATGAGCCATCTGCTCGGAAACAACGCGAGATCCATTGAGGACACGCTGTTGCGCGAACTGTTTTTGCAACGACTCCCGGCTAGCGTGCGGATGGTCCTGGCGACAGCCTCTACCATGGACCTTACCGGACTTGCCGCTTTGGCCGAGAAAGTCATGGAAGTAGCCACCCCAACTTTCGCAGCCACGGCACCGTCTCCGGGTGACAATACAACCGCTCTGCAAACTCTTCTCTGCTCTTCCGCAGTGCAAGCTCCGCTCGACTCCTTGTGTGAGCGCCTGGAACGCATCATCGGTGGAGCGGAGCATCGCCGCGCGTCTCGTCGCCCACGCAGCCATAGTTCCAGCAGATCAAAACGCACGATCACCCGCAATGAAACCTCAACTACAACGCCTGGCGTTTGCTACTACCACCGCCGTTTTGGAAACGACGCTCATCACTGTCGGCGTCCCTGCGCTTGGCAGGGAAACAGGCGGGCCGACCTATAACGGCGACGAGTGGTCCTGCCCAGCACACAAGTCGCCTTTTCTACGTGACGGACAGAGTTACGGGACAACGATTCTTAGTCGACACAGGTGCTGACGTCAGCATTCTACCCGCCCAGCACTCCGACCGAAAAGAGACACCTGTGTCGTTTTTGCAAGCCGTCAACGGCACCAGGATTCCAGTTTTCTTGACACGCTCCGTCATGCTAAACCTCGTCCTTCGACGAGCGTTCCGCTGGATCTTCCTGGTTGCAGACGTCCGTCATGCAATCATTGGAGCAGACTTCTTGCATAACTTCGGACTCCTTGGGGACATCCAACGATGCCGTCTCATCGACTCCGTAACCCAGCTATCCGTTCCCGGCGTCCCATCATTAGGCACATCGCCCATAGCGCCTATTTCTGCCATGTTGGACGAACCTTTCGCCGCGCTCCTACGCGAGTTTCCCACTTTGACGCGCCTGCCGGACTGGACGCAGCCGGTACAACATGACGTGTGCCATCACATCGTCACCTCCGGCCCACCGGTCTATTTCCGACCCCGGCGTTTGTCCCCGGAGAAACTCAAGATCGCTCGCGCGGAGTTCGAACACATGCTGCAACATGGCATCATCCGCCCTTCCTCCAGTAACTGGGCATCACCGCTTCAAATGGTGCCTAAGAAGACGGGAGACTGGCGCCCATGCGGCGATTACCGGGCACTAAACAACGTCACAGTGCCTGATCGCTATCCTCTACCGAACATTTAGGACTTCACGGTAGCGTTGCACGGTGCGACGATCTTTTCTAAGATCGATCTCGTTCGCGCCTACCATCAACTACCGGTCGCTGAAGAAGACATTCCCAAGTCCGCCATCACCACACCCTTCGGTCTTTTCGAATTTCTCCGCATGCCTTTCGGTTTACGGAACGCGGGCCAATCCTTTCAGCGTTTCATCGATTCCGTCACCCGAGGTTTGCCTTTCGTTTTTGCATACATTGACGACCTTCTCGTCGCAAGCTCTACGGCAGAAGAACATCTTCACCACTTGCGGTTGTTGTTTTCACGCCTTGCCAGTAAAGGAATTGTCATCAACGCCGCCAAGAGTGAATTCGGTCAGCCCGAACTCGAGTTCCTCGGTCATATCGTCGACGCTAACGGCATTCGACCTCTGCCGTCTAAGATTCGCGTCATCGAAAACCTTCCCCGACCGACCACACTCACCAAGCTTCGCCAATTTCTCGGATTTGTCAATTTCTACCGCCGATTCATTCCCGAGTGCGCACGACTTATGGCTCCGCTAGACGCTCTCCTGGTAAACAAACGCAAACAAGTGTTTCAGTGGAGTGAAGAGGCCACCGACGCTTTCACAAGAGTCAAGTCTGCCCTCGCCGACGCCACTCTGCTTAGGCACCCAAAGCCAGACGCACCCACTGCCATCATGGCGAGTTGCTGCGGCCGCCGCCGGCAGCGACTCGCCGGCGGCGCCGTATGTTCGTCGGGCTGTGCTACATGGAGCGACGACACGGCGACTCGCCGGCGGCGGCCGCCGTGTCTTCGCTCCATGTAGCGCAGCCTGACGAACATACGGCGTTCGAACTGCCGCCCGAACTTCGTCGTGAAAGTTCGCTCCATGTATTCTGGCCTTGAGAAAGACGATTAGCTCTACCGACATGCCTGCGAGGCAGGGGCGTAGCCAGGGGGTGGTTCGGCGGCGGGGGGGTTTAGGGGTTTCCGTACCTCCCCCCCCCCCGAAATTTTTTCGTGCTGTCATGCACTACCGACCAAAACAACCCTCAGCGTCGGAAATCATTCTGGATTTTGTCTATTATGTCTTTTTCACGCTCGAAAAGACATTTCAACGCTCACATTGCGAACTCGGGCTGGATTTCGAGGCAACGCCTATGCACCTTATTGGGATCTAAGCGCTGGCACCCGTTATTGCAATCGCACCGCTGGCG
Source organism: Dermacentor albipictus (assembly GCF_038994185.2). Taxonomy (NCBI): domain Eukaryota; kingdom Metazoa; phylum Arthropoda; class Arachnida; order Ixodida; family Ixodidae; genus Dermacentor; species Dermacentor albipictus. The sequence goes on from NC_091821.1 coordinate 290,861,211, forward strand.
CGAGTTGTTGCATCTGGGTCGCAAGCCCCAAGGGTAGCGTTGGCCTGGTGGCCTGGGGCACAACTGGAAGCATCCGAAGGTCCTGGCAAAGCATGAGTCGACTGCTAACAGAACAACGTGTTTATTCTAGCATCGCAAAGGAGCGGCCTGTCAGGTCGACCGAAGTGGAGAGATGGGAGAGCACGCTTCTCGACGGAAGAATTCGGAGCCTCTCTCTTGGCGTCCGGGGGCAGCTGCTTTTATACTCTTGGAGCTGAGGGCAAGAGGGAACGTCACGTGACAGCGGGGGACGGACAAGCTGAGAGACATGTTGAGACGAGTGTAGTGACGCATTAGCCGGGCCGGCGCCGGTCAGACCTCCTCGCTTCACACTTGGGGAGCTCCTCTCCCTGGCTGCCGCGCTTTGACAAGCGTGGGCACACACACACACAAACGAAGACACGTGGCACTGAAACATGCCTGGACGTGCTTGGCGGGGATGCGTTGCGGCAGCTCCGAACGGGCCAAAATGTCCGCCGCTTTGAACGAAGCCCCGGCGTCCGTTGCAGCCGCGCCGGCTATACCGCGCGTCGTAGGCGAAACGTAACAGACCGCCCCGCCGGGGGAAGGAGATCCCGATGGTCAGGGGACTGCATCCGCTGTCCAGAGGGATGTCGCTCGATGATGCTCATAACCGAAGTCGGTCGTCCCTCGGCGTTTCTTGAGCGCAGCGCACCGAGGCCTCGTTCTCACGTTCAGGTTCACACAGGACACTGCAAAGTGACTTCGGGAGAGTTGCCATTTTTGTTCTCGTTCCCAGCAAGCGTTAGAATTGCGCCCAAACTCAGCCGCTCAGCCAGCAAGCACGGCACAACCCTCACTAAGCCATGCCAGGCTCTTTCCCCTTTTATACTACTGCCTAGTTCCTTACAGTAGTCTAACAGCACCCAGAGCGCGTCCACAAATTGGAAAATTGCACTATAAAGCACATCATGACATTGAAACACTAAACAAAAGCAATATGTTAAAAATCCTGCCTCAGGAAGAAAAACATCAGTAACAAACAATTTTGACGTTGATTCCCACGTTAGGGGCTTCGACTTAAGCCATCGGCGTTACCGTTGAGACTCCCCTTTTTGTAACGCACCTCAAAGGAATATTGTTGCAAAGCGAGGCTCCAGCGCAGGAGGCGGCCATTTTTGGGAGAGATGGTCTGCAGCCATTGGAGAGGGCAGTGATCCGTCTCAATGATAAACCTCGAGCCGGCTAGGTAGCATGACAATTTCTGGACGGCCCACGCGGGACACGCACACTCTTTCTCGGTGGCGCTGTACGCCTGCTCACGACTGGTCAGCTTACGACTAGCATACAGGACGGGGTGTTCTACGTCTCAATTTTCCCGTTGGCACAGTACAACGCCCATGCCTCGCTCACTAGCATCGCACTGAACAACGAACCCTTTGGTGTAGTCTGGCGATCGTAGCACAGGCTGGCTTGTTAGGGCACTCTTTATGGCGCTAAAAGCTCTTTCCTTCGTCTCATCCCAGACGACTGTTTGGGGCTCTGTTTTTCTTAAAGCATCCGTCAGAGGAACCGCGATATCAGAGTACCTGGGGATGTACCTCTGATAGTAGCCGGCGACACCTAAGAACGACCGAATATCGGTCTTCGTGCGCGGTTGCGGGAAGTCTCGCACAGCGGCCACCTTTATTTCAGAGGGGCGGCGACGACCCCGACCAATCACGTGACCGAGGTAGACAACCTCGGCCTGTGCTAACTGGCACTTGGGAGCCTTGACTGTCAAGCCCGCTTCGCGCAGGCGGGTTAGCACTGCCCGCAAGTGTGCCATATGCTCAGACAAGGATGCGGAGAATATCGCTACGAACGTCGGCTAGATACGGTAAAGCGAATTCTTGCTGTCTCCGCAACACTTTATCCATGAGGCTTGAAAACCAGTGTGGCGCGTTCTTCAAACCAAAACTCAACACTTTAGGACGGAATGTTCCCATTGGTGAAACGAATGCCGCATACCTACTAGCCTTTTCTGTAAGTGGAACCTGCCAATAACCCCTGACAAGATCTAGGGTGGAAATAAACTGAGCGCTACTAACTTTCTCAAGGCGCTCCTCGATGTTATGGATCGGATAAATTTGATCCTTAGTGATGGAATTAAGCCTGCGGTAGTCGACGCAAGGACGAGGTTCCTTGCCCGGTACCTCAACTAAAATCAAAGGGGAGGTATAATCACTCTCACCCGCCTCAATAACACCGAGCTGTAGCATCTTCTTTACCTCAGCCTCCATAATATAGTGCTGGCGGGGTGACACCCGGTACGCCTTGGATCGTACTGGCTCTGGGGAGGTAAGTTCTATGTCATGAGTAAGGACAGAAGTCCTACCAGGCCTCTCAGAGAACTGACCTTGAAACTCTTGTAAGAGCTGGTGTAGTTCGGTTTTCTGCTCAGGCGACAGCGGTGCTTTACGGATTAAGTCACTAATGACTTGATCGGTGTCTTCCCTGTTCGTCACTGAGCCTAGTCCCGGAAGCTCGACCGGAAGCTCTTCGGGAACGCTTACCATCATACACACCACTGCTTCCCGTTGCTTATAGGGTTTGAGCAGATTACAGTGGTAAACTTGCTGTGCTTTCCGTTTTCCTGGCAGACTCACCACGTAGTTGACGTCCGACAGTTTTTGAACAATCCGTGCTGGGCCCTCCCACTGCACGTCGAGTTTGTTTTTTAGCGATGTGCGCAATATCATAACCTCATCGCCCACCTCAAAACGACGGGCCCTGGCTGTCCGATCATAATAAACTTTGGCCCTCTGCTGGGCCTTTGCCATTGCTTCACCTGATAACTCCTGTGCCCTTCTTAAGCGTTCGAGGAGCTTAAGCACGTACTCCACCACGACTGGGTCATCGCCCCTGCCTTTCCACAATTCTCGAAGCATGCGAAGCAGAAACACAGCGAGCGACCGTACACCAGCTCAGCTGGCGAAAACCCCGTAGCCGCACGCGGCGCGGTCCTTAATGCAAACATCACCCCAGGCAGACACAGCTCCCAGTCAGTTTGATGTTCAAAACACAATGCTCTCAACACGCGCTTCATGACGGAGTGGAGCTTCTCAACGGAATTCGACTGGTTTGGTACACTGAGCTGTGTAACAGCTTTACCCCGCACCTTTCGAGAAAGGCTGTCGTCAAAGCGCTAGTAAACACTGTGCCCTGATCTGATTGGATTTCCGCAGGAAAACCAACTCGTGCAAAGATGGACAGTAGTGCATTGACTATCTCAACTAAGCTGAGTTCTTTAAGCGGCACTGCTTCAGGGAACTTTGTCGCTGGGCAGATCACAGTCAAAATGTGTCTGTACCCCGTGGTTGTTACCGGCAGAGGTCCCACTGTATCAATAACGAGCCGTCTAAAAGGCTCCGTAATGATAGGTACCAACTTCAACGGCGCCCTCGATTTGTCCCCTGGTTTGCCCACCCGCTGACAGGTGTCACATGTCCTCACAAAGTGGTCTGCGTCCCGAAAACACTCTGGCCAATAGTACTCTTGCAAGAGACGGTCCTTAGTTTTCTTAACCCCTCGGTGTCCGGACCACGAACCCCCATGCGACAAGCGCAACAGATCCTGACGGTAGCACTGAGGCACGATCAGCTGATCGAACTCCACTCCCCTGCGGTCTAGATACTTCCGGTACAGGACCCCACCTCTTTCCACAAAGCGAGCATTTTTCTTGGCGATACCTTCCTTGACAATGCAGCGTATGTTTTCTAGGCTGCCATCCTTCTTTTGCTCGGCTATCAAAGCCGCCCGGCGGACTTTTAGCAACCTATTAAGTCCGTCTGACGTAGGCGCGATGAGTAAATCTACAGATAGCTCTCCTAACTTTCCCGCATCGGGCATTTCCTCTCCAGTATCTGGTGCCGTCAACGCTACAGGCTCAATTTTATTCAGTTTGGACGTGCTCCGAATATCAGCTTGCTGCGCCTCTGACCCTTTCTCATTGTTCGACAACGTCGGCCCCGCAACTACCGCCTTTGCTGCGAGCTCCCTAACCTTCGATCTGGTTAAGGCCTGAACGCTAGCCTCACCAAACAAAAGCCCCTTCTGGCGCAGGAGGTGATCAGACCTGTTCGAAAATAGGTACGGGTACTGGGGGGAAGGGGGCAGCATAGATGACACTGCCGCCTCCGTCTCAAGTGCTCCGAAAGGTCCTTCAATAAGCACTTTTGCTACGGGCAGACACACGCTATGCGCTTCCACGGCTTGCTTGATCCATGCGCACTCGCCCGTGAACATATCGGGTTCTACGTAAGAGGGGTGAACTACATCCATCGTAGCTGCGGAATCGCGAAGCACTCGGCACTCTTTCCCGTTCACGAGGAGGTCTCGCATGTAAGGCTCGAGAAGCTTCATGTTCTCGTCAGTGCTGCGTAATGACAAAAACACGACTTTTGTTTTTGTTTCTGGACACTGCCGAAAATTGACCCGGCTTCTGACACGTATAAAACACGCGAACTTGCCTTGTCTCGAACGCATTCTGCGTTCGGCTTCGGCTGCCGCAGTCTCCTTACGTTCGGTCGGACTGCTTTCACTCGCATCCACACTACGTGTGCCCCCCTTTGCTCTCATGGGCGTGAACTTCGGCCTCTCAAACTTGGAGCCAAATTGACTCTTTTGACCGTCCTTAGCTCCGCGAGCCCGACGCGTCACAATCTCTTCGGCTAGCTCAGCGGCTCTAGCCACCGTACTAACGTCTGGCCTATCCAAGACCCAGTACCGCACGTTCTCAGGTAACCGACTATAAAACTGTTCCAGCCCGAAACACTGCAGAACTTTCTCGTGGTCACCAAACGCTTTCTCTTCTTTGAGCCACTCCTGCATGTTTGACATAAGCTTGTACGTAAACTCTGTATATGACTCACTTTTGCTTTCTCATTTTCTCGAAACTTCCGACGGAACGCCTCCGCTGACAGCCTGTACTTTTTTAGCAGACTCGATTTCACTTTGTCGAAATCCTCTACCTCCTCTCTATTCAAGCGAGCGACTACGTCGGCCGCCTCGCCGGGTAACAAAGTGAGCAAGCGCTGTGGCCACGTTTCCCGAGAGAACCCCTGCTTCTCGCACGTTCGCTCAAAGTTAACCAGGAACAAGCCAATGTCCTCTCCAAGCTTAAACGGCCGCATCAGGTCAGTCATTTTAAACAATACTCGTTCTCCTGCACCGTGTGCCTGACTTCCATTACGAGTGCGTTCCATCTCTACCTCGAGACGCTTCATTTCCAAAGCGTGTTGACAGTCGCGCTCTTCTTTTTCTTTCTGCTCTTTAAGTTCGCGCTCCTGTCTTTTTGCCGTCTCCCTCTCCTCAATGGTCTCAAGGCATTCCGACAGCTCGTCATCCTCAGCTTCTAACTCCAGAATAGCCCTTAGCAGTTCGGGCTTTCTGAGTTTGTCTGAGACATCCAGACCCAACTTTCTTGCAAGCTCCAGCAATTTCGGTTTGCGCAATGACTTGAAATCCATGGCTGCTCTGAATGCTGCTTTCTCTACTGCCTACTATTGTCTTGCCGCAAACTAATCCGGCAGCAACGACAACCACAATTACCAGCTCTGTTTCTGACACTAACAAAAGCCTGGCAAACCTCAGAAGAAGAAAGTCCCGCACTCACCAAACCTCGCAGCCAAGAATTCAGTGCAGTCGTTCCGCTGCAGGCAACCAGTCACCACACAGGGATCGTTGCACTGCTCCCGGATGGTCGTTGTGCTGCTCAGCATACAGTCAACCGCATATCTTCGCTGCTGGCCTCCGTTGTCGCGATCTCACCGCTGCCACCAGCTATTGGGACCTCAGCGCTGGAACCCGTTATTGCAATCGCACCGCTGGCGCGAGTTGTTGCATCTGGGTCGCAAGCCCCAAGGGTAGCGTTGGCCTGGCGGCCTGGGGCACAATTGGAAGCACCCGAAGGTCCTGGCAAAGCATGAGTCGACTGCTAACAGAACAACTTGTTTATTCTAGCATCGCAAAAAAGCGGCCGGTCAGGTCTACCGAAGTGGAGAGACGGGAGAGCACGCTTCTCGACGGGAGAATTCGGAGCCTCTCTCTTGGCGTCCGGGGGCAGCTGCTTTTATACTCTCGGAGTTGAGGGCAAGAGGGAACGTCACGGGACGAGGCCACGTGACAGCGGGGGACGGACAAGCTGAGAGACATGTTGAGACGAGTGTAGTGACGCATGAGCCGGGCCGGCGCCGGTCAGACGTCCTCGCTTCACACTTGGGGAGCTCCTCTCCCCGGCTGTCGCGCTTTGACAAGCGTGGGCACACACACACACACGCACACACGAAGACACGTGGCACTGAAACATGCCTCGACGCGCTTGGCGGGGATGCGTTGCGGCAGCTCCAAACGGGCACAAATGTCCGCCGGTTTGAACGAAGCCCCGGCGTCCGTTGCATCCGCGCCGGCTATACCGCGCGTCGTAGGCGAAACGTAACAACCTGGAGTCACATTACGCAAGGAGCCCGTCCAAGCACAATGTTTTAAGGGCGTTTTTATGGCGAGCATGCTCGTCGCGGCATATTCGTGGAGGCCGGGGTATCTACGGAGCGCACAGATTTCAACTCGGAAACTTTATGCGTTTAATGTTCTCATAAACTTTTGATGCAAACGGAGCATTGACATTTCGAAAGTCGTGCTTTAGATTTTCAATTCCGTAACAGTAAACTTTAGTTCGTTCTGAGTCCTCGCTTCACCGTTGGAACTTGAAGCTTCTCGGACGATGATCGACAGTTGTTGATCAAACGCAGGCAGGAAACGATGAGATCAGATGTACAAGAAATATTTATACGTAAACTTTTCTATATACATGGCAGGTAAAACAAATACATTACAAATTTGAACAATTGAGAAACAAAGTCTCACTCTTCGACTGTCTCAATGACTGTTAGAGCCCAGACTCGTTTTAACGTACATAGTACCCCTATTGCAAAAACCAGCGTCTCCCAGCGTCTTCCAGCGTGAAACCAGCGCGCTTTTTGGCGCTGGGTCGCACTGGGTACGCTGGCACTCACTGGGACTCACTGGCACACCAGTGAGAACGCTGGATAAGAGCTGGGTCACACTGGAAGAGACGCTGGTTTCACTGCCATGACGCTGGGGCGCACTGGTTTGTGCTGTACAGGCGCTGGTTCTCGCTGCAGTTCGCTGGTTCGCACTGGAAACTGCGCTGGTTGTGTTTGTGCCGCGCTGGTTCCATACGCATGGACGAGCGCTGCTGAATATTTAATACCTAATTTATACAATTTTATCGCTTGATACTAGTCTCTTGTCCTATATAACGCTATATCTTGGGGTTATAAAACCCTATTTCGTGTCCCAGCTTGGAATAAAGGTGCGTGAGCTGCCCATGTTTATTCATGCGCACTTGAAACTGAAAATCACTTTCGCTTTTTTTACTTTCCCTTTGGACTTGGCGGATAGCTAAATTCTTGAACGAAACCACGTAAACGCAGAGGACGCCGCGTTTTTAAGTAGTTCGCACGTAACGTATGACTGGGAATTGTCGCAGTGTTGTGGAGTGGACATGAAATGCAGAAGTCGTTCAGACGCGCGATGGACCCCGAGTTCGAAGCTTATCGCTGAATGATATTATCGCACTGATAACAAAGCTGAAGTGATTCGTGTGCTTCCACTTTCCCTATTGTACTGAAAAAAGTTTTGAGGCTAAAATACGCACTTCTTAGCTTTCGCCAGCTACCCGCGCCGAGATCGGTCCCCACCGAAGCTTAGGCCTAGCGTACCAGCCGAGTCCGTCCTCACGCTATCGGCGCGTCTAGGCTCAGGTATCAAGAAATATAACAAGGATAAATCACTCTATATTTAAGCTTTCGCATCGGTGTTCTTAAATAAACAATTTTTTCATGTGTACAGTGTCAGCACAAGAAGCGATGACCGCTGATGTGACGCGTCATAAACACAGGTATATGCGCTATCGCCGAAGGCTCCCAGCACTAGCCTGCGCTTCTCTGACGAAGATATATGACTAGACAGGCGTGTTGACTGAAAGGCATCACTGAACTAAGGAAACGTTGCACATGCTTTGCGTGAAGAACAAGAAACGGCTATAGAAATCGGCAGAAACAGCCCATACACCGTCCCGGGTCGGCGGTTCATTCGAAGTTAAAATAGCGATCGCAAGTGAAAATCGATGTTCTGGCACTTCCAAGCATACTGCTGAATACGGACAGCAACCTTTTCTTTCTGGTACAGGCGTGAGTTTTAGTTGCTGGGCGATAGCGCATCAACCATGCCTGTACAAGACGTAGCTTTGCGAAACAAACTGCTTCTCGGCTTTGACATGGTAAATTACGCACGTGTTTCCGTCTGCTGGCGTGGCGTAGTGGTAAGGTGTCGGGCTTCGGATCTGTAGGTCGGACGGTCGAATCCTGGTGGTAGCAGTTTTATTTTTGCGATTTTTTTCTTTTTTTTTATTGCACTAAAACGCTCCTTGTTGCTTTCTATATTCAAAAAAATATATATGGCGTCCAGGCATCGCATATTTAACGCGCTAGAGCTGTTTTTCGCGCGAGTAGCCAGTGCCTCCCAGCACGCTGCGCGATCCCAGCGCCCCAGCATCCAGCGCGCTGCACTGGGCCCATAATCAGGCGCACTGGGCCCAGTGGCACTGGGTTTTGCAATAGGGACGGAGGCTCACTGATCTATCAGCAATCCTGATTTCAGATTTCAGCCAAGTCTGAGGGACGGCATGTCGTCCCGATTTTTATAGCCCAAATATACAAAGAAAAAAAAGGCGGTCGGGCCGTTGGCCCGTCCCACAGGTTCAGTTGCCAATCAGAGTCAACCGTTTAAGCCACAACCCACAGGGATGGGCTTACTCTTAAAAATAAACATATTGGAAAACAAAGCTCTTTTCCTTCTTCCCTAAAACTCCGTTGCCCTCTCATTTCTCCGTAGTTAGTGACGGGCTCAGCAAAACACGCCAGGCCCGAACAAGTTATCGCTAGACCGCCTCAAATCCCAACGGCGTCTACGCCGCAATTGTCTCGGAAGCCGGGGCATCGACACCACGTAGTGCCGCTGTACTCAAAGTTTGGCCGTGTGGGAGACGGATGGCCCTCCTTGCCCTTCAAACTTATTGTCTACAAGATAAAGTTCTCCGAGTGCGTGTTTCCAAGACGCCGTCGTCCGAATGCACTCTTTACGTGTGCACCGCATTCCTACAGCGTGCACTGTAAGCTGGCCTTCGACACCACACAGGCAGTCGCACCCAACAACAAGGCTGGCGATTGCGTTCCGGACGCGTAGGCGATCAGGTCCATGCTCACTGCATGCGGCACGGGGTCAGAGTTGCTAAGTCCTTCTTAACCTCGGCTGCGCCTCCAATTAGGCACTCGGGCGCCAGACCCACAATACCTTGTACAGCGGTCCCTTTCAAGGCTGGTCTGTGTGACCGTCGGCGGACTGCCAACACCGTGCGCACAATACCGACTTCCCGAAATCGACACTCGCCCTCCTGGCGCCTGCCGCGACGCGTCACCCAACACCGCGCGGGTGCCTGTGGCCCCACATAACACAGCAACTGTCGCCCCGCTGACATGGGGGGAAGTGAACCCCCTCTCTATACACAAAGTACGCGGCTGATTCGTGACACTTAAGAACACGAACAATCAGAGCGACCTTACAGTAACCTTGTGCGTTTAATGTTGTTAAAACAACTGACACCAAAACTGAATTGACTTTTCTAAAGTCGTACACCGAACCATACAACGAGACAAGCCAAATCCACACACTACCAGACAAGTTGACAAATATCGTAGCGAGGTCCGATGTGACAAAGAGTTGTGATCGTTCATATGTGCCGTCATGCAACAGAAAAGAATATCAACTTTTTTTCCACTGCGCAAAAGCATCCATATCAAGACACTAAAGGCAGCAAACGTAACTACGTTCTTATTTATTTTTATACTTTGACTTTTATTCGCGACGACACATTAAGCATCCTCAGTGTGCTCACCACCCGAGGGCTGCCCGAGCAAGCGCATGCGTTTTAACGCGATAGCCTTAAGGAGCCCGTTTCACAGAAAATCCGGTGTCGGCGTCACACATTGTTTCGCAAAAAGATTTTCGAACCACGCATACCCAGGCGCTGTATGTGCCGCGAGGAATTCTGAGCCGAATTTCCCAATAATGTGGAAAGTTTGGCGAGTTGGTGTATAAGCATCATGCCTTGGTGATGAAGCAGCGCACTGACCCAGAGAAGGCGAATACTCACAAGTGTCGTGCAGCGAGTGGCGTGTATTTTTGTGTATCTTCGGCTTGTCCTTGTCAGTGGGCTACTTCACCACCATGGTATGATGAAATTCTCAAGCTAAAATACTTGCAAAAATCGTATACTATGACTTACACACAACCTGTAGACATGATAGCCCTCGGATTGCAATTTTACTACAGGAGAAAACATAATTATGTTACACGAAAACTAAAAGAAACCCCTTTTTCAGCGTTTCTACAATTCACAGACCAGTAGCGGCGTCCGCGATTTGCACGCGCCGGCGCATAAATATCTTGGAGTCCACCTAGTGGCACGCCCATTTCCTTGAAATACTTCTAGATGGCGCTCACCTCCGCCGCATCGCTTCCCACGCAAGACGCCGCGTTTCTACCAGAAAACCTTCCTTCGCACATAGCGTTCGCGTCCAGCGTTTCCCGGGAAACATAGCGGATACATACGCTCCAGGTGTCGGCAAGCGTGAAAAGTTGTCGGGGATCTCTGAATGTTAGCGCGCTCCACTCTTAAAGGCGAAGCTTAAGCATCCTCCAACTTCGTTTTTCTGTCTGAGTGGATTTTCGTGTGGCAGAGTTTTGGGCGCTTTCTGGCTAGCAGACAAAAAAAGAAACAATGCTAACCGCCGTCACTCTCAGGACTCGACGGATTGCCACGCGTTCGCTTGAGCGCAACCTCTCCGGAAAGTCTTGCCTCGCCGGCGTAGGATACTGCGCTTCTTGGATTTTCCACTTCTGGCTACTCGCGGGCTGCCAGAGCCAGCCAGAGCGCCTTCGTTTTTCTCGGGTTGCTCCGCCCACCGCGCGACGCACTTCCGCCGGGCGTTCGTTTTGCTCGGGCTGGACGGTTCTGGCTGGCTACCCGCGGGCTGCCAGAACCTGCCAGGACGATTTTGGTCTGGCTGCTCTCTGGAACTTCTCTGGCTAGCAGACGACTAAAAGAGGCGATGGGCGCTCGCCGCCATCTTTGCTGGGACTTCACGGATTGCAACACGGGCACTTGAGGACTTACATTTACCTCGCTCAGCCAACTGTCTACGGTCATCTTCGGATTTCCTTACTTCTAGCGTTATATTTTTAGGTGCTAACGCTCCATTCCGCATCGCGAAGCGGTGTGATGCGAGCCGTGGTGAACCGCTTGAAGCTTTTGTGTGTGTATATATGTGTGTGTGTCCCCTGATTGCTTCTTCGCGGCGGTGAACAGAGCGCCGCGCTCTCATGCGTGCATGTCAACTGCATCGTGTTCCACGCAAGTTATAGACGCTCATTCACACATTGCGGTACATTTTGGGTTCGTCTTTCACTGGTGGCGTTCCTTTTCACATATCTCGCGTATGTATATCTCTCCTTTCTCTGCAATGAGCGAAGGCTTTGCAGATAGCCCGTGTTCACTCCTTCTCTCCGTCGTATCCTTAGGTGGCAGCTCGAAACCGATGTGTTCGAACTGCAGGTCGTTGATATAAGAATACACTGATTGCACTCGGTACATTAGACACACACGTACATTGGCTTATTCCTTAGGATTCTGTGATCTGTGAATCTGTGAATCTGAATTATTGTAAGTAACCGGGAGCGCCGCTCCTTCCCCCCCCCCCCCCCAACACACCCATCGCGCCTGCGCGCTCGAAATGGCCGGCGCCGCGGCCGGTTTGTGATGTCAAGGGGTTTCTTTGAGGCTTCGCGTAACAGAATCATGTTATCTCGTACAGTAAAATTACAGTGGGAGAGCTATTATGTCTCTAGGCTTTGTGAAAGTTTTTATTTACGATTTTTCTACTGATTTTAACTTGAGAAATTCAATTGGTTCCGTCAATTTCTTGCTTCATATGGAAGGCCTTGGTATATGTGGTTCGAAAATCTCGCCGCTGCAATGTTTGACGCCGACGCCGGACGCCGGATTTTTAAGCCTCATTTTAGTGCGACATGGTTAATTTAACGCGAGAGCGTTAAAATGAGGCTGACGACTTCTTGTCTGCAATTCAATAAATTCAATTCTTGTCATAATACAATAAAACTAGAGGAAGGCATTCTAGTTGAGCCCATTTCCCACCGCCCTACGCGTTCCTATCATTCCAAAAAAGTCGGCGCAATTTTGTGCAAAACAAATGTTTTTAAATACTCATTTTTTCCCCGCAGCATTGTTCAATGGAACAATCTGCCTGGAAACGTGGTCAGTTCCGAAACGGTTATCTTGTTTTTACAAGCCCTGAGTGAACAATAGGGCACACATGCAATTCGTTTTGAATCGAGTGTTTTGTTTTTTTTTATTCTACTGTGTTTTGCACTCCAGCCGAGTCTCGTTGTTTTGTTGCAATGTACGATTTCTTTGTTCCTGTTACTTATGTACCCCACTCCTGCCTAAGGCTTGTAATACAGGCCGGCAGTATTTGCTAAATAAATAAATAAATAAATTGGGACCGGGGACGAATTATGGTACCCCTACAGCGAGGCTAAAACACGACGGCAAAGCTCAGAGTGGAAATATTCGAATTCACCATCCCCAAAGAAAGCAAAGGCCGTCATTTCCGCCGGAATGGTATTGCGGTCTTTTATTTCGATTGTCAAGAGTCATTACTGACCGAATTTGCTAAACCTGGAGAGACTATCAATCGTTTCCGATACTGTGAAACGCCGGATCGGCTGCGTGTTGAAATCAAGAACGCACGACGGGGAGAATTGACGAACGGGGTCATATTGCTCCACGACAATGCCCGTCCTCACGTCGCGGATGTGGTTAACACAAAACTGGCAAACTTCAAGTGGGAAACGCTGCAACATACGCCATATGGCCAAAAGCTGTCACCTTGCGGTTTCCACATTTTGGGGCAGTAGAAGAAACAGCTCAAAGGAATCTGATTTTTGTCGGGCGATTACGTGAAAGAATTAGTTACAGACTTTTTGAAGCAGCAAACCAAGGACTTTATGAGACGGGAATCACGCGACGCGTTAGTCATCGGGACAAATATCTAAATGCTTATGGAGACTACTTGTAAATAAAGTACCCCGTTTGTCACATGTTCGCACTGGCTCATTTTCATTTGACTCGCCCTCGTATACTTTGCAGAACTACTGCTTTCTATATGTGCTCACAGTTGCGACTATAATTTTGGTGCAATTACAATACACGACCGCTAATAGCTGCTCCTGCGCAATACCTTGGAACAAAGGACAGCGTCATTGAGATTTTTTCTTGGCCGTTGCATATGTACAAAAATGTAAATAAGGTTCGGTAATAACAAAGCTTCATTAAAATATTTGTCCTCAATTTGTTATTTTCAGCGCCTTTACATTTTTCATATCACGGCGTGCACTGCTTTTCTGGTTTCGAACTGATATATTTCTAAAGCTGGTGCGATATTTTCTTTACCTATTAAATGGACAAAAAATATGGAAGCATTGACATCAGTTATTTAGAGCCCAACTTTTGGGACATACGCGTATATTATTTATGAAAAAATGCATATTTTGCTTGTCTTGACAGTGCGTAGCCTCCAAGAGTTCGCTTTGAGCATCTTTGTCAATGGCTATGCAGTTATTCGTGTATTTCATTTCTCGATAAGGAGGCGGCGAAGCTGGAACGTAAGCCGCCCCCCCCCCTCCCCCGAACGATATTTCTGGCTACGCCACTGCTGCGAGGTCGTTCTGTAATAATAGCATGGGCTTCACGTGTTGAGCATTTCTTTTGCTCAGTTATCTCTGGCATTTGTAATACTGGCGCTCTCGCAGAGCAGTTCCCTATTGAAAAAAAATGTGAACAAGAATGTACGAGAAATGTTGTACGCTATTATTTCTCCATAGCCTGTGTGATTTCTCGTCGACTGAACGATTTGTCGTACTACACGTGTATATGAGAATGCGTTCTTGCCAATGAACGAGGTTCTCGTACATCATGAACGACCTTGCACGACCTGCATGGGTATGAACCCTAATAACTATTGGCACTTCTTTTACATATTTACTGGTGCTGACCTTACTACAGTGCTGTTTTGCTGTAATGGGTTGTTCGCAATTCTACGGTAAACAGTAATGTTGAGGTGAAAATGCCAGATGAAGTAAAGGCTATATGTAAAAAAAACGTACACTTCACATAGGTTCCTTTGCACTGCCATTCAAGTTTTCATTACTAGTGATGTCCTCTTAGTTTAAGCAACAACATGTGATACATCTCACAAGTGTTGTTTATTGGACCTTCCATTGGTACTTTGATACACCCACTCTGCTGACAGGTGACCATTGGAATGTGTTTCTTTTGGGAGAGCTTGCAGGGCACCTGAAAAAGTAAAGAAAAGCCAACAATTTGTTTTCACTTATGCAATAAGATAGCACATAGGCAAAATCAGTTTGACTACATTCACACAGATAAGAGTGCTCCAGCGTTCCGAACATATAGGACACTGAACAAGTTTAGTAAAAATAAGTGGTTTTCTACAGCGATTATGACTTCTAAAGGAACCTGCATTATTGTGATAGAATAACCTGTCGCATAAGCATGCCACTGAAACAAGTTATCACCGTAAAAAAAAGAAAAACACAGTTTGATCAACAATAATTACTAGTATTGAAACAACAGAAGTAACAAGCCTAAAATGTAATTTGAAAAAGCAACACAAACAGGTCGGGCAGATTAAATTTCTATGAAACTGCCCCTCTGCCAGCGACTTAAAAACCGTGGTGGCGTAGCGGCTTTGACAGTGCACTGCTCAGCTAAATGGCGTAGGATAAAATACCAGCCACAATGCCCGCATTTCAATGCTGGCAAAATGCAAAAAAAGGTGCATTGGGCGCACACTAAAGAACCCCGAGTGTACAAAATTGTGTGTCCTGAGTGTCCCCCACTAAAGCATCATTCATAATCATATTGTGGTATTGGCAGATAAAACCCCAGAATTTAATTTACTTATCGCAAATAGTATATGCATAACGACAAATGCTTATACAGAATCATCTGACAGTACCTCCATTTAACGAAATTTCATAGTTTCTAAAATAAGAAATTGTTAGATGACTTTAGCAAATATCTATTTATGTGATCATTATTGCCATTAGTTTATTATGGCCCATTCTGCCTTACTTTATTTTTAACTAAATTATATGTGCAGTGCAGGTGCTCACTACACCTACAAAATTTGGCACCACTCCTTAAAATCCATGGTATTGTTTCAAGTGACAGCACAAGTTTGCTTTGCGATTCTTAACCTATGCGAATGATTTTCCGACTTCTTGACATGACGGACTCCTGGGCAGGATCACTAGCCACACTGGGCTTTTTTTCATCTGTTGTCCACAAAATGATGCCCATGAAGACATTAACCTGAGTTTGCAATTGTTAATGCATCCTGTTTCATAATGACGAATTTATGGACAGTGACTTCAGTCAAGCCAACAGAGCTCCTGTTCTGACAGGTTAACTTCATGGTCTTGCCTCAGAAAGAGCTTACTGTTCGCACGCTACATGGTGCAGGGCACTCTCGTCAGGGTTGGGTGAATTGCCGCAGTGTTGATTTATTTGTGCAGAATGGCAGTTGCAGGTTTAGTGGGTTTGTAGGAAGACAACCTCAAGATATCTTTGTGGTTGCAATGGGCTCTTTTGGTTTTAATACATCAAGTTTTTTTGAGACTGTCTGCACAAGTGGTCCTTTAGGGTCGCCGTAAAGATGGCATTTAGTTGTTGTTGTGCCATACTACGTGTACCATGTGGCTACCACGAGACGACGGGAGCTGCCATACAACGTGCACCGCGTGCATATCAGCGAGGCGACACGAGCGCCCACTTCGCCATGACGAATCAAGAATTTGACACGGAAGGCGACTTCAAGAAGCGCCCAGTCATCTCCACGACGAGTCAAGAATTCGACGCGGGCGACGTCATCACCCTGCCCCGCCTGGTTCTTGCCGACGAGGGTCGCCAAATGGACTGAAAGGGAGAACCGGCCCATTGTGAGAAAAGACAGTCCCTTCCAGCCCCCTAGTCGGTCTGCATATCAGACCCAGTCATCTTCAGGCATATTATCATTGGGCATATATCATCTTTAGGCATATCATCTCCGGTGAAGATGATATGCCTATCACAAAGAACACAAAGGCCCAGCATGACGAACGTTTGCGTGCCGGGCTAGAAAGGGCAGAAAAAGCAGGACTCCGGAAGAATGTGTTTGGTATTAAGGAGATAACATTTCTAGGTGATATAATCAATGAAAGCAGCATGCGTCCAAGTCCTGAATTGATTGAAGGAGTCCGAGCCATGCCGGCGCCGGAAGACAAAAATGCTTTGTGAAGAATGATGGGTTAATAAAGGGAAAATCAGACATTCACCCGTTCGTAGCAATTGCTACAAAGGAAAGCCATACGGGTTCCTCGAAAGAAAAGCCTCAGAGTTGAAGAAAAATTCGTCCTGGTCCGGGGCTCGAGCCCGGGACCATCGCCTATCCGGGGCAGCTGCTCTACCATCTGAGCTAACCAGGCGGCTAGCAGATGGCAGGGCAAAGTCGAATTTGTCGACACCACAGGAAGCAAAGGCAAGTGTTTGACATAGTAGTTCTGCGGAAACCCGCAAGGTGGAGAGAAGAAATTAATAAAGGGGAAATCAGACATTCACCCGTTCGTAGCAATCGCTCCATTATTGACCTGGATTATGGACCTGGATGTGACCCATGGTAGAGAATCCCTTCCTGAAACCAGCATGTTCTCTTGCTTGACTAAAATTCTGGGTTGCCCTTATTATATTCGAAATCATCTGGGGGTATATTTTTATATAAAACTGGAAGTAATTTTTGAATTCTTGAACATCTCGCTTTTTGTTGATTTGTATGATGTTGGCATTCTTCCAGTTCTCTGCGACCTTAGAAGTCGATAGACAGTTCGCATAGAGGGCGACCAGTTTTTCAAGCATTATGTCTCCTCCACCTCTGATTAAATCGAGTGTTATTCCATCTTCTCCTGCCAATTTTCCCTGTTTCATGTTTTACAACATCCTTCTGGCCTCATCGCTAGTTATAGAAGGACTCTTTGTAGCCTGTTCATTACTGCATTGAATAGAAGTGTCATGGCTCCTCTGCGCACAGTGCAGGTAAGTATAGATTTCTTCCGCTGGATTTACTATATCTTAGAGATCGCTGATGATAATACCCTGCTTATCTTTCAGTGCATACAACTTGGTTGGTCCTACGCCAAGTTTCATTCTCACTGTTTTCAGGCTACGTTCAATTTTTACTGCTTCCCCAGTATTTCGCATGTTATAATTTCCAATATCCCTTATTTTCTGCTTCTTGATTAGTTTCGACAGTACCGCAAATTCTGTCTTATCTCTTCAGTTGCAGACTTTCGCTCTTTATCATTTCATTGTTAGATCCATTGTTACATGGGAGAGCCTGCCTACTCGTTGCCTTGGTGCCTTACCTCCCACTTCAATTTCTGCTTCTGAAGCTAGCCTAGTTACGGTTTCATTCATTAGCTGCACACGCAGCCTGCATTAATATGTACTCTGCATATTGCTTGGAAGTACCAAGCTTAATTGGTCTACTTTTACCCTTACTGTACCTAGGTTGGCCGGTTTCTTCTTGACCAATTTTACTCTTCCTCTCTTCAAATTGAGGTGAATCCAAGACTTCCCTACCCTATGATCACTGCACTTTACCCTACCTAACACATGTACATCCTGGACTATCTTGGGATCGGCGGAAAGCATGAAATCAATTTCGTTTCTTGTTTTACAATTAGGGCTTTTCCACGCCCGTTTTTTTGTTGCTACGCTTCCTCAAGGAAGTGTTCATTATTCGCAGCGTATTATTTTTCGTGAATTCTACCAGCATCTATCCTCTAGCGCTCCTAGAATCGACCCCGTAGTTGCCAATCGCTTGTCTTGTCCCCACATTTGCATTCAAGTCGTCGAATACTGCAATATACGGAGTTTGCACTTTTATCATCGCTAATTCAAGATATTAATAAAACTGATCCACTTCATCATCATGACTGGATGTTGGAGCGTAGGCTTGTACCACCTTTATTTTATATATCTTGTTAAATTTTATTACGACTACTGCTGCCCTCTCAATAATGCTATAGAATTCATCAATGTTGCCAGCTATGTCCGTATGTATTATCAATCCTACCCCGTATTGCTTCTTATCTAGGAGACCTCTATAGCAGAGGATATGGCCGCTTGTCAGCACTGTATAAGACACACCACTTCTTCTAAGGTCACTAACGCCAGCTGACTAAGGCCAATGATATGCCAAACAATTTCTGATAGCAATAGAAAGAGTCCTGCTATGCCAGCCTCACTCGAGAGAGTCCGGGTGTTAAAAGTTGCCAGGGTCTGTTTTCATTGGTGGCCTGTCCGGGTCCTTAGGGCTTTGCACAATGTGAGGATATGCATACTGCCTTTTCAGCGGCGAACAAGCTCTTCCAGCTGTGGCAATGCATCTTTTGCCCACGGGAAGGAAAAGAAAAGGCTGGGGCATGACCCCACCACATGTTTCGTTGAATGTACCGCAGATGTGGTACCGGCATACCTCTTACTTGTGGTGAATGCTATATAGAACAAACGGGCCGATGCGCAAGCGACAGGTCACGGGTTTATATGTTAGCAGTCTGAAATAAACAAAGTGCGCGTATACCCGCGTATTGCGGTTTCTGCAGATGAGAGTTGGGGCATTTCTGTGTAGGGATTATTAGGAAAAGGAAAATCACCCTCACAAAATATATTTATGAATCCTAAATCATGCAGAAAAGGGGATATAGGTGCATCGGTGACATGTCTGCATACTTGTGCGGATCAGAAAGTGATTTGTAAAAACTTAGTCCAGAGTTTCTCGGAATACCATCATTGGTATTCATTGTTAAAGATGAAGCATTAAACATTGTTAAAGATGAAGCAGGTCTCTGACCAAGCTCAACATAAAATAAAATGACTTTATTTAGACTTATTTTGACATATCACGTCATTTTATTTTTGACTTTTGTCGGTGGAGTGTGCAGTGTATAGGCGAATTTAGAACGCCTGTTCAAACAGTCGGCAGTGGCGCTCGTCCAATTACCACCTGGTTTGTGTATGTGTTGATTTCCTCCCCACTTCTAATAAAGATTGTGCAGTGTTCCTGAGTAGATGTTGAGCTGACACTTATGCATATTTCCCCAAACTGTAAAATTCTCAATGCTTTTTGGAAAAATGCAATGACGCTCTGTGTAAGGTTCTGCGGATACTAGAATACAAGAAGTATCGACAAAAAAATGCCATAAAAATATCTGCGCAGCGTCTCCGCTGGAGTTGGTGCAGTCTAAGCCAGCCGCTTGGCTGTTCACCGCTGTGTGCGTCTCGCTTTTCCTGGACAGCGCCCTCCTGACTGCTGTGGGTGAGTGCGCGCTTTTGTTTTTACAAAATACTTTTTATGATTACCTCTCAAAGCCAGTACACATGCAGTTGGTCGCACCTAAAGCCTTCAGGGCTAGTGATGGGGCCCAATGCTAAACAAGTACAATAATATGGGCAGGCTTTTTGATTGCAGGGCACAATCACAAGGCACTTCAGTAACGCGCAAAAAATTGTCAAACTTAAGAGGACGCTTTAGCTCGGGCCCGACTCCGACGTGGCCTATTGGAATACGTATGAAACGCAAAACCCTTTTCCTGACATGACCTCTGGGCCAATTTTAATGAAATTTCTTGCATTTGAGATAGAAAGGTAAATTTGAGTGATTGTTGTAAACGGAATTTCGATTTAGTGCCTCAGTTTTGTTTAAAAATTCAAAAATTCGAGTATGAAAAAAGTAGAAGCACGAAGCTTACAAAGTAATAGCTCTACATCAAGAACAGATATCGCTGTTCTGTAAAAGGCAGCCATTAGATGATTGAAAGCGGACAAATTCGATTTGTCACTTTATATCTTACGTGGAATTGTTACGTTGTATACAAGGCTTATGCAAAAGCTGTATTTCCATAATACCAATATCACAGGATTGGGATATCATTTATCATTGCTTAGATACATAGTTGTAAACTTGATGGTTTCGTTCTCTGAAAATTTTAGATTTTAGCCAATTTTTATAAAGAATTCACGACCGAAATAAAAAATTCGAAACCAACAGTCACTAGATCTTAAACTTTCTTTTAAATGCAAGAAACCTCGCCAAATTCGGTGCAGTGTTTGCTGCGGAAAACAAATTCTTTTACACGTATTTAGACAGGTGCGCACGAGCTAAAGCTTCCTCTTCAGTATATTACTGTGTGGTATATTCGACCAAAGCATACCACAAGCATGTATTAAAAGTAGTCCTTTTTGTTTTAAAACTCAGTTACACGCTTCTTCATTCCAATAGTTCCATAGAAATCAGGAAAAGATGTTTTCAAGATGCCAAAAAGTTATTATTTTCCTTTACTTTGTTTGAAACATCATTACACACGTAGGCTCCGTTATATTGTATGAGTCTGGCTGTATGTATTATGAAAAGGTAGTAAGTTAAATACATTGTTATCAGGGGCTCTTGTATGTTTCATTGGTAACCTGAATATAGTAAGTGGCAATGGGTTAGGTTACTTATACTATTGTATTTACTACTTCAGCTATCGTGAACTTACACGCAGTTGATACGGATAGTATGCGTAGCTGCTGAAAGAATGGCATACAGGGGCGAGTGCTTTTTGAGTAAGATATTATATGAATAGCGGATTTTTGAAGGCCAGAAACACGATATAAATATATTTTGTATGTGCTGCCCCACGTTTCCAGGCAACAGCATAACTAGCTGTGCACAAATGAGAAATACAGAATGCATAAGATCGAAAGTCTAAAGCAGAAAAATACGAATTTAGGCTGGTTGGTTTATGCTTACGAGCAGTAAACAGCGCTAAACAACACGACAAAGAGAGGGGCACAGACAATAGCGTTGGCTAATAACCAAGTGTCTTTATTCTTTCAGTCAGCATATATACTCCACTCTATCTCAAAGCACATAATCAACAGAATTCAGCATGCACAGGGGCGAGAATCGCAGTTAATGCGATAGGAATGCAATCTCCTTCGGAAGGAAAGATTTGGACGGAAGGCTTATACATGCTTCGCCGCTATTATCAATGTGGAAAGCTTCGGAAATAAGACGTGTGTGGTCATCGGGATACTTTGACAGATAGGCCACATCTTTAAAACACGGCTTGCAGCCGCATTCATTGCGATGCAGGGATAATTGACTGTCCCTAGCTCGTTTTTGAACTTTGAGTGTTCGCGCATGCGTTCATTGATGCACCGCCCCGTTTGACTGGTATGAAATCGCTTGCATCAAAGAGGAACCTTATCAACCCCACAGTCACGACAGTCAACAACAAACCTCTGCCTGTGCTGCTTTTTACAACTTTTTTGTTATTCTCGTTCACACAATTGACTTGATGGCACAGGCTACATAACTGCTTCCTCGCAGTGAACAGCAACTTAACCCCTGGCCTGCGGACAACGTTTCTGAGATTATGCGCAACCTGGCGCACATATGGGATAACCACAATCATTTGCCATAAGCGATTCTCAGATTAAGTGGCTACCGACTGCTTTGTTTAAAGGCTTGTTGCGAGGCTTTCAGCGATGCTAGTTAAAAGCGCTGGCGGGAAACCTGCGAGCTTCAGCCTGGCTACTTGCAATTCAAAGCTTACACCTACTTGGTGGTCACAAGGCCTGATGAGGGCCGCCTTCATGCAAGATCTTGCAATACCACGCTTAACTACCTTTGAGAGCGCGGAGGAAGACGAAAGAAGGCTCTTATGAGACAGAGGAGTATAACGCCAATGTACACGATTGCTTGAGAACGACCGCTCCAAGTCTAAGAAACGCAGCTTGTTGTCTGAAAGATGCTCCGTGGTCTATTCAAAGGAAAGTAAAGCTATGCGGGACAGGTCAAATATTATAGCAGCAGCAGGCTGCGCATTATTAGTGCTAGTATTGTAAAAAATTAAAAAGTCATCAAAGTATCTTATCACTTCTACAGTCTTCGTCTGGCTGAGCTTAGTTATAAAATTGCGGTCATAGCTGGCCAATAATATGGCGCTAAGAACAGGGGCTATACATGAACCGATGTACACACCTTTCTTTTGTATAGAAAGCATACCCTCCATGGAGACGAAAGTGGAAAGCATGTAAAAACTTAAGAGCTCCAAAAACCTGTTGACATTGATGCCACATGCATTCTGAAACTTAACACCGTGTTTGCGAATGAAATGGTCAACTTCGATGCATACATCTTCTTGAGACAAATAGTAATATGAAATGAAATTATAGCGTTTTACGTGCCAAAACCACTTTCTTATCATGAGGCACGCCGTAGTGGAGGACTCCGGAAATTTCGACCACCTGGGGTTGTTTAACGTGCACCTAAATCTAAGTACGCGCGTGTTTTCGCATTTCACTCCCATCGAAATGCGGCCGCCGTGGCCGGGATTAGATCCCGCGACCTCGTGCTCAGCAGCCTAACACCATAGCCACTGAGCAACCACGGCGGGTAGAGTAATATCTAAGGCGGGCCTCATCAAGTCTTGTGACCACCAAGTAGATGCAAGCTTCGAATTGCAGGCAGTCAGGCTGAAGCTCGCTGGTTTCCCGCTACCGTTTTTAACTAGCATCACTGAAAGCCTCGCAACAAGCCTTAAAAGAAAGCATTCGGCAGCTGCCTTTTCTGAGAATCGTTCATGGAAAATAGTTGCGGTTATCCCATATGTGTATCAGGTTGCGCATAATCTCAAAAAGGTTGTCAGCAGGGCAGGGCTTCGGTTGCTGTTCACTGCCACAAATGAGTTAGGTAGCCTAACGGGACAAGCTGAAACACAAAGGACCTACACCGAATGGGCGAGGGACCAGAAGAAGGCTCTCGATAAGTTTACCCAAGAAATCGCAACGACGTCGCAGACACCGTGCGTGGACGCCAGACTGACCCACATGTGTGCGGCCCGACACTCGTTGACGTGGCGGTGGAAACGTCAGAGACACAACAGAAAGCTGGCCATGCGCATAGCAGTCTTGAACAAATAGATCGCCGAGTACGCCGCCAAACTATGTAAGGAAAATTGGCTGAAGACCTACGACGGCCTACAGGGCAAGCTCTCGATGTGGAAGACGTGCTGTCTCTTGAGGCATCTGATCGACCCGCTGAGTAGCAAAACTGCGACCAATCGCAACCTCATCAAAGTATTGAACACGTACAAGGGAGACGGCCGCAGGCTCCTGGAAGACCTGAAGGCCAAGTACCTAAAAACAGAGAAGGGCCACTACCCGGTGTCCGAGAGGTACGAAGGACCTGACAACGATGAACTGGACCGGCCGTTTACCATGACGGAACTGTGGACAGCGATAGATGACAGTAACAAGAGAAGTGCACCCGGCAGGGGCGCCATAACTTACAAATTACTCGGTAACCTGAGTGGTACAGCGGCCCGCGGCCTCCTAGAGCAGATTAACCAAGCCTGGGAGAGCTTGCAGTTGCCAAAGGAATGGAAGGACGCCGAGGTTCGCTTCATTCCAAAGCTCGGCAAAGCCCTCACGATAGACAACATGCGGCCCATCTCCCTCACATTCGGCGTGGGAGAGGTGATGGAGCGCATGGCCCTTCGCTGGCGGTAGAAGCACCCCGAAGAAACGGATCATATGCCAGATACGATGTACGGCTTCAGGCAACATCTCCGCAGCCAAGACGTGATGATCCAACTCGACGAACTGGTCGTCAAGCCGGCAACGAGGCACGCGCCGCGCGGGATACTCGCCCTCGACCTGAAGGGAGCGTTTGACAACGTGGCCCACGCGAGTGTGTTGCAGAATCTAAACAAAACCCAGTGTGGCCGAAAGACATTCGGCTACATAAAATATTTTATGTCAAACGGAACGGCGACAATCAGGATATAGGAGGAGAAGTCGGACCCTGTCGAGCTCGGTGATAGGGGCACCCCTCAGCGATCGATCTTGTCGCCCCTGCTCTTCAATCTGGCTCTGCTGCCCCTGCCCGATCTACTCAAGCCAATCGAAGGCGTGGACAACGCGTTCTACGCCGACGACGTTATGATGTGGACGGCCCGAGCCGGATCCGATGCCTGGATGGAGGAAGTCTTGC
This sequence comes from Dermacentor albipictus, assembly GCF_038994185.2. Taxonomy (NCBI): domain Eukaryota; kingdom Metazoa; phylum Arthropoda; class Arachnida; order Ixodida; family Ixodidae; genus Dermacentor; species Dermacentor albipictus. Next base: position 290,885,573 of record NC_091821.1, read on the forward strand.
AGCGGGCGGCAACGACCGTGCACGAGTACGCAAAGTCATGCGCACTGAGCTGCGCTCCCCAGAAATCAGAGCTGCTCATGATCCAACCTGGAAAATCCAAGAAGGAGCTGCCGCCGAACGTGATTATCACGATGGCCGGAACGACCATCAAGCCAACACAGCAGATCAGGATTCTCGGCCTACTACTTCAGAGTGATGGAATGGCACAGGCCGCCATCACAACGATCACGACTACAACCGAACAGATGCTTGGTATGATTCGGAGGCTATCCCACAGAAACCGAGGCCTTAAAGAGGACGATGCCATGCGCCTGGTAGGCGCGTTCGTCGTGTCACGGGTTACCTACTCCGCCCCGTATCTCCAGCTGACGGAGCCGAATAGGGACACCCTAAACACGATGCTTCGTAAGGCAACGAAAGAAGCACTGGGCATGCCTATATACTCGACCACGCAAAAACTGCTAGACATGGGCGCCCACGACAAGGTGGAGGAGCTCATCGAAGCCCACCTCTCTAATCAGAGAATCCGGCTCAGTCACACGAAACACGGACGAGCCGTCCTACGCAAGATAGGATGGCAGATCGAGCCAGTACCCATCAAGATGGCCCTTCCGGAAGACTGGAAAACGATCATTCAGACAAAATTCCTTCCCCGGAACATGACGCTGGGCAAGGACGACGAGAGGCGCACCGCGCGAGCCAAAGCCCCAGCCCGGAAGCTGGAAGAGAACCCCAGGGTCCTCTACGCGGACGCCTCGCTCCGAAAACACAGTGACCGTGCAGTTGTGGTGGTTACATCAGAATACAGGCTGATCGTCAGCGCGTCCCTGAAGACAACAGACCCCGCAGTTGCCGAACAAGCGGCCGTGGCCCTCGCACTCGCAGCCGAACAAGCGGCCGTGGCCCTCGCACTCGCATAGCCGAGCGTGGACACCGTAGTCACCGACTCAAAGGCAGCCTACAGAAGTTTCCGGAGGGGGGGGGGGTAGTGTTGTAATCTCCTCAGCGACCCAAGCCATTCTAGCCAAGCACAAGCCTCCGGGAAGAGCCATAGAGCTCGCGTGGGTCCCGGCTCACTCGCAGGTAGCAGGCAACACCATCGCCGACTACCATGCCCGAGAAATGTCAATCCTGGCCGAGCATGAGCCGGAAGAGCTACCGCACCCGGTTACCAGCTTTCGGGACATTACCCGGATGTACCGAGAGGAAAGGTGCAGACTGCGAGAACCGCACCCCAAACTCACCAGGCACCAACAGACGATGCTGCGGCGAGCGCAGGTGGGATCGCTTGCGCATGCCGTATTCATGAACCGCATGTACCCTGCGGTATACGATATGCTCTGTGCTTTTTGCAGAAGAAAAAAGGGCACCCTGCCGCACATCTTGGCAAAGTGCACAGAACTCAAGACCCCCTTCCTCCCTTTCCCACCAACACCCCCAACCCCCAACCCCTTGAGCGATAGGAGACCTTGTTATCCAGCCCCGCCCTACCGATTGAGCTCGCACTGACGGACAGAGGCCAGGAGCTGCTGGAAGCATATGGGTCCCATAACTAGGGAACCACCCTGTCTGGTGCCTGCGTGCACCACCGATTTACTTCGGGCCCAGTAAATGTTGCTTCTTCATCATCTGTGCCATCCAGTTAATCGGGTGACGTAGAACAACAAAAAAAGTTGTAAAAAGCAGCACATGCAGAGGTTTGTTCGTGACAGATGTGACTGTGTTGTTTATAAGATTCCTCTTTCATGCAAGCGATTTTATATCGGTCAAACGGGGCGGTGCATCAATGAGAATATGCGCGAACACTCAAAGTTCAAAAACGAGCTAGAGACAGTCGAATGTCACTGAATTGCAATAGATGCGACTGCAAGCCCTCTTTTAATGGTGTGACCTATCTGTAAAGATACCGCGCACGTCTTATTTCCGAAGCTTTCCACATTCTTAACAGAGGCGAAGCATGCGTAAGCCTTCCCTGCATTTCTCTCTTTCCGAAGGAGATTGCCTTCATCTCGCACTACTTGCGAATTTCGCCCCTGCGCATGCTGAATTTTGTTGATTCTGTGCTTTGAGATAGTGGTGTAGTGTATATGCTGACTGAAAGAGTAAAGACACTTGGTGGTTAGTCAGCGCTGTTGTCTGTGTCAGTTTCTTTCTGCTGTTGTTTACTGCTCGTAGTCCAAAGCACTCTCTAGCCCTTAGTAATACATGACAGCCATTGGCTAAATTGAACCAGGCACTTATAATTTGTTGTTTTCAGTGCATATCAGATTCAAACGGAACTCGGAGATACTTGGATTGCGACAGCCTGAGCAGATTCGTGTTGTTAGGATTTAGTGCAACGTGGTCATAATTTATGCAAAAGAATAGAAAGTTGGGCAAGTTGGTACGGTAACATGAGTTGCTGTTATCCCATATGTGCTCCAGGTTGCGTATAATCAAAAAGGTTGTCAGCAGGGCAGGCGTTAAGTTGCGGTTCACTGCGAGAAATCAGTTAAGTAGCCTGTGCCATCAAGTCAATTGGGTGACCGAGAAGAATGCTAAAGTTGTAGAAGATCATGTCATGATTTATGTTCATTCTTCGCGAATGAAACACGGTGTACTTCATTTCCTGGAAATCGAGAGTTAGCCGATTACTTGTGATCGTGATTACATTGTGATACTTCGCTAAGTTCGCTGTTAATTTTAGACTGTAGTTCCTCTAAATTATGCCCTGTGAAAAGTAATGCAGTGTCATCAGAATATATAATAGCGTCAGAATGTTTCAGGCCTGATGGAAGATCGTTAATACACAAAGAAAATAAAAACAGAAGACCAAGCACGGTACCTTGCGGAACACCCAGAATAATGATTTATGGTAGTGTGGCTAGATTGTTTACAACGGCACGTTGTTTCCTATTTGAAAAATAATTTTATTAGATCGTAAATTTTTCCTCTCAGACCGAAAGTTCCAAATTTCTGTTGCAGTATTATGGGATCACCCGTGTCGAAAGTTTGGGCATATCTAAGTAAGCCACTATGGCCAGTTTGTTATTATGCAATGAAGTATTTATGAGTTGTGTAAGAACAAACACTCTGGAAGACGTTGATCTTTTGGGCCTGAAGCCATGATGATTAGGACAGATGATGTTTGTTTATTTAAAAAAATTATGTATACGCTTACAAAATATTTTTTTCAGAAACTGTATCTGTTGCATTGAGCGCCGATATCGGTCTGTTGTTTTGTAAGAAGGATCGCTCACCGCTTTCAAAGATAGGTCTGACCTTCGCCACCTTTATTTCATCGGGATACACTCGATTTTCCAGCGAGTAGGTAAAAATATGCGGTAGAAGGATTCCCAGTATATCAATGTTGCTTTCTATCATCCTAACAGGTATTGCATATGGTCCTGTCGCCTTACGAACTGAGAGGTTGCGAACTGCTGTAAAAAACTGGAGGACGCTTAAGCTTCGCTTTCAAGAGTGGAACGCGACAGCGTTCCCATCGACCCGCCAAGGGGTGTAAGACAATGGGCTATGGCGCAGCGACTACGCGCCCCGCATCGGACGCGGTGAGCGTCGAGCAACGCGGCGTTCGGTGCGGCAACGAAATGTGCGCCTGAGCAAGCGACGCACACCTGAGCCTTAGAAACAGCCCGTTTCTAAGGCAACACCGCATTCAATAGAGGCGCTTTTGTACCGCTCTGAAGCATCGAACTCGTGGCTCAATGGTAGCGTCTCCGTCTCTCACTCCGGAGAGCCCGGCTCGATTCCCACCCAGCCCATCTTGCAAGTTGTTTTTTATTCATGAAGTGTCCGCTGGGATTTATCGCTCACGGCCAACGCCGCCGACACCGACACCGACGATACCGGCTTTTCTGCGACGCGAGCTCCTTAACGCTGTCGCGTTAATAATAGACGTACTATGCGAGGCAATGTAAAAGTATTGTTGACAGGCTCCGGTATCTTCACCGAAGGAGCATCAGCAGGTACCTGTGGCCCTACAGAGGCAAAATGGGCGCTAAATGATTCAGCTGCATCTTCGCCAACAGTTTCAGAGAAAGTAGAGACACTGGACAGTAGACCGATTGCGTCATTTACGATGTCCCAATTTTTTTTTGTATTTCCATGCGCCTGCTTCACCAGTGATGAATAATATTCTTTTTTTCTTTTACTCATAAGAGATACAGATAGGTTTTGATAGCGTTTAAATTGGCTTAGGTAATATTACATTGATCTCAACTGCTTCCATTTGTGGTACCATTTGTTCTAATATTTTACCACAGTTAATATGTCAGCATTCATCCACGGACACTTTGGGTGGCTCTATATTTTATTAGCCGGTACAAAGCCCCGTTCAATGGAATTTTAAGCATATCTAGAAGGTAATATACTGGGTATTAACATTTTATCATATACCGTAGTGAAATATGTTCGTTCGAATATTTCACGCAGCAGGACATAGTCTATCTTACTAAGTATATTACTCCGTATCGTATGCACTTGTTGAGGCATGTGTTTTTCAATAAGAACAAAAATAGGTGAATGGTCTGCAGTCAGCTCAGCTCAAGTACCAGACTGCGCACCTGGGCTATTATTACATAGCACGTGACCTATTAGAGCACTCGAGGTACTTGTGACGCGGGTTGGTTCTGTAATAAAGCTGCACAAGGTAAGTTATTCAATAAGGAAAGTTTAGTCATTCTGTGCACCATGTGTTAAATAAATATTAATATCCCCCACTATTACAATATTTTAGTGACGCCCGTTTAAGCATTCTGTTAGGATCATTGCAAACTTTTCAAGAAATAGTATTATCGATGAATTTGGTGGCCTGTACAATACACCCACCATTAAACCACCCGAAAGCTTTATGAATAGGGCTTCAATGCAGTCAGAGCTGACAGACGCCACTGCCAGTAGCTGGTAGGAGACAATTTCTTTGACAAAGTTGCCAAGGTTGACGACTGGGCATGTTGACAAAAGTCCTGCTCCACCTCCCCTTGGACGTGCATCACGTGGCTGAGATAAAAACCTCAAGTCAATCCAGCAGGCCGAAGAAGCCATCAGGGCCCAAGGGCTCGAGGCCGTCATCTAGGTGGAGAGGCCTAGGTCTCAAGTCTGTTGTCGACAAATAAAGTTTATTCCTCCTTTTCCTGACCAGGAAGAGAGGCCGTTTAGTCGCGCTTGAGCCAAGTTTCACTTACGGCTATCGCACCAAAGCATGGTTCATGCCTGGCCGTATGTACAATCAAATGATTTAGGTTGCTTCGTATGCTGCGTGCGCTTTAATGTAAAATTGAAAAGTATTTATTAAGCAGCAAATTGTAAACTTAATGAAACGTAAAAGCCATGTCAGCAGAAACAGAAATATGTTATGCTAAGAACTAGATGACAAAAACAAAAATTCCCACATTGTTGGCCAAATCGTCTTCACAGGTGATCTGCAGAACAGTGGAGTTATGAGTTCTGGTTATCAGTCATCAGTTATCAGAGTTCTCAGTTCTGGGCATTAAAATTTTTCCCTGTGCTAACCAAACATATATCCAGTTGTGGACACGCCCTGCTATCTTTTCTTTAGATAATAGCATTTTGTTCTCAACGCACAGATGTGCGTTAACAAAGGACGGTTCCTGCTCTTCAAAACCAACAAGACCCATGTTCAGTTTAGTTTTTTAGCAGCATTGATCACCCTATCTCGGACAGAGCTTGTGACAAAGTTGACGCGCACGTTAGGCTTGGTGTTATCTTTAGAGCAACGTTGATGCACTACATCAATGTGTATTACAGATACAAAAGGTTTCGCACATTTTCACATTTGCAGCGATGTTAATTTGTATACAATCGCAGTGAAACCATTTCGTCAAGGGGACTTCTAGATCATGTCTTAATATCCGTACATTGCGTACGAGACAAACAGGACGTCCGGTAGACATCTAATTTCGGATACCCTACCGAGAATGTCCAAATGATGTTGCATGTTTGCCTATTTCGTTCCACATTTGAATAATTGTCCTCACAGAGGCGTGGTCTTTCAGTTTCTCCGTGACCTAATTCTGTTTTTTTTTATATAATAAAATTATAGTTTGCAGCTGTCACGTCTGGAGCTCACGCGTAAGGTAAGGCGGGTAAAAATGAGAACGGAATGTGGAAATTTTTAATGTTAACTTTTTTCTTGATTGATGATAGCGAACAAAAAATGATGACCATTCCACTCTGTGACAGTGGAATGGCAGTGAAAGCTGACGACACTCAACGCTCTCAGACAAACAAAGTGCTTTCGTTGCCATGGCATCTTCAAAGAGTAGAATGGTCGTCATTTTTTGAGTTGCGAGTCTGGTGTCGTTGCTCGTTCGGAGGTGGCCGGGCTTGCGATTGTCGTTTTCGTTCAGCATCGCAGGAACGTTTATCGTCGGTGGTCGTGTCATGCCAGCACCCTTTACATTCTTGTTGTTGTTCCCTCCGGCGCTCCTCGTACGCATGTTGTTCTTCGGGTGTACGAACTATACACTCTAAAAACTAGGAAGGGTATCGCAGGAGTGAAGCGGCCGGTTCACTCTTCAAAGCGTCGTTTTAGTATCGCGAAATGTCGAGGAGAGTGAAACGCATTGTTCACTCTCTCACCAAGGAGAGAGTGAAATGTGCTTTTCACTCTCCCCTTCAGAGAGAGAGTAGAATGCCCGTTCTACTCTTGCGGCAATAGAAAAAGAAATTAAATTATGGGGTTTAACGTGTCAAAACCACTTTCTGATTATGAGGCACGCCGTAGTGGAGGACTCCAGAAATTTCGACCACCTGGGGTTCTTAACGTGCACCTAAATCTAAGCTCACGGGTTTTTTCGCATTTCGGCCCCCATCGAAATGCGGTCCCCGTGGCCGGGATTCGATCCCGCGACCTCGTGCTCAGTAGCCGAACACTATATCCACTGAGCAACCACGGCGGGTTCGCGGCAATAGAGAACAAAACGTAGCGTAATCTTCTGCTTTAACTGTAGTTGGCTGGCCCCGAACATGACAGTGTTTCATTCATGCACGCTGAGCAAAGAACACATCGTTTTGCTTCTAAGAGAACAGGCCGCCGCAGTTCAAAGGAACGCGTAGCGAGCGCTCTACTTTTTCACTCGGAATTGCTCCACCGCGCGCGCGCGCGCTCAAGATCGCGGAAAAACACAGCACCGGAGAAAGATGTTCCGGCCAGCGAGCAGCACAGCAGCTTCAGCCATCTCGCGTCGCCACGAAAATACGACAGTCGTTCGTCATGCCTTGGATATAACAGCAAATCCTCCACGGTAAGTGAATTCTAACTTAGGTGCACATTCTCCATATATGTCATGCTATCGCCAGGAAGTCGTCGCTGCGCTTAGCCGACGCGATTGACAAAGGACTAGGCATACGCGCTGTGTCCCTCGATGTCAATCGAAAAAGCCAGTCGTCGCGATAACTGCATGTGATTTTATCACTTTGCCGTTGTCCGCAAGAGCTTTAAAGATCGCAAACGCTGCCAGAACTATGGTATGTTCAATGAGACGCCAGGCGAGAGGACGCTTAAAATGGTTCGTTCACCAGCCCGTGATTCCGAGCCTATGCGGAGCGTGATTAGCGTGCGTTTTGTGTGTTTGAATTTATTCAGTTTGGCAGTCTACTGTGTACGGAACGCTGTTGAACTAAGGAATCGCATAACAGAAGGCGTCATTTTGCTGGCAGCATACTTTTTTTATAACTAAACCGCGTGCTTGACGGTGTCTCGCGCAGGGGGAATCTGCGACCACTGAAGTTACGTGCAGCACCAGTGCTAGTTAGAAACTTTGCCGCAGGCATTCAGCTGCATGCTACAAGAGGTCAGTTGGGCGCGTTATCTTGAACTTACTGAAAACGCATGAGGAATCCATATTTTATGCTGAAAAAAAGTATAAACCCCATATAAGCGATCTTGCGCGCGGCAGCTACAAGCGACGCGATGGAGATGGCTGTCGCGTTCGCTCGTCGCCTACAAGTCGTATACCGTGCGAGCGACGATATTGAGCGACGCCTCCCCGGTGTTGCCGGCATGAGGGCTGCAATCACGCGTGACGCGTGCTTTAGAAATTACGTTGATGTATTTTGCTATAAAAAGTAGCATAAAATATTTCCGGAAGTCATGCGGTAGGTTCTTATCCTTGCACGTATAAAAATTGAATCATTTGCTCATTCCGCGCGAATATCGGTAGTATTTGAGCGATGTATATCCAGTTCCGGCTTCGCGCTATTGGCTAGTCGCTCATAGCACTTTCGGGCGACGAGCGACGATTGATAGATTTCCAGAACCGAGCCATCTGTTCAAGCGACGGCCCGTTTTGTCGCTCGAAGCCGTCGCTCGTCGCCGTCGCGCACTAAATCGCTCTCACAGTGTTTATTCCTAAGACTGAACTGTTTTTGCTCATGTATTGAAATGGTGTGATTTTAGGTAGGCCTGGTTTTGTCTCCTGTTGCGGTTTTCGTGCACGGTGCGAAACTGAAAGGATGCTTATGTCTACGAACTCGGTGAATTGTCGAGCAGCTAGTTATGCATCGGCATCGAATATAACGGCTGCTGTGTGGAATTACAATTGCAAGGGCGCTTTGCATACGCTTATTGTTTTGGACATGCCTGTGCATTTGCTAATATGAGTTGGCGTGTCAGAGTTATGTCATATGAATAGCTAAATCAGCCTTCCTCTGGGGGTTACAAGCGTAATGTGCGCATTTTGCTATTGCATGGCAGATCAAAATGTGTTTATCGCTTGAAGATTTTTAGTAGAGAAATAAAATATCAAAATAAAATGTTGCTTTAATTCCGTGTTACCAGTCTGTCGTAGACAGAACAATAGGTTGGTGTGAGAAACTAATAACTGCGGTTTAACTGCAACTTTACATGCCTTCAAGAATCTAAAATGCTAGATTTCAAACTGCAGCAGTAGTCGGGTCTGTCAAAAATGAATTCCATTGCGCACCTCATATATAAAATAAGTTCATGCCTTTTAGTAAGCTTAGATGCCGGCCGCAGTGAACTTTCTTGTTAGTATTGAAATGTGGGTAAGTAGTCGGGTCTGTCAAAAATGAACTCCATTGCGCACCTCATACATAAAATGAGATCATGCCTTTTAGTAAGCTTAGATGCAGGCCGCAGTGAACTTTCTTGTTATTATTGAAATGTGGGTAAGCTTGCCATAACAAGCCTTGTTGCCCTTTTTTATAGGCACATCCATATATGCATTGAACTGAAGGACAATATTTTCATCCTTACTGAGCATCATGTTTGCAGCTATAATCCTCAAATTATGGCTTCAACCGTGGCACAACCAGGGATGGTGCGGGGGGCACAGTGGGCACGTGCTTAGGATGTGTCACAAGTGGTGTTTGCGATACACCAGACTCATGACAGACCTTTGATGTCTGAAAATGACCAATATTCTGTTCATTAGCAGGAGTGTTCCAACATTCGTGCCGAACGAGGATGAACTGTCCGTTATTTCGTTTTTGTGTAAATCTAAAATTGAAGTTAATTTAGCAGTTGACTGTTGCAGTAATTTGGATGTTTTGCATGCATTGCACTAAGAAGACTAAGAGCTAAGACTTTCTTTTATTGCCATGGCCTTGACTGTCTTGATGTTGTTTTGCACCATGCCCTTGTGTTGACTTTTGCATACGATATTTTTCAGGCACCTGCTTTATATAACGCAAGAAGGCAGCTGCAAGGACACGAGGATGTGAAAGAGCCAGTGCAGCGCGACTTCACGTAGTGCAGAGGAGCCAATGCCAAGAAATCAAAACACATTGGCATGCGATTTGGACAAGAAAACTAGTATGTGGGTAAATTGGGTGTACCATTTGACCAAATGTAAACAAAATCAAGATACAGCATGTTACACCAAGATGAAAACTCTCACGTGCTCCAGGCAGTCATCTTAACATGGTATACTTATGTAATGTCTCCGATTGGAAAGTCAAATCAAGTATGCTCTCTGGAGACAAACACATAGCAGCAAGTGTCATTGAAAGTTAGAAATGTGTTTTAAAAAAGCTGATTAGTTCTGAGAAGTGACTGCTTTTTGTCTTGCCTCTCAACAGATACATCCATGTGATAAAAAAAAGTGGTACAATGAAATTGCATATTTGCTTAGTGACATGGTACATACTTGCAATGAGCACGATGCCTGTGTTTACTATAAAAAGCAACAGCCCATGCTTGGTTAGGTTAGGCCCACTACAACATGCAGGCATGGGTGATCGGCGCTTTTTTTTATTTCTGTGTCGTGAGGTTTATTGACGTGCGTATAGGTGTAATGGTACGCAGTATGGCTAGCACAAAAAGGGGGGGGGTGCAGGTATATGTAGCTCACTGTACACGACACAGGGCAAAGGAAATCCGTGTTCAGCAACTATGTTAAATCCCATGTATGTAAATTTTACAACGCTACTCATTCGAAGCGCGCACAGGTGCATATTGACGAAAAGTTTTCCAGGCTACATAGTTCGAAATTTACACTAATTTTGCTCTAACCACAAGACATAATAATTTGAATATACTGCACAGAAAAACCTACAGCGAATGAAATTGTGTGTCAGCTTCGTGTGTATGAATATAGTCTTTCCTATGCATTAGGTTTTTCGCGTAATGCATTACCAGTTGACAGCCTATCTTATCATTTGTACTCTGTTTACATTACAGTTTATTAGTTTACTCATTTGTTTTGCAACTTATGAAATGCCGTTGTATATATATTTTCAACATTTGACATAACCCTGTAGGTTTTGTAGGGACAACCCAGGACGTCCATTTCTCAGCACCCAGTCAACTGCCAGAAGTGACTCGAACACAGGCCACCAGTAAGTGGACATCAGTTGCAATTTCACATTATGCAGTAGGGTGCTGCCTTGTAAGGAGGCTTTTTTTTTAAATGAGATGGTGGTGTCGTTCTAATGTACATTTTGACCACAAAGGTGCGATCATGTCTCACAGAGGCATATATGGTTGCTATTCTCTGCGAGGGACCTGTTCTCGTGTTCGTGAAGCATTTGTGTTTGGCAGTATTGTCGCCCAATGAGTCAGATATAACCACTGTAACTCGCCACTGCCGGCAAGTATTTGCGAGAAACACAATATATTATGACGCTGTAAAGTTATTTCATTAATTCGAAGGAAAATCTTGCAGCAGGAAGAAAGGTTGCTATTCCAGGTAAACATGTCTTTTTCTCACAAGTGATTTAACCAAACTGTGGATGCGTGAAATTCGTGACTTATGAATAGATTTTAATTCATCTTTAGTAATGCTTCTAAAAGAGACTAGAAATAGCATGTGACTACCTCTCCAATCAGCAGATCATACACTTACAGTCATGAATGGTAGTTCCATGCAGTCTCGCACTCTATATAACCTTTCCTTTCAGCAGCATTGGAACAGGCGGCTGCGTTTTCAGAAGGAGGAGTGCACTTGGCACTGTATATGTATGTGTGAAGTCGGTTTTCTTTGTATGTGTCGGCTCACTGACACAAACAGTGCAAAAAATCAGTTGTACCATGAGCCTGACGACGCCTTCTGCTGCTAGAAATGTGGCACTTCATATTTTATAGTTTTCATATTTTATAGACATTTAAATCAAAGCTAGCACATAAAATGATCAAGAAAACTAACTGCTGTTATAGCTGTTTTCCTCAAAGAAAGCTTCTCCTTTATGGGCTGTGTTAATCTAAGCTCTCCACCGATGTTTCAGTAGTATTATCCCTTAGTGAGTGAGAGATTGGGGGCAATTAATCGTGTTAGTCTTTAAATGGTGTCCTAATTATGTGTATTTGTTTCAACAAAGTTGTTTAGATTACTTTATTGTGTAGTGTAAAGCTTATGAAACCATCAGCAACTAGTGAGTTGCTAACATGCATATGCATTTGTCACTATACAGGTGGCACTCGGCTGTACCACTGCAGCGCTGCAGAAATTGCCAGCACCAGCGGCTTTGCAACAGCTGTTTCACAGCATGCCGGTATGTGCTAATTTATAGTTATGTTGGGATGGGTTAGTATCATGGACCACTGCTACTCTATATTGTGACAGATCCAGATGATAAGTGATGTAATGGGCACAGCGAAAACCTGTGAGTGTTTTACTATGGTACATAAAAAGGCTCTCCTTTTCGTCACTGGAGCAGGGGAGAACAGGCACTCCTGAGTATACATATATTTCAAAGCATGAGAGAGACATATATATATATATATATATATATATATATATATATATATATATATATATATATACACACACATACAATTAAACTAAAGGCAGGCACATTCCATCTTTCATTTTGAATTGACTTGTACAGCGCAAAAATACAACACAGACCACAGAGAAGCCCGCATGTTAACAGGTTTAATACACACTATAATTCAACAGATTTGATACTTCAGGTGCGCTATTTTACGCAAGGGGGAAGGGAAAGGGGAGAAAACCAGAAAAAATAGTGGAGTGGAAAAGAAAGGAATCGTGCCAAATAGCATGGGAAACATCGTGCAGCCAGGATCGCCAGCAGGACATATAAAAAGCACTCTGATAAAATTACATATATGGCAACCTTACGTATTGTTTGTTTCAATCAACTCGGATCACATGCAACCATTACTGCAATCAAGTTGTTTCCTTATGTCATGAGGCAATGATGTGGGCCCAAAAACTGTTTAGAGCTGAAGGATTATGTTCTATGCTAGCCTCATTACCTGCTTTTTATCATATTGTTATCAGCTGCTTATGTTAGGGACAAAAAGTAAGAGTACGAGCGTTTTCCTGATTCGCCATTCCACACAACATGTCTTTGTGACTATATGTACATGCAGATGATCCATAGATGAAAAATATTCAGTACAGTAGAATCTCATTACAAGATACACTTGGTTGTAATAGACATATGAAAATAGTTTGGTTGGTTTTCCGATGTTTGCCACGTTAACAACACTGTACACAAGAGACACCTTTGTTACTAACGACTTTTTAAGTATTCACTACTTCGAAGAAACACAACCCAGACACATTCACTTCATGCACCTTGTGTGCTCTGAAGGGCGTAAAGATCACGCAATCCTCACACAAGTCAATTGCGCATGTCTCTTTAGCATGAACTAGAAAAGGAAGGCAACGAGGAGAGTGCAGGGCAGAAAGTGTCGACAGTTGAAGCTGACGAGCGTCTAAGAGCACCTCAAAGGCACTGCGAGCAACAAGGCTTGCAAAGTGAAGTGTTTAACTTCCAGAAGTTACGAAGGAAGCTAACACAATCTACAGTCACTAAAAAGCTGTGAATGTCGTCTTTAAAGGGCCCCTAAGACACCGAGGTTGAAATTTAGTTGCGGTGTTGCAGTTGTACATGTTAAGGCAACGAACACGTAGCCACGAGAATTTTTTGAAACGGTGCAGTAATAGTGGAGCGGCGTGTTTGATTATCAAAAAGTAGTCCCCGCTCATTTAACGCTTTCATCTGGTACACGCCATCTGGACAGTATCGTCTTTTCCTCGCCTAGTACACCTCCAAATGTTACGGGACAGGCCATCACCAATGAGCTCTGTTGCTGCCGCGCAGGCCCGTCGTCCTGCGAGGGGTGGCGCTAATGACCTCGCCAATACAATGGAACTGTATTGTGACTCTAGTTAAAGAGCCTCATAGGGAGACCCTTCTATTGGCGTTTCTGTTCTTTGCCCCCATTGGCTGCCCACAATGGCATCGCGAGCAACGCGACGAGGAAGAAGGAGTGTGTATTTGCTTGCAGGCCTTGCCGGCAGTCGTACACTTTCGTTCGACCAATCGACAGCACCGGAAACTGGTGACATCATCAGAGACAGCCTGGTGATGTTCGGACAAACTGGGGGGTGCAGGATAGGTCCAGAGAGGCGCACGGAGTCATTTTCTTCATAATGTGGTGCTCCCACAGTGCGTAGCACTGTGGCGTTTGGCATCGTCAATTGTGACGGCATTCTGATTTTGATGCGTGTTTATTGAAATGTTCAAAAAATGTCGAGAAGTGGTTTAGGGGCCCTTTAAGCCACCCTGAGCAATTATTCCTTCAGATATATCTAAACATACTTTAGTGATGATGCATAATAAAGTGATCTAGTCTGGCTCCTCAGTGTTTAAAATTTTTGGTTCATTTTATTCATTAAGTTAAATTTTATTCATTAAGCCTGGTCACTGATGTGCAAAGCTTGTGGTTAAGTTTTGATGTCCGTACTTTTTAGAGCTATGTTTATTAATTCAGGCTGTTATTGGTTCTTCGATGCAGGAGACCGATGCAGGATGCATCTCTGTTGCAGAAGTGAGCCCGATACCACCTGAAGTTACCATGACAGGTGGCACGGCAGCAATAGATACAGAGACGGCCATGTCTACTGCAGCTGCAACAGTGTACGAGGCAAGCAGCAGTGTGTCAGCATCAGCAGCAGTGTCAGAAGGAACCGCACCAGGCCTGAAAGAGCAACATGTGTGCTATCACTGTGACTTTTTTGTAGTGCATACAACTCATTTGCTCAACATACAAAAGCTTTTCACCACGACTGTGAGCCAGTGTTCTTGTGCAGCAAGTGCAAGACTAAGTTAAGTGTTATAACACAGTACAAGCATCACTTTAAGATAGAAAATATTACAGTTTTTGCCTCCCCAGCCAGCCCACATAGCGACAACAATGTGGAACACACGGTGGGACACACCTCTTCCCCATTAGAAGATAGTAGAGACTGTCAGTGTTGTTCTTAGATTAACTGGTCTTTGTGGGCAACTAGAAGGACAACACAGGTGTCATAAGATTGTTGTTTATATTGTTGTTGAAGAGGTAAAAAGAAGTTTTATGCAGCTGAAGTGCCAACTGATATTGAGCAAATCAAGAACAACCACCTGAGAAAGCAACACTATCGAAATTAGGGAATCGGTGTGCCGCCAACTCTGGTAAGGATGGCATAAGACAGAAGTGTGATGAAAATCACACAGACACTGCTGTTCCATCACTGGTCACAGTGAGCAGTGACTTGTAGGGCAAGAGAGTCAACTGAAACGAACAACATGGCATAGTGTCATGCTCCCATGTGACCACTTTCCATGTTATTTTGCATGAGACAGCTCAACCTCCAGAAACGAGACTGCAACTTGTTTGTAAAAAGCTTTCACAAAAAATTATTCATAACACTATTAACACAGCAGTATCTTCTTTTTTTGTGAATTCGAGGTTCCCGGGTGTCCATTAATGCAAAAATTGCGGGAAAAAAAGAACATGTGTCGTACTTACACCTTTTTAACACGTACGAGGGGGACAGAACTTTTCTAGTCATGCATCTTCATCATACTATCAAGTTTTTAAATGCCTTTTATACTTATTATTACCAGTTATATCTGAGTCCATTGTATGCATTTAGCTGGTGTAAAATCAGGTCAGTTGGATCAGATGCCTTATCTGCAAGGGAGCCCTATATTCAAGAAATTTGAATTAAAATAGGTACGTTAGAGACGCAGTCTTTCAGCACTTTATTGCGTGTGGTTTAAGCATTGCTCAATACTTTTGTGGATGGCAGTTTCAACCGGCACAGCACTGCGCTTGGTCACAGTCATGTATCTTCAAAGCGGTGTTTAGCATTTGTGTTGATCTGTTTGTGTATTCATAGAGCAAGTTCTTAATTAATTTTTTTCCACATTCTTGTGCTTGCACTACGCTTGTATAAGGCAGGTACAAAATGGGCGTCACTATAACGAACTGTTCTGTTGAGCTTACACTTGCAAATAATAGTGTTCAGATGGCCGCACTTCTGTGTAGGTGCACCGATAGCTTTGTGTATGTTCTCATGTTTGTATAAAGCTTATATAAGCTAGTTACAAAATGTATGTCACTAAACATTGTGATATTCTTTAAAGAACTGCTTGGTTGGTTTTACACTTGTGAATTAGTATTGAGGCGGTGGTATTTCCATGTAGGCCCACTGCTAGCTTTCTGTGTGCTCACGTGTTTGTATTAAGCTTACAAGGGAGTTACAGCATGTACATCACTAAGCGCTGTGATATTTTTAAAGAACTGCTTTGTTGGTTTTACACCTGTGAGTAATAGTACTCGGGTGGCACTAGTCATGTTAGGTACACAGGGACCATTTGTATACATTATGCTCATGTAAAGCAGTTACAAAGTGTATGTCACTAATCACTGTGATATTTGTTGAAGAATTGCTGTGATGGTTTTACACTTGTGAATAATAGTCGTCAGGATACAGTACTTGCGATGTATAGTTGAATTTATACAGTGCCAAGACATGGGCTGTACACATACCAAAAGAAATGTATGTCATTATATTGTTGTGATTATTACTGCTTGGATTTTATTAAACTCTAATAACATTTTTTCTTGTTTCTATTGAGGTATGGCAATTTGTCATGCAACCAAACTGAGGACCTGAACTTGTGCATACAAATGAACAGCTAATTTAAGAGTATACTGATCATATTCTGCGAAACCAGTTTAACAAATCTTGTACTAATAATATTTTGGGTTTTACGTGCCAAAACCACTTTCTGATTATGAGGCATGCCGTAGTGGAGGACTCCGGAAATTTCGACCACCTGGGGTTCTTTAACGTGCACCTAAATCTAAGCACACGGGTGTTTTCGCATTTCGCCCCCATCGAAATGCGGCCGCCGTGGCCGGGATTCGATCCCGCGACCTCGTGCTCAACAAACCTTGTACTACAATGCTGGAAAAATGACAGAGCTGACAGGGATGTACAGAAAGAGTTCTGCACTGGCTGAAGGACTGCCCCACACTGGAGTTGGTAATGTTGCGTTTATTGGAGTAGAACAGTAAGTGCGCTTCTGTTAAAAATGTGACAGTCAATGCAGAAACATAAGGCATACGAGCAGATGTGGCACATATTTTCAGGGCCCTCCATGCCTACTACTGCATTTCTAGTCTTCCTGTGCTCTTCGTATAAGCCCCTGTTCAGCCAAGGTTTTTACTCCATGACAGTTGTTCTACTGGGTTCGTAGCAATATTGAAGAAAAAAATGCAATGGTTTTCAAGAACTTTCGAGGCCCCGACACAGTAACTTCAAGGACCTCGTGCGATTTTTTTAGTAGTTTGGACAGGCAATAACTTGTTCAACAACATCGTTAACTTTAATGCAAACATAAGAATACAAAACAAATCGCATTTCACTGATTTCAAACATTTGAAAGACTGCTAATTTGCCTTTCACCGCCCATCACTAAATGCACACAAGGAAGCATTTCAAGAAAGCGCTCAGTTTTTCTGCAATAGCACAATTAACTACTTGGACCTGCAACATTTGCAGTTTTTGAATACTGTTTGGTTTGACAGTGTATGGGATGTCAACTGTTGCCTCAGCTTTTCACCACCAAATAAGCAATAGTCTTTTGTAATTTCCTTTTATTGTGTCTGTAGCTCTCAATTTACTCATCACGGCTTTTCTTTGAATGCCTCAACTGTTGAGCTTCCTGCTTCTGCTCCTCCAAGTACATTTGTCGCCGGTTTCATTTGCCTAAAACTGGTATCTGCAGCTCCTTTGTAATTTCAACTTTAAGGATGTCGCTTTCCTTCTATTACCTCCACAGACAATTCTCTGTGACATGCGAAGAGTGTCACAGAAGGGGAAAAACACGCTTGGCAATGTCTGCTATGTCTAGCCAAGTGTACAAATTTAAGGACTTTCCAGTACTTCTAAAAATTCCAGGGTTTTCAATGCCTTGAAAATGGCATTTTAGAAATAATAGGTTTTCAAGGATCGCTACAAGCCCTGGGTTTTAGCACCTAAATAATTTTACAAGCTTATTTTGGCATGGAGTTCGGAAATTCATGCTTTTTAGCTAACGCTGCACTATCTCTGTACATTGAAGCCACGAGAGTGCAACCATTTTGGAGTAAAGAAAAATACTGAAAGCTTTTAATACCACTCTTTTTCTATGGAGCTTCGTATTGCCTAGTTAGGTTTACGAATGTGCCTAGTTTTGGTGGGCGTTTCTTCGACATTTTGTGTGAGAAGTAGATGACTAACCCCCGTATTCAGAAATGTATATTAAGACAAAGCTCATGCTTGACTTTATATAAACGACGCCTGGTGCGAACGTCCCCCAGACGCTCACTGCCTTTCTTTTGGTGCGTTCATGACTTGCGTCATTTAGATCAAGTCAAGCATGGGCTTCAAGTTATGATGCATTTCTGAATATGGGGGTAAGCGTGCGCAATTCCGGGCGACGCATTGTGCCATTGACACTGAGAGGAAACGGGGAAAACAAAGCTAACGCCATATACTCCTAAACTTTCGCGTACCTGTGGTGTGCGTGTATTGTGGAAGAAGAAACAGCGCAAACACCAGGACGAAAAAAAGCATCAACCACATCAGCGCTTCGTGGTGTTGTCCATGTTTTTGCGTCGTCCTTGTGTTGCGCTGTTTCTTCTAAAATGCTCAGCCAACTAGCCGGCAAGTCTATCCTGTGCATATATATTGAACACACGTATGAATGTAGATGGTCTTCGAAGCTTTTAGAACGAGCACTGCCACAGGATACGAGCAGTGCACGCGTAACAAGTGGACACATTAGTCATTTAAACATGCGTGCCAATGCATGTGACGCGGCTATCGGCATAAGCAGTCTCCAAATGCTGGAATGCATGCTCTTCAAAACGCTACCGATCCGCTGCTAATGCAGGACAACAGCTCACAGCGGACTGAACCAAACTCTATACTAATGCACTTGAAAGGAACGCCTACATGGCATAGTGAGGCACGTCGAAATGCCTGGTACTGGCGTTGCAGTTGACCACATACGAATGAAACTGGCGGAAAAAATAAACAGAAATGCTCACCAGTATACGCGCGACTTAAATTCACATACGTGGATGGTTGGCACGATACTTTGTATCCGCGTATTTTCGGAGAACATATAATGCATGGACTGGAAATGCACTCGATCGTGAGCTGAACGGCACATTTGTTATTTTCCTGGGGTGACGACAAGCCGTGAATCGTTCTCACGCCATCGTCTACGTTGTATTCCTCCGTTAGTCGTAGCAAGGAATGGAAATGATGCAAACGCAAACGTATTCCAGTACACAACAGCACAGCACACTGCAGAGAAACTCCACCCACCGCAGCAGATTCCTCAAACACATTTGTTATGTATATAACCTCTAAAAGAACACGACTGAGCGTGGTGGTTCTGTGGTGTAATGGTTAGGATGTGTGCTTTGAATTGTATAGATGCGAGTGTACGCGGGTTCGAATCCACATGATGTATAGAGCAATGTGTTGGTTCTCCATAAGTATGTGATGGTTCCCTCGACTATTGTGTTCTAATTAGATTATGCGTCTCCTGATTGTGAAATGTGCGAAGATAATTGCGGATTAAAGGGTGATTCGCTTTCTTTTTTCCGCAGTGGCGTTCGGGACGCATACGCATAGGGCGATTCCGAGCAGTCACGCCTCATGGTAGGCAGCAAATAGCCAGGAAAAAATGACTTTAAAATCCTGCATAACATAGCTCACGCCTATTCTGAAGGCCGCTTGGAATTGGGCCACTGAGTCTGAGGAGCCGCCTAGGGAACGGTGTATCAGCGACCCTAATTTGATCTGATTTCCTGCTTGCATGCGTGGCCAGGACTTCGCTAAGAGGGTATTGGGAAGAGTACTACACTCTAAAAACTAGGAAGGGTATCGCAGGAGTGAAGCGGCCGGTTCACTCTTCAAAGCGTCGTTTTACTCTCGCAAAATGTCGAGGAGAGTGAAATGCATTGTTCACTCTGTCACCAAGGAGAGAGTGAAATGTGCTTTTCACTCTCCCCTCCAGAGAGAGAGAGTAGAACTACTCTTGCGGCAATAGAGAACAAAACGTAGCGTAATCTTCTGCTTCAACTGTAGGTGGCTGGCCCCGAACATGGCAATGTATCATTCATGCACGCTGAGCAAAGAACACATCGTTTTGCTTCTAAGATGATGATGCTGTGTGGTGTTTCGTGGCGCAAGGGCCAGGTTTGGCCAAAGAGCGCCATGACAAGTGGTAATGTTAACGATGTATTATGGAAGATGTGACTTGGCTGTAAAGTGGCCTAAAAATAGTCGCTGTAAAGTGCGTAAAATCTACGTGCTATAAAATTATGGCGATGAATAATGACGAATACTATGAACATTAAAATAAGGAATGATGCATTGTTTAAAATATGCGAGATGTTAAATTGCTTACAGCACTACTGCCTCGCCAGAGCCCTTGAACCACAAGGGCCTAGAGGCATGTGCTATTCAAAATAATTATCGCAGCGGCATCCTCTGAAAAGAGGAAGCGCTACGAACGTGTGGGGCTAATAACATGCAACACTTCATCTTTCAAAGAACCTAGGACGGCGTTGGTGTCAAAGAGTGGTTCTGGGCCAAGTAACATAACAGGATGAAGGGGGATGTGGTGCCGGTATGCTAAGAGAAAATTTTTTTTTCTTTCGGATTCGGCTTCCCGACACTCTAGTAGGACGTGGAGGACGGTCAGCCTCTCCCCGCATCTACCACAGGTTGGAGGCTCGTTTCCCGTGTGTAAGAAGTTATGTGTGCGAAAAGTGTGTCCTATTCTTAGACGGCAGAATAGGACATCTGTCCGGCGGGATTTTGTTACAGGAGGCCAGAAACCTAATTGTGGCTTTATTACATGCAGTTGCTTCTAAGAGAACAGGCCGTCGCAGTTCAAAGGAACGCGTAGCGAACGCTCTACTTTTTCACTCGGATTTGCTCCACCGCGCGCGCGCGCTCAAGATCGCGGAACAACACAGCACCGGAGAAAGGTGATCCGTACAGCGAGCTGCACCGCCGCCGCGAAGGCCAGCCGAGGAAGATCGTATGTCAGCTATCTCGCGTCGCTACGAAAACACGACAGTCGTTCGTCATGCCTTGGATATAACAGCAAATCCTCCACGGTAAGTGAATTCTAACTTAGGTGCACATTCTCCGTATATGTCATGCTATCGCCACGAAGTCGTCGCTGCGCTTAGCCGACGCGATTGACAAAAGATTAGGCATACGCGCTGTGTCTCTCCATGTCAATCGAAAAAGCCAGTCGTCGCGATAACTGCATGTGTTTTATCACGTTGCCGTTGTCCGTAAGAGCTTTAAAGATCGCAAACGCTGCCAGAACTATGGTATGTTCAATAAGACGCCAGGCGAGAGGACGCTTAAAATGGTTCGTTCACCAGCCCGTGATTCCGAGCCTATGCGGAGCGTGATTAGCGTGCGTTTTGTGTGTTTGAATTTATTCAGTTGAGCAGTCTACTGTGTACGGAACGCTGTTGAACTAAGGAATCACATAACAGAAGGCGTCATTTTGCTGGCAGCATGCTTTTTTTTATAAATAAACCGCATGCTTGACGGTGTCTCGCGCAGGGGGAATCTGCGACCACTGAAGTTACGTGCAGCACCAGTGCTAGTTAGAAACTTTGCCGCAGGCATTCAGCTGCATGCTGCAAGAGGTCAATTGAGCGCGTTATCTTGAATTTACTGAAAACGCATGAGGAATCCATGTTTTATGCTGAAAAAAGTATGAACCCCATATAAGCGATCTTGCGCGCGGCGGCTACAAGCGACGCGATGGAGATGGCTGTCGCGTTCGCTCGTCGCCTACAAGTCGTACTCCGTGCGAGCGACGATATTGAGCGACGCCTCCCCGGTGTTGCCGGCATGAGGGCTGCAATCACGCGTGACGCGTGCTTTAGTAATTTACGTTGATGTATTTTACTAAAAAAGTAGCATAAAATATGTCTGGAGGTCTTGCCGTAGGTTCTTATCTGTGCACGTATAAAAATTGAATCATTTGCTCGTTCCGCGCTACAATCGGTAGTATTTGAGCGATGTACGTCTAGTTCCGGCTTCGTGCTATTGGCTAGTCGCTCATAGCACTTTCGGGCGACGAGCCATGATTTCTAGATTTCCAGAACCGAGCCATCTGTTCAAGCGACGGCCCGTTTTGTCGCTCGTCGCCGTCGCGCACTAAATCGCTCTCACAGTGTTCATCCCTAAGACTGAACTGTTTTTGCTCATGTATTGAAATGGTGTGATTATAGGTAGGTCTGGTTTTGTCTCCTGTTGCGGTTTTCGTGCATGGTGGGAAACTGAAAGGATGCTTATGTCTACGAACTCGGTGAATTGTCGAGCAGCTAGTTATGCATCGGCATCGAATATAACAGCTGCTGTGTGGAATTACAATTGCAAGGGCGCTTTGCATACGCTTATTGTTTTGGACATGCCTTTGCATTTGCTAATATGAGTTGGCGTGTCAGAGTTATGTCATATGAATAGCTAAATCAGCCTTCCTTTGGGGGTTACAAGCGTAATGTGTGCATTTTGCTATTGCATGGCAGATCAAAATGTGTTTATCGCTTGAATATTTTTAGTAGAGAAATAAAATATCAAAATAAAATGTTGCTTTAATTCCGTGTTACCAGTCTGTCGTACACAGAACAATAGGTTGGTGTAATAAACCAATAACTGCGGTTTAACTGCAACTTTTACATGCCTTCAAGAATCTAAAATGCTAGATTTCAAACTGCAGCAGTAGTCGGGTCTGTCAAAAATGAACTCCATTGTGCACCTCATACATGAAAATAAGTTTATGCCTTTTAGTAAGCTTAGATGCAGGCCGCAGTGAACTTTCTTGTTAGTATTGAAATGTGGGTAAGCTTGCCATAACAAGCCTCGTTGCCCTTTTTTATAGGCACATCCATATATCCATTGAACTGAAGGACAATATTAGAGCGCAGCTCTTTGGCGTCCGTTCCTGGGTTTCGCGTCGTCGTCGGCGTTGTCGTCGGCGTTGTCGGCGTTGTCGTCGGCCTCGTAACCAGCTCGCCGACGAATCTGCTGCTCCGCCGCCGCGCATGCGCGCTGTCGGCTCTCCGGGCGAGGGAGGATGATGGAAGGGAGGAGGAGAGACTGTGGAGGAGGGCTGGCTACACAAAAGGCTCTTTGGCGTCCGTTCCTGGGTTTCGCGTCGTCGTCGGCGTTATCGTCGGCCTCGCAACCAGCTCCGCCCCCCTTTCATCCCCCCAGCGCTAGCAGCGACCGACTGGTACCGCTTTCGTGAGTCCGCTACCGCACTCACGAAAGACGTCGTGCACTTCCTGGAACTCGCATTAACCGTCCATCGATCCACACCGATGTTAGTAGTGGGGGACTTTAATGTTGACATAAAGACAAACAGCAATTTCCTAACACTTATGCGGGAGAACATCCCGTTCCTCTCGCTCGTAACGCGTCCCACGGCTGTGACAACCTCGCGAGGCACTTGTATAGATCTCGTCTTTGAGAATCAAGCATTGGTGTACCAAGTCGAACATATATCAGACTATTTCTCCGACCACAAAGCTTCCTTCATGACTGTCAAGAACTGTTAGTGGAGTCTTTGTTAAAGGAATACGTGTGAAAAATTAAAAAAAAATTCTGTGATAGCGCATACATGTGTTGCTCGATTTCTTTGCCTCAATCTATCGAAAAGGTGAAACAGCTAATTTGCTGCGCTCAAATTTCGCATTAGGAAGTAACGTAATCGTCGGTAATTTTTTTGGTACATCATGACTTTTATGCTTCAACTGAAATTAGGTCATCGCCTTGCTTAGTTGTATGTTCACAATATACTAAAAAAGGTGTCTTCCGAATATTCTTCGAGCAAACACACAGACGAATCCTTCGTCATTGTATAAAGCTGATACACAGGGAAACTTATAATAGCAACAAGCTTCCTGCGATAGCGGGGCAATATTCGGCATGCTTCGACTAGAAGTGGCATATGCGAGGGAAAACAGAAAGTTCTTGCCTCTACTTTTTACCCCGATGTTCCTTTTCCTCAGCACCTAGCTGCATTCTGGCAAAGCTCTCATTTCTACCACCTGTATTGTGATTACAAACAAAATAATGCAACATGTTTTTTAGTATTCTTGTTCACGTGCCTGTGAATAGTTGTTTACGAGATTTTGAGAAAAATTTACGATGGTTTTTTTTTTCATCCCTACTGAGCATCATGTTTGCAGCTATAATCCTCAAATTATGGCTTCAGCAGTGGCACAACCAGGGATGGTGGAGGGGGTACACTGGGCACGTGCTTAGGATGTGTCACAAATGGTGTTTGCGATACACCAGGCTCATGACAGACCTACGATGTCTGAAAATGTCCAATATTCTATTCATTAGCAGGAGTATTCTAACATTCGTGCCGAACGAGGATGAACTGTCCGTTATTTCTTTTTTCTGTAAATCTAAAATTGAAGTTAATTTAGCAGTTGACTGTTGCAGTCATTTGGATATTTTGCATGCATTTCACTAAGAAGACTAAGAGCTAAGACTTTCTTTTATTGCCATGGCCTTGACTGTCTTGATGTTGTTTTGCACCATGCCCTTGTGTTGACTTTTACATATGATATTTTTGAGGCACCCGCTTTATATAACTCAAGAAGGCAGCTGCAAGGACACGAGGATGTGAAAGAGCCAGTGCAGCGCGACTTCGCGTAGTGCAGAGGAGCCAATGCCAAAAAATCAAAATACATTGCCATGCAATTTGGACAAGAAAACTAGTATGTGTGTATATTGGGTGTACCATTTGACCAAATGTAACCGAAATCAAGATACAGTATGTTACACCAAGATGAAAATTCTCACGTGCTCCAGGCAGTCTTAACATGGTATATTTATGTAATGTCTCCGATTGGAAAGTCGAATCAAGTATGTTCTCTGGAGACAAACACATAGCAGCAAGTGTCATTGAAAAGTTAGAAATGTGTTTTAAAAAAGCTGATTAGTTCTGAGAAGTGACTGCTTTTTGTCTTGCCTCTCAACAGATACATCCATGTGACAAAAAAATAGTGGTACAATGAAATTGCATATTTGCTTAGTGACATGATACATACTTGCAATGCGCACGGTGCCTGTGTTTACTATAAAAAGCAACAGCCCATGCTTGGTTAGGTTAGGCCCACTACAACATGCAGGCATGGGTGATTGGCGCTTTTTTTTATTTCTGTGTCGTAAGGTTTATTGACGTGCGTATAAGTGCAATGGCACGCAGTATGGCTAGTACAAAAAAGGGGGGGGGGCAGATATATGTAGCTCACTGTACACGACACAGGGCAAAGAAAATCAGTGTTCAGCAACAATGTTAAATGCCATGTACGTACATTTTACAACGCTACTCATTCGAAGCGCGCACAGGTGCATAATGAAGAAAAGTTTATCAGGGTACATAATTTAGTGCGTAATTTACACTAATTTTGCTCTAACCACAAGACATAATAATTTGAATATACTGCACGGAAAAACCTAGAGCGAATTAAATTGTGTGTCAGCTTCGTGTGTATACATATAGTCTTTCCTATGCATTAGGTTTTTCGCGTAATGCATTACCAGTTGACAGCCTATGTTATGTGTACTCTGTTTACATTACAGTTGTTTATTAGTTTACTCATTTGTTTTGCAACTGATGAAATGCCGGTGTATATATATTTTCAACATTTGACATAACCCTGTATGTTTTGTAGGGACAACCCAGGACGTGCATTTCTCAGCACCCTGTCAACTGCCAGAAGTGACTTGAACACAGGCCACCAGTAAGTGAACATCAGTTGCAATTTCACATTATGCAGTTGGCTGCTGCCTTGTACTGAGGCTTTTTTTTAATCAGATGGTGGTGTCGTTCTAATGTACATTTTGACCACAAAGGTGCGATCATGTCTCACAGAGGCATATATGGTTGCTATTCTCTGCGAGGGACGTGTTCTCGTGTTCGTGAAGCATTTGTGTTTGGCAGTATTGTCGCCCAATGAGTCAGATATAAACACTGTAACTCGCCACTGCTGGGAAGTAGTTGCGAGAAACACAATATATTATGACGCTGTAATGTTATTTCATTAATTCGAAGAAAAATTTTGCAGCAGGAAAAAAGGTTGCTCTTCCAGGTAAACATGTCTTTTTCTCACAAGTTATTTAACCAAACTGTGGATGCGTGAAATTCATGACTTATGAATAGATTTTAATTCATCCTTCAGTAATGCTTCTAAAAGAGACTAGAAATAGCATGTGACTACCTCTCCAATCAGCAGATCATACACTTACAGTCATAAGTGGTAGTTCCATGCAGTCTCGCACTCTATATAACCTTTCCGTTCAGCAGCATTGGAACTGGCGGCTGCGTTTTCAGAAGGAGGAGTGCACTTGGCACTGTATATGTATGTGTGAATTCGGTTTTCTTTGTATGTGTCGGCTCACTGACACAAACAGTGCAAAAATCAGTTGTACCATGAGGCTGATGACTCCTTCTGCTGCTAGAAATGCGGCACTTCATATTTTATATTACTGCATGACATTTAAATCAAAGCTAGCACATAAGATGATCAAGACAACTAACCGCCGTTATAGCTGTTTTCCTCAAAGAAAGCTTGTCCTTTATGGACTGTGTTAATCTGAGCTCTCCACCGATGTTTCAGTAGTATTATCCCTAAGTGAGTGAGAGATTGGGGGCAATTAATCGTGTTAGTCTTTAAGTGGTGTCCTAATTACGTGTATTTCTTCCAACAAAGTTGTCTAGATTACTTTATTGTGTAGTGTAAAGCTTATGAAACCATCAGCAACTAGTAAGTTGCTAACATGCATGTGCATTTGTCACTATACAGGTGGCACTCGGCTGTACCACTGCAGCGCTGCAGAAATTGCCAGCACCAGCGGCTTTGCAACAGCTGTTTCACAGCATGTCGGTATGTGCTAATCTATAGTTTTGTTGGGATGAGTTAGTATTACAGACCACTGCTACTCTGTATTGTGACAGATCCATATGATAAGTGATGTAATGGGCACAGCGAAAACATGTGAATGTTTTACTATGCTACATAAAAAGGCTCTCCTTTTCGTCACTGGAGCAGGGGAGAAGAGCATGCAGGCACTCCTGAATGTACATATATTTCAAAACATGAGAGAGACATATATATATATATATATATATATATATATATATATATATATATATATATATATATATCCAATTAAATTAAAATCAGGGACATTCCATCTTTCATTTTGAATTGACTTGTACAGCGCAAAAATACAACACAGACCACAGAGAAGCCCGCATGTTAACAGGTATGACACACACAATAATTCAACTGATATGATACTTCAGGTGTGCTATTTTATGCAAGGGGGAAGGGAAAGGGGATAAAACCAGAAAAAAAGAGTGGAGTGGAAAATAAAGGAATCGTGCCAAAAAGCATGAGAAACATTGTGCAGCCAGGATCGCCAGTAGGACATCTAAAAAGCACTGATAAAATTACATACAGGGCAACCTTACGTATTGTTTGTTTCAATCAACTCGGATCACATGCAGCCATTACTGCAATCAAGTTGTTTCCTTATGTCATGAGGGAATGATGCGGGCCCAAAAAACTGTTTAGAGCTGAAGGATTATGTTCCATGCTTGCCTCATTACCTGCTTTTTATCATATTATTATCAGCTGCTTATGTAAGGGACAAAAAGTAAGAGTACGAGCTTTTTCCTAATTCGCCATTCCACACAGCATGTCTTTGTGACTATATGTACATGCAGATGATCCATAGATGAAAAATATTCAGTACAGTAGAATCTCGTTACAAGATACACTTGGTTGTAAGAGACATCTGAAAATGGTTTGGTTGGTTTGCCACATTAACAACACTGTACACAAGAGTCACCTTTGTTACTAACGACTTTTTAAGTATTCACTACTTCGAAGGGACACAACCCAGACACATTCACTTCATGCACCTTGTGTGCTCCAAAGGGCGTAAAGATCACGCAATCCTCACACAGGTCAAGTGCGCATGACTCTTTAGCATGAACTAGAAAAGGAGGGCAACGAGGACAGTGCAGGGCAGAAAGTGTCGACAGTTGAAGCTGACGAGCGTCTAAGAGCACCTCAAAGGCACTGCGAGCAACAAGGCTTGCAAAGTGAAGTGTTTAACTTCCAGAAGTTAGGGAGGAAGCTAACACAATCTACAGTCACTAAAAAGCTGTGAATGTCTTCTTTAAAGGGCCCCTAAACCACCGAGGTTGAAATTTAGTTGCGGTGTTGCAGTTGTACATGTTAAGGCAACGAACACGTAGCCACGAGAATTTTTCAAATAGGTGCAGTAATAGTGGAGCTACGTGTTTGATTATCAAAAAGTAGTCCCCGATCATTTTACTCTTTCATCTGGTACACGCCATCTGGACAGTATCGTCTTTTCCTCGCCTAGTACACCTCCAAATTTTACGGGACAGGCCATCACCAATGAGCTCTGCTGCTGCCGTGCAGGCCCGTCATCCTGCGAGGGGTGGCGCTAATGACCTCGCCAATACAATGGAACTGTATTGTGACTCTAGTTAAAGAGCCTCATAGGGAGACCCTTCTGTTGGCGTTTCTGTTCTTTGCCCCCATTGGCTGCCCACAATGGCATCGCGAGCAACGCGACGAGGAAGAAGGAGTGTGTATTTGCTTGCAGGCCTTGCCGGCAGTCGTACACTTTCGTTCGACCAATCGACAGCACCGGAAACTGGTGACATCATCAGAGACAGCCTGGTGATGTCAGGACAAACTGGGGGGTGCAGGATAGGTCCAGAGAGGCGCACGGGGTCGTTTTCGTCATATTGTGGTGCTCCCACAGTGCTACGCACTGTGGCGTTTGCCGTCGTCAATTGTGACGGCATTCTGATTTTGATGCGCATGTTTACTCGAAATGTTCAAAAAATGTCAAGAAGTGGTTTAGGGGCCCTTTAAGCCACCCTGAGCAATTATTCCTTCAGATATATCTGAACATACTTTAGTGATGATGCATATTAAGGTGATCTAGTCTGGCTCCTCAGTGTTTTAAAATTTTTGGTTTCGAGAGACATGTTTCCCGTGCCTCTTGAGTATCTCTTCTAATGAGGCTTAACTGTAATGTACGCACACAATTGTGTAACTCCTCCTGCAAGTATTATTCCTTAAGCCTGGTCACTGATGTGCAAAGCTTGTGGTTAAGTTTTGATGTCCGTACTTTTTAGAGCTATGTTTATTAATTCAGGCTGTTCTTATTGGTTCTTCGATGCAGGAGACAATGCCTACGAAATTATTGGCCCTGATGACGAGAGCCCTCAAGGGGCAAACGAGATCTCTGTTACAGAAGTGAGCCCGATACCACCTGAATTTACCATGACAGGTGGCACGGCAGCAATAGATACAGAGACGGCCATGTCTACTGCAGCTGCAGCAGTGTGACAGCATCAGCAGCAGTGTCAGAAGGAACCGCACCAGGCCTGGTAGAGCAACATGTGTGCTATCACTGTGACTTTTTTTGTAGTGCATACAACTCATTTGCTCAACATACAAAAGCTTCTCACCACGACTGTGAGCCAGTGTTCTTCTGCAGCAAGTGCAAGACTAAGTTAGGTGTTATAACACAGTACAAGCATCACTTTAAAATATGCAAACCTATTACAGTTGTTGCCTCCCCAGCCAGCCCACATAGCGACAACAACTAGAACACATGGTGGGACACACCTCTTCCCCATTAGAAGATAGTAGAGACTGTCAGTGTTGTTGCTAGATTAACTGGTCTTTGTAGGCAACTAGAAGGACAACACAGGTGTCATAAGATTGTTGTTTATGTTGTTGTTGAAGAGGTAAAAAAGAAGTTTGATGCAGCTGAAGTGCCAACTGATATTGAGCAAATCAAAAACAACCACCAGAGAAAGCAACACTATCGAAATTTGGGTATCTATGTGCCGCCAACTCTGGTAAGGATGGCATAAGACAGAAGTGTGATGAAAATCACACAGACACTGCTGTTCCATCACTGGTCACAGTGAGCAGTGACTTGTAGGGCAAGAGAGTCAACTGAAACGAACAACATGGCATAGTGTCATGCTCCCATGTGACCACTTTCCATGTTATTTTGCATGATACAGCTCAACCTCCAGAAACGAGACTGCAACTTGTTTGTAAAAAGCTTTCACAAAAAATTATTCATAACACTATTAACACAGCAGTATCTTGTTTTTTTGTGAATTCGAGGTTCCCGGGTGTCCATTAATGCAAAAATTGCGGGAAAAAAAGAACATGTGTCGTACTTACACCTTTTTAACACGTACGAGTAGGACAGAACTTTTCTAGTCATGCATCTTCATCATACTATCAAGTTTTTAAATGCCTTTTATACTTATTATTACCAGTTATATCTGAGTCCATTGTATGCATTTAGCTGGTGTAAAATCAGGTCAGTTGGATCAGATGCCTTATCTGCAAGGGAGCCCTATATTCAAGAAATTTGAATTAAAATAGGTACGTTAGAGACGCAGTCTTTCAGCACTTTATTGCGTGTGGTTTAAGCATTGCTCAATACTTTTGTGGATGGCAGTTTCAACCGGCACAGCACTGCGCTTGGTCACAGTCATGTATCTTCAAAGCGGTGTTTACCATTTGTGTTGATCTGTTTGTGTATTCATAGAGCAAGTTCTTAATTAATTTTTTTCCACATTCTTGTGCTTGCACTACGCTTGTATAAGGCAGGTACAAAATGGGCGTCACTATAACGAACTGTTCTGTTGAGCTTACACTTGCAAATAATAGTGTTCAGATGGCCGCACTTCTGTGTAGGTGCACCGATAGCTTTGTGTATGTTCTCATGTTTGTATAAAGCCTATATAAGCAAGTTACAAAATGTATGTCACTAAACATTGTGATATTCTTTAAAGAACTGCTTGGTTGGTTTTACACTTGTGAATTAGTATTGAGGCGGTGGTATTTCCATGTAGGCCCACTGCTAGCTTTCTGTGTGCTCACGTGTTTGTATTAAGCTTACAAGGGAGTTACAGCATGTACATCACTAAGCGCTGTGATATATTTAAAGAACTGCTTTGTTGATTTTACACCTGTGAGTAATAGTACTCGGGTGGCACTAGTCATGTTAGGTACACAGGGACCATTTGTATACATTATGCTCATGTAAAGCAGTTACAAAGTGTATGTCACTAATCACTGTGATATTTGTTGAAGAATTGCTGTGATGGTTTTACACATGTGAATAATAGTGGTCAGAACACAGTACTTGCGATGTATAGTTGAATTTATACAGTTCCAAGACATGGGCTGTATACGTACCAAAAGAAATGTATGTCATTATATTGTTGTGATTATTACTGTTTGGATTTTATTAAACTCTAATAACATTTTTTCTTGTATCTATTGAGGTATGGCAATTTGTCATGCAACCAAACTGAGGACCTGAACTTGTGCATACAAATAAACAGCTAATTTAAGAGTATACTCCTCATATTCTGCGAAACCAGTTTAACAAATCTTGTACTACAATGCTGGAAAAATGACAGAGCTGACAGGGATGTACAGAAAGAGTTCTGCACTGGCTGAAGGACTGCCCCACACTGGAGTTGGTAATGTTGCGTTTATTGGAGTAGAACAGTAAGTGCACTTCTATTAAAAATGGGACAGTCAATGCAGAAACAAGGCAGACGAGCAGATGTGGCACATTTTTTTCAGGGCCCTCCATGCCTACTACTGCATTTCTAGTCTTCCTGTGCTCTTGGTATAAGCCCCTGTTCAGCCAAGGTTTTTACTCCATGACAGTTGTTCTACTGGGTTCGTAGCAATATTGAAGAAAAAAATGCAATGGTTTTCAAGCACTTTCGAGGCCCCGACACAGTAACTTCAAGGACCTCGTGCGATTTTCTTAGTAGCTTGGACAGGAAATAACTTGTTCATCAACATTGTTAACTTTAATGCAAACAAAAGAAAACAAAACAAATCCATTTCACTGATTTCAAACATTTGAAAGACTGCTAATTTGCCTTTCACCGCCAATCACTAAACGCACACAAGGAAGCATTTCAAGAAAGCGCTCAAAGTTTTTCTGCAATAGTACAATTAACTACTTGGACCTGCAACATTTGCAGTTTTTGGATACTGTCTGGTTTGACAGTGTATGTGATGTCATCTGTTGCCTCAGCTTTTCACCACCAAATAAGCAAGTCGTTTGTAATTTCCTTTTATTGTGTCTGTAGCTCTCGATTTACTCATCACGGCTTTTCTTTGAATGCCTCAACTGTTGAGCTTCCTGCTTCTGCTCCTCCAAGTACATTTGTCGCCGGTTCCATGTTCCTAAAACTGGTATCTGCAGCTCCTTTGTAATTTCAACTTTAAGGATGTCGCTTTCCTTCTATTACCTCCACAGACAATTCTCTGTGACATGCGAAGAGTGTCACAGAAGGGAAAAAAAAACTCTTGGCAATGTCTGCTAAGTCTAGCCAAGTGTACAAATTTAAGGACTTTCCAGTACTTCGAAAAATTCCAGGGTTTTCAATGCCTTGAAAATGGCATTTTAGAAATAAAGGGATTTCAAGGATCGCTACAAACCCTGGATTCTAGCACCTAAATAATTTTTACAAGCTTATTTTGGCATGGAGTTTGGAAATTCATGCTTTTTAGCTAACGCTGCACTATCTCTGTACATTGAAGCCACGAGAGCGGAACCATTTTGGAGTGAAGCAAAATACTGAAAGCTTTTAATACTACTCTTTTTCTATGGAGCTTTGTATTGCCTAGATAAGTTTACGAATGTGCCTGGTTTTGGTGGGCGTTTCTTCGACATTTTCTGTGAGAAGTAGATGACTAACCCGCATATTCAGAAATGTACCTTAATACAAAGCTCATGCTTGACTTTATATAAACGACGCCAGGTGCGAACGTCCCCTAGACGCTCACTGCCTTTCTTTTGGTGCGTTCACGGCTTGCGTCATTTAGATCAAGTCAAGCATGGGCTTCAAGTTATGATGCATTTCTGAATATGAGGGTAAGCGTGCGCAATTCCGGGCAACGCGTTGTGCCATTGACACTGAGAGGAAACGGGGAAAACAAAGTTAACGCCCCATGCTCCTAAACTTTTGCCTACCTGTGGTGTGCGTGTATCGTGCAAGAAGGAACAGCGCAAACACCAGGACGAAAAAAAGCATCAACCACACCAGTGCTTCGTGGTGTGGTCCATGTTTTTGCGTCGTCCTTGCGTTGCGCTGTTTCTTCTAAAATGCTCAACCAACTAGCCGACAAGTCCATCCTGTGCATATATATCGAACACACGTATGAATGTAGATGGTCTTCGAAGCTTTTAGAACGAGCACTGCCACAGGATACGAGCAGTGCACGCGTAGCAAGTTGTCACAGTAGTCATTTAAACATGCGTGCCAATGCATGTGACGCGGCTATCGGCATAAGCAGTCCCCAAATGCTGGAATGCATGCTCTTCAAAACGCTAACGATCCGCTGCTAATGCAGGACAACAGCTCACAGCGGACTGAACCGAACTCTAAACTAATGCACTTGAAAAGAACGCCTACACGGCAGCGTGAGGCACGTCGAAATGCCTGGTACTGCCGTCGCAGTTAACCACATACGAATGGAACTGGCGGATGAAATAAACCGATATGCTCACCAGTATACGCGCGACTTAAATTCACATACGTGGATGGTTTGCACGATACTTTGTATCCGCGTATTTTCGGAGAACATATAATGCATGGACTGGAAAAGCACTCGATCGTGAGCTGAACGGCACATTTGTTATTTTCCTGGGGTGACGACAAGCCGTGAATAGTTCTCACATCGTCGTCTACGCTGTATTCCTTCGTTAGACGTAGCAAGGATTGGAAATGATGCAAACGCAAACGTATTCCAGTACACAACAGCACAGCACACTGCAGAGAAACTCCACCCACCGCAGCCGATTTCTCAAATACATTTGTTATATACATAACCTCTAAAACAACACGACTGAGCGTAGTGGCTGTGTGGTGTAATGGTTAGGATGTGTGCTTTGAATTGTATAGATGCGAGTGTACGCGGGTTCGAATCCACGTGAAGTATGGAGCAATGTGGTTCTCCATGACTGTCTGATTCCCTCGACTATGGTGTTCTAATTAGACTATGTGTCTCTTAATTGTGAAATGTGTGAAGATAATTGCGGTTTAAATGTGAATTAGCTTTTTTTTCTCCGCAGTGGCGTTCGCGACGCATACGCATAAGGCCGATTCCGAGCAGTCACGCCTCATGGTGGGCAGCAAATAGCCAGGAAAAATGATTTTAAAATCCTGCATAACTTTGCTCACGCCTATTCTGTAGGCCGCTTGGAATTGGGCTACTGACTCCGAGGAGCCGCCTAGGGAACGGTATATCAGCGACCCTAATTTGATCTGATTTCCGGCCTGCATACGTGGCCAGGACTTCGCTAAGAGGGTATTGGGAAGAGTACTAGCACTCTGTTTGGGGGAGTAGAAGTACTCGGTCTGGTGGAGTGCCATTACCCCTGCGGTGAGAGTATTAGCACTGTGTGGAAGAGTACTAGCACTCCCTGTGGGAAGAGTATTATCACTCTGCAGAAGTTTACTAGCAATTCCTTGCGGTGGAGTAACAAAACTCTGTCAGGAGGACTTGACCTACTCTCTCTCAAAGAGGGTCGATCTACTCTCGAAAAAAGAGTGAAATATGGGACAAGCCGCTACTCCCTCAAAGGGAGTGCCCGGCACTCTCTTCGTTTTTAGAGTGTACTTATCCGCCCGATAGGTAACGCAGCTGTTTTTAGCGCCGATGCCTCTCATCCTTATATACTGCAATAACCTTGACGTCACGCTATTTTTCACGGCCAGCGTTCTAATCCCTTCCGCATTCTGACATCTGCGCCCGCGCACTGCACCCGTATATATTTGTTACAAATAGCTAAGTCAGTTTCTGTTGCCGGACGTCGAAAAAACTACGGGAGGTTAGTCATATTGAGCTTTCGCTGTAAAAACAAAAAAAAAAGACTATGGCGAAAGGTACGTCCGACGTCTCCCTCCAACTTTCTTTACAGTTAAGTTAGACGGATCCGGAAATTTTATGGAAGTACGTCCAACGTTTCTTATTGGTTTTCCCATGTTTCACGTTCGGCTATATCGGGCATAAGCACGCTGAACCACCAAGTAGAAGTTTCCCTCGCGTCAGTGCTTACTACAGCGAAGTTGTACACCTCTACCGTGCAAGGACATTTTCGTGTCATTGTTGGCGTGGTAAGCAAAAAACTCCCCTTACGTGGGGCGATCCCGGAGATAGTGGAAGTTCGGGCCGATCAGCGGTGAGGTGAAGCAGGCGTTAAGCGCTCCCCATACGTGCGCCGATCCCGAAGATAACGCAAAGCCGGGCCGACCTGCGGTGGAGCTGAAGCAGGCGTTAAGCACTCCCCATACGTGGGCCGATACCGAAGATAGTGTAATGCCGGGCTGACCCACAGCGGAAGTGAAGCAGGCGTTAAGCACTCCCGCCACGTGGGCCGATCCCGAAGATAGGGCAATGCCGGGCTGACACGCAGCGGAAGTGAAACAGGCGTTAAACACTCCCCCCCACGTGGGCCGATCCCGAAGATAGGACAATGCCGGGCTGGCCCGTAGCAGAAGTGAAGCAGGCGTTAAGCACTCCCCCCCACGTGGGCCGATCCCGAAAATAGGGCGATGCCGGGCTGACACGCAGCGGAAGTGAAGCAGGCGTTAAACACTGGCCCCCACGTGGGCCGATCCCGAAGATAGGACAATGCCGGGCTGGCCCGTAGCAGAAGTGAAGCAGGCGTTAAGCACTCCCCCCCACGTGGGCCGATCCCGAAGATAGGACAATGCCGGGCTGGCCCGTAGCAGCAGTGAAGCAGGCGTTAAGCACTCCCCCCCCACGTGGGCCGATCCCGAAGATAGGGCAATGCCGGGCTGACACGCAGCGGAAGTGGAGCAGGCGTTAAACACTCCCCCCCACGTGGGCCGATCCCGAAGATAGGACAATGCCGGGCTGGCCCGTAGCGGAAGTGAAGCAGGCGTTAAGCACTCCCCCCACGTGGGCCGATCCCGAAGATAGGGCAATGCCGGGCTGACACGCAGCGGAAGTGGAGCAGGCGTTAAACACTCTCCCCCACGTGGGCCAATCCCGAAGACAGGGCAATGCCGGGCTGACCCGCAGCGGAAGTGAAGCAGGCGTTAAGCACTCCCCCCACGTGGGCCGATCCCGAAGGTAGGGCAATGACGGGCCGACCCGCGGCCGAGGTGAAGCAGGCGGTAAGCACTCGCCATACATGGGCTGATCTCGAAAATAGCGCAATGCCGGGCCGACCCGCAGCGGAGGTGCAGTTCGCGATCAAGGGATCCACTTACACAGGTTCGCTGGTCATCGTTTT
The DNA here is from genome assembly GCF_038994185.2 of Dermacentor albipictus. Classification (NCBI taxonomy): domain Eukaryota; kingdom Metazoa; phylum Arthropoda; class Arachnida; order Ixodida; family Ixodidae; genus Dermacentor; species Dermacentor albipictus. Next base: position 290,921,791 of record NC_091821.1, read on the forward strand.
TTAACAGAGTTGAAGGGCACCGAATGTTTTTTGTTTCTGTTCTAGTGCACTGTGGCTGTTTCGGCGCAGCCCGCGCGGATCATGTGTAAACTTACTATTGCTGCAACAATTTCCGCATCTGCTTCCATAGCGTTGATGCGTGCTTTGAAATGGCTTTCCATTGAGTGGCCATCGATGCGATAGTATGACAACGCGTTGTTATCGCGAATGCAGTAATGATAGAATTACGCTTTGACACCGATCCACTAAGTGATTGGTGGAAATCCATTGATGTTGCACCACTTCACAATTGCGAACGTGTTCAACTAGGAAGTGCAATCCACAGATTAGCACAATCGTTAGCTAACAAAAGCATATCTTCTCCGTGCAGTTAGCTCAGCTGACCGCTCTTCGAGTGAGCCTCAGTTTTAGTTAGCGAACAGGTGCGAGTGACCGTAGTCGTAGGGTTTGCTTTTTTCGCTCAAAGGAGTTCTTTCTCTGCGTTTCCTTGGGAACTGATTTAGTCATGCCGCTATGCAGACCTCTTATAAAAAGTCAAAAATTGGTAGCGCGAGTTATGGCGCCCTATAAGTGGTTCTGCATACGTTTAAAGAAGTCGCAATTTCGCAAGGCGCGGCATTAATTGCGATACCAAATTAGCAAACAGCCATACGAAGTTAGGATAGTACTTTTATCGGCCGTATGAACTTGTAAACATTCGCTCACTAACTGAACTAAAAATCATGGTTTGAGCGCGCACAGCAAAAATGGATATATCACACTCGCTGTCGCTGGCGTGAGGAAACGCGGCAGCAGCAGCAGTGAGGGAAGTGAACTTGTCTGCCGCTTCAACGCAACCTAAGCGCCTAGAATACACAGCACGTTGCGATCCGCCGACGCACGTAGACCACCCCAGAAGATGCGGCCACGCGCAGAGTTGCTGGCGCCTCGCCTGGCAACGTCGGGTGGACCGCCCCCCGCGGGCGCGATCGTCCCACGCTTTTGGTGACGCGCTCGGACCGTGACGGCAGAAAAGCACCTGGAGTGTCCAGGTAATTCCTATCGCACTAAAACAATTTCGACCATGTCAGAAGAATACACGTGCTTCTGTACTTTGATGCGGATTCGTCGATATCAAGTACTGAATGCTGTGCAGATGAATATCTGCGCAGCATTCAGTACTTGATATCGATACTTGATATCGATACTTGATACATTCAATACTTGATATACACTTTGGCAGCAGCAGTGTTCGGAAGAGCGTTTGCCTAAATGCTCCTGCATACTGTTACAGATAACCCTGGATCCTAGGACGACACCACTATAAGCCGAGAAGCGCACGTTTTCTGAGGCTGCATTTCGACTCCGGTTATCAACTAAGAGTTATCAAGGACGGACGTCACCGGCTGGCATCACCTGGCGTGGCGCTTGCATCGACGCATCTGCTATAATGCTACGGCATCGCATCCAAGACGGCACTTTGGCAGCAGCAGTGTTCGGAAGAGCGTTTGCCTAAATGCTCCTGCATACTGTTACAGATAACCCTGGATCCTAGGACGACACCACTATAAGCCGAGAAGCGCACGTTTTCTGAGGCTGCATTTCGACTCCGGTTATCAACTAAGAGTTATCAAGGACGGACGTCACCGGCTGGCATCACCTGGCGTGGCGCTTGCATCGACGCATCTGCTATAAAGCTACGGCATCGCATCCAAGACGGCACTTTGGCAGCAGCAGTGTTCGGAAGAGCGTTTGCCTAAATGCTCCTGCATACTGTTACAGGTTAGTGGCTTTTTTGAGGGGGGTGTTATTGTGTTGCTGCCACTGCTGCTGCCAAAGGAGCGAACCTTGTTTATGTCAGTATGGAGTGTGTTGAGTGTGAACAAGAAATCTTGGATCCCAAAGAGAGTATATCTTGCATGACTTGTAAGCTTTCGTACCATGTAGGAAGCTGCGCAGGAGTGTCGGAGGCAACAATAAAATCTAAGAAATCAACCTACCAGAAATGGAAATGCCCGAAATGTAGGCTACCAACCTCACATGTTAACCAGGATGAGAAAGAAAAAGCACCGTTGACCGTAGAAGATATGTTGGTCGTACTTCAGGAGATTAACCGAAAACTTGATGTTTTGTTGCCACTGAAAGAAACTGTCGATGGAATTGAGCAATCGGTGCAGTTTATGTCCGAACAGATGACAGACCTGTTGACGCGCACAGAACAAAATGAGCGAGATATTAAAGCAATCCAGACTAGGCTCGCAAAAACAGAAATGAACAAAGAGCAGCTTGAATCGCTCAGTGTCCAACTCGATGACCTCGAGTGGCGCAACCGGAAACTGAACTTAGAAATTCATGGTGTACCACAAACGGAAGGCGAAAATCTTTTGTCCAAACTTAATGCTTTGGCTGGTGAAAGTGGATTGCCCCAGCTATCAGAACACGACATCACGGCAATTCATCGATTGCCGGCAAAGCGTGACAAAGTGCCTGGCATCATCTGCCGTTTCGCGAGACAGAGCATGAGGGACAAATGGTGGGCTTGCAGGCGGGAGTTGACCACTGCGGATGCCAATGTTCACATGTTGGAAAACCTGACCAGGCGAAATCGAGAACTGCTGAGGGAAGTGAAAGAATGGGCAAAAACAAATCAGTACAAGTATGTCTGGCACAGCAACGGCAAGATTCTGATAAGAAAGACTGATGGCGCGTCAGCAATGCCAGTGCAGCACTCTTGCGACCTTGGCAAGCTGCAATAAGAAGGGAGAATTGATTTTTTATTTTGTTTCCTGCCAAAAATGCAGACTGTAACAGAAAAGAATTATCTACTCCCAGAGAACTTCAAAGATTACCTTGGCCCGGTTTTCCAGACGTCATTCAAATGTCTTCATATCAATGCTCGATCTGTCAGACGTAAAGAAGCATATTTCGACACTTTCTTTCAACAACTAAATGTTCCCATTGACGCTATCATGATCAGCGAAACTTGGTCTACAAGTGATTATGATGTCTTTCGAATTCCTGGTTATGAGACATTTTTTCTGAATCGTTACGCTGGTATTGGTGGTGGCGTATCCATATCATTTAAGAAGAAGTGGCGGCCTGAAATATTAGAGCGATTCACAGTTTCTGTGAAAGAATATGAAATCTTAACAATGTGTTTGAACAACACTATTTTTGCAGTGTGCTATCGTCCACCAAAGGGTTGCGTAGCCATATTCTTGAATTTTCTTGAAAGCCTGATTTCATTTGCAACCAGTCAGCATTTAAACATTGTCCTTGGTGGTGACCTAAACATTAATATGTTATCGGTTGATGCATCCCAAATGAGTTTAGATTTATTGCTTAGAACACATGGACTTCTGAATGCAATCAAAATGCCAACGCGTGTTACGATCACATCTTCCTCGCTGATCGATTTGTTTATCACTAACCATGACCCTAGTATGATCACATCTGGAGTAATAATTTCTGACATCAGCGATCACTTGCCAATATTTATGTGTGTTAAAAACATGTCTAAAAAGAAACGTAGTTCAACATATTCTTTCCAACTTATATCTGAAAAAACACTGTCGACATTTAGAAACTCGGTAGAAAAGAACAACTGGAGGCCTGTCCTTTTAGAAAATGACGCCAATAATGCTTACGAGGCATTCTTAGGTATTCTGAAGCCGATTTACGAGGCCTGTTTCCCAATATTAACAAAAAAACAAAGGCGTCACAGTCGCAAACCATGGGTCACACCGGAGTTGGTGGCAAAGATAAACACAAAGAACATCCTATATCATAAGTTTATTAAATCGAGAGCTGAATGTGATCTGACAGCGTTTAAAAAATATCGAAACCGCTTGAATACTGAGCTCAAGAAAGCCAGAAACGCCTATTACACAAATCAATTCACGTCAACTTGTGGTCGTGTCGACATTATGTGGAAGCGGCTAAACGCAATTTTGGGGAGAAATAGCAAATCAGGTGAATTAAATATGCTAAATATCGATGGTGTAAGTATAACTGGAAAAGAATTAGCAGATACGTTTAATACGCACTTTATTTGCGCTTCTAGAAATCAAGTCCCGCATAACAATCTCAGTGATGTCGTTCATATAAGCGACACTATATTTCTCAAACCGGTTGAAGAAGCAGATGTAACGGCAGCCTTCCACGAACTAAACAATAGCACATCCATTGATATTGATGGCCTCCAGATAAAGCCTATACGGTATATTTTTGACCTTATTTTACCACACATCACGCATATCTTAAACCTTTGTGTCAGTACCGCTGTATTTCCTCGTAAAATGCAGATTGCACGTGTAACAGTTATCTTTAAAAAGGGTGATAAAAACCAGCTCGGGAATTACAGGCCAATATCTATCTTACCCGTGTTTTCTAAGCTACTAGAAAAAGTAATACTTAGAAACTTTTTGCAGTTTGAAGAAAAACACAAAATTATAACAGCAGCTCAGTATGGCTTCCGTAAGCACCGCTCTACTGAACTTGCACTATTAGATCAACGAGAATATATATTGAACGAACTCGAACATAATAGGATAGTCATTGGTATTTTTCTTGATTTTTCGAAGGCATTCGACTTATTAAACCATACAATACTTCTTCGTAAACTTGAGCGTTGTGGCTTCCGCGGCCATGCACTATCGCTTGTGCAGTCATACCTCATGGATCGCAAACAGGCAGTAGCAATAAATGGTCTCCTCTCAGATATGCAATCTGTAGGCTGTGGCGTTCCACAAGGTAGCATTTTGGGTCCATTTCTGTTTAATCTTTACATCAATGACATTGTACATGCAACTCCATTCGTTAAATTTATCATCTATGCTGACGACACCAGTATTTTTCTTGCCGGAGATAATGCAGCCGAACTCACAGATACTGCAAACAATGCACTGAAGCAAATAGAAAACTGGAGTAGCAGAAATGCGTTGCGGATTAACACAGCAAAGACTAAAGTCGTTGTTTTCAGAGGTAGAAACAAGAAGGTCCGTCTCACTAAGAATATATTCCTTCAGTCCGTACCCTTAGAAGTTGTGCCTTCATTTAAAACATTAGGTATATTATTTAATGAAAGAATGTCATGGGATGATCATGTTAGCTTTGTAACAAATAAATGTTCACGTATTATTGGTCTTCTTTACAAGAACCGTGAGATACTACCGCGAAATGTAATGCTAATGCTATATAATTCATTGATACAATCGCATTTCAGCTATTGCCATTTAACCTGGGGTGCAACAACAGCAGGCAATCTTCAGAAACTACACTTGTTACAGAAAAAATTTCTAAGAATTGTTGAAAATGTTCCGCATACCTACCATACGGCCGCACTTTTCTTAAAGTATAACTTACTACCAATTACTAAACTTTACGACTATCGTCTGAGCAAGTGTGTGAAAAACGAGGTGTTGAAGAACATATCTTTTCTATCAAAATTAGCTGGTTTAGAAAAACGAGATGCAATGTACAGCACAAGAAACATAGCACAATGGAACGTAAAAACATACAGAACTTTCTATGGTAATCAAACATTAGAAAATAAACTACCACGACTTCTTAACAAACTCGCACAAAACGATATTGATCTCCAAAACACAACACGCCACAAACTGTTCGAGTATTTTTTACACTACACCTAACCTTTTTTATTTTATTTTTTTTTTTCTGTGATTTGTCTACCCAATTCTTCTTTCTTTCACCATCATTGTAAGTTTTCTTTCCAGCCAGGACAATGCTGTTGATTTTATGCTGACTACTGTAACCGGATAACAACTCTGCTATATGTATTTTTTTTTTTTCTCCTTTGTTATCTGTATTTCCTGTATTTTCTTTTCTTTTTCGTGTGTGTGAAAAAAAAAAAGGGGAAAGAAAAACAACCACTGTATTGCTGTCAAAGTGGGGGCCCGTGGCCTTGTCAAGCTGTCCAACGGCAGCTTTTACTACGGGTCCCCGCCATCATCTGTACCATGGTGGCAAAATAAAATTTGAATTTGAAATTTGAAACATGATCGAGGATAAACGTACAATAGTTCGGGAGTAATCAGTGCCGCCGCGGCGGTGCTCGCTTTTCTAACGAAGCATGCAGTGGCTGCTGATGGAATAAAACTTGTGCAGAATGTACGTAAAGCGTACACGAATTGGTTTTGAGAAACGCCGTAAACAAAAATTATGTTAGCGAAAGCTCAACAGTTTGCAGTCAGCTGTTCGTATTGCGCGCACACAAACTATCGCAAGTCAGCCGTTTTATTAGCATTGCGGTGAAATCTGTGATACGCTGGGTATTTGGGCGGCTACCCATTGCACTAAATACTCTTTCGTCAGCGGCAGTTGGCCATTGTCTGTCTCTATGGTTGCCTGACGTAGCAAAAGCGTTTTGCCACTTTCATCTGAAAAGACTGCAGGAAACTGCGTCATCACTGCTACCGGCACATGCATCGGACCGTCGGGTCACGCGTGTCTTGCACCGTCCTTACATGTGCTACGCAGCACATGTAAAAACAACGGAACAAAGGTGTCATTGAAACAGCGTAATAAACTTATACGTACGGCCCGACGGTGGATTATATCAGACTATCAAGCGGCCATATGGACGCGCTGCTTGCTGTCATTTGCCTTTATCAGATTTAGGTGGCGAAAATGTTTGCACCACTTCAGAAACACTCCTGAAAATGCTAAAAAAGAGACTTAACTGTGGAAAAACAAGCTCAGACGAAGCATCCAACGCGCACGGTAGCCTGGCAAACAGAAACGTTACCTCAAGCCCACGGCGGAGACTTGCAAGGTTTTATTTATAGCTGTTATACGAGCATTATTCACTGTCTCGAATTGATAAGGCCTTTGCTCCATTATTTTTGTTGATTTTAGCATTTCGAGGGCCAATTCTTGCTCGTTCTACGTACATTCTAATCTAACCTGATGTCCTCTAACGTTGTTACCGCGTAGATCCGATGCTAAACGCCACTTGCGTTAGAACAAAGAGCCCTCCGCCGCGCTAGCACTGATTGCCGTCGAAATGCGCGACAGCATGCACTCCTCCGTCTTGCTCGTGCAGGTTCTCAGCTCGGCCGAGAGATGACGAGAAGGTATGCGTGTATGAAAATTCGCTGTTCCGCCCGAAACGCGAAGTGCCGATTGCGATAGCAAATTAATAGATAGCTGTACGAATTAAGGATAGTAGTCTTATCGGCCATATAGTCTTATAAACACTCGCTTACTAATTAAATTAGCAATGATAGAATATGTAAGCGCGGCTCAGTGAGGACTCAGACTGCCCTGTCCCTGCGTGTCTGCTTCTTAATTTCTACGTCCTTGTTAAGTCGCGCTTACCCATTCTATCATGAATTCAAAACAACTAACCCGTGAACCAGGCACGTACCCAGGGTGGGGCCCGGGGGCGCCCGGCCCCCCCCCCCCCCTCCCCACCCACGCCACCACTCCTCACACATTCCTAAAGCGCCGCCAGATCAATGTTGAGACTTCGCAGCTGTTCATCGGTCAGCATTATGCTGCCTTTTTCACTCCTTTTATATGGCGGTAGTTATCGGTATCTCTTGTAATGTGAAGGACAGTTTTCTCCTGGATTCCGCACCCGCGCGATTAACTCGAGATGCGTTCAGTTGTCACCATCTATTCAACCGTCACGCGCATAGCTGTTGCTTTTGTTAGTTCAACCTTCTTTGTTTAGGCTGATCCTGGGACCAGGAGAGGGATGCGGCTGTTACTCAGATGTGTACTCTCATGGAACGAGTTGCAGCCGGAGAAAACGCCCATTGCGTTTAACTTATCCCTTTGCTTCATTGTTTCCTTCAGTTACGGCTCGCCGTGACGCTGGCAGATGCCCGGAACCAAATACACGTGATATGGGTTAGATAAGGTGGGAAATAAAATAATGCGAAAGAGCGTCCATCATGGAACCCTGCAATAACCCTTAAACCCATAAGCAAGATGACTGTCACCCGTTACCTCGTCTGTTTTTCCCTAACTGTATAGCGCTTTTCGTGCAAAATTGGCAACTGGAAACAAAAATCGCAAGGAGTTGAGTAATTAAGCGATCTACTAAGGGAGATCGAGAGCCAAGGAAATAACGAAACTGCAAGCAAAAGCGAATAGTAAAAAAGTTAACCTTTGTTTATGAGAATATTTATGGATCAACATCTTTTTATTTAAAAAGGAAGTAGAGAAAACGCCGCCGGAAGTGCAGAACAATTACTTGTTTTGAATGACGCTTCTACAGTTATCGGTCGAACCGCCTCACGTAGCCACTTCTCTCCTGTGCTTATGTGGGTGTTTTTCTAACCTTCTGCAGTGAGCGCAGTACGTCTTGAATAGCAGAGTCCTGCGCTCTACGCGGTTGTATGGGACTGGCGGCCGCACAGCGTTACGCAATTCGTGGGAACTGTCAAAACTGATCAACCAGGCGAAAATAACTGATATTCGAAACTATAACATGAGAAAGACTGAAGAAGCCGTAAAAAATGAACGCAGCCTGAAATCAGTAAAAAAAGAAACCTGGCATAGGACAAACCATGATGTATGCACTAAAAGAAAAGAAGGATAATATCATCAGCAATCTCGAAGATATAGTAAAAACAGCGGAAAAATTCTAAGCTGACCTGTATACTGTACCCAGAGGAGTCACGATAGTTCACTTAGAAACAGTAATGAACAGGATACAGAAACTCTCCTATAACTAGCAATGAGGTCAGAAGGGCCCTGCAAGACATGAAACGATGAAGAGCGGGAGGGTAAGGTGGAATAACAGTCGATTTAATCAAAGATGGAGGAGACATATTGCTTGGAAAACTGGCGGCTCTTTATACGAAGTGTCTATCGAGTGCAAGGGTCCCAGAAAACTGGAAGAATGCAGACATTATACTAATCCACAAAAAAAGGAGACGTTAAAGAATTGAACAATTATGGGACCATTAGCTTGCTGCCAGTATTATATAAAATATTTACCAAGATAATCTCCAATAGAATAAGGTTAACACTGGATTTTGTCAACCAAGGGAACAGGCTGGCTTCAGGAAGAGATACTTTACCATGGATCACATCCATGTCATCAATCAGGTTATCGCGAAATCTGCAGAGTACAATAAGCCTCTCTGTGTGGCTTATATAGATTACGAAAAGGCATTTGATTCAGTAGAGATACCAGCAATCGTAGAGGCACTACGTAATCAAGGTGTACAGAACGATTACGTAAAAAGCTTGGAAAATATTGCTACATGCGTAAGGCATTTGTTTGTTGGAACGAGGCGCGTAGGCGCCATAACTCAAGAAAAGAGGAGGAAGAACGAACTGGGCTCGCGCTGTGAATCTAACCGATCAGCGCTGCCACCTTTGTAAATATAATCTGTAAATAGTTTCTCGTTTTACTGACTCGTCTTTCGCGTTAGAATATCTACAGAGGTTCTACAGCTATCTTAATTCTACACAAGGAAAGCAGGGAGACACCTATATAGAAAGGGGTCAGACAGGGAGACACAATTTCTCCAAAGCTATTTTCTGCGTGCTTGGAAGAATTCAAGCTATTAAACTGGGAAGGCTTAGGAGTAAAGATCGACGGCCAATATCTCAGCAACCTTCGGTTTGCCGATGACATTGTTCTATTCAACAACAATGCAGACGAGTTACAACAAATGATTGGAGACCTTAACAGAGAGAGTGTAAGAGTGGGGTTGAATATTATTATGCAGAAGATGAAAATAATGATAAATAGCCGGGCAAAGGAACAAGAGATCAGGATGGCCAGTCGGCCACTAGAGACTGTGAAGGAGTACGTTTACCTAGGTAAATTATTCAGAGGTAATCCTGATCATGAGAAGGAAATTCACAGAAGAATAAAAATAGGTTGGATCGCATACGCCAGACATTGCCAGCTCCTGACTGGAAGCTTACCACTATTATTGAAAAGTAAGGTGTGGAGTCAGTGCATTTTGCCGGTGCAATATGTCCAGTGCCAATGCATTTGCCAGTGCATTTCCCAGTGCATTTTGCCAGTGCATATGGGGCAGAAACTTGAGAGCAAGTTAAGGACCAAGCAAAGAGCGATCGAACGAAGATTGCTAGGCATAACGTTAAGAGAGAAAGAGAGTGGTTTGGATCAGAGAGCGAACGGGTATAGACGATATTCTAATTGACATCAAGAGGAAAAAATTTAGCTGGGCAGGTCATGCAATGCGCTGGTTATATAACCGTTGGACCATTAGGGTTACACAATGGGTACCAAGAGAAGGGAAACGCAATTGAGGGGACGACAAAACACTAGGTGGAGCGATGAAATCAGGAAATTTGCGGGCGCTAGTTGGAATCGGTTGGCGCAGGACAGGGCTAATTGGAGATCGCAGGGAGAGGCCTTCGTCCTGCAGTGGACATAAAACATGATGATGATGATGATGATGATGGAGGTGGTGGCCCCCTCCCCCCCCCCGAAAAAAAATCCTGGGTGCGTGCCTGCCGTGAACGTGTTTTATCTAAATTAACCAGCATGGTGCCACGCTTGCAAAGGTAAACCTGAGCACATCTCGCGAAATGACAGCGGAAGATTTCTTTGAAAACGGTGTAGTTAGAAGCCGCGGCAAAAGCCACTAGCCAATTGACCTTCTTGGATCTGAAGCTTCGACGCAAACGAAACGTCGAAAGCACAGCGCATACGAAGCTACCGTCACTACGCGCATGCAAACGTCGCAGATCGCTTTGAAGAGGAGGCCCGCGCGGGCGCGCACTTCGGCCACGTCGCAGATTGCTTCCAAGACACACGAGCGCCGGCAACGCGTCCCTACGGCGTCAACTACGGCGTCCGCGATTCGCGTGGCCACCGCCGTAGTGGACGCCGCAATGTCTCCACTCTGTGCGGCGGGCGAGGATGACATCGAGACACCGTGGCAGCCGCCGGAGAAGAACCCACCCTCCCTCGCCTGACCCCCCTTGCCACAGGAGAGGGCACGCATCGGGGCTGCACGCGAGATGGGACCCCGGCTCACGTCGCACGGAACCTCACGGCGACAGCAGAAAGGCGCCCGAAGTGTTGTCCACATAATCACAATAATGAGCCCGGTAGGTATTTTAACCGCTGTATAACTGAAGTTACTGCCAAGTTTATGGATCCGCCGTAGGTGGCCAATTGGATTGTTCGCACGTGCGTCCGACATAGCTTCAGGCACTTCGAAAAAAATACGATGAAAACGTTCCTTGGGTCGTTTCTTTCTTGGCTTTAGAAATAATGACAATAGAATTAGTCTAAGTATAGCACTAAGGATTATTGTTAAATCTATCAAAAGACCCATTTGACTTAGGGGTAAGGCGAAATAAGAGGCGTCGAGCGGGTATAAGTTGGCATCGCCTAAAAAAAAAAGAACGCCGCATATTCCAAGCAAACGACGCACTTGGAGCAAGTACGTTGATCCGCCAAGCATAATTGTAGTTATTTATTATTTATTTATTTACAAATACTGCATGACTGACTTGACGCAAGCAGGACAGGCGACACAGAATAAATAATAAGAAACCTCAGAACATAAACACAGAAAAAGTAAAATGCGCATAAAATGCACGCAGTAATACACACACTGGTTGTTTCAGCAAACTCGGTCCCTTTTTTTAAGAATTCGTCGTTTGAGTTACAAGAACGGAACCAGCTTAATATTGTTCACTGTGCTCTTCAGCAACGCACAGTATGTTTTACAAGAGCTTATGTAACTAATTAGCAAAAATTATTTGTTAAACTTTAAAGCATTGGTTTAAACGCAAAATCTTCAATGCAGAAGTTGTAGAGTCTACTATAAAATATCTAAATCATTTCTTTTCATGATGGTAGCTGCTGCGGTTTAAACATTTCCGGGCTAGAAAGAAAGCGCGCGAGCTTTCTAAACCAACACGTGACTTGTACATTGAAGATATTGGCTTTTCATCAATGCTTTAAAAACTTGGTTGTTAATTAATTACCTAAACCCATGTAAACAATACTTTGAGTTGCTGAAGAGGACATCAAACAATATTCAGTTGGTTGCATTCCTCTAACTCGCGCGAGGATTTATTTCGGTTTGTCCCGATTTAGTCTAAACACCCTGTATAGATATTGAGATTCGAAAACCATGCTGAAATTCACTGAGAAAGGACTCACATGCTAGAAATGTTATTCGACTGGTAAATATGACGTGGTCTGGTAATTTACACTATATAATTGTTGGACACATCGGGATATATAATGAGAAGGAGGAATAAAGTTTATTGAACAGTTAATTCATGTGACTGGCGGAGGCCCTCTGTTCAGGGCTCCACTGGATCACGGAGCTTGGTACGGGAGGGCCATTTGGCTCCCCTGGTTCTCGCTTGCGCCTCCCACTGCGTGCAAAGTCCGTGAACTCTAGAAGGGGTGAATTGACGTTATTTGGTCTAGCCGTACATTCCCATGTGCCGTGAGCCAGCGTGGGCTTTCCGCCACACCATGTGTAACTGTACCGGGTGTTTCTTGGATAAGAAAGTTAAGTCTGCGTACGAGTTGGTTTGTAGGTGATGCCAGTGCTGGCTTGTCGTCTGTTTGGTTTATTGTGCGGAAGGCCGTAGGTCCGTCTCTCCCTGCTCTGTCTTTCTAGTATATCACGCACCGTGGACCGAGGTTTCGCTAGGGTTCTGACCACCGCTCTGTCGTTGAATTCTCGAGCTAGGCGGTCTACCGTTTCGTTCACGCCCTGTCCATTGTGCGCCGGGCACAACGTAATGCTGTGGTCCATGTCAAGGTGTCGGCTGAATATATTGTTGGTGCTGAGTGGCAGTATGCCTCGCATGAAAGGTCGACACGCCGCCTGCGATTTTGTAAGCACGTGAGCTGTCTGACCCTTCAATTTTGCGCCTTCTAGGGTCGGCGCTATTGCTGCGGTCTCCGTTGTGCAGATCCAGATCGAGATCGGTTATCCTGGTGATTACTTTGGTGGCGGCAATTGCGTAGCAGTTGTTACGGGCATTCGCACTTGCCTCCATGTAGTAGGTGGCCGGGTCCCTGCCAAAACGCTTCTGCAGGGCCCTCGTTCTCGCCTCGCTGTGGCCTGCGTGGTACTTAGCACTCACATTTCCGGGAATGGGGGAAACGCAGGTGTGTTCTCGCATCAGCAAGTGTTCTTCGTCTCCGCAGAACAAAGGACGAGTGTCCGATCCGACTCGTTGGAGAATAGGCCAGCCGTGACCCGTACAGCTCAGTCGTTTTCTTTGCGATATGAGAAAGGCAGGGGAATGTTGTTCATGGCTGTTGTAGATCTGCAATGGCTCCAGGCGCGCCGTGCTGGCTTTGCTAGGGGGTCCCAGAGCAGGTTTATTCGGAGTTCTGATAAGTGAGTCCACCTGCTTCATTTCAGTTTTATTAAGTTTTCGGACTGGGAGGCCGTAAGTGATGCGGCTAATCGCGAAGGCGTGCAATAGCCTGAGGGTTTCTTTCTTCGTGGGCCCGTTGCGGCTTCATCCAAGTCTGCATATCGCACGTGCCACGTCCTTGACAGTTGGGTTTAGGTTTCCAATTGTGCCATTGACGTTTCTATTCTCTTGGATTTGTACGCCAAGCACTCGCATGTGGGTGACTTCGCGAATGGGTCTATTATCAAGACGTAAGTCTATTCTTGGGGTGGTTGCTTTCTTATGACGCTTGCGTACTTTGATAAAATGCGAATTATCGCATGCACCAGTCACGCCCACATGCTTGGGGGCCAGTTCATCTATGAACTGCTGTAATAGGTCATTTTTCTCTCCGTAGGAACGCAGGTGTGCCCAGGGTGTTCTGTCGCCTCCATAGATTGTACATCCGAGGTCGGGTTATGTTTCGAGTTCGAGGGCCAGTCGCCTCATCCCGAACTTGAAAAGAAGTAGTGACAAGATTGAGCCCTATCAAGTCCCTCGAAAGGGCTTTGCAAAGATGTCAGATCACGTAGAGCCTAAAGGAATCGTCGCTTTCCGCTCGCGTAGGAAACTGAGGACGTGCCGAAATAGCCTTCTTCTGCAACCTATGCCCTCCAGACCTTGGAGGACAATTTTGTGAGAAATCGTTTCAAATGGTTTCTTGATATTGGGGGCCAAACCTATTCTTTCTTCTTTGCTTTGTCGTGGTCAAGAGCTTCGTCTTGGAGTATAAAGAAGGCGTCCTGTGCCAAAACGTGTGGCCGAAATTCGAGCATCACTTCGGGAAACAGTTTGTGCCGCTCAATGTAGTTGTTCAGTAGGGTTTGCATCACCTCCTGAAAAGGCTTCCCTGCCCACGACGTGAGCGATATCGGTCTCAGGGTATTCTCTTGGTTAACACGGAGGGGTGGACGAGCTGGTGATTGAACATGTTCCTGAGGGCGGACAGTGCAACCAGGACGAAAGACCAAAGTAGGTACACCATACGACCGCACACTAATAATTGGTTTATTTTTTCAAACAAGGAAAAATATACAAAATATATAACACGTGTAAGGTGACGCTTACAAGGGTGAAAGCGTGTTGACCTATCTTGCCATTCAAAACTCAGTTCCTTTGTCCTGCAGAGTGATAGAAGTATGGCTGACACATACGCCTAACTTTAAATGCATGAAGTAGGCATCCGAAATCTCGCGGTTGATTTGACTCATATTTTTGTGCAATATTTTGGTTTGCTCAAACAAAGGTTTGCATAAGCAATCTAAACAATGCGAGACAAGATTCGAGCCTGTTCTATTCCTGATCGCACCTTGGTGCTCCATAAGGCGGAGGTTTAGGCAGCTCAAAATGCTTTTTGCCGCACGAAAGTGGAATGACGTAGACCATTCCAACCGAGCAGGCCACATCCTTCCCTTACTGTTTGACGCGGCACACAGCCTTCGACGCCTATTTAGGTCTATTGACAAAAGTGCAAATCTTGTTTAACGAGTTCTTTGCTGAAAAGACTACTTGAACACCATATTTATTCGCCGTCTTTTTTAGGCAATGCCCCATCTGATGTACATAAAGGTTGACTGCATATTTTTTATTTCGGTCTACGGCGAAACGAATGAGTCTACGTGAAGGATACGCTTTATCACTGTTCCCGCTGTTGTACCCTCTGCTCCAACCGCAACCGTTGGGTACATCACCTTTCACCTCTTGGACTAGTCGATACTATCGACGACGTCAGCACTCGCTGATGATTTAAACGGCCGGCCGTCGTGTCTACTCTTCAGTGGCCAGGAAAGAGCGGGTACCATGCAATCGCTTGTGATTTTTTTCGGCTTGATTGTGTAGGTTTCCTCTCTCCTCTGCGCGTGGTCATGCGCTTCTTCTACGGCGCCAACGAATGGGTCTACGTCGAAGATTTTTGTCGCGGTTGGCGTTGTGGAGTCCTCTGCTCCAGCCGCAACCGTTTGGTAGCTCACGTTTCACGTCTTGGACTTGCCTATACCTCCGTCGACGTCAGCACTCTCCGCTGATTTAAACGCCCAGCCGTCGTCTCTCCCTTTCAGTGGCCAGGAAAGAGCGGGTACCATGCAATCACTTGTGATTTTTTTCGGCTTGATTGTGCAGATTTCGCCTCTCCTCTGCGCGTGGTCCTGCGATGCTTCTACGGCGACAAGGAATGGGTCTACGTCGAAGATCTTTGTCGCGGTTCGCGTTGTGGAGTCCTCTGCTCCAGCCGCAACCGTTTGGTAGCTCACGTTTCACGTCTTGGACTTGCCTATACCTCCGTCGACGTCAGCACTCTCCGTTGATTTAAACGCCCGGCCGTCGTCTCTCCCTTTCAGTGGCCAGGAAAGAGCGGGTACCATGCAATCGCTTGTGATTTTTTTCGGCTTGATTGTGCAGATTTCGCCTCTCCTCTGCGCGTGGTCCTGCGATGCTTCTACGGCGACAAGGAATGGGTCTACGTCGAAGATCTTTGTCGCGGTTCGCGTTGTGGAGTCCTCTGCTTCAACCGCAACCGTTTGGTAGCTCACGTTTCACGTCTTGGACTTGCCAATACCTCCGTCGACGTCAGCACTCTCCGCTGATTTAAACGCCCGGCCGTCGTCTCTCCCTTTCAGTGGCCAGGAAAGAGCGGGTACCATGCAATCGCTCGTGATTTTTTTCGGCTTGATTGTGCAGATTTCGTCTCTCCTCTGCGCGTGGCCATGCGGTGTTTTTACGGCGCCAACGAATGGGTCTACGTCGGAGATCATTGTCGCGGTTCGCGTTGTGGAGTCCTCTGTTCCAGCCGCAACCGTTTGGTAGCTCACGTTTCACGTCTTGGACTTGCCAATACCTCCGTCGACGTCAGCACTCTCCGCTGATTTAAACGCCCGGCCGTTGTCTCTCTCTTTCAGTGGCCAGGAAAGAGCGGCTACCATGCAATCGCTTGTGATTTTTTCGGCTTGATTGCGCAGATTTCGCCTCTCCTTTGCGCGTGGTCATGCGATGCTTCTACGGCGACAAGGAATGGGTCTACGTCGAAGATCTTTGTCGCGGTTCGCGTTGTGGAGTCCTCTGCTCCAGCCGGAACCGTTTGGTAGTTCACGTTTCACGTCTTGGACTTGCCTATACCTCCGTCGACGTCAGCACTCTCCGTTGATTTAAACGCCCCGCCGTCGTCTCTCCCTTTCAGTGGCCAGGAAAGAGCGGGTACCATGCAATCGCTTGTGATTTTTTTCGGCTTGATTGTGCAGATTTCGCCTCTCCTCTGCGCGTGGTCCTGCGATGCTTCTACGGCGACAAGGAATGGGTCTACGTCGAAGATCTTTGTCGCGGTTCGCGTTGTGGAGTCCTCTGCTCCAGCCGGAACCGTTTGGTAGTTCACGTTTCACGTCTTGGACTTGCCTATACCTCCGTCGACGTCAGCACTCTCCGTTGATTTAAACGCCCCGCCGTCGTCTCTCCCTTTCAGTGGCCAGGAAAGAGCGGGTACCATGCAATCGCTTGTGATTTTTTTCGGCTTGATTGTGCAGATTTCGTCTCTCCTCTGCGCGTGGTCATGCGATGCTTCTACGGCGATAAGGAATGGGTCTACGTCGGAGATCATTGTCGCGGTTCGCGTTGTGGAGTCCTCTGCTCCAGCCGCAACCGTTTGGTAGCTCACGTTTCACGTCTTGGACTTGCCAATACCTCCGTCGACGTCAGCACTCTCCGCTGATTTAAACGCCCGGCCGTTGTCTCTCTCTTTCAGTGGCCAGGAAAGAGCGGCTACCATGCAATCGCTTGTGATTTTTTCGGCTTGATTGCGCAGATTTCGCCTCTCCTTTGCGCGTGGTCATGCGATGCTTCTACGGCGACAAGGAATGGGTCTACTTCGAAGATCTTTGTCGCGGTTCGCGTTATGGAGTGCTCTGCTCCAACCGCAACCGTTTGGTAGCTCACGTTTCAAGTCTTAGACTTGCCAATACCTCCGTCGACGTCAGCACTCTCCGCTGATTTAAACGCCCGGCCGTCGTCTCTCCCTTTCAGTGGCCAGGAAAGAGCGGGTACCATGCAATCGCTTGTGATTTTTTTCGGCTTGATTGTGCAGATTTCGTCTCTCCTCTGCGCGTGGTCATGCGGTGTTTTTACGGCGCCAACGAATGGGTCTACGTCGGAGATCATTGTCGCGGTTCGCGTTGTGGAGTCCTCTGCTCCAGCCGCAACCGTTTGGTAGCTCACGTTTCACGTCTTGGACTTGCCAATACCTCCGTCGACGTCAGCACTCTCCGCTGATTTAAACGCCCGGCCGTCGTCTCTCCCTTTCAGTGGCCAGGAAAGAGCGGCTACCATGCAATCGCTTGTGATTTTTTTCGGCTTGATTGTGTAGATTTCGCCTCTCTTCTGCGCGTGTTCATGCGCTGCTTATGCCGCGCCAAGAAATGGGTCGACGTCAACGACCCGCTTTATCTCCGTCGCCGCTATTGAACCCTCTCTTCCAGCCGCAACCATTTGGTAGCTGCCGTTTCATTTCTTGGACCAGGTGATTCTGTCGTCTATGTGAGCACTGGCTGCTGACTTAAAAGCCCGGCCGTCGTATGTCCCCTTGAGTGGCCACGAAAGTGCGGCAACCATGGGATTTGATGTGAATTGTTTCTGCTTCATTGTGCAGGTTGATAACAAGCCCGTCTTTGTACTCAAAGCGTTCTAGTAATATATGCCCGCTACTTCTCCCCGCCCCAATTGTTAGACATGAAACTGCTTCTGAGTGCATTCATGTCCTTAAGTTGCAGTTTTCCGGGGATGTTGAACTGAATCACGGCACGGACGAAAAGGTGCTAGCAGATATTTCCAGCCCTTGTGCTAAAGTTGACTGTCTCACGCGGAGCTTCTTGGTGTTCTAAACCAAGTTCAGATCAATGCAACTTTATTAGAACTAAACTATTCGTTCTTTCTACCAGGCGTTGAATTCAAACCAGCATGTTCCTTAGTTTGCGCAGAAAGTAAGCATGGCTGTAGGACGCTGGATAGTTGCACCTAATTCCTCACTTGACGAATTGGAAGACAGGTCTTGTCGATATAATTTGATCTTGTAGGGGATTCCCGACAGTCCTTCTGATAAAAGGGCACAAAGAGAAAAAAAATATCAGACATTATATCTCAGAACCTCCACTCTTACCTTTCATATGAAGAAATACAACGCGCCCCCAGGCTCGGCTCCTATGTTTCAAATACGTGCCAGCTATTAGTGTGAAGTTTACATCATCAAAGGTAAGAGAGAAAATTTTTTTCTCTGAAGAAGCAGTTTGCCTTCAAAGGTTTTCGTTAGCAAATACCTCTTGAGGGCAACTCAAGACTGCCCGTGAAAGGCTGCTTGAATATTGTACAAACTCTGCACAGCCATTCTCGCTACGCGTAAACAAATTAAATATTAAATGTGTCTATTGCCATGTGACTGACCGTGTGTGCGAACTTGACAGTGGCGATCCGCACAACACCGGTAACATTGATTATGCTTCCTGCATCCTTGCGCAAATGCCGGCAGCTCACGCGCACTATCAACGTAGCTAGCATGACTGCACCCATCCAGTCAGCTGTCCCTTTTATGTTTTAATGTAGGCAGTCTGTAAAACAAACGCGACTGTTTATCATCGATAATCGACACATGTTCCGCGGATATTGTACTACTAAGTGAAACGTGGCGTTTCTAGGCAATAGCCGACCGTGAAATACTGCATTTCGAATCAAAGTACAAATTTCATCATTCTGATCGTTCTGGTCGTCGAGGCGGTGGTGTAATAATAGCGGTGTGGGATACCCTTGTTTCCAATGTTAATTTGGTTGACAGTAATTTATTATTGCATGTATATTTATAGGGCGTAAAAGGCTCACCTTTAGCGTATGTTACAGACCACCTGTGTGGATGCATCACATTTTGTCACAAGTGCACGATGTTCTAAATAAGGCAACTGCAATTTCCCAGCTGCACTTTATTTATTTTCTGCGACTTTAATTTGCCTGCTAATAATTTGACTACTGACCAGCCCAGCCTCGTGGCAAATACGATGGAGTGTTTGTGATTTTGAAGTATGTGTCTGGATTTCAACCTCGGGCAACTTGACCTTCAGGAGACCTGCTGCTCACCTCAAACTGCTATTGTACTAGATTTGGTGCTTACGACAACTGCAGAGCTCGTTTCAACCCTTGTTTCCAACCCAGATCAAGCTACAGAACAGGCGTTCGGCTTTAACTCAGGAAGAGGACCTTAGTGTTGAAGCAATGAATGACAATCTTGTGGGCATCATTAAGGAGTGTGCAATGGAAGTCAGATGTAACTCCGTTAGGCAGCATACCAGTAAACTATTGTAGGAGACGAAAGATCTGATCAAGAAACGCTAATGTATGAAAGCCTCTAACCCTGCAGCTAGAATAGAACTGGCAGAACTTTCGAAGTTAATCAGCAAGCGTAAGACACCTGACATAAGGAAGTATAATATGGATAGAATTGAACATGCTCTCAGAAATGGAGGAAGCCTAAAAGCAGTGAAGAAGAAATTAGGAATTGGCAAGAATAAGATGTGTAGGTTACGAGACAAAGCTGGCAATATCATTACTAATATGGATGAGATAGTTTAAGTGGCTGAGGAGTTCTATAGAGATTTATACAGTACCAGTGGCACGCACGGCGGTGATGGAAGAGGGAATAGTCTAGAGGAATTCGAAATCCCACAGGTAACTCCGGAAGAAGCAAAGAAAGCCTTGGGAGATAAGCAACGGGGGAAGGCAGCTGGGGAGGATCACGTAACGGCAGATTTGTTGAAGGATGGGGGACAGAATGTTCTAGAGAAATTGGCCACCCTGTATACTCAATGTCTCATGACCTCGAGCGTACCGGAATCTTGGAAGAACGCTTACATAATCCTAATCCATCAGAAAGGGGACGCCAAAGACTCGAAAAACGCGAAACGTGGTCGCCAAACATGTCTGACCACATCAGACGGAACATGGCACTTATGACTTTTATAGATGAGCATGTTCCGGCTCTGAAACAGTGGTAACACGAAAAACCACAAGAATTTTTTCATACTTGTGTATGCTTTCAATTTAACTATGAAGGTGTTTTCTACTTGCAACGTCATTGAGTTCCAAGGAGCAAGGCACCAAGTGTCCTGCACCCTGTATGTCGCATTGCATTGCATTGCGACATGTCCTTTAAAATGTTTTGTATGAATATCAACGCTCTTTCTGGATTTACTGTCTACATAATACCAGATATTCCTTTTTGTAAAGTGCATGAAACATATCTTTAGCACTGCAGGACTCCCTCACGAATTTAACATGTATTGATATTTGATGTGCAATGGCTGTATGGTTTACCCGGCACAGACCAAGCACAAACCTCGTCGCGTTAAAGCACGCGTCTCTTGGCAATAAAATGCAGAGCCCAACATCGCTTCTCTCTCTTGTGTGCTGCAGACGAAAACAGCTTTGTCGTCTGCACTCCCGGCTGGCAAACTTGTGCGCACATACGAGAAAATTTTAAGCATTTAAAAATAATTCCGTCTTTTTGAAGTTCACACATACATAGCAGGCATATAGAGCTATCCAATAATGTATCACATATTTCTTGGCCGACTACCAAAGCTGTTTTTACCTTGAACATTAAGCTTCTTGCAAAAGATTCGAATTTTACAGTTTCTTTACGGGTGATCATCTGAACCTTGAGAGCTTAAAATATTTGTCCGCTATACTGTGTCACCCGGGCTACCATTCTGTATTTAATTTCTTTCCTTCGAATTTTTTGTTAAAGAAAGAATTAACGTCTTGCAATGTTACTCCCTTTTGCCGGTGCCAAAAGCACTTGAAGTTTTAAAATATTTGAAGAACGGACTATTTTGGCAGTTGCATCACTTCACCGTATTTCCATGCACACCATTTGGGGGCCCCAATCAATACAATGTGCATTTGAAAAAGACTTGATTGCTGTCCTCTAGCAGAGCTGAGTTGGAAGACTAAACTGTTACCGAAATGCTACACAATATCTGGCAAAAATAAACAAAAGTGGGTAAGGAGTTTTGCACTCTAGTAAACACATGGCAATTTTTTCAGCTATATCTTTGGTGTCGAAAAAACGCTGGTCGGTTCGGCATGGAATCGCAAAACTGCAAGTGCATCTGTGCCATTGTAAGAGTTGTTCCGTAAGAACTGGATTTTACATACCTTCGTAAAAATGGTTAATTGCTATCTAAAATACATGAGTAAAAATTCATAGGTAGTACTCGGCTTAAATCTGCAATGCAACAATAAATCTCCAGTAATGGCAATGATGTGCCTTTCATGTTTGCATGAAACGAGATTTTTCTATGAATTCTTTCGTTATTTTTTGTGGTAGTGAACAAAATATAAATGGAACTCACACAAGGAGTAACTTTGTAGTATTTCACCATATCACTAATAGCCGTCCGCTTTTTCATATAAAAATCTGCAGCAGTCAATATGAATAAGTCGCTTGATATGGAATGACCTGCGCAGGAACGTTATCATTGCAGAAAACTCAACTGGATCATGCAACAGCAATGCAGCAAAATAAACTGCTCACATAAGCATCACGTATTCCAATTGCCATGTTTCAAAGGTAGATAAGGTTTACTGAAATTGGCACACACCATTCAACCAACAAATGAGGATTGTACAGAGTGATCTTTTTTCAGTTTTACAGATTTTTTTAAAGTTTCCTGTGCCAGCTAGCATAATTCTTGTTCTTGAGCTGGATTATACAGAGGTGGACAATACCAGCACAAGAAATTGAAACACATTCAACTGATTCTCACAAATTTATTAATTCACTTATAACATCACGGCACATACTTCATTTGCAAATTGTAGCCAGTGAGTTTCAAAGACGTATTCACTTGAAATTAATTTTCAGCATGACACCAGTTTCGAAAATTTTCCATAAATGTGAGCGAAATACATGGGCATTCCAGTTACTTTTGTGCTTCAATGCTAACAGTGCGTTATGTTAAAAAAACTATGTGCAACAACCGTGCATTTCCACAGCCAGTTTGATAGAATGTGTCTCGTTACTGGTGTCATTTTGGAAATTCATTCTAAGTACATACACCTTGTAAAATTACCGGCTACACATGGAAAAAAAATTATTAGGAACTGAGATTTTGTTAATTAGCCGAATGTGGTGTCTTGATTTCTCATGCAAGTAATGTTTGGCACTCTGTATCTAGATATGTTAGTTGCAACAGCCAGTTTTCAATAAATTCCATGAAACATAAAGATAACCACCCTTCATATCAGGTCTCAGTGTGTCCTATGGGCTGAAGCGAATCGTGCCATGGCTATAGTACCACTGGCTACCCAATAGAGAAAGCAAGTACCTTTTTTGAGTGTTCTTATTTACAATCATGTCAGTCTACTTGTACATTTTTGTATTTAGGTATTTATTTTTTAAGATTTATTTCTTTTGGGAAATGTGTTTTACTTGAGGGGCACAAAGACTACATCTGTGGGTTTTCAATTTTCTTGTGGTGTCAAGCTACAGGAAGTTTGTACTTTGCAATAGTTTTTAAGAAGTTTCTGATGTTGTGAAACTACAAATGGTGGTACATTTATAAAGATGTTTGGTTACAAATAAACAGTTCAACTAGAAAAATGGTTTTTGTCTGCTTCAGCTCAGCACTCTTGATTTTGTGGAGGACTACTCGCACTCACAATGGAAAAAGTGGCACAACAGTACTGCTAGCAGCTTTATAATATGGTTATTGCAGGCAATCTACGAGCAAGCGTTCGCGCCCAGGGTGACAGAGGCCTGCGATACAAAAGCACCTGTATTTAAATTTTATCCCTATCTTCTCATAGCAAACATATCAACGTGACTTCAAACATAATCATATGCAACGTAGCTCAGCAGTATTTTAAGAAAAGGGCAATATTAAACACGGCCAAATACACACTGGGGCATTAAGAGCATTTAACATAATTTGAGTGTTGATGTTCAACAGATCTGCAACAATACATCCATGGGCGTTCCATATTGACAAACAACACATTTCAACAATACCACAAAGGGCTTTCAATTTTGAGACTCAACACATCTTCAACAATGCTTCAATGTGCTTTCAACATTAAAATACATCATAGTTTCAACGATATGCCAATGATCTTTCAAATTGAAAGGACACAATGACGTTTCGACAAAATGTCGCGAGCCAATTATGAACGCTTGACAACAATTTACTCTATGACGTTTCAACAATTCCTTAATAATATTTCAAGGTCATTTGTTGACGTTGAACAATAATATTTTCATAACCTCTCAACAAATTTTTTGTAAGCTGTCAAAAGCGGAAGGCAATTACTCTACGACTGAAAAGGAATGCTTCGCCATAATTTGTGCTACAGCGAAATTCCACCCTTACCTATATGGCAGACCATGCAAAGTAGTCAGTGACAATCAGGCGTTGTGTTGTCTAGCTAAGTTATAGGACCCCTCAGGACGGCTGGCGCGGTGGAACTGCAAGAATATGACGCAACTCAGACTGGGAGAATATGACGTAACGATAATCTACAAGTTCGGACGAAAACACTCTGACGCCGACTGCCTACCGACGCCGATCCCCCACCGCAAAACGACGAGGACGACGACCCCTTCCCGAGAATAATAAGCGTGGAAGACTTAACAGCAACGAGCATACCTGCAGCTAAAAGACCTCGCCGAGTATTTGGAAGGGAACACCGATGTTGTCCCCAGGTCATTTAGGCACCGTTTGCCTTCGTAACCAGGCTGCTGCTGCTGATGATGATGATGTCTTCGTTCACGCTTCAAAACAACGTGCTCGTGAAGAACGTCTCACCAGTCCGCGCAAGCTACCTTCTTGTCGTCCCATCAGCACTGCGTCGAGAGGTACTGCACGCCCTACATGACGATCAGACCGTTGGGCACCTCGTATTCTCCCGGACGCAATCGAGAATACAGGAGAGGTATTACTGGCTGCGTCTGACCGCCGACCTCGCCCGTTACGTCAAGACATGCCGAGAGTGTCAGCGACGCAAGACACCACCTACAACGCCAGCAGAATTACTGCAGCCTATAGAGCCTCCTTGCCGACCATTTCAGCAGATCGGCATGGATTCGTTGAGACCGTTTCCAACATCAACATCCGGAAATAAGTGGATCGTCGTGGCGACAGACTATCTAACCCGCTTCGCTGAAACTAAAGCTCTACCGAAAGACAGCGCAGCCAAAGTGGCGAAATTTTTCGTCGAAAACATCCTGCTGTGACATGGCGTCCCAGAAGTCCTCATCACCGACAGAGGAACGGCCTTTACGGCTGACCTCACCAAAGCCATATTGCAATACAGCCAGACAAGCCACAGGAGGACAACTGGATACCACCCGCAGAAGAATGGTCCCATGGAGCGCTTGAATAAGACCATCGCCGACATGCTCGCAATGTACGTCGACGTCGAACACGAGACCTGAGATGCCGTCTTGCCGTACATATCCTTCGCTTACAACACGGCGGTGCGTTTTACGTAGCTAAGCTTATAACGTTATTGAGTCCTTTCGGCATGTTTACGACATGCCGAAAGTGCATGTCTACGGGGGCGGGTAGCTTTTCAAACGGAAACAGGTATTTCACATAGGCAGTTTCTAGAGCTACTCCAGTTCGATGTGAAATTAATTTTGATCAAATGGGACCTTGTACAAAAAAAAGGAGGTCTGCATAGGTTCTTGCATTGCCTCCTTCCTGAGCAATCTATTTTTATCGGAGCTTGAGAAGTTGCTTAGAGGCTGATCTTCGATCCACGAAGGTGGTTAAAGGTTTCCGATTCGTTGACGATCTTTTGTTTCTCTTAGAGTGTGATCCGCCAGATTTTAGCAGAGAATCTGCAAAAGAAATGCTTGAACACCTTGCAAATCCCTCATGAACTTCTCAGCGAAGAGAGAATGCATTTTCTTGATATCAAGTTTTTTTTAAAGAAAGCCGCGTATGTTGGGGCTGTGAACCCCTAATAACAAACCTATTCTCCCATTGAAATAATCACATTCGAAACTAACAAAAACGGCAATCGCCAATCTTGGCCTCCAGAACGCCCTGGAAAAATCTTGCCTACACCTTATACGTCAATGTTTCTGCGAGCAAACTTCATGTTGTTTAGAAGCAGGTTACCTGAGGCACGTGGTAGTCTGTAGCGGAGAAAGTCCTCAGGAATATGAGAGTATCCTGCTCCACCATGCGCCCCACCTCCCAAGTGGTGGAGAAAGGTAAAAAAAAAATCACTGTGATTCCGCATACCCATAATGTGCCACATAAAATAAAGAAGAAGCCCAAAGAGCACGTTAGGGTCGTGTTTTCCACACCGAATAGACTTGCAAAAGTATGTTAAATTACTAACCCAAGCGGAAACGAAAAGATGTAGAAAAACAGCAAACCAAATTTGTGCAATGTAACGGAGTCTTAGTTTATCAGCGACCCCTACCATATCCCCGTTTTAATGACAAACAAACGGGTCGTTGTTGATGCAATGACCAGTTTGCGGCATCATCGGCGCGGCGAGCGTGCTAATGTAACCTTATTTTGCAGATTGGCGCCTCCCCCACCAAAAAAAAGGATTTCATAGAGAGAGAGAGAGAGAGAGAGAGGAAAGGGGAAAGGCAGGGAGGTTAACCAGAGAAAAAAAAATCCGGTTGGCTACCCTACGCTGGGGAGAGAGGGGAGGGGGAGGTAAAGTGGAAACAAAGTAGAGATAAGGAAAGGAAGGAGCATAGACACACAATCACAATCGGTCACTGTCACCGAACACTGTCATCGCACAGCACACTGACACTTGTAGCAACATTAACATCTGTTCAGGCTACAGTCGCCTGTCCTATGAGAATTTCTTGGTCTCATAGGGCTGCCGTACCCAGGAGTTGTCGTCGACTGTATGTGCGACTTTTTTCCATTGCGGGCCTGTTGTGTCTTTCTCGGGATGTCGAGACGAATCCAGGACTAATAATAGTGTCACCCAGCTATTACAACTAAAACAATTTGCCACCGACAGACTGGCAAAAAAAAATGTCTGCCTTTAGCGATGGCTGGTCCTCGGAGAGCGCGCACGCAACCACGACCCTCGTCGTTCTCGCCTTAAGGGTCCCGTGTCAGCGTGTGCAAACTTATTTCGCGTCATTGCTCCCCTCTCAAAAGCGACCGGCCCGGTCGCTTCAAGGGCAGCGGGCGCACACTATGGGCAAGAGAGCCAAAAAAAAAACATACAGGAATGTACACAATGCTGAAGCGGTTTGTGAGCGTTGCTTATCCTTCGCGTGCGTAGTACGGCTTCATCCGTTCTACGTGGACGACTTCAGCACGGGGACGGCGTCGGTTCGAACCAGGACCAGAGCTTTGAGGCACCACCTCGTAGTTCACATCACTGAGGCGGCGTACAACTTCATAGGGGCCGAAATAGCGGCGCAACAATTTCTCTGAGAGCCCACGGTGTCGGATAGGTGTTCACACCCACACGCTGTCACCTGGTAAGTACTGGACGTTCTGTAGGGTCCGGTTGTAACGGTAGGCGTCGGTATTCTGCTGGGTGCGGATGCGATTTCGAGCAAGCTGGCGAGCTTCCTCAGCTTTCTCGACGAAATCTTCAGTGGTGTCATTCCTTGTGGTTCCGTGGTCTACCGGGAGCATGGCGTCTAAGGGGGTTCTAATGCTACGTCCGCAAACAAGCTCGAATGGTATAAACTCGGTGGTCTCCTGCACAGCGGTATTGTAAGCAAGCGTGACGTATGACAAAATTTCATCCCACGTTTTGTGTTCCACATCAATGTACATGGAGAGCATGTCGGCTAATGTTCTGTTTAGGCACTCTGTTAAGCCGTTAGTTTGGAGATGATAAGCTGTGGCCTTTCTGCGGTCGGTGCGTGTCAGTGTGACGACTTCTTGTAATAACTCCGCTGTAAACGCTGCGCCGCGGTCAGTAATGAGTACAGCGGGTGCACCGTGGCAAAGCACGATGTTGTGGACGAAGAAGCTGGCGACTTCAGCAGCAGTTCCCCGCGGCACAGCTTTCGTCTCCGCATAGGGAGTTAAATAGTCAGTTGCCATGATTACCCACTTATTTTGCAAGGATGACGTGGGGAACGGCCCAAGAAGGTCCATTCCCGCTTGCTGGAACGGCGCCGGAGGCGGATCCAAATACTGAAGGAGGCCGGCAGGCTTGACGGGTGGAACTTTGCGCTTCTGACAGTCACGGCACGTTCGCACATAGCGCTGAACCGACGAAAATAGATGTGGCCAATAATATTTTTGCCGTATGCGCGCTAATGTCCTCGCGAAGCCTAAGTGGCCGTCACAGGGATCGTCGTTACACGCCTGTAAAACTTTCTCACGCAGTGCCATAGGAACGACGAGAAGGAACGTTTCCTGGCTGTTCTCGAAATTTTTCTTGTAGAGGACATCGTTTCGCAGGCAATACGACGTCAGTGCTCGTGAATGTGGGCGTGGGACAACAACGTCAGCTCCTTCGAAACATGGGATGACTGGAAGCAGCTCAGAGTCTGCACGTTGATAGTCAGCCATGCGCACCACGTCGACGACACCAAGAAACGGCAAATCTAGCTCCAAGTCGGTTCATGTCAGCAATGTCAGGTTCATGATCAATAACTAGAGCTCCAAGCGCGTTTGCTTTGCTTAACACTCTTCTAGCATTGAAGTCGAGTATTTTGAAACTCAAACCTTCACCTTGCACACGGCAATTACCACTTACTCCAGAATCACTTCCCAGCTTGCAACATTCCACACGCTCTTCATTACAGCAGTGCAACGTGTTGTTTACCCTAAACCTACGAAAGACAAGCTTTACCTATATCCTTCCTTCTCTTCCTTACTTACTGACGAGGGCTTAACAATGGCTCTGGCGAGCATCTTTTTTTTTTCCTTCTAAATAACTTGCCGCTCTGCCGTGGACACGCGATACGGACGGCGGTGAATGGGAACAGCTTCACCACTGCTTATCCGATTCTTAACAATAGACGTCTTACCAAGTGGTCGATTGTCAGTGTGAAATGTGTCGTGGTAGGAAAGCAAAAGGCGATGTAGGGCGGCTTTTTGGTCAGGCGGGAGGTCCGGAGCGACCATGGGACGTAATGGGCCATCAAGGTTCAAGGCATATCCTGCGGCTAATCCGGAGTATCTGGAGACACGTCGGCTGCAAAAGCTTGTGACGTGCTCGTCTGTCACAAACAGGAGCGTGGCCAACGCTGTGCCTTCGGGCAAAACTTGCTTCGTCAAGGCAAAATTGATAACGGGGAGACACAGCCGATTAGCGGCAAGGGCTACGACGGAGTGTGGCCCAGAGATGTCGCGCGCCAGGAGGACATCACGAATGGGTGCGACGACATAGTCGCCATCAAGCACGGTTGCCGTTGAGGCAAATTCGACGAAGGTTAAGGCTTTGGGAGGTAAGTGAACAAACGCTGTAGTGCACAGGGTGTACGCTCCCTTTCTTCCGAGTGTAAAAGCGTGAAAAACCAGAAGGAGTAGCTTATGTGCACCGTGTGGGCCATAACCTGACGAGGGTAATTACCAGATATGGCATTCCGGTTGTCTTTGGGGCTCCCAACAAGTTAGCTCAATTGTGACTCCGGATCACACGCGAAGGACCTCGGCGCTGCCAGAAGCAGCAGGCCAAACATTTCAGGGACTGTGTTGAAGGGGTGGTCTACGAGATACCCCTAGATTGCGGCAAATCATACGTTGGAGAACGTTGTATTAAGGGCAGAGGGAGCATGCTAACAGTATCGGTAAATGTGACAAGGCGCATCTTCCTGCGCACTGTAAAGCCTGCGGTTGTACGCCATTCTTTGAGCGAGTATTGATTTTTGGCAAGTGTAGGGACCAAACTGCAAGGAAGTTGTTAGAAGCGTTTTATATTAAAAAGAAAGGGTCTGATTGTGTCAGCGATACATCTATCGTATTATATTCCGCCGAAGTGCGCTTTATCCAAGGTACGCTATCATGACCATGTTGTTCTGTCACACCTTGGCTCCCTGCACATGAGCGGAAGTTGTCTTTCCTTCGTTACATTTTTTCAGACTGTCATTAAACAGTTAGTAGTTTGGCGCTTCACTGTCTTCATTTGTTCTGTCTCTTTTCAAGAACGTATTTTGCGCCACAACGTATACCTAGGAAATCTAAGCACCAATTTTCCAAAGAAGAAGTCATTTTTAAAGGTTCAGAATTCCAATGTCACTGCAAAATCCAATGATTAAATGGCACGCCTCAATATTGAGGCCCACAGCACCGCAAGACTAAAAGCCAAACGCGTTAGTCAGAGCGCTGTCACTTTATCCCCTAAGGAAATGGCCTATGTGAATGTCACGACACATGTGTGCGCATGCTTTTAAGCATAAATCTTTTCAGCTGCCGTTGTCGGCGACCTTCATTTGACCTTGAGCCAAAAGCCAGACCCGTTATACGGGCACTCTAGCGAGAACAACCGAGCAAGTTGCACGAACAAAACTTGATCCTCTGGGCACAAAAGTTGAGAAAATGCGGTCATTGGACCCCAACCCTTTGTGCAGGAACGTATCAAATTACGCTAGCTACCGCCTAAACAAGTTACAAACATTATTGCTTCCGAGCTCTTTCTAATGTTTGTTCACAATATGACTGACGCTATAACTTCTAGTACGCTGAAATTTTGGTTGTCATTTGCAATAGCGATGTTCAAAAGGCACACACAGGGCACCATACACTTGACTGTCATCTTTTCGCGCGGAGACTGCGTCGACTGCGTTGCCTGTTCAACACCCCTGAGTTCCGGGCCGCGGGTCTTTCACCGGCTCGAGCAATGTCGCCACCCTGCGTGACCACGCCGGCGTCCGGCGCGGATGGCCGACGCTCGCTGTGAGCTCCGAAAGAGGTTCGCGTGCTGTGGCGCACCCCACCATTCTATAAGATTGCCGCCCCTTTTAAGATTGCCGCTGGTATGCTTACATCTTCTCTCGATTACAGGAGAGCCATAATTTTTTCAGTGTGGTTGTGCCATCGTTGCGATGAGCAATGTTGCTTGTGACAAGGTATCAAAAACATCACGTTCTTCCCGGCAAGCAAAATCTGGTAGTTTGCACTTCGTGCGTGTAACAGCGTTGCTTCTTTTTGCCTGCCTTTTTTTTACGCGCAATGCTACACATTCATAATGAAAAACCAACAAGCTCAAGAGAAAACCTCACTTACATATCCCCTTGAGTCACGGCGTACACGTTTGTGGACGCGACTTTTTTTTTGCCATTACTGTGGCGTGGTTGCAAGGAATAGACAACGAACATTAAGGATTGAGTAAATTGAACATATTGTTTTCCTAAAGTACACCCACTTCACTTCTCAAAAAATGTATAGCCTTAGACGACTGCTTTCGTGAAGGCACTACCGCGTTTGACGGGACGTTTCAAGTCGGGCGTTTTGGTAGTAATTTCAAAATAAGTTCTTCCCTTGTTGCAACGCTGGTGCCGAATAAATAACATGTGCATGTAATTCGAGCGGGTGATTCAATATGTATTAAGGAAGAGATGTACCACTATTGACTGTACAATACATGAATATATAATTACCATGTAATTATGGTAGCTCCCTATAAAATGCACAACCATTCTCGGCCCGCCTTGACTTCCTTTCTATTTAGGTAAATTTAGGTAAATTTTACACATTTACAATAGTCGAACATAGTTCATGACTGAAGGGGATATTTTTGTTTTTTTCCGATGTCTCGTGTGCTTTGCTGCATAGACTGGCGGAAAATCTGGAAGTAAGGCCTGCACCCATGTAACTTTTTTCATGGCTTCCTTGGATCTCTTTTATATACGTACTAGCTCGCCCGAGTTAGTGGTTCTACTGCTTCATCTTAAAACTTTTTGTGCGCAAACAAACAGGGACGAAGAATATGGGTAACACAAGGACGAGCGCTTTTTTTTAAAGCGCTCGTCCTTGTGTTGCCCCCATTCTTCGTCCCTGTTTGTTTGGGCACAGAAAGTTTTAAGATGAATCTTTTCCAACTAGGCCGACTCGCAGTTATGCTTCGGTTTTACTGCATTATATATATCTGGCAAATTTTCTACCTCCACCACGTGAAAATAATATTGGCTTATTCGCCGAGCACTGTAACTTTCGGAAATTTCACAAATTTGTGCTTCGACGAAAGGGTAATGCTATGCACTTGTACATGATAGCATTTCAATGTGTGCGCAACGTGCATTGCAAACCCTGAGCCAACGAGTGTTCATGCAGTACCGATCCTCCCGGACGAGCTGCGTCGCTGGGGCTCCAACGGGACGCGGCCGTTGGGCATGCTGCTTGCATCGAAGGCTTTCATCGAACTCCTCGCAAACCCATTCGCTGGTGCATGGACGGCGCGGTGAGTATCACTTGGGGGAGACTTTCGGTGGAACCGTCCGTAGGCTCAGGACATATTTTACTTTTATTTATGCGAAATCATCAAATGGGCTGCTGAGCAAAAACGTCTGCAGCAAAGAAGCTGCATGGTCTGCGACGCCATGCCAGGTGCGCACCCGCCGTGCTACGTGAGGGCATCCCCGCCACGTGACCCTAGATTTTGGAAGCCTGCGTTATTCGCGCGTTCCTTGTCCGTGCGAGCTTTCCCCTGCGTTCTAAGTTCGCCTCGGCAATAGCTATAAAGAAATTACTGTATGACGGCGAATCACAAAGTATTTAGCTAAAATAAGGTACATACAGGTCATTACAAATATACGGGCAATTCTACGAAGCTTACACTATTTTCACAGATAGTCCCCACACCGGTTCAGACAATTGTCCTATCGCAGCACTAAACTTGAGATGGTACTTTCGTCAGTCAGCGACGCAAGCGGGCTCCCCGAACGCTACCTGTCATCCAAGTCTTCACGGCAATTTGCCAACTCACAACACCCCGACTTCAGACTTCTCAAAGCGAGACACCTTTCCGCACACGTGGGCTGCATTTCCCTGTGGATTTCGATGGGCGTTCGTCCATCACTCAGTTTTATACAGCTTTAGAATAGGGGCCCCAAAGAAGTAACGCCAAAGTCACTACGCGTGGGGGAGGCGCAAACTGCGTTTGGGTTTTGCATCGGACCCGCTATTTCACTCTTTTTATTATAAAATGGTATATTTTATTTAATTATTAATGTAGCTTTTGACGCCATAGTGACGCTGCAAACGCAAGACGCTATCCGCAAACGCAAAGACCTATTCTAAACCTCTTCACTCCTGCGTGCCCCAGCGCTAACACCAGCACAGCTCGTTGGGGCCCCTATTCTAAAACTCTTTAATCCCACTTCGTTGCTCGTCCTATGTGGACGTGTGAACAACAACCGTGATCTTCAACGTCTGACAGCAGCGCCGTGCTGCAGAGCTACCGGCACATAAGGCCGGGCCAGTCCACTGCGGGAAATGGAAATGCTGGCTTGGCAATTACAACCATATATTGGCTAAAAAAATATAGGGGGCAAATTTCTGATTCGTCCTATGGAAAAAAAAAACAATATATTCGAAAGGGAAACTGTTAACGGCAGTGAGTTTCGAACACCGACCCCACACCCGGAAGACGAGTATCTTACCTACTGCATAGAAATGCAAAATCAAGAAAGGGGCTCACAGATGGAATAGCGCACTGTGGTATACAGGTTATAAACAAGGATAAAGTGCATGAGAAAGACTGTCCAACATATCGATAGGAGGGCCCAGTTTCGTTAAAAGCGGCCTCGTCATCCTCGGCATGTTAATTTTCAAGGATTAGTGTAGTGACGTCACGTGCGCTTACTGTCGGTGGCGGCTGGTTGTAAAGGGAGAGACTTCAAAGAGAATGAGCACTGTCGCCTGACATCTGTGAGCATGGTTCCGAAAACGAGGGGACAAGAGCGGGAGAGTGGGAAGGCGGGGAGAAAAAAAAGCAAGCGAAGGAGACAGAAAAAAGGGGGAGACATCAAAAGGAAAAAAAGAAAAAGAGGGACATAAGAAGGCGTTGGGGAAGCGAGAGGTTAGGCAGCATTCAGGGGTGTCGTTGGCGGCATGCTTTTGTGGCTTTAGAAGAGCTGGTCAGGCGGTCACATCACATCACATCACTTTATTACCTTAAAGACCCCGGTTAGGGGGTATTACATAAGGGGTGGGTTTACAAATCAAGGTTACACAGAGTGATCTTCATGAGAAACAAACGTAGTTAAGTTGTCCGCAAAAGTTGATGAACACGTGATGACTGCAATGTTCCGGGGAAGGCCATTCCAGTCCACTGCTGTGCGAAGAAAAAATGAGGCAGCAAAAGTAGTGGTGCGAGCACGTGCGCGTGCGATTGAGTAAGGATGGGACGTACGGGGGGATATGCGCGCCGGTGGGATGATATACGGTGCTTGATTGAGCGGACTGTGAAATAATTTGTGGAACAAACAAAGACTGGCGATGCGGTGACGCACAGAAAGATTAGCAAGATCAGTTTTACGTTTTAGGGATGATATGCTTATGTCGTATGAATATGAAGAATGGATGAACCTAGTGGCGCAATTTTGTACAGATTCTAGTTCGTTTCTTAAGTATGCTTGATGAGGGCTCCAGATGGGTGCTGCATATTCTAGTTTGGATTTGATGAGTGATTTGTACGCGAGAAGTTTTATGTCTGATGGTGCGTGACGCACATGACGCTTTAAAATAACCGAGGGATTTGCTCGCGGATGATATGATATTGCTGATGTGTGCGTTCCATGAAAGGTCAGAGGATAAGGTGACGCCTAGATGTTTGCATGTTTGAACTTGTTCGGCAGTGGAGTGGGAGATTAGGTATGAGAATGATAGGGGATTAAGTTTGCGATGAAAGGAAACGAGCTTGCATTTAGTAGGATTAAGCTTCATTAACCAAAGATCACACCACTGTTGTACAAGGTTAAGGTCATGTTGGAGTGTAGTTTGATCAGAAATCTTTGTAATTGTGCGATAGATGACACAGTCATCGGCAAATAAACGGATATGGGAGGATGCATGTACAGGCAGGTCGTTAATATATATGAGGAATAGGAGGGGTGCGAGTACAGATCCTTGGGGGACGCCGGATGTTACAGGGAGGGAGCGGGAGCGGCTACTTTTAATTGAAACAAACTGGGAGTGTTTGTTGAGAAATGCTACGATCCATGCGAAAACATTAGTGTGCAAATTCAGCTGGGAGAGTTTTAGTATAAGGCGTCTGTGTGATACTGTGTCGAATGCTTTAGCGAAGTCGAGAAAGATTGCATCGGTGTGAAGGTTGAGGTCGAGATTAGAGTGTAGATCATGAAGAAATATGGCAAGTTGGGTTTCACAAGATAAAGATTTACGGAATCCGTGCTGGGAAGGATGAAAAAAATTGTTAGTGTCAAGGAAGTGCATAATGTGAGAGTATATGACGTGTTCCATAATTTTGCATGGCACGCTTGTTAGAGAAATGGGGCGGTAATTTAGCGGGGATTGTTTCTTACCTGATTTGTGGACTGGAATGACCTTGCCCTCTTTCCAGTCGTCTGGTAAGATTCCTGTTTCAAGTGAAAGTGAAAAGAGCATCGAAAAATACGCTGCAATAATTTCTTTAGTATTTTTAACAGTTTTGAGTTAATGTCGTCGACACCAGCCGATGATGAAAGCTTTAGTTTGTGAATGAGGGATGAAATGCCAGCGACAAAAATTTCAACAGGGGCCATCATTGGCAGTGTCGCAGTAGGTGGCGTAGGAAGAGGCAAGTCGGCTTCTTCAGTGAAAACGGATGAAAACGCGATGTTAAAAGTGTCAGCACAAACAGCGTCGCTCATAATTTCGTCTTTATCGCTTGTAAGTGAGAGGTCATGTGTTTGTTGCGGGTTAATGACTTCCCAAAATTTTCTAGGGTTAATTTTTAGAATTTTAGCTAAGTCGTTATGATAAAATGTTTCTCGCGCTTTCCGAATTGCAGTGTAATAAGCGTCTTCCGCAGAATGGTACAGAATGCGCTCGGACTTCCATCACATTTCGCAGTACGAAAAAGGCGCTTTTTCTTATTTTCGAGTCTTTTTAAATTTTTACAGAACCATGGTTTATTTTTATTGGCAAGAAAGCTCGCCGTGGGGATGAATTTATTAGTCAGGTCAGTAATTTTGTCTTTAATCACTAGCCAGTTATCATTGAGGGAACGGGAACTGAAATTGGATTGGAATGTCGTAGCGCAAGCTTGTGTGTGACGCCTTGTGCTATCTAACTATGCTCCGATATAGTGACGCCACATGACCCTGTGACGTCATAGCGTTTTCTGTATAAGAACAAGCCGTTCTTGGCAATAAAGCAGTTGCCTTTCTGCTCCGGGACCGTTGTCGCTCTTCTGCGTTAGTTCATCTGGCGACGAGGATGGGACAGGACCACCGTGACCTGGCCTACTAGACACCATCAACGAAGATGCGGCGGCTCAACGAGGCCACGCTACTACTGGAGGCGTCGCTACCATAGGCTAGCAAGAGATCCGGAATCCAAACAAGTAACACATTTACTTCTTCTACCAAGCTATGTCTCGGCTCGGCAGACTAGACGAGTACGACCCTAAGGTTCAGAACTTCGAATCTTATGTCGAACGATTTGAGCATTACGTCAGGGCCAACGAGATAGCGGAAGGGAAGAAACTGTCTGTTTTCTTGACAGTAATTGGTGCAGAAGCATATGAAATTCTCAAAAACTTGGTTGTTCCATTGCTACCAGGAGATAAGACCTTCGCGGAAGTAAAGGAGCTCTTGCAAAGCCACTACAGCCCGAAGACGTCTGTAATTGCAGAAAGGTGCAAATTCAACCGCCGAGTGCAACTTGACCACGAAAGTGTCGAAGACTTCGTAGTAGAGTTGAAGCACCTAGCGCGCAAATGTAACTTCGGGCCATTTCTCCTGGACGCTCTACGCGACAGATTGGTAGCTGGGATCCGAAGCGAAGAAACGCAGAAGGCGTTGTTCACGGCTGACGCACTCACGTTTGAAAGGGCATGTAAAATAGCTCTTGACAGCGAATTGGCCGCGACACAAACAGCCGCAATAAAAGCACGAAGCCGTGCTGAGAGCATAAACGCAGTGGAAATGAAAAATAACGAGCATCAGCGCAGCGACCATGACCAAGCGAAGGATAAAGGCTCGGCGCGAAACCAGGCCAAGAAACAAAAATGTTACCGCTGTGGCAAGACGCACGCGCCAGAACATTGCTGGTATAAAAACTACTCGTGCAAGCTATGTTCAAAAGTTGGACACCTTCAAAACATGTGTCGAACGAGCAAGACTAAGCTGAAGGCACATGCAGTAATGGAATTGTCAGACGAAGACGAGCACACCCTGTACAACTGCACAGTCGACTCATCGGTGAAGAACGGTTATGTGGTGACTGTAAACGTGGAGGGCCAGAAAGTGTCAATGCAGGTGGACACGGGGGCCGCAGTGACAATTGTACCTGAAAGTGTGTACAAAGAGAAGTTTGCGCATGTGCATTGTGAACCAACTCGGGTTGTGCTAAAGACGTACACAGGCGAGAAAATGGATGTTATAGGGCAATGCAATGTAACCGCGACCTATGAAGGGCAGAGTGCAGTGTTACCAATTGTTGTTGTGAAAAACCGCGAACGCGAGTTACCTATATTGCTGGGAAGAACCTGGCTTAACAAGCTTCGGCTGAATTGGAAATCGCTTTGCAGTGTACGCAGTGAAGACAGAGTAGATAAGATTCGTGCAAAGTTTCCAAACGTGTTTTCGCAATCGCTGGGTGCTATCAGGAACTTCGAGGCGCAAATTGTTTTGCAACCAGGTTGTACGCCGGTGTTTTGTAAAGCACGCCCGCTTCCTTTTTCTTTGCGTGAACAAGCAGAAAAACGCCTCGCTGAGCTCGAAAGCCAAGGCGTAATCACGCCTGTGAGTAGAAGCGATTGGGCAACTCCACTGGTTCTGGTCCCAAAGAAACAAGGTGATCAAATACGCCTTTGTGGCGATTACAAAATCACTGTAAATCCGGTACTTAAAATAGACCACTACCCACTACCACAACCAGAGGAATTGTTCACAGTACTGTGTGGAGGCAAAGTATTTTGTGTCTTAGATTTGTCATCGGCATACCAACAAGTGGTACTGAGTCCCGAATCAAGACATATTCTGACGGTTAACACGCACAAGGGGCTGTATCAATATAACAGACTTCCTTATGGAATAGCCAGTGCCCCTGCTTTGTTCCAGTGCATGATGGATAAGGTTTTGCTTGGTATTCCGAATGTTGGTTGTTATATTGATGATGTTATAATTGCAGGCCAGGACGTGGATGATTGCCAAAAAAACGCTCGAGCGGGTGCTAGGCAGGCTTTCGGAGCATAACATAACGTTAAAGCTGGAAAAATGTAAGTTTTTCCAAGATTCTGTCTCTTACCTAGGGCACATGGTCAGCGCCGATGGCATCTACCCGACAGAAGAAAAAGTGAAGGCGATCCTACACGCTCCTGAGCCAACAAATGTAACCGAATTAAGAGCATACTTAGGGCTGCTCAATTTTTACAGCAAATTTATGAAGAATGTGTCATCTATAGCAGAACCAATGTACAGATTGTTACGGAAGGGAGAACGATGGCTGTGGACGAAGCAGTGTAGTAATGCTTTTAAAGCGACTAAGCATCTGCTGGTAAACAGCCATGCTCTTACCTACTACGACGCACGCAAGCCGCTCGGGTTGCAATGTGACGCGTCTGCGTACGGCGTTGGAGCTGTTATTTTTCACGTGCTACCGGACGGAGAAGAGCGTCCGATAGCCTTCGCTTCACGAACTCTGACGTTAGCTGAGAAAAATTATGCACAATGTGAAAGAGAGGCCCTAGCGCTTATCTTCGGACTTCAAAAGTTCCACAAGTTGCTTTTCGGTAGACAGTTTATGTTGTACACAGACCATCAGCCACTCGTAAGCATCTTGGGACAAAACAAAGCGACACCGTCGCAAGCAGCTGCGAGATTGCAAAGATGGTCCTTGATAATGTCCGCGTACCGGTATACGCTCAAGTACCGCAAAGGGGCTGAAATCGAAGTGGCTGATGCTCTGTCTCGTCTACCTCTACCGTCTTGTCCCAAATCTGAGAGCTCGGAATGCTTTTCCGTGTTCGAAAGCACTCCGTTGAACTCTTCTGACATAGCTAAGGCCACTGCACGGGATGGCAAACTGTGCAGAGTGGTCGAGTACACGCGGTATGGTTGGCCTTCAGAAGTGCCTAATGAGCTCCAACCATACTACGTTAGACGTCTAGAGCTATCACTCGAGCAAGGTTGTGTCACGTGGGGCACAAGGGTGATCCTGCCCGAGGCTTTGCAACCGGCTGTGTTGTCCTTGCTACATGAGGACCACCCAGGCACCTCAAGGATGAAAATGCTGGCTAGAGGCTTCGTTTGGTGGCCAGGTCTCGATAAAGCAGTAGAGGATTACGTACGAACCTGTCGGGTTTGCCAAGTCGTGCAACCAGCCGCGCAGCCTGTACCACTACACCCTTGGCCTTATCCGTCCAAGGTTTGGCAAAGGCTGCATGTTGACTTTGCTATGAAAGGACAGCTTAACTTTCTAGTCTTAGTGGACGCCTATTCTAAGTGGATTGAAGTATGGCTGATGACCTCAACCGTCACAAGACAAATGATTTCCAAACTTCGAAGTGTCTTCGCGGCGTACGGATTTCCCGACGAAATTGTAAGTGATAATGGGCCGCAATTTGTGTCACAAGAGTTCGAAGACTTCTTGGCTAAGAATAACATAAAACATACAAAAACGCCGCCCTATCACCCAATTTCGAACGGGGCAGCCGAACGTCTAGTCCAAACAACGAAGCGCGCATTGCTGAAACAGCTGCTATCAGATGTCTCGCAAAACCGAGGATCGGTGCAAACCGGGTTAGACAGCTTTTTGATGAGCTATCGAAACACGCCACATAGTGTGACAGGCAGCACTCCTGCGCAGCTCTTCTTAAAGAGGCAACCTAAGATCAAGTTGTCATTCCTTAAACCCGATTTCAAGCAAGATATGCTCAACAAACAGTTGAGCAGCAAGCGGCAGAA
This sequence comes from Dermacentor albipictus, assembly GCF_038994185.2. Lineage (NCBI taxonomy): Eukaryota > Metazoa > Arthropoda > Arachnida > Ixodida > Ixodidae > Dermacentor > Dermacentor albipictus. The sequence continues at coordinate 290,961,215 of NC_091821.1, forward strand.
AGATAAGCACCGGGGTACTGAACGTGGATTCTTAGTGAGTGACAAAGTGTTTGTTAAATGCGTACGTGGTGAGAATGTGGCTTGGGAAGACGGCGTAGTTACTCAGATCGTAAGCCCAGTGACATATCTTGTGAATGTGGCGGGTGAAGTGCGCTTTGTGCATGCTGACCATTTGCGTCACTCCTTTGCGAGACCTGTCTCAGCTGACCCATGGCAGCAACTTCCCGACACAAGGCACCTGGCCGAGCTGCAACAACGGCCAGATACAGATCCCGTAGTCACCCCTACAAGACCCCCGATGGCCGCCGCAGAACCCGTGGAATCTGCATTACCAGACTCTGTGCAGAGTCCAACCCCTCGGGCTTCAACCGACCCTCCGACTACGGCAACAACGACTTCACACAAGGACACATACCCAGCAGAGCAGAGCACAGAAGTTCCAAGCAAGCCCGAAGTCATGCCTCGACGAAGCGGCCGTGCGCGACGTCCACCGGATAGGTTTAGACATGAGGACTTCAGGGAGTGAAGTGCGGACTCAATCTAAGTGGGAAGGAATGTCGTAGCGCAAGCTTGTGTGTGACGCCTTGTGCTATCTAACTATGCTCCGATATAGTGACGCCACATGACCCTGTGACGTCATAGCGTTTTCTGTATAAGAACAAGCCGTTCTTGGCAATAAAGCAGTTGCCTTTCTGCTCCGGGACCGTTGTCGCTCTTCTGCGTTAGTTCAGGAAAACAGGCAGAAAATCTCGTAATTCATTATTGATTGCTTCATAGTTAGCCTTATCGTACAAGTGAATTGTTTTGCGGAAGACGGGACGTGTTTGGGGGACGAAGTTAAACGTGGTATGAATGACTTTGTGATCGCTTATTTCTCGTAAATATGCGATAGATTTTAAGCTTTCGGGGTTATTCGTTAGTACAAGGTCTAGAATGTTTGAGGATTCACAAGTGACGCGCGTCGGTTCTGTTACTTGTTGGATGAGGCCAAAGTTGAGACAAACATTGATAAATTCGCTTGCTTCGGTGTTTCCTGAAGTTGGTGAAGCCTGATTGAGCCAATTAATGCTAGGGAAGTTGAAGTCTCCATAAAGGAGGATGTGCGCATTGGGGTGTTTTTTAGTAAGCTGGGATAATATTTCATTAAGTTCGAGGGCGAAATCTGGATCCGTTCGAGGGGGCCTGTAGCATACCCCAAGTATTATTGCTTCGGGAGGGGCACGACACATTACCCATAGCGATTCCAGTTGTGAAGATGTAATGATTCGAGAGCATGATAGGTCTTTGTTAGTGGCGATGAGTACGCCCCCGCCACGTGCATTTTTGCGGTCGTGGCGAAAAATGTTAAAGTTCGGCAAGTCAGCCAGTGCCTCCGTATCTGAAATGTCGTCATTGAGCCATGTTTCTGTTAGTATCAGTATACTACTGCCGGTTGATTGTACTAGATTAGACAGGAGCGCGCGTTTCGGAAGAAAACTACGCATGTTAGTATAAAGTACAGAAAATGAAACATTCGCTCTTGCGCATTTATGGTGCTGATGGCGTGGTTGCTGACGGCGACATGATCCCTACGATACGGCTTTGACAATTCCTGATGCAGTGTCAAAGATACATCGCTGGGCTCCAATATGCAATGTTTTGTAACGTAATGAAAATGGTACGGATTTGCTCCGAGCAAAGGCAATGAGCTGTTTTCGGGCGGTTCGAACTGGACGCGTGAAGTCTTCCCCAATGCTGAAATTTGTGCCTTTTAGTTTGGACTGTTTGAGAGGATATATTCTTTAGTTTTGAGGGATGAAAGCTTCACTATGATGGGTCGTTTGTGGTTAGTGGTGTAACGCCCTAGTCGATGTGTTCGCTCTATATATTTGGGGTCGACTATAAGACCAAAGCGTTCAAGACAGTGGCTTACGATTATTTGCTCCGATTGAACGTATGTTTCCTTCGGGTTAGTGTCAGTAAAACCGTAGAATAATAAATTGTTGCGCCGGGAACGGTTCTCGAGGTCGTCAAGGCGCTCTTCAATATCGCACATACGATAAGTTAGTTGACCGGTCTTAGTGCTAATGGCGTCAACTTCTGTTCGGGGAGCTAAAAGATTTTTGCAGAGATTTTCTAAGTCTGTGAGGCGGGTGCTTAGATTAGCAATAGTGCAGTTTGTGCTCGTTAGCTGGGCTTTGAGGCTCTGCATCTCAGATATTAGTGTGGCCTGGCCAGTAGCCAATTTGTTTAGTTTGTCGAAGACGGCTTTTTCAGGACCGGGGTTTGTCTCTATGTCCCCTGATAGCAGTAGCAAGGCGCGTATCACTTCAATACATTCCGAAATAAGTAAAATGCAGCACTGTGGGCTTGGAAGCTGCACCAAAAAGTAATCACTTGATTTTTTAGATGGAGCTTGATACCAACTACTAACCTGCATGATCAGGATGTACTGGTTAGCGGTCTGTGTGGTGGCGCAGCCGCGAAGCCCACAGTGCGCGGTGGACGGTGGTTGCAGCTTTATAGGTTGCGCATATGATGATGTCGACGGCGATATGGTAGCTGGATTAGATTCGATGATCCACAGCGGGGCTGGAGGCGCTGTCAAACGTCCTGAAGCATGAGCGACAGGGAGGAGGCAGACGCTGGGTTCGCTTCCGTTGGCAGCAGGCACGAAGTTTCCAGAAGTGGCAGAAGAGGCTGCCAAGAAGGCAGACACGAGCAGGTCTACGATGATGCGGGCGAAAACCTGCATGATCAGGATGAACTGGTTAGCGGTCTGTGTGGTGGCACAGACGCGAAGCCCACAGTGCGCGGTGGACGGTGGTTGCAGCTTTATAGGTTGCGCATATGATGATGTCGACGGCGATACGGTAGCTGGATTAGATTCGATTAGATTCGGATTACATTCGGTCAGAGTAACAAAAAAGACCCAAAATGACATCAGTTGAAAGAGTGACTTTAGTAGCGTAGCAGCAGATGCGTCGAGTAATCTTGAAGGAGTTAAGATGGCGACACGGAGTCTGGGGTGCAATGCATAGAGTAACTGGAAGGCAGCGGCATGGTCTTTCAAGGGACGTTAGCCCCAGCAGCTCAACGTAGGTGTCGTTATGGAGGTATACAGAAATGGCGATACCCTGTGTGGCTGAGGCGCCGAAAAAGGTATGCTGGCGCTTGGGACTTTGGAATGTGTTGGTGATGGTGTTTCAAAAAAAAATAATAGAAAATAGACAAACAAAGAAAAGAGAGGGGGGAACCGAAACTGGAATGATAAATAGGCGGCTGACGTGCGCAGAAGCGGGCGGGGCAGGTATACATGGGAAAAGGGGGTCGTACAGTTTATATAAATGTAAAAACAAAAGAGTTTATTAAATTGAGTAGTTCGCAGCAAAAAAATTTTTGAAATGGAGGAATAGGTGGGGTTAAAAATTAAGGTTAGCTGGTGGCATAATGTGTTTTGTGCATTGGTTCATATGAGAATTTAAGATTTAAATTACCGCTTTTAATGATTCTAAGTTGCCAGGTGCCAAATTAATTCCCGTCGGGTGTAGGCAATTAAGCCCTTGTACACCACTTAGAGCCCAATCCACTTAGACGCCGGAACAAGAACAAGCCATAGAACTTGACATATACGTTAACACTATCAGTAAACAAATTATAAGCCAATTCAAGACATCTAAGCGACCTAAAAACATAACTGCGTCGGAGAGTCGTAGCATTTCAAATCTTAGTTGACGAAATGACATTGTTATTAAGGAATCAGATAAGGTTGGAAGTATAGAATTGGCCAGTAGAAAAATAAAAGCACGACGCTTAGGGATAACTAAACAACCCAGAACATCACCGTAAGCTAGATAACGATCCGACATTATCTTACACAGTGACAATTACCAACAGGCTGAAATCACATTTAGCTGGTGAATTGATAGCACTGTAAGAATACAAATTTTTTAAACCAAGCAACAAAGCTGTCGGGCGCTTCTACCTCCTTCCAAAAATGCATAAATTTCCATCTACTAAACTATTCACCGCTATTATCCCAGGTCGACCGATACCATCAAACAACAACACCCCGACAGAGAGCATCTCCACATTCCATAACCACCTCCTTGTTGACATGTCAAACGGAATTCCGTCATTTGTACCAGACACGCCTCACCTGCTGAGAATTATGGAGGACATTAACACCAAAGGCACACTACCCCACAAAATATTTCTCGCAACACTTGAGGTCACGGCCCTGTACACCTACATTCCAATCCCCGATGGTTTATCTTCGATAAAACAAACGCCGTCTAAGCACGATGCACCCTACCGAAGTCTACTTGTCCCTCCTTGAATTAGTTCTAATACCTAACTGCTTCGAATTTGAGGAGAGTTACTACCTACAGATACCTGGGACAACCATGGGTACTCCTTTTGCACCAACCTATGCGAACATATTTATGGGGATTGTGAAAACAAATTTCCAATCGCGCTGCACTGACAAGCCGCACGCATACCTACGATACATAGACGACATATTCATAACATGGGGACATGGTCAAGACCGTCTAGACAAACATGTAGCATTTCTAAACTCTTTTCATCCAACAATAAAATTCACATCAGAATTTTTAACTGAGCGCATAAACTTCCTGGACACAACAATATACATAGACAATGGGGCACTAAAGACTACGCTGCATAGGAAGCCTTTCGACGAACAACAGTACCTAGAATCTACGAGCCGCCATCCGAGACATTGCTAGCAAGGCATCTTTAAAGGCCAAGACACACGACTACGTCGCATTTGCGCTGAAAACCAAGACTACAAGATAGACTCGATCACCTTAAAGGAACCGTATCAAACACCAACCTCCCAAACAGTGACTTTCAAAAAGCCTGCACCGCTGCAACGAAACTTGATCGAGCAGGCGGTCCTAAAGCCCCGCCCGAGAATCAGAAGAACAACAACGCCTCTTCTTACTACTGAATTCGTAAGCGCACTCGCAAACGTGAACAGCATCCTCAGTAAATAGTACCCATTTCTCACGAGGAACCACAAACTTAATCAGATTTTTCCCATCCCGCCGACAGTAGCCTACAGACGCAATACTAATTTTAAAGACATTCTTGTGCATACCAAACTAAGGGCAAAGACGAAGTTGGGAACCGGTCCCCGTGGCCGCGCCTGGTGTTCTACATGCAAACATATTCTATCTACTACTACAGTAAAAATTACAGCATCGAATTACTCGCAAAAGCTAACTTGGGGTTTCACCTGCACATCAAGCAACGTAGCCTACTGTCTAGAATGTGCCGCTTGTAGCAAACAATACATAATTGAGACAATAGAACAAATTCATAAAAGATTCAACAGTCACCGCGCCGATACAAAACACAACTTACGTAAAGCAATAGCCAGCCACTTCAATGAACATGGTCGTATATTGGACAAAGCAAGGCCTAATATACTACAAACAAATTTCCGTTCACTTCGCGAAAAAACATACGGAATCATACCTCATACACAAGCTTGATTGCCTACGCCCGACGGGAAATAATTTGGCACGTGGCAACTTAGAATCGTTAAAAGCGGTAACTTAAATCTGAAATTCTCATATGATCAGCCAAGGCACAAGACGCATTATGGCACCAGTTAGCCTTAATTCCTAACGCCACCTATTCCTCCATTTCGACAACCTTTTTCCTGCATACAACTCCGTTTATTATACTCTTTTATGGTTTTACGTTTATATCAACTGTACGACATCCTTTTCACATGTACACCTGCCCTCGTCCGCTTCCGTGTACATCATTCTCGTATTTGTTATTCCGGTTTCGCTTCCCCCTTTTTTGTCTGTTATAATTATACATTTTTTGAATCACCCTTAACACATTCCAAAGTCTGAGACGCCAGCATACCTTTTTCGGCGCATCAGCCACACAGGTTATCGCCATTTCTGTATACCGCCGTAACTACACCTACGTTGAGCTGCTGGGGCTAACGTACCTTGCCCATGCCGCTGCCTTCCAGTTACCCCATGCATTGCACCCCGGACTCCTTGTCGCCATCTTATCTCCTTCAAGATTACTCGACGCACCTGCTGCTACGCTACTAAAGTCACTCTTTGAACTGTCTTTTTGTTTATTTTTTGTTACTTGCTCACTTACCGCCTGACCGGCACTTGTAAAGCCACAAAAGCATGGCGCCAACGACAGCACTGAATGCTCCCTAATCTCTCGCTTCCTCAACGCCCTCCCATGCCCATCTTGTTCTTTCCTTGTTCTTTTTTTTTCCCTCTTGCAGTTACCCCCCCTTTTTCTCTCCTTTTCTTCCTTTTCTTTTCTCCCCGCCTTCCCACTCTCCCGCTCTTGTCCCCTCGTCTTTGGAACCACGCTCACAGATGTCAGGCGACAGCGCTTATTCTCTTTGAAGTCTCTCCCTTTACAACCAGCCGCCACCTAAACAACCACACATGACGTCACTGCACTAACCATTTAAATCTAACATGCCGAGGATGACGAGGCCGCCTTTGACGAAGATAGGTCCTCCTATCGAAACGTTGGCCAGCCTTTCTGAGGCACTTTACCCCCGTTTATAACTTCTACCCACTGCATAGAATTTCGTACAATACACTAGAGTGAACGCTGTCGCTGCAGTCGTTGCCCTACCAGGGGAATGAAGAGAACTATACGGATTTGTCTGATCTTCGTGCCTGTGGATTCTGACTTTCTTGGGGCTTTGTATAGCTACGCTATATAAATCTTATTGTCGTGAATTTCATACCAATATATACTTTTAGAAGAGCAGAAGACGTCGCGAACACGCGCAATCGCTCCTCATTGCAAACATTAAGCGTGTCGAGGTGTCCAAATCGGAACCCACCAAGCGTCTCAAGGCACAAGGCAAAATCATCAGGGCGTTTCACATCGCTTGTCGATACATGCGTCCATGGCGTAATGGTTTCAATATCAGGCTTGTGTGCTAGAGGTACTGTGTTCGAATCCTCCCGTCGGATAATTTTAACTATGTTTATTTAATTATTTATTACACAGTAGATTCTTGAGAACGTGAGTTTACTAAGTCACAAAGCAGTTTGAAGCCACAAGGACGCAGTTTAGGCAAATTCATGTACTTCCCATAATTACCATGCTGGTGCAACCCCTCCCGTTGCAGCTCCCGTAGACACGAGCGCCAGAGTTCCCTCTCGTGATCATTATCTGAAACTCTATAACCCACTGGACTAAACCAGCTCCTTCTATATAGTACGTCAGTGCACTCTGCTTTATGTCCTGTTACTGGCCAAGCCCAGCGCAACGAAAGCGGTGACATCAAAATGACTGCGGCTTTCTCGGTAGCGTCTCCATAAGATGCTATGGTAGTCAGGCAAAGCAGCACGACATCACGGATCGAAGTGCATCGGTCTTCGGCTATCGAGGAGGCGTGGGCCAAGCATCCAAACGCACTAGTTCGCCAGCGAGGAGTCCATAAATCGAAAGACCGCGCCACGACCTTCCGTTCGTCATTATATCTTTAGCATTCACAACTTATAAGTGGGTAGGCGTGCGCGGATATTTGCGAGCACAGTTAGGAAGTGATAGCTGTCCGGTCCGCCCGTCTACTATTTCGCTTACGCCAACGGTCGTCCTTGAGGCCAAGTGATTCGTCTCACAGGCCTCGTGCCATGCTATTTTGTGACTAGGTCTCCGTTGAATTACTGTATGTGCTCTGTACTTGTGAAGAGTTGAGCAAAGCTCTACAACCTTGCCATAAATGAGCTCAAGAAGTTCATGAAGGAAAACCACCCGTCATCTTTGCAGGTCGCGAGCTCGTCGCACCATGAACGATTCCACCTGGGCTACCGGCATGATTTTATCCGCTTCATCTATGACACTGGAGGGCAATTTTATTACAAGAATAATGCATATGCTAAGACCTGTGGTAGTTCGAGTTGCTCTCAAGGAATCGTTTCATGCCGTTAGGAAAACTTGAGAAAAAATAAAAAGTATCGGCCGAAGCCATCTCACAAGGGCTTTAGTCGGTTATGCGCTTAACATTGAAGCAATGTTGTGACAAAACAGAGTGCCACCCCAGAAACCTCTCGCGTATAAGGCGTCTACTGCAACGGACCTCACACTCTCTCTCGACACGCTGTGTCAACACCGCCGCTAAGTGCACCAGATGCCCTCGGCGCGACCTCCAGCATTGCACCGGTGGCGCACTGTGCGTGTCCACCGTGTACGGCCGCCGGAACCCTCTCCCGCGTTTCCCTATGAATGGGTTCTCCCATTCAGCGGTGCTGCCTGAAAGTCCGGGTGTGGCCTTCAAGGCTGAAGCTGGTCCGCTAGGTGGGAAGTTATTGTTTTTTTCCTGCCCGCATACCCAGTGGCACATACACAGTAACCCAAGTTGGCGTGAAAGACGTTCATTGGGAGATGTAAATACGCTGGTGACGTAGGTCGCTAAAGCTCTGTGCAGCTGCCCTTGAGAAGCCCGTTTGACGTGGATTCGTTCACACCCAGCACGTGAGATATTTTAAAGTTCTTTTTTTTTAATTTGCTCGCATTCTTTGGGTACTTTACAGACTTTTCGACCGTTGTCTTCGTAACTACGTTTTTATCTAACAGCTCTACCGCCTACATGGGTTACTGGGTTGTCCGTGGTCGAATGGGTGACAAATCGTGCTGCCGTTTTCGATACGTGATTCGAAGCCAACCCTCAGACGAAATTCGTTCACTGAGTATGTGGCAATTTGTAAACATGCGCCTCTCTCGATTGAAGCTCTTTCCCACTGACATGCGGGACTGCATAGGTAATGCTGTTCGAAGAAACTCTTTGAGGCTGACTTGAAGCCCTCGGTATGTGCCACCCGATCTGTGCTGATTTGGAATAAACCTCTTCGATGCTAACTTGGGTCACTGGGCCAGTTGTGCGTGCCGCTTATCAATGAACAACTTTGAAGCCAACTCTAATAACTAGATATGTGCCACTGGGAATGTGCCACTCTACAACGAAGAAAAAGATGTTTGAAATTTCCGATGCTGAGTGGCATCAAATCTATGTCAGAAAGGTTCCTCTAGGACACCCGCCCGACACCTTAGCAGGCTGTGCCATAATTTCAGTGGGTAGGTGCCGCTTTTCAATGAACGCCTTTTATGCCAACGCTTTGGGAGCTGTGCTATGACCGCACTGGCTATGTGCAATGAACGTCTCGCTAACTTGGGTGACTTAGTATTTGGCACTAAGTGTGCGGCACGCGAGTCTCAGCGTTCGCAGGCACCGGCGCACCGCTCTCGGCAATAGCCAGAAAGGAGGGCGCGAGAGGAGCTCAGAAGGTACCGTCACGGTATACCTGCCTTGCTTCTGCGCAGGACATCGTGCTTTGGAACAGCTTGAGAATGCCCAAAGGCACGCAGTGCCAGCAGCTGGTGGAACGCTGGCGTGCAAGTCCCAAAGGGGAGCTTCATAGAGCCTTTTCATACTTACAGAGTTCCCAGAATACTTCCGGTTAAGCCCCCCGGAATACCACAAGTTACAATAGCGTATAAATTTACAGGACCCCCCAGCTGGCGCTAGTTCTCCTGCAGAATTTTTATTTATTTATTTATTTTTATTTGTTTACCGTCAGGGCCTTTGGGGGTGGGTGCATGGTTGAGCAAAGCAGAATCTAAATTTGCGTATGAAACAAAGAAATAACAGCACACACATACAGAAAAACAAAGCACACACAGAGAAAAATCAGACAGTGCAAGGCTTTAAAAACACACATTTAAAGTACAAAGATAAGCAAATGCATTCAAGCTACACATGCAGAAAATGTTTCAACGGGTCTTTGAAAAGCCACAGGATCTTCTATGTAGGAAATGAATGGCGGCAGGCGGTTTCAATCTGTTTTAGTTTTCGGCAAGAAAGAGTGCAGAAATACATTTGTACGGCAGAATGGGGCATGAGCTTTATGTCTATCGTCGACACGTGTTGATATGTAAGCTGGTTCGGAAACGAGTTCACTTTTTACAAATGGGTTGGTGAAATAAATTTTGTCAAATAAGGATAGATGGGAGAGCTTCTTCCGAACATGTAAGTTAGATCGACTTCGTTGCGATTTCATTGAGGAAACACTCGCAGTACAGGTAGAGTCGAATGAAAAGCGCTGCACGATTTTGAACCGCTTCGATATCTTCAATTAAGGTACAGACAGCTGGATCCTACATCGCGGAGGCATATTCGAGCTTAGGTCGAACTAGGGTTAGCTACAAAGGGAGCTTAAGATGTTTTGGCGCTTGGGAAGTTTCCGCGCAAGTAATTGAAAGTGCGATTAGTATTGTTGGCGATATGCTTTACATGAACATGACATGAAAAGTTATGTAAACATCAAGATATTTATAGGAAGTGCCATTTTTAAGGTGTACCGAATTAATTATGTAGCATAAAGGTAAAAGCTTGTTAGTACGACGGGAAATTGTCATGGTTTTGCATTTAGTAGCATTTAAAGTCATAAGCGAACTCTTGCACCAATTAGAGACAGCGTCGAGATCAGACTGCAAGAGAAGGTTATCATGAGTGTTAGTTATTTGACGATAAAGAACACAGTCATCGGTGTAAAGCTTTGTAGATGCGGAAATTTATTCGGGAAGGTCATTTATATGTATTGAGAATGATAAAGGGGCGAAACGGAACCTTGTGGAACACGGGATTTTACAGCGGATATATACAGAGTTATTAGCTGTTACAAACTTGGCAGTTAGAAAGGAAGCATTCAATCGATTGCATGACGGAAGGGCCAATATTTATAATACGTAATTTTAAAAGAAGCAAGCTATCAGGGACTTTATCTAAAGCTTTTGCAAAGTCGAGGATTATGCGGTCTATTATCAATCCATGGTCGAGGGAGGAAGCTATGCTGGTAGTAAGAGAGAGTAGTTGCGTTTCGCATGAGTAGTGTTTCCGAGAAAGGTGCTGAGCGGAACTAAAAAATGAGTTTGATTCAAGGAAGCTTATGAGGTTGGAATATATTATGTGCTCTAATAGCTAACACGGGATACTTCATTGTTAACGCGATTGGTCTATAGTAAAGAGGAGAATGAGCGTTACCAGTCTTGAAAAGCGGAACTACCTTACCCACCTTCCCGTCCTACGACAGTGTGCTGTTCTCTAAGGAATGCGTAAAACTGTTGGCTAAAATGACTAATGAGCACGCTTCAGTGTTTTCCAAAAATTTCGAGTTAATCTCATCCACAACACAGCATGAGGAAATCTACAATCTCGGATAAGTTGCATCACTCCAACTTAGTGTATCACGATACGATCCATGGAAAAGAAGTGGCGACTGCGTTATTCGGGTATTAAAGCAGTAGTGATATTTGAAAATGACTTTGCAAATACGTCATTCAGCAATTCACAACATTGGTCAATGGGAACGACTTGACCGCTGTCGTCTGCAAGTAAAATGACGTTTTTCTGGGAAGGCTTGTTAACGGACTAGAAATTGAACGGCTGTTTGAAAGGAGGGAGGGAAGAGTGTGTTTGAGGAAAGATTGTTTTGCTTCTTTAAGGGCAGTACGATACTAAGCAAGGGGGTCGCGGTATACTAGCCGGTTTTGCGGGCTGTTGGTTATCTTGGCTTTACGAAATAGCCTTTTTTTGTTGTTAAGCTGCCTCCGTAATGCTTGAAGTAGTAAAGGCAAGGCGCGGAAGACCAGGACTCAGGAAGAAGAACACAAGCGACAGGATCGGCGCCTCTCGACACTGGCAAGCCGACACGGCGATCAGGTTGACGCACAAAGTGGCAGGATCGGTGCGAAAGCTTCGTTGAAAGAAAGGGGCCAATGTCGAAGAAATATGCTGAAGTAAAACTCTTCCTTGGGCTACATTGGGCCCTCAAATGCATGCGTTAAGAGACAAATCCGGAAATATCATTACTAATATGGATGAGATACATCAATTGGCTGAGGAGTTCTATATATATTTATACAGTACCAGTGGCACCTACGACGATAATGGGAGACAGAATAATCTAGAGGTATTCCGGAAGAAGTAAAGAAAGCCATGGAAGCTATTTCAAAGGGGGAAGGCAGCTGGGGAGGATCAGGTAACAGCAGATTTGTTGAAGGATGGTAGGGAGATTTAGAAAAACTGGCCACCCTGTATACGCAATACCTCATGACCTCTAGCGTACCGGAATCTTGGAAGAACGCTAAAATAATCCTAATCCATAAGAAAGGGGACGCCACGTACAGACTTGAAAAATTATAGACCAATCAGCTTACTTTCCGTTGCCTACAAAATATTTACTAAGGTAATTGCAAATAGAATCAGGAACACCTTAGACTTCTGCCAAGCGGAGGACAAGGCAGGATTGCGTAAAGAGTTCTCAACAATAGACCATATTCACACTATCAGTCAGGTGTTAGAGTAATGTGCGGAATATAGCCAACCATTATATAGCCTTGATTGATTACGAGAAAGCGTTTGATTCTGTCGAAACCTCAGCAGTCATGGAGTCATTAAGGAATCAGTGTGTAGACGAGCCATATGTAAAAATACTGAAAGATATCGATCGCGGCTCCACAGCCACCGTAGTCCTCCATAAAGAAAGCAACGAAATCCTAATAAAGAAAGGCGTCAGGCAAGGAGATACGATCTCTCCAATGCTATTGACACCGTGTTTACAGGAGGTATTCAGAGACCTGGATTGCGAAGAATAGAGGATAAGAAGTAATGGAGAATACCTTAGTAACTTGCAATTCGCTGATGATATTGCTTTGCTTAGTAACTCAGGGGACCAATCGCAATGCATGCTCACTCACCTGGAGAGGCAAAGCGGAAAAGTGGGTCTAAAAATTAATCTGCGGAAAACTAAAGTAATGTTTCACGGTCTCGGATGAGAACAGCAGTTTACGTTAGGTAGCGAGGCACTGGAAGTGGTAAGAGAATACATATACTTAGGGCAGGTAGTGGCCACGGATCCGGATCATGAGACTGAAATAATAAAAAGAACAAGAATGGGCTGGGGTGCGTTTGGCAGGCATTCTCAGATCATGAACAGCAGGTTGCCATTATCCCACAAGAGAAAAGTGTATAACAGCTGTGTCTCGCCGGTACTCACATACGGGGCAGAAACCTGGAGGCTTATGAAAAGGGTTCTACTTAAGTTGAGGACGACGCAACGAGCTATGGAACGAAGAATGATAGGTGTAACGTTAAGGGATAAGGAAAGAGCAGATTGGGTGAGTGAATAAACTCGAGTGAATGACATCTTAGTTGAAATCAAGAAAAAGAAATGGGTATGGGCAGGACATTCAGTGAGGAGGGAAGATAACCGATGGTCATTAAGGGTAACGGACTGAATTCCAATGGGCGGGAAGCGTAGCAGAGGGCGGCAGAAATTTAGGTGGACGGATGAGCTTAAGAAGTTTGCAGGGACGACATGGCCACAGTTAGTACATGACCGGGTAGTTGGAGAAGTATGGAAGAGGCCTTTGCCCTAACCTGCAGTGGGCGTAGCCAGTTTGATGATGGAGATGATGATGATGATGGCCGATAGCACAGCCAAAACAGCATATTCTGATTATTTGAAGAGACACGGACACAAACAATTTCTAAAGAAGAGTTAAGTACAATTGCACTCGACACAAGTTCAACATTTACAACTATAAGAACCCCGCCCTCGCATTTGTCTTTGCCATCATGGCTGTAAACGCAGTAGTTCTTTTCAGAGTCAAAAAGTTCTGTGCTGTGTACGTTATCAGAGATCCAGCTTTCAGTGAAGCGAGTAGCGTGAACAGAACATCAGTCAAGGACGGCAGATAAAGCTTCACGCTTGTTAGGAACACTTTTTGTATTTGAGAATGAGACAGAATGGTCGAATCGGTCTCCGTTCCAAGCACTTGCTTTGTTCGGACAAACGGGTGTTTGATGTTTATCCAGAACTAAAGTTCACACGTGCCATAACGGGGCTCTTGCTTGGCGGCAGTTCGTAGACGCCAACAGTAGCCGCGAGTAGACATAGCATCTACAATTCATAAAAAAGTTTGTTATGACGCCTGTAAAATTAATTTCCAGCAGCGGTTGCAAATTCATACAACTTTTTACGTGAAGACCTCGTCGCTTTACAAGAGTCTTCGTTAACGGACACTTTGGAATCTTTAAACTTGGTTGTCGAGGCCAGAATGCTATCCCTGAGCTTGGATGACAGGAATTTCACCATAGTTGATCGGCATCGCCAAGAGACAAATTTTCTTAACCTATGCGCTCGTCTATCGAATAGAGGCTTAGGGGCATTGCAAATCAGTTTTTCGGATTCCACCCAGGTTTCAGAGGGATCACAGGGAAGGCCATAGAAGATTACGTTCTATCGTTTGGACCGGTCCTCAAGATCATCGTCGGTTAGTGCTGCAATCTGAGGGTTAACGTTTTCGCCTGCCGGCTCTTTAGAAGCGTATAATGACTTCTCTACTACAGAAAGTCTGCTATGCATGCCTGCCATCTGCTGCTCCAGAGGCTTTTGAGCTGGGCGTAGTTCGTTTAGGGATGCCATAATTTCACCATGCTTGGTGTCTATATTTTTATGCGTGCGATTCCATCAGTGAGACCAGTTCCTCGTATTGTCTGTCGGAATCTTCTTTAGGGGGATCGGGGTTGGATTCAACATCGCCACTCATGAGACTTTGTAACATGAAAACATTTGCAACTCAAGGAGACCAACACTTGTGGGCATCAAAGCAGCAGCAGACAAAGGTTGTTATACATTTTCGAGTAAAGCCAAGTTGCTGAGCCTACCTGCACGAGAAAGCAAAAAAGGCGTCTGGTTGGCGTGCGTCATTGCTGTGCCACCGTGCCAACTGAAGGGGCTCCCGGGTCGCTGTTGCCTTAAGAGGAAGCTTTAGCTCGAGTGCTCCTATCTAAATACATGTAAAAGGAGAATTCGTTTTTCTCGGCAACCACAGCACCAAATATGACGAGGTTTGTTGCACTTAAAAGAAAAAACTTTAAATCTAGTGACTGTTGGTTTCGAAATTTTGAGTTAGGTCATGAAGTTTTTATTAAAAATTCGCAAAAATCAAAAATTTTCAAAAAACGAAACTATCAAGTTTACAACTTCGTAACTCACCCACTAAAAATGATAATACGATTCTGTGAATTGCATCTAATAGTACATCTAAAGCGGACAAAATTGATATGTTACACATGAACATAAAAAAAGTTTAATCATAGGGAAATACAATTTTTACTGCATCTGTTACACTCGTACCGTATCTAGAGTGGAACGTGCTTAAAAATCCATATGGCAGCGACCATTTTCCGATTGTCATAAAATCAACAAAACGTGATGAATGCTCTCCATGCGTCCCCCACTAGAAAACCAAGTCAGCCGACTGGAAACGTTATAAAGAACTCACCCGCATGACTTGGGAAGACATCTCTGCACTTTCTATTGATGACGCCGTGGCATATCTGACAGCATTTATTGTTGATGCGGCATCACTATGTATCCCTGAATCAAATAGATCGCCCTTCAAACGACGTGTTCCCTGGTGGAATGCGGAGTGCAAAGAAGCTCGTAAGAATCAAAATAAGGCGTGGAGTCACCTTCGCCAATCTCCAACTGCCGAGAATCTGATCAATTTTAAGAAAATAAAGTCGCTAGGCAGAAGAACACGCCGCCGGGCCAAACGGGAAAATTGGCAAAATACATTAGTAGCATTAACTCGTATACACACGAGCGGAAAGCCTGGAATAGGGTCAACAGAATAAAAGGCCGCGAAACGCATCCTCTACCTTTGGTAAACCATCAAGGAGACACTATTGAGGACCAGGCTGATTCGCTAGGAGCACATTTTCAGTACATATCGAGTTCATCTCTATACTTAGATACATTTCTAAGATACTAGAGACAAGCGGAACCGCAGCCTCTGAATCAGAAAGTAAATAAAAATGAACCTTACAACCGGCCATTTAACATGGTGGAATTTCAGGCTGCACTGAACTGTTGCAATAAATCAGCTCCTGGGGGCGATCGAATACATTATGAGATGATCGAATACCTACACGCCGAAACACACAAAACCCTACTATCACTTTTAATTCCATATTCTCCGCCAGTTATACTCCATCTGCCTGGAAGCAAGCAGTCGTAATTCCTATTCTCAAAGAGGGCAAGGATCCAACTTCGGTCAGCAGCTACAGGCCTATAGCCCTGACAAGCTGCCTGTGCAAACTCTTTGAGAAAATGGTAAACAGACGCTTAATTCATTATGTTGAAAGCAACACAATACTAGACCCCTTTCAGTGTGGTTTTAGGGGGGGTAGATGCACGACAGATCACCTTGTCCGCATGGAGGCGAATATCCGAGATGCCCTCATGCACAAGCCGTTTTTATTAGCGGTATTTTTAGACATGGAAAAGGCATACGACACAGCCTGGCGTTTTGGAATTCTTCGTGATCTGACTGGTATGGGTGTCCGAGGCAATCTGTTGAACCCTATCCAAAGCTACCTCTCTAATCGTACGTTCTGTGTGAGGGTTGGTCAAGTGCTCTCTCGTAAATTTACGCAGGAAACAGATGTGCCACAAGATGGTGTACTGAGCTGCACGCTGTTCATCGTAAAAATGAATTCCCTCCATAGCGTCATACCACGAACAGTGTTTTATTCTGTGTATATGTGGATGACGTACAGATAGGATATAAATCATGCAGCATTTCTATCTGTGAGCGACATATACAGCTTGGCCTAAACGAAATATCTAAGTGGGCTGACGAGAATGGATTCAAGTTAAACCCCCAAAAAATCACATGCCTTCTATTTTCGGAAAAGAGAGGTATATTACCTGACCCTGCTATCTATCTTAATGGACAACGGCTATCTGTCAGCCACGAACATACATTTTTAGGAATCATCTTAGACTCTAAACTAATATTTGTCCCTCACCTTAAATATCTGAGAGCGAGATGTCTGAAGACAATGAATTTACTAAAGCTCTTGTCCCGCACATCTTGGGGAAGTGACAGGATGAGATGCCTTTTCAGCTTCTACAAAAGCCTTATTCGGTCCCGTCTCGACTATGGAGCAATAGTATATAGCTCTGCTGCGCCTATGCTTTAAAGATGCTAGATCCCATTCACCACTTAGGTATACGCCTGGCTACATGCGCTTTTAGGACAAGTCCCGTAGAAAGCCTGTATGTGGAGTTTAATGCATGGTCATTACATCTCCAAAGGACATATTTAACTTTTTCCTATGCTCTCAAGGTCAAATCAGATGTTCAGCATCCATGTCACTCATCTATTCATGAAGTGTCTACAGCCAGATTGTTTCGTAACCGCCCAGCTATTAGACCTCCGTTGAGCCTTCGCTTGACAACACTGGCAGAAGAAACAGGTGTCTTAGTCCCAGAGAATGTCCTAATGGCACCCACTCGCTTGCTCCCACCATGGGAATGGCAGACCATTGAATGCGACGTCTCTTTCGTAGAAATATCTAAGATGGCACCAGAAACACATATACAATTCCATTTTCGTGAACTTTAGGAGAAGTACCCTTGTACAGAATAATATACAGACGCTTCCAAGTCCTCTAAAGGAGTTTTCTACGCAGCTGTGGGACCTTCATTTTCAGTATCGGGATCACTAAATCCACACACAAGTATATTTACAGCTGAAGCCTACGCTATACTATCGGCTGTTCAAAACATAAGGCTCACAAAACTTGTTAGGGCTATTGTATTTACAGATTCATTACGTGTAGTCAGAGCCCTACTTATACCAGGAAAATATAAAAACTCAGTTTTTAGTGAGCTGTAAAGTCTGTTGTGCTCCCTATATATGTGCGATCAAGTGATTGTCATATGATGGGTACCTGGTCACAAAGGTGTAAAAGGCAACGAAGCTGCTGACGAAAGCGCTGGGTCAGTAACTTTTAGCGATGTAGATTCAAATATCCCCATCCCTGCCACAGACCTAAAGCCTTTTCTACGCAGTAAATTGAGGAATCATTGGTAAGGCGAATGGGAAACAAGCAATGAATAAGCTTCACATAATAAAACCAAAACTGGGGAACTGGATAAATGGGAAAATAGCAAGGTACAAGGAAGTACTTCTTTGCTGATTAAGGATAGGCCACACATACGGCACCCACTCTCATCTCTTGACTGGGGGTGATCCTCCAGCTTGTGTTAAGCGCGGCAATAATCTCACAGTCCTCCATGTTCTTATTCAGTGCCCTGCGATAGAAACAGAGAGGAAAAAATATTTCCCTGCTGCATATCGCGAGAATTTACCCCTTCACCCTGCATTTTTTCTTAGCGATGAACCACTTCTTATTCTGCAAACAGTGTTAGAATTTTTAGCCGAAACGGACACCCTGAAAATCATCTGGCCAGGCAACTTTTAAGCACATGACTAACAGCCCTGCATTCAAGGGCTCTCTTGAAACTCTTGTGTCAGTGTTATCTTTTATTGCATCATGTTTTAACGAAAGCGCATTGCCATAGCCCACATCACATCCTAGTGACCGTTATTATTTTTACACCTATATATTCCACTCCACTTACAGCGTAAGTTTTTTTAGGCCCTTTTACAGCCATATCACATCTACCATGATGAGTTCATTGTGCATGTCATCCACAATACATCGTCAACATTACCACCTGTCATGGCACTCTTTGATCAAACCTGGCCCTTGCGCCATAAAACACCACACATCATCACTGTCCTTTTGCCGTAGCAATACTGCCTGTGTCGACAGCCCTGACCTAAAACCGTACTGAGCCGGCGTAATTACCTAGTGTTCTGTAGGTAGGAGAACTGTTAAATGCTAGCGCTTCAGAAAGCTCCTACAAAAAAGAGCTTAGTGCATTATTACTCGCGGATCACATTTGCTTTGCCTAATTATTGTTATTTTCATTTTATTGCATCTGTATGTATGAATGTATGTATGACCTAACAAAGAGCGCATATAGGTAGCATTTGTACTATTCTTTATGCGGCTTTCTCATTCTAAGCAACAAATATTGTAATAATTTTTGTGACTGAAATTGTGCTCTCTTGTGCGAAATGGACGTACATATGTATTTTTTGTACTGATTATAACCGCTGTTGTAGCTGTGGGGTCTGTGACCTCTGTCAGGCCTTCGTACCTTTAGTCGCACTCTCCCCTCGCTTGGACGAGAAATGAAGTACATATGATTATGATGATAATTTGCAGACACCGTGAGCTCATCAGCCATTTCATCAGAAAAGACTGGTATCATCAGCGTAGATTGCCTAATCTACAGAAATGCCCATTTGTGCAATGTCAATATTAGAAATATTAAATAATAGGGGTCCCAATATGTTGCCTTGGGGTACCCCATTTCTAAGTTTCATGGATGATGACAGCTTTTGGTTGATTGATACACACTCCTGCGTTTTGAAAAACAGCTTTGTATTAGAGTTAAAATGACCCCCCCCCCGCGATCACAATGGAGTATTTCTAACATTGTAACATGGTTTATCCTTTTGAATACCTTGAAAAAGTCTAGGAATATTCCCAGGGTAATTTGTTGTGCTTCGTTATTCCTGAGAATCAATTCCTTTTGTTAAGATAAGGCACTCTTAGTTAACAGGCCTGATTGAAAACCGAACTATGACGACATAATAACATTACGCCTATTAAGAACTTAGGCAATCGAATCAATATGAGTTTTTCACACAACCTAGAAAAAAACCGGCAAAATTGAAATTGACCTATAGTTACCTAAATCGCCCTTACAAGCGCCCTTATATATAACCGTTACATTAGCGGTTTTCATTCTCTGGGGAAACACTCCGATGGTAAACGCGAGATTGTAAGTCTATACTAAGCAGGCGCATATGAGATCTAACATAAACATTAGAAGTTGTAATTTTAAGCCATTTATGTCCTCGTTTTTGCTGATTTTGATATTTTTTAAAACACTGGGGACTTCTTGCGCGTGTGTGGGATTAGCAAACAAAGCATCAGTTGGAGCGGGAGGCAATAAGCTAAGGAATTGCAATTATGAGTACGGTCAACCAATGAGGTGAAATAGTCACTGAAAGTATTCATTGAAAGTAACTCACTCTCATACTTCTGAAAGCAAGGCACCTTTCGCCATGCATGGGCTGTTTATTTCTATTGGCATTTCCCCGCAGAAAACGTACGCCGCGGACGTGTGAAGCATAGCCGCTATGTTTGAGAACTGACAGCAGCGACGCGCCGCAGAGCTACCGGCAGATAAGACCAGGCAGGTCCAAGAATGGTCAACCGCTAGGAATAAATATGTTGACTTAACATTTACAGCCGTAATTAGGATTAGAAAATAGGGGGAAATATTTTGATTCACCTTCCTATTTAGAACACCACCCGACAAACATTGCAATCTATGGCGCTCAATGACAATTTAGCCTGTAGTGGACTGATAGAGCCCCGCGGTAGGAGAGTCTGGACTAGCGCTATCTGTATGTACAGCACTTGCTGCATCTTTAAATTCAACAATTCAAAGAACATTTCGGTAGATGTTACCTTCCTACTTATGGAAAGCATGTTTTCTTTGGGTACCGGGACATCATGGGTCGCACTTAAATGAAATGACTGATTCACTCGCACGAGCATCCTTCAACGGCACCCGCCATTGTTGCTCAGTGGCTATGGTGTTTGGCTGCGGAGAACGAGGTGGCGGGATCGAATTCCGGCCACGGTGGCCGCATTTCGATGGGGGCGAAATGCGAAAACACCCGTGTACTTAGACTTAGGTGCACGTTAAAGAACCCCAGGTGGTCATAATTTCCGGAGTCCCCCACTACAGCGTGCCTCATAATCAGAAAGTGGTTTTGGCACGTAAAACCCTGTAATTTAATTTATCTAATCCCCCAACGGCCATATCCTATCTGTTTTGCCGACATGAGCTTATGTCACCGCGGCTAGGTACAGAAATTTCGTTATATGTCAAAACTCTACAATATTCATGCTAACACCGTCTTCTGAATTCCACCATCTTGGCTTCCCATGGAATAATAATTGGTGTCCTTCAAGGCAATTGGAAGTTTCCTTTACAAAACTGAGATGTCTTATACCTCCCCTAAATTTTTACTTACACAGGTCTGGTCTCGCAATGTCCCCTCTATGTTCTTTTTGCAGTGCACTTGAAACTATCGAACATTATTTTCTCTCGTGCCGCCCTTTCTAAGGCAAAGAAGACCCAGCCACAGGGATGCCTTCTTGCAGTTTACAATTTTATTAGAGCGACAAAAAGAGTACCTTGCCGAATTTCTAAAAAAATATGAATAACTTCTATTATTTCATTTCTTTACGTTCTCTCATTTTATGAACATTCTTAAAAATCTGTCATTACACTTGTAAATTTCTGTTCTCTCGTCCTACGCTCCACTATTCCAATACAGTTTCGCTTTACTTCTCAGCATACGGAAAACCGCCTGCTTCTTGGCCAGCCCCCCAAAGTGGTACGCGCCACTGTTGAGGATACAAGACACGACAAGACTCGCCGCGACATGAACGCAGTCACCTGTTTAATAAATGACAATTTTTGTAGGCCTTTGCTGGTGACCCGGACGTGATACCCCATCACAACTCTATATGGCTACCAAGTCTCTTCTCAACGCCATGGAACAAGGCGCCGAACAACACGAAGAAAACGGAACGTCTTCCATCGCCGCACTGAAACTTGCCGATTTCTGGTCCCCGGACTGTGAACTCTGGTTGGTGCAGGCGCCGCCACCGAGCCACACCTCAGGCGGCCAAGTACGACAATGTCGTGAGTGCGCTTAACCCCACCACTGCAGCTTTGGTCTGCGACATTTTGCGAGATGCTCCGCACGATTATATAAGCTTACTAAGCTTAAAACGTGGTCAGTACTAAACCACCTGAACATAAACGTTAATAAGACGAAAGCTGTAATATTTAGACCTAAATTGAGGCAGCTAAATTCTCAAGTAAGCTTAAGTTATGGTGGCGCACCAATAGAAATCACAAATAATATTAAAATTCTGGGTGTTACATTTTCTCAGAACATGCTATGGGATAGTCACATTGATGCATAAAGTGTTCATTCCTTTCTGTCGCACAAATGTTTTCTCTGACTCATTTCTGCCGAAAACCAGTGCCGAGTGGAACCGCCTTCCCCCCTCCATCGCCTGCATCGAGGAGGCATCATCTTTCAAGACTGCAATAACTGATTATCTTTTGAATTTGTCACCTTAATACTAATAATTGTTTGAGCATGTATTTTTTATTATTGTACCCACCCCCCTCTGTAACGCCCTTTTGGGCCCTGAGGGTACTGTAAATAAATAAATAAATAAATAAATGCTGTTCTAACTAAGTTAGCTCGAGCAGTAGGCATTATTTTCCATTACAGATCATATCTCCCGTATCAAGTAAAGATCCTGCTTTATAATTCCCTATTTTACTCTCATCTTAATTACTGTTTCTTGGTCTGGGGCACAACCACGTATACAAATTTGCAAAGGATCTTTATACTTCAAAAAAAGCTTATCAGAGTACTTTTCAATCTACCATACAACAGTCACTCGCAAGGTCTTTTCTCCAAAGCATGCATAATACCAGTATTCAATCTTTACAATTATAAGCTAGCACTTGCATTCCAGCGCGAACTAAAAAATCATCTTAAATATCTGCATGAGTTGTCATTACTGAAAAAGAGCACTGTGTTTTACACTACCCGTCATAAAGAGGAGTGGATTGTACCAACTCCTAGAACCAATTACACAATGGAAAAATTATCCTTCACACTTCCAACTCTATTAAACAACTGCAAAAAATCCGGGACTGACCTACTTGAACTATCTAAACGTGAATTACGACAGATTCACTGCACACATTCTTAGGTATTTCTTGTTATTATTTCTTGCGGATAAGTGAAACTGCATTTGTTATTTCTTTTGTGACTACCCCGTAGTTGACTGTGATGTTTTATTGTATGAGTGAACTTGCAATTTGTATTTCTATCTTGCCTTATTTTTTGTATACGTTACATTGTGCGCTCGGAATGTGTAATTTAAATTGTGACAATGTATTATGTCTTTTTTGTCGTTTGTAACTGCCCCTTGTATGGGGGACCTGCGGCTCTGTCAAGCTGTCATTCATGACAGCTTTTACTGCAGGTCTCCCGTGTCGTGTACTGTTACGGGACACAAATAAAGACATTATTATTATTATTATTATTATCAGTATGACACACCTAAGCGGGAGTTACTACGGCGCACCACCGACTCTGAGTCGCGATGGATTGAACAGCTCCTCTCATAGGAGGAACTTGGTGACAGAAAACCAACTAAACTGCTTCGCCACATGACAACTCCTGGGAACCAGTCCATCATCAGCAGACTCGAAAATCCTTCGGGAGCTCGTCCAGCGTCTACCGAACCACATACGCATGATTTTATGTACCCCACATACAGCGACGTCTGTCGAGGCCTAAGCGACCATGGCTGACCAGAATACGAATTCTTTCCATCCTGTGATATCCACTGTTGACCGTTGTAATGCACCCGCTGCGACATAACTTGAGTTACGGCGACATAACGCGAGTTACAGAAGCACTTAGACGAACCCTACAGTTCAAGCACGGACCTCGCTGCGCAAGCCACTAACCAGTTGGGTGCATTAGGCTTTCGGGCAAATAACCATCAGCAGCCGCATTGCTCGCATGAGCAAAACATGTCACGCCCTCCGTCTTCCTTTATTTGTAGGTATCCCGACAGATATCACACTCGCGCGAGAGAGTGCCGTCCGCCTTATCTGCTCACTCGCAGATATGGCGGACGCTATCTTGTAGACACTGGTGCGGAAATTTGTGTCATTCCCCCTGCTTCTCAAGACCGCAGAAGACATCGCCATGACACGTCTTTTCTCACTGCCGTCAACGGTTCCAACATTAAAACCTACGGCCAGAAAACTGTAACTTTTGACCTTGGTGTGCGACGCCTTTTTTCGATGACTGTTCACCGTCGCTGACGTCCGTGGGCCGATCGTCGACGCTGATTGTCTGTGGAAGTTTAACATTCTCGTTGACCTTCGCAACTGCCGCCTTATTGACTCCTCAACAACGTGTCCGTACAAGGTATCACCACGTCTGCACCATCTTTGCGTCTCGTACAAGCACAAACCCAGGTACCGATACCGTGGTCCGCCATCTTGCTGGAATTTGAAAAGTTGTTCGAACCACCCTAGCCAGATCTTCCAATAGTGCACAACGTCGCGCACCCTATTGTGACTAAAGGACCAGAAATATACGCCTGACCTCGCCGCTTAGCACGAGACCGTCTGAAAATTGCGAAGCAAGAATTCGAAAACATTGTCGAGTTGGGCTTCGTTCGTCCTTCCGCTAGCCCTTGGTCATTTGCTTTAAACATGGTGCCCAAGAAGACGGATGATTGGCGACCATGGGGCGATTACCGTGCCTTAAACAAAGTGACGGTTCCCTCTACCTCAAATCTACGATTTGGCCACATCGCTTCATGGTTGCTGTATATTTAGTAAGTTGGAACTAGTAAAAGCCTACCATCAGATTTCTGTCGAGCCTTCAGACATTCCTAAAAGCGCAATCACTGCCCCTTTGGCATGTTTGAATACGTGGGAATGCCGTTCGGCCTTCTTAATGCCGCTCAAACATTTCAGTAGTTATGGTAATGTCCATGATGGTAGACGCCTCTGACATAGCTGTTGGCGCCGTGTTTCAACAGCTGGTTGGCAAGACATGACAGCCTATAGCTTTCTTTTCAAGGAAACTGACACCGCAAGAAACCCGCTACAGCCATTTCGGTAGCGAATTGCTAGGACTCTACCTCGCAGTCCACCACTTCCATCGCAAGATCGAAGGGCGTCAGTTATTTATTCTCACCGACCACAAACCGCTCATTTATGTTATTACCTTCAACAGTTCCTCGCACACGCCCCGCGAAATTAGACATGTTGCATATACCTCCGCATTCTCTACTGATATACCGTTTATCAGTGGTGCCGATAAGTTCATCGTTGACGCTTTGTCACGAATTAATATAAATGCAAGCCAAGTAAATCGTTCCGGCATTCACTCCGTCCGCCTCGCTACCACTCAACGCACAGATCGTGAACATCAAACTATGTGTCAGCGTCGGGTCTTTGCGCTGTTCTTCAATGAGTTGTTCTTTTGTTAGGTCACGTAAGACAATTTTCGGAACGCACAAGAGATGAATCTTGCCTTGTTCTTGATCTTCAATTTTTGCTCCAGCCACGCTCGATACATGCTGAGGCTTCCTAGGCGCCTTGTTAGGCTTTGTCCCTATCGACGACGACTCCTCGTTGGGAGCATCGGGGGGTTTCCAGTCAGTCTGGATCATATGGTCCTCTGACGCCTGGAAGAATTCCCGGAAAAAGGTCACAGAGGGGCTCGTCCATACATGTCACTGTTAACTTGCCTCAAAAATACGGCATATTCACTTGTACGACAGCTTCAGGCGGGTAGCTTGTTGAGCCGTCCAGAAGAACAACGTTGCTCGTTCTTCCCGTCATATACATCTCTGGAACGAGTTGTCGTCTGACAATTGCGGTATTAGAACCGGTGTCTCGTAATACACGAACACTTCTTCCCAGCAGCCGGCCTTCAACCACTGGTATCCCCTCGATGAGGAAAGTTACAGCAGTCCCAGGGTTCTTGTCGTCGCTGTCACTTGATCGGCGAGTCTTCTTTCCTGGACGCTTTGATTCTTTCACTGGACGAGTCCGGACTGGTTGAGATTCGGTGAATGCACACGCAGAACTTGGTTTGTTGTCCCCGTACCAAGTTCGGCAATTTTCAGCTGTATGTCAAGTTCTGTCGCACAACTCACACTTCAGCATACGCTTAGGTGGGGTACGGCAGTCAGGAGCCAAATGTCCAAACCGGTGACAGACAGTGCACATAAGTTGCGGTTTCCTGGGAGCTTCAATGTTTTTCCCACCAGAATCCTTTGTGTTATCGGGACCCTTTCCTAGGTGTGTCCAGTTCTGCGCTTTAAGAAAGCGATCCCTCAAGCTAGCAAGTTCGTCAAGGGATTTGCACTATCGCTCCTTCAAGAAAGTGACTAGCTTTGGCTCACAACAATGCAGAAACTGTTCAAAGATCATGTCATCTCGTAGACCTTCATATGTTTTAGGCACATTAGCCATCTAAATCCAATGGTCAAAATAGGCTGAAATTCTTGCTGCTAACTGTCTTCCAGTTTCGCCATCTACCACTCGTGCCTTCCAAAACTTCTCTTGGTAGCCTTTAGCCGTGAATTGAAACCTCTGTAGCAAAGCTTTCTTTACCTTCGGGTAATCTAATGAATCGGCGGCAGTCATCCGACCGATCACAGTTAAATCTTCACCAGTTAGACACATGCTCACAGCAAGAGCTCATTTTTCTTGTGGCCAGTCCTGCCCTGTTGCTACGGGCTCAAATGGGTGTAAATACGCGTGTAAGTCATCGCGTTTCTCGTCGAACAAAGGAAGTAACTTCTGTGGATTGAGGGATGACGATGAGGTGCTGGGTGCCGTCAAAATTTCAGAAGCTGCTGCCGGCACATTCCGAGCTCCTTCTTGAAGGCTTTAGTTGGAGGATATCGCGCTACCTCTCGTCAGCTTCCTTGATTGCCTCTCGCTCCTCAGCTCTCTCGTCCCTTTGTTTTTCCTGTTCGGCTTCAATCCATCTGCGAAGTTCTGCGCCTGACAATCCTCTGTGGAGTCCTATAGCCGTGATTTTCTCTAAATCCATGATGCCGTCTACTAATGTGTGTCTGCGCTCAAGCGAAACTGCCCCCTTTCACTGTATTTACGAGTGAATCCTGTCAGGCTCGCCAGTTTGTGATGTTACTGGGTGTAGGATCACTCCATCAAAAGGCAGAAGCATCACGCAGAAGCACAAACACAAATCAGACTTGTATTGACGCACACAACATGTATATAACCGGCACACACACGCGACTGTTCCCCAAAATAGCTCAGATGGCATGCAGCTATATACTTGTATCAGTCAATTATAATCAACGTAGAGTTCAGGCGGAAGCGCGTGTCGCCGTGTTGGAGATCTTGTGCAACCGATGTCGGCCAGTGGAGTGGGACAGCAGCGTCGGCCGGCCGGGTCGGACAGCCGGGTCGGACGGCCGCGTCGGACGGCCGGGTCGGACCGCATCGCGGAGCTCAGGTGGCCGGCCGCACTCGCCGGGTCGCGTGTGCAGCTGGCGGAGTAGCCCTGTGGCCGCTCACTCGAACGCTCGATCGCCCCGGTTCAGGACCAGCAGCCCTCCTGGGCCAGTTGCCCAGCGGAAGAGCGGGGCGAGGTAACTCCTCAGCGGGCGACAGCGTTCGCTCGGGTGTGGCGCAGTGGCGCGGGCGGCGATAGCTCCTATGGGCCAGACGCCCAGCGAGGAAGCTCTTTTCCTTCGAACGCCGAACCTCGCGCACTGCTCACGCCACGGAACCACGGGCCCCACCTCTCTCGCACCGCGCTTTTTTGAGGCGCCACAGCCAACGCTCCCAAATCGGTGTCGATGATGATGATGGCCCTCTTGCGAGTATTTGCAAAGAGTCGCTGTCATCTTCGCCACCGCACGGCGCACTGTCTTCATACATTTAAACTTTCCACTCCCGCGTACCACATATTATCACAGGGGTGACGGTTGGCGGCAGAGGACAATCTATCAATCTAGGCCTTACACTCCATGTGCTAAGCGTAGGCCAAAGGCTGTCAGTCGGCGACCCATTGGAGCGCGCATTAAGAAAGAGTATTTTGATTTGAGCACTCGTAGAAGTTTTTTTGTGATTGTTTCTTCTCTTTGTAATTATTTGCGATTCATTTTTTGTTAGTTATTAAGAACGTCCTACTTTTCATTTTAATAGTTCGCATTACGGAATGATTTTTTTTCCGGAGGTTTTTGCGCGTTTATAGTGTACCTTTCGTTTTTTAAGGTTTAAAATAGCACTCTACGAATTAATTTAGTTTAAAGTAACGCAGTCAGCAGAGCCCAGTACGTTTCGCTTTAGAGGCGCTAGTACTGGCACATGGCACTGACCGAACTAGTAACTCGGCGCGTGGCACTGATCCCTTTGTCCATTTCAATCGTTGTGACGAATCACGTGGTTCATTACGGCGCCTTTTTCTTTCGTTTTTGCGACTTGGGAATCACGCGTTACGTGGAAGATATAGTTGGGAAGGGTAGAGTTGGACACGCGGGACACATTGCCGGGAGAGGATCGCCGTTCTTTGAATGTCGACCTCGCCTTACCGTGACCAGATTGACAGCGGTCTTGGCACCATTCTGAAGGGGAGAGCCAAAAGTGGCTGAAACTAGCCGACTCATGAGCTAGTCTTTTGCTAAGACTTTATGCCTCGATAGGGAACATTGTTTTTTGTGTGTGCGTGGGTTTTAATTATTGTTTGTTCATGTAAGTTTTAAACGATCTCCATTTGTTTGTCGTTTGCCTCAGAGCTGCTTGAGTTGCGATTTCTTTGAGAGAGGATGGAAACTAAATTCCTCAAAACATTAGTCACCCTACCATTTGAACTTTGTTTAGGGTCTGAAATTGAAATTACTAATTATTTGTCGAAGTTCGTTCCTCCGGTACTCCTCTATGGCTGCCTTTCTGGCGGTCGCTGGTTCTGAGCTCGGGATTAATTAAGGGAGAGGGAGGATTACCTAGCATATCTCGGAGGGGGTTTGGGCGCTTGCCTGGACACTGCTCGGGCACTGTGCGGACTTGGTCACTGCATTCCCGGCCGGCAAGCTTGTGCACACATCCGAGAATAGTCATTGCTGACAAAAATTCTAAAAATAATTTTTCGCACTTAAAATTAATGCCTTCTTTTTTAACTTCACACATGCATAGCAGACATGTAGAGATATCCAATAATGTGTCCCATATTTTTTGGCCAACTACCACAGCTGTTTTTACCTTGAACATAAAGCTTCTTGCAAAAGATTAGAATTCTACAGTTTCTTGAGAGGGTATCATCTGAACCTCACACAAGGAATAACTTTGTGGTATTCCAGCACATCACTAATAGCTGTTTTTTTTTTCATATAAAACCTAAAGCAGTCAATATGAATAAGTCGTTTGATAGGGAATTACCTGCGCAGGAACGCTCATGCAACAGTAATGCAGCATAAAAAACTGCTCCCATAAGCATCACTTATTGCAATTGCCATGTTTCAAAAGTGGATAAGGTGCACCGAAATTGGCACACCATTCAATTTACAAATAAGGATTGTACAGAGTGATCCTTCTTTAGTTTTAGAAATTTTTTTTAAGTTGCCTGTGCCAGGCAGCATAATTCTTCTTCTTCAGCTGGATTATTCGGAGTTGGACATTATAGCACAAGAAATAAAAACACATTTAACTGATTCTCGCAAATTTATTAATTCACTTATAGCATCACGGCACATTCTTCAGTTTGCAAATTGTAGCCAGTGAGCTTGGAAGACATGTATTCACTTGAAATAAATTTCCAGGATGACTCCAGTTTCGAGATTTTTCCATAAATGTGAGAGACAGACATGGATATTCCATTTCCTTTTGTGCTTCACTGCATAACATGCATTTTGTTAAAAAGAAGTAAGTGCAACAGCAGTGCATTTCTACAGCCAGTTTCATGGCATGTGTCTCGTTACTGGTGTCATTCTGCAAATTCATACTAAGTGCGTACACCTTGTAAAATTACCGGCTACAGTTAGTAATAAATTTATTAGGAACTGAGTTATTGTCAATTAGCTGAATATGGTATCTTGATTTCTCATGCAAGTAATGGTTGGCATTCCGTATCCATAGTTAGGTTAGCTGCAACAGCCAGGCTTTTGTAAATTCCATGAAACTTAAAGATAACCACCCTTGATATCAGGTCTGAGTGAGTGCTGTGGGCTCAAGGGAATCGTGCATCGGTTGTTGTACCACTTGCTACTTAATAAAGAAAGCTAGTGCATTTTTTGAGTATTCTTATTTGCAGTCATGTCAGTCTGCTTGTACACTTATTTATTTAGGTATTTAATTTTTAAGATTTATTTCTTTTGGAAAATGTGTTTTACTTGAGGGCCTCACAGACTACGTCTGTCAGTACTCAATTTTGTTACGGTGTCAAGATGCAGGAAGTTTGTACTTTGCAGTAGTTTTTAGGAAGTTTCTGATGTTCTCAAACTACAAAAGCTGTACATTTACGCAGATGTTTTGTTACAAATAAACACTTCACCTAGAAAAATGTTTTTTGTCTGCATCAGTTCAGCACTCTTGATTTCGTGGAGGACTATTCACTCTGACAACTGAAAAAGTGGCATAACACTACTGCTAGCAGCTTTACAATATGGTTTGTTACAGGCAATCTAGGAGCATGCTTTTGAGCTCCGGGTGACAGAGGCCTGCAATACAAAGACGCCCGTGTTTAAAATGTACCCCTATTATCTCACAGCAAATCTATCAATGTGACATCAAATATAATTATATGCAACACAACATTGCTCAGTGTTTTTTTTTAAGAAAAGTGCTGTTCTAAACATTGCTAAACACATTGGCCATAAAGGGCTTTCAGCATAATTTGAGTGTTGATGTTCAACAGATCTGCAACAATTCTTCCATGGGCTTTCAATATTGACAAACAACACTTTTCAACAATACCTTAATGGGCTTTCAATTTTGAGAGTCAACACATCTTCAACAACGTTTGAATAGGCTTTCATCTTTAAAACATATCATGGTTTGAACAATATGCCAATGATCTTTCAAATTGAAAAGCCGCAATGATGTTTCAACAAAATCTCGCGGACCGATTATAAACACTTGTCAACTATTTCCTCAATAATTTTTCAACAATTCTCCAATGGTGTTTCAATATCATTTGTTGATGTTGCACAATTATATTTTAATAACATTTCAACAATATTTTTTGTAATGGTAAGGCCCGTCTATTTCGCCGAGCTGACCCCGATATGACCGAGGAAAAGAAACTACATCATCGGGTGTGGGGAGTTAACCAACCCCTCTTTGCCGGTCTTGTACGAAATCCACCAACAAAGGTCGACCAATTCATCCAGGAAGCAACTGTCATCGAGCGGACGCTTCAGCAATGTTCCCGCCACTTCGACCGCCGGGCCGACAACACGCCAATCAGCTCCGCAGCTCAGATTATTGACCACACCTCTTTACGGCACATAACTCGAGAAATCCTGCGTGAAGAGCTACGAGCCCTCGGAATTCCTCCTATAGAGTCGCCGTTCGTTTCTGTTGCTGAAGTGGTGCGCCAGGAGTGGCAGCATGCCTACTCCTCACCAGCCCCATGTCCAGCAACTCGTCCGTCGACCTATGCCGACAACGTCCGATGTCCTCTCCCTTCACCACTGTAACGCCATTTCAGCCACGGCCCGTTCCCTTGCCGTGGTGGAAACTGGAGAATGTTAGACGACCTCCAGTTCGCTGTACCGACTTGTGGTGCGCCGCCCACCTTTGACCACTCTGCTTCCATTGCAGCGAACCAGGTCACATTGACCGTTACTACCCTCATCAAGATGCTTGAGCCGGCTCTTTTCGCCTGCCACTGTACTTCGACGACAGTCGCGCCCCGAACAGTGATCAGTTTTCACCCCACCAAGCAGCTTCACCACGTCGTCGCTGGCAGAACCTGTGCGTTCATCATCATCATCAGTCTGGCTACGCCCACTGCAGGGAAAAGGCTTCTCCCATACTTCTCCAACTACCCCGTGCATGTTTTATCTGCCGCGCCCTGCTACACTTCCCTTCCCTTGGAATCCAGTCCGTAAGTCTTAATGACCATAGGTTCTGTTCCCTCCTCATTACGGGCCCTGCCCATGCCAATTTCGTTTTCTTGATTTCAAGTAAGATGACATTCACTCGCGTTTGTTCCCTTACCCAATCTGCTCTTTTCTTATCCCTTAACGTTACACCAATCATTCTTCTTTCCATAGTTCGTTGCGTTGTCTTCAATTTAAGCAGAGCCCTTTTCGTAAGCCTCCATGTTTCTGCCCCGTAGGTGACACCTGGTAAGACACAGCTATTATACACTTTTCTCTTGAGGGATAATCGCAACCTGCTGTTAATGATCTGAGAATGCCTGCCAACCTCACCCTAGCCCATTTTATTCTTCTGATTATTTCAGTCTCATGATCCGTGTCCGCGGTCATCACCTCCCTTAAGTAGATGTATTCCCTTACCACTTCCAGTGCCTGGCTACCTATCGTGAACTGCTGTTCCCTTCCGAGACTGTTAAACATTACTTTAGTTTTCTGCAGATTAATTTTTATGCACACCATTCTGCTTTGCCTGTCGAGGTCAGTGAGCATGCATTGCAATTGGTCATCTGGGTTACTAAGCAGGGTAATATCAGCGAATCGCAAGTTACTAAGGTATTCTCCATTTACTCGTATCCTGTGCGTCATATCTGTGCGTTACCTTCCCCAAACAGCCAGACTTTCACCTCTGACGTGAGCAGGGGTGGTCGCTCTCCTAGTCCGCGCCGGGGATACTAATCTCAGCAACCTCCGCGGGAAAGGTTGTATTGTATCGAAATGCCCAAAATACCCCCCACACTCCCTACGAAGACGATATGACGACGACGAATGCTAACGCCAACCAAGACGACATGGCGACGACGTAGACTCACGCCGACGAACACCACATGACGACGATGAATACTCACGCCGACGACGTTGCCCGTGTCGATCTCAGCATTCTGGTGGATGGACATCTCGTCACCGCACTTGTTGACACCGGTGCAGACTTTTCTATCATGCGGCAAGAGCTTGCCGACCGCATTAGGAAAGTGAAGACGCCGTGGACAGGGCCCCACATAAGGAGTGCTGGGGGTCAGCTAATGACACCAACGGGAACATGCACCGCCCGAATTCACATTCGTGATTTCAGCTTCGTTACCACGTTCTTCATTCTCCCCGATTGCTGTAAAGACCTTACCTTGGGGATGCATTTTCGCCGAGATCACGGCGCTGTCATAAACATTCCGGAACTTCTGATGACCTTTTCTGCCAGCCCATATGACGACATGTTGAATGGAGGGAAACATGAACGTTTGCGAATCACCGACGATGTGACCCTTCAGCCGCGATCCTGCCGCATTGTCTCTGTATCATGCAAGAAGCCCTACCACGGGGATCTGATAGCGGAGCAAATTGTTGAACTATTGCTCACGGAAGACGTTTCCATTGCTAGAGGTTTACTCGACATGACTCATTGGCATGCGGAAGTGCGTTTTACGACTTCAGCATCAAACGCCGTCACATACAGAAGGGTACCGTAATTGCGTACTGCGATATCACCCTAGTGAAAGATTGTTTCGCTCTACAAGAAACGATCGTGCCGCCCTCGCCACCTTTGTCTGTGGAAGTTGGCTCCACCCTCTAGCCTTCGGAGCGGCAGCGCCTATTGGAGCTGATACACCAGATCGAAGATTTCCTTTCGACTGCGTCAAAGGTTAAACAAACACCCCTGACCAAGCACCGTATCATCACGTATGATACTAAGCCACTGATTTGACAAAATATCCACAGTGTAGCTCCAAAGGAACGTGAAGAGATTCAAAAACAGGTGAAGAAGATGCTCGAGGATGGTGCAATACAGCCTTCGAAAAGTCCCTGGGCGTCATCCGTGGTATTAGTCCAAATGAAAGATGTCAGTTTGCGATTCTGCATCGATTACCACAAGTTAAACCAGGTCACGAAGAAACACGTCTACCCGCTGAAAGGCATCGATGATTCGCTGGACAGGCTGCGGCATGCACGTTACTTTTCATCAATGTACCTACGAAGCGGGTATTGGCAGATCGAGATCGATGAGAGAGATCGTGAAAACACTTCCTTCATGACCCCCGACGGTCTTTGCGAATGTAAGGTCCTTCCTTTCGGTTTGTGCTCACGGCCTCACACTTTAGCCTCTAATGGACAACGTACTATCAGGTCGGAAGTGGCAAACATGCTTGCCCTACCTAGACGACGTCATAGTGTTCTTAGCTACATTTGATAAGTACCTAAGCTGGTTACTCACTGTTCTCCAAGCCATCGGAGGACTAACGGAGCGTCTTAATAAAACCCTCGCACACATCCTTTGCATGTATGTCGACTCAAACCATAAGACCTGTTATCAGATTTTGCCTTACGTTACATTTGCCTACAATACCGCTCGACAAGAAACTAATGAAATGACACCGGTCAGCTTGGCGAATGGTCACGAAGCCACTACAACACTCGATGCCATGCTGCCGCACGAGTTTGACGACATACCTACCATCGTTGACGAATTACCAAGCGCGCCGAAGAAGCTAGCCACTTGGCCTGCGTGCGTATCTGCATTCAGCAAGACCAAGATGTTACACGATACGATCTTCGACACAGGTCCATTTCCTACACTCCTGGCGACAAAGTATGGGTCGCCGCGAGTGTAGGGAGTGCAGGGACAAAGTATGGGACGCCCATACGCCGTCGTAGACTTTCCGAAAACCTCCCTACGATAGTACTTTGGGACGTACAAAGTGATCCGCCGCCTGAGCAACGTGAATTACGAGGTTGTTTCTGAAAATGACAACAGTTCCAGTCGCCGCAAGCACTTACCTGAAGTGGTGCATGCGGTACGGATGAAGCGGTACCTGTCGAACTATTGATTATTTTTCTTTTTTGCATGTTTCACTCTGTGCGTTATACGCCGCCTTCATAAACTTAATATCGACATGTTTGCACTGCGCAAAAGACGAGGACCGAAGGAAGAACACAAGACAGGCGCTGTGTTCGTCCTTCAGTCCTCGTCTTTTGCACTGTGCAAACATGTCGATATTGAATCCCCAACTCGCCCACGCTTCCACCTTATCAACTCGCGCGCTTACATTGCGCATCGGGACGATGCTTCGTTCGGAGGGCGACAAATGCCGCGCCCGCTGAAGAGGACACCGCGAGTGTGCATGAGCGTATGTGTCAAGGCACAGTGAAGAAGTCGTGGCTGTGCTCTTAATAAAAACGGCGACCTTCCACTGTGCCTCCTGCTCTACAACCGCTATTTTGGCGTTGCGACAACGTATATATATATGTATATACATATGCATGCTGCCTTTGTCAAGTGTGCTCCTGAACAACACTCTAAAATTTGGGTATCAATCATGGATCTGTAACCTCAAAGAGGAGTGCCATGATGCCGACTGCATATCTGTCGCATTTACCGCTAAATTGCCATTAAATGTTTTCTCTCGCCATGTGTAGGGTACGTCCATTGTTAAACTCTCTACGTTCCACACTTCCATTTTCTGTCCTAATCTCTATGCGTGGTTGTGAGCCGGAGTGAAGGGCAGGAGCGTAAGGTGCCATCACAAATTAAACATTTGGAATAACCCTTTGTTCGATGGTTGGACATATGTCAAGGGCCTAAGATTAATTAAATTAGGGGGTTTTACGTGCCAAAACCACTTTCTGATTATGAGTCACGCCGTAGTGGAGGAGTCCGGAAATTTCGGCCACCTGGGGTTCTTTAACGTCCACATAAATCTAAGTACACGGGTGTTTTCGCATTTCGCCTCCATCGAAATGCGGCCGCCGTGCCTGGGGTTCACTCCGGCGACCTCGTGCTCAGCAGCCCAACATTATAGCCTCTGAGCAAGGGGCCTATGATACGAAGCACCTTCAAGTCGGTATCTAAGATGAAACATTTCCAAATGGATGGACTTTTGGGTAGATAGTTATTTTTATTGAAACATCCTTTCCGCCATGAGGTGAGAGCTGACTAATAAACATTAAAATTTTCTTCATTCTTAACACCTCCTGCAAATATAAGGTTAATGCTTTTTACAACTTCCTGAATTAAAAAGTCACTCATGAATAATAAATAATTGCACGAAATATGTAAACGTGCATGCAAAAGAACTCCTAGTCCATTTTCCACTATTCACTCAGTGAAAATGTTGCACGTCTATGTTGTCACGTTGTAGTGATGCGAAGAATAGGGGCGTTGCAAAAGAGTTACCTCCGTAGTCCCAAACACACCTCGACTCGACTTCCCACTCGAAATGCTCCTCGGGGGCGATTTTTTCATTTCACAAATCGCCCCCCACTTGAAACGTGCCTTGAGTGAAGGAAAGCGCTTTACTCGAGAATCTCAAGGTAGGCTCGCAGCAACCTTGAATCGCTCCTCGAGTAAAGTTGGGGCGTAAACATGGCTGCCTTGTGATCTGTCGCTCAACTCATCGGCCTTTTCCGATGGACGTTAGTTGCCTCCGTAGCTTTTCTTTGGTTAACCATGCTGAGCATTTTCAAGGGCTTTTGCTTCTGGGACCGTTGCAATCCTCTGGAGCGCTGAGGCAACGGAACTATGCCACTGCGGCGCCGAGGCAGATTGGCCGCCTTGTGAAGAAGACTGCGAGCTAGTGCAGTGACTGTAGTCTTACTGCGTGCGTGAGCCAGTTGTTGACCTGCATACGGGTATTCTTCGTGCCATTGCTCCCAAACTACTATTGATTCCAGTGCCTTCACTCGCTTCTCGCTGCTAATCGTGCAAAGCCGCATCAGTTCAAGCACGGCATGATGCACAACTGCGGCGGAATTCTAACCTATGAAAAAAAAAAAACTACGAAGATTCTTGCCATTAGTGCGTGTATTGCTGTGTGCTCGTATTGCTTGTGCAAGCGCCGGAAATCACCCAGTTCACGCGGTTTGTACTAGGGTAGATCGACACTATGTTAATCCAAGGACAGCGAAGCACACCGCAGCAAGGCAATCATCGCTATAAACGAGCAGGTGCACTCACTATACTTTTTTTCATTTTTGTTTAATTTCATGCAGCTAGGGCCCTATAACGTAAAACTATTCCAATATGTTTCTATTCCAATCTCCTGACGTCAAATTTGCGTAACCACCAACGGAAGCACCGGGCGGTAACCCGCAGGGTTGTCTGAACAGACCAATCAAACGCTCTCCTCGTTCATAGGAGGTCACTTTTGTTTGCTTGAAAAACGAATAACATTGCCTACACTGAGCGGCTTGTCGTATCTAATTGGCTGACAAGAGGCGAGGAGAACGCTCAAGTGGAGAGGGATTCGATGGGGCCGAGCCACTGCACTGAAAATCGATTACCGGATGAAGAGGGTGGTGCCGGCGTCTACGATTGGTCGGCTTTTTCCTACTTAGCTTGCTGTGGCTGGTCGAAAATCGCGGCGGCATGCAACGGAAGCTCAAGAATGACGCTAAAACGGACGCTCAGCAAAGAAGAGTTGGCAGAATGAGGGGGTAAACGTGCCGAAAGTGCTCGAAAACGTTACACAGCCACGCAAGAAGTTTTATTATACGCAAATACACCAATGCTCTCCCGCAGGTGCGAGTAGACAGCGTCTGAGCGATCGGCGGCAGCCATCTTCTCTTCCTTTCGGAACGGGGCAGCCCGCGGCTATTCCGAAGAAAAGGCAGTTTTGCTCGGCATATTAATGCATCTTTATCGCATACACGTCACTTTGACGTGGTGAGTTCTTGTGGTTTTGTGACGTCGCGTGACAGGCAGGTGAAGTGGGTGCAGCCCGAAAACTTTTTACCAATAGCCGAGGGCTAATGGCGGGAAGGGGTCGAATCGGAAATAACTGTTTTTCTTTTTTCTCTCAAATCATGCATAATCAGTGTGTACACATCATATCAGATGAGGAGGTATCGCGGTTTTCGTGACGTCGCGTGACAGACAGGTGAAGTGGGGGTGGTCTAAAAAAGTTTTTGACGAATCGTGGAGGGCTGACAGCAGAATTGGAATAGAAAAGTTTGGAATAGTTTTACGTTATAGCGCCCCTAGTTAAGCTAGGAAAAACAAAAGAACGTACTGCAATTTTGCGCAGACCATGTGCAGTTGGTGAAATTTAAAGTCATAAACATTATGTGAGCCTTGCTTCAAAAAGTTCAGTTTAATCAGCTTAGTATACCTATGGACACGTATCCAGCTTTTCTGGACACAAGGGGGTTTAGTTCGCGTGAGTGCCACCACGCGGCGTACTCACCCTAAACTTTTCAAACTTCCCGCGGTGACGCGTGATGACGTAAACAAAAAAATAAAAAGAATAATAAAAACTATCCCTGCGCATTGAACTTCGCCACAATGCTTGTCCCGCCGGCGTTATCAGTGTTCTTGATAAAGCGTATTCGCTCGTCGCCGGGAAATTACTCGTCATCCTAAGAGCGCTTAGTCGTGACGAGCAATGGTTGATTCTGGGTTTTTGATGCGGTTCTTTTCTTTTTCTTCTTTTTTTCCCTTTTCATTTATTTTTCCATTCTACGGAGTAAAGACGCTAGCCTAACCGTCAGAGGCACTTCGGGGCAGCCTTTCTTCAGTCGGCACACATTGTTAACGTCCAAACATCGCACAGCGTCTACTAGAGACGCCGTGGATGGATTTTGATTTTCCCCTACCGAATTCGTTACGGTGCACACAATTATTTCACTAGCGACTCTACAATGCGCACTCATGGGCGGCCGCCGCAGTTGCAAATCTAGATGTGCTTAAGTATTAAGACATACACATAGATATGTTGCTTTTCACCGTGACACAAAAGTCACGACACAAGAGTTGAGCAAACTGTCGCTGTGTCGTCGCAAGGTGTGGGACCGGTTTAGTTGGTATTCCATGCTAAAGTGACTAGCGCAAAAGTGGACACGGGACACTAAAGAGGCGACAAGGGCCGCTATTTTGTAGCGATGCCTTATCCCTTATTCTATGCTATTCTTATCATCCACCACACACAGCCATCTGATCGAGTTGATAATGTGGGCAGACCGTCGCTCTGACCAGTGGCCAAGCGCGAAAAGCCTGAAAAAGCATAGAATCGGAAAAGGCATCGCTATAAAATACTGGCCAAGTATCAGCGCAAACTTCCCACTGGGCGCTTGTCCTTGTAGCGTCTTCAGTGTCCCCTGTCCACTCTTCCGTTAGTCACTTCAGTCTGTGTCGTCGTCGGTTAGCATGCTATGGCCGAAGCTGCTCACAATATTACGTCACCAATTGCAGGCCACCAGGCCAGGTACACCCTTGGGTACAACATATGCAACACTTGCAGTTAGTTTCCAAAGTAGTCTCCTATGGCGGTTATCCACGTGCGTGAAGCAAGAACGCTCTTTAAAAGTGTTGTGCAGTAATATATGCGGGATTTGTATGTTCTCCACATTCTTTACCATGTTGCCGTTCCGCCTTTATTATATAGCCGTAATGTAAACTAGCAGCTATCGAACGCCATAAAGGCTATCCACATACTCAAAAGACCTCGCGCACAACTCCTGATACTTATTTGTATTCAAGAGTTGTGCGACTGCCCAGGACATCCTTAACGAATGTTACATGACTCATTATGAGGTTTTACTTGCCAAAACCACGATTTCATTATGAGGCACGCCGTAGTGGAGGATCGGGAATAATTTAGACCACTTGGGATTTTTTGACGTGCGCCTAACCCTAAATAGGCGGGTTTTCGCATTTCAACCCATTGAAATACGGCTGCCATGGTTGGGATTCGATCCCGAGACCTCGTGATTAGCAGCCGAACCCAATAAACGCTAAGCAACTACGGAGGGGAAGGAATGTTGGCAGTAGGATCAAGGTGACAGCCGGCACGTGAGACAATTTGTTCCAATCCTCATTGCGCAAAAATTGGTACCATCTGTCGAAGAATGACACTGTAGAATGCACTGTATTCAATGTGATGGAGTCCACGTCCAATATTTCAGACCCGAATTATACTGTAACTACGGACGACCAGGCATCTCGCTAATACGTGCAGTCGCTTGACAGCTGCCGAGCGCTGGCGTCTGCCACAGGACCTACTTGACCTTTGTTCAACACTTGCCGACATTCTCGCCTTATTTCGCACCATTGCGTTTCAGCTGAAGTGCTTCAACAGCCAATTTATTTGTGCCAAAATTTGGCCACCCTGTCAACGTTATGGTTTCTTATTTTTAAGTCATCTTTTATATTTAGGCAAATGCTGTGCTGAAATTTCCAGCGCTTTCACCTTCCCCAAAATGCTCGCATTTTTGGCGGCCTCTGTTCACATTTTGGAGGTCTTTTAATAGACGTGGAAACCATTGCGTGGCGCCTTGACCAAGCTGCTCAAAAAGTCATTTTATATCCCTGAGGTCTTGTGCAAGCTTCTGCCTTCTTGCCGTTCATCAACCTTCTGATTTCCCTGTGAACTGTATCCCATTTTGACGACTCCAATCCCACGGAAGTTCGCAGCGATATAATGTCCATGGGATTAAAGCCATTTAAATCAATTCCGCTGTGGATACGACAGCCGCTTTTGCTCACTATGAATGGAAATATTGCGTTAATGAGCACCATTCCTAAGCATTTAAATTGACAGTAAAAGAAATTATGCAGGATGCCATGTATGTGCGAATCGATGTAAGCAAAGCTTTCTGTGTTTGTTCTCATTGTCATACGTAATCTCCACGGAGTAGACAGGCACTCTCTAATGAAATGCTGTAAATGTTTGCCTGGTTACGCCTGCCATTGTGATGCAAATAAACGGAACTTCAACTCATTTTGTCAGAGATAAACACTGAATGAAATGCTGACGTCATCCTAAGCAAGATCAACAAACGCCGTAGAGCTCGTTCTTATGATGCCCCTATTCGTAAGCTTATATTCGTGATTTATTTATTTTTTCTTCGGTGGGGGGGCGATGTGCTCTTGTACCCTACAAATGTCCCTCGGACATCTCTGATGTGCTCGTTTTTATGCTCAAGTACCCAATGAAAACTCTCATCGCTGAAACTTCATGATGTCCTGGTGGCAGGCCCCCATGGCGTGTCGCGCACGTATGACCACGCTGATTCATTTGGGTTGACATATAATATTTTGTGCGTCATACCCCACCAAATTCATTTTTGAAACTATGCCAGAGCTCGAAAAGGGCGGCCAACTCACTACGTCCCTTTCCTTTGTTTACTTCCGCAAAGTGTGTGTTTATCGCTGTGGTTACCAAATACGCCCAGCGGTATGCTACCACTCAAGCCTCTCTGGCGGCTGAGAAATTGAAGTCGCAGGCTTTATTCAACATGGCGTCGACGTTCAATATGGCTAATTTCAATTGCTTTTCGCGGACTTCTCTCACCGCCTTCTCTACAGTGTCATCTCTGACGCTACTCGCTCCTGCTAGACACAACACAAACACGCAACGACCTTAATGAAGTGTGAATTACACGCTTGTTGACACGCTGTCGATGCATATTTCCGCTAAGCACCAGGATTGGACCGTGGTCCTGTCTATGGTGACATTGTCCGTCTACAGCCTCGCTCAACAACACCGCTCGTTACTCATCACGTTTTCTTGTTTTTTTTTTCAACTAGAGCATAGTGTATTTCCTCCGAATGTGGTTTCGGCTTTAGGTGTGACCTTGCACGCCCGCTCATTCTGTTACGTTGACGGCAACCGTTGTCGTCAGGATGCCACCTCGTTCTGAGCTTCGCAGTCACGAGAGCGCACAGAAAGCTGTCTTCAAAAACAAACCACCGGGATTCGAGCCCATCCCCCGAACGCACCATCTTGCACTTCGGAGGTGGGCACGCTAACCATTACGCTACCCCCTGTTTCCACCAATTTCTGTTTATCTGCGTTCCCACTTCGCGTTTTTGCCGCAGACGCAGGCAGAACGGATGCAGAAACGAAAAAAAAAGTAAAGATTGCTTGAGCCGCCAGCTGACACATGGCCTTAACTTTGGCAGGTTATTCTCATTGGAGTGCATGTAGGCTTGCGGCTGCGTGCAGATTGTGGGTCGCCTTAGCTTTATTGTAAATTTGCTTTCACCGACTTTTTTCAGCTAGAACTGAAATGCCGTACAAAAATGAGACTTACCATTGAATATTTTTTCTTCTATTCTAGGTTGAAACCAAAAACGCTCATTTACACAAATAATGATTTTTTTAAAGAAATGGCATAAGGATACTGTATTTTGAGGTCATGTCGTTTTGCCAATACGGGCCGGCACCACTTATCGACGAAAGGGCATCACAGTGCCGATGCACGCGGCAGGGTACTAAATGAAGAAAACAGGAAACGCAACATATTCTCAGTTCTCGCAATATATTGTACAGAGAAAACAAGGCACCCGCCCCCTTCACATTTTTGACAACAGTGATACACAGTGGCGGACTGATATACATCCTAAAAGGGTTTCATTTTACTTTTTCATCGCAGAACCGCAAGCACAGGTTGCGCCGCACGTATACCGCAGCCACGTACTGTGGCCGCACTCCATTCCCTCTAACAATGTGGCCCCCGGCGGCTTCACGCGCTCCCGTAGGTGGTAAATTTGACTGTCACTCTAGAAGTTTAAATACATAACCTCTTTGCATAGAAACGACGGCATGATTGTTAACATATTGTTGGCTTGGATATGTTTGGCACAAGGCCCAGGAGCCTGTCTTCTAACGCGTTCTTATGTTTGCGTTCGCGTCGCTGTCTTGAAGGGACGCGCACCGTAACATGCTGCAATGGTGCTTGCGTTGAGCGTATGTAAGGCGAAAAACGCGGTTCTAAAATGTCTGTTCACTAACTTGT
The DNA here is from genome assembly GCF_038994185.2 of Dermacentor albipictus. Taxonomy (NCBI): domain Eukaryota; kingdom Metazoa; phylum Arthropoda; class Arachnida; order Ixodida; family Ixodidae; genus Dermacentor; species Dermacentor albipictus. The sequence continues at coordinate 291,003,729 of NC_091821.1, forward strand.
GCAGTAAACCCATGTTTGTAGTATTCGCGCAGTATAGTAGTAGTATAGTAAGAGTCACGAATATGGCATCCATAACCGCAAGCGTCATGTTATGGTCGTAATTGTCGGGACAGCGTAGTTGTAATCTACAGACCCTGCCACTAAAAAATACGTGGCTAGGCATGGCTGATGAATAAATAATTGCGAAGATTGGTTTTCAGTAAATGTTTGTTGCCAAGAACGGCGGGAGCTTATACACACTCTAAGAACAGTTTACACCCTTTGGCTTGCCCCTTCTGCCACACAAAAATAATCGTCATCTGCCTTGATGCGTTTCCTTTCTTTATCGCTGCAAGCCCGGAACTTTCCAGTGACGAACGGCACGCGCGTTATCAGAAGAGGCACTCCAAAGGGTATAAACTGTTCTATGCTGATAACGCGCGTGCCGTTCGTTACTGGAAAGTTCCGGGCTCGCAGCGATAAAGAAAGGAAACGCATCAAGGCAGATGACGATTATTCTTGTGTGGCAGAAGGGGCAAGCCAAAGGGTGTAAACTGTTCTTAGAGTGCACTCTAAGAACAGTTCATACCCTTTGGCGTGCCCCTTCTGCCACACAACGATAATCGTCATCTGCCTTGATGTCTTTCTTTCTGCCTTGCTTATCGCTGCTTTCTTTAACGCTGCGAGCCCAGTACTTTCCAGTAACGAACGACATGCGCGTTATCAGCATTATAGCATTCCCGACAGGAAAGTAGCGGGCGCGGCGTTTTCAAGAAAGGGAACTGTGATAGCGCAGCACGTCATGCCACATGTGTACTGGGCGCGCTAACTGGCATGATCCATGTGACGTCACATATATATATATATATATATATATATATATATATATATATATATATATATATATATATGTGTGTGTGTGTGTGTGTGTGTGTACGCCGGCACTGAATAAACTGATTCCATTCCCGGTTTGGCTGCGTGATGACGTTATAACAACTGGCGACGAGGGTCTTGGTCCTGCACGGGTGGACAGGCACGAACGGAAGCAAGCGAGCGGAGTTTTCGTCTAGCTTCAAGGCGCTGCACGTGCTCCCGGAGTACGGCACCGCCCACCGAACACCCCTGTGGAGGAAGCACTCGGCCACAAGGAACGACAACGGGGCTTGGAGCTGGCAGCACGTCCAAGCAAGGAAACGCCAAACTGATGAGTAACGGATATATGTACTGCTGTCGAAATGCTGCCACTGGGAAAGATGTCCGAGTTCAACCCGAAAACGCAAAACTTCGAGCCGTACTTAGAGCGTTTTCAACATTTCTTAACGGCTAATGATATCGCCGACGCAAAGCGCCTTCCTGTCTTTTTGACAGTAGGACCAGAGGCTTACGAAGTACTGAGAAGTCTTGTTGTGCCGGCTGCCCCGGGAGAGAAGTCGTACGCAGAAGTTAAACGCCTCCTGAAGGAGCACTACAGCTCCAGGAGTTCCGTAATAGCAGAACGATGCAAGTTCAACCGGCGCGTACAACAGGAGGGCGAAAGCGTGAATGGGTTCATCGTGAAACCTAAACATTTAGTCAGGAAGTGTGACTACGGTGACTTTTTGCAAGACGGCGTCCGAGATAGGCTGGTTGCTGGCATACGGAACGAAGAGATCCAGCGTGCTCTGTTTGCTGAACGATAGCTGTAACATGATGGCGCTTGCAAAATCGCCCTGGATAGAGAACTAGCGGCGCGAGACACTGAACAACTGCGGTCAAGAGAACAAGAGGCGCCCGTGTTTGTCGTGAAAAGCCGACCACACCAGTATCAGGGACCAGCTAATCCTAAGCATGTTCAAGCCCGCAAGAACGAAAAATGCGCAAGATGCGGCAGGGGACACTTGTCGGAAGAATGTTGGTACAAAAACTTTATTTGTCGCAAGTGTTCGGCTGTAAGTCATTTGAAAAGCATGTGCCCAGTTGCTAGAGCAAAGCCAAAAAACATGCATGCGCTTGAGTGTTCTGACGAGGACTCGGAGCAGGAACTGTACCATGTCATTAACGCCAACCAATCATCTTACGAAGGGAGTGTGGAAATATAAGGGCGTACACTGAATATGCAAATTGACACGGGAGCGGCTGTCACAATTCTTCCGGAGCACATGTACCAGTCCGAATTTCCACACGTAAAATGTGATAAATGCAAAGTGTAGCTTCGCACGTACACTGGGGAGTAAATACAGCTAAAAGGGCAGTGTGACGTGGTGGTTAAGTACAACAATCAGTGCATGAGTCTACCAGTCATTGTTGTAAAAAACAACGGGAGGAAGTCGCCTGTACTAATGGGGCGAAATTGGTTAGAACGTTTGAAGCTTGACTGGCTAGAAATTGGCCAGATTGCAGTTGAAGACAGAGTCGCGGTGCTAAAACAGAAGTACCCTTCCGTGTTTTCTAAAAAGCTGGGGACAATACAAAACTTTGAAGCAAAGATTGTTATGAAACCGGGTACAGTTCCTGTATTTTGCCGCGCTAGACCAGTTCCGTTTGCGTTGCAGGAAAAAGTTGAGCGGCAACTGCGAGAACACGTGGAAACGGGCATGTTGCGTCCTCTAATGCGAAGTGACTGGGATACCCCACTTGTCACAGTTGTGAAAGAACACGGCAGTGTCCGGTTATGCGGGGATTACAAGACTACAGTAAACCCCTCTCTCAAAACAGATCATTACCGCCTACCCAGACCGGAGGACTTGTACACTGCCTTAGCAGGAGGAAAGGTGTTCAGTGTACTAGACCTTTCTTCGGCGTACCAGCAGCTGCCACTCACTCTGGAGTCACGACCATTTTTGACAGTAAACACTAGTCTTGGGTTATTCGAATTTCAGCGCCTTCCTTACGGGGTGGCAAGTGCACCCGCTATCTTTCAGGCAATGATGGACGAGGTACTTCATGGCATCCCACATGTGGGCTGTTATATTGACGACGTTATCGTCACAGGGACAGATATCGGCGACTGCCAGGAGACACTAGAACGTGTCTTGCAACGCCTCAGTGAATACAACATCACGCTTAACCTGGATAAATGCCGTTTTTTCCGAAAATCGGTTACATATTTGGGTCACACAGTGACTGAGCAAGGCATTTACCCTACCGACACCAAGAAGAGCGCAATCTTACAAGCCCCTGAGCCCACTACAGTTAAAGAGCTTAAGGCGTACTTGGGTATGTGGAACTTTTACTCAGTTTCTCAAGAACGCTTCGACAGTAGCAGAGCCGCTTTATCGGCTACTTAGAAAAGAACAAAAATGGTCGTGGACAAAGGAGTGCCGCACCGCGTTTAAAGATACGAAGCACTTGCTAACAAGCAGCAAGGTGCTCACATTCTATGACGTCAAGAAACCGCTCGCAATGCTTTGCGAGCCGTTTCTTTCACGAGACGGCTGAAGATGAAGAAAAACCAATTGCTTTTGCTTCGCGTACACTGTCGGAAGCAGAAAAAAATTCGCGCAGTGCGAACGCGAGGCCCTGGCCTTGATCTTTGGCCTAAAGAAATTTCACCGGTACCTGTACGGCCGAGAATTCACTATATATACAGACCACCAGCCACTGCTTGGGATACTAGGGCACGATAAGCGTATTCCGACTATCGCTGCCGCGCGTATGCAACGCTGGGCTTTAACCCTCACAGCTTACAGGTACCGGCTGAAATTTAGGAAAGGAAAAAATGTTGAAGTGGCAGACGCCTTGTCTAGGCTGCCCCAACCAGGACCGGTGAACGACGAGTCATCAGATTGCATGTCAATCTTTCAGTGTCTCCCGCTGACAGCAGAGGAGATTGCAAGGGTCTCGAAGCGAAGCTTAACTCTATGCCGCGTGGCACAATATACGCTAAACGGGTGGCCTAGACAGCAGGCAGATGAATTGAAATCTTACTATGTTCGCCGCGATGAGCTGTCACTAGAGCAGGGCTGCGTGACGTGGGGCGTGAGTCGTAATTCCGGAGCTGCTGAGGGACCGCGTGCTAAACATGCTGCACGAGGAGCACCCTGGCACCAGCCGCATGAAAATGCTAGTGAGGAGTTTCGTATGGTGGCCAGGAATCGATTTGGCCATTGAACAGTACTTTCAGCGGTGCAAGATTTGCCAAGCAGTTCAGCCAGCTTCTCGGCCGGTTCCTCTTCCCCCTTGGCAATACCCCGCCCAGTGTTGGTCACGCGTACATGTAGATTTTGCACAGAAGGGTACGAACGTGTTTCTGGTATTGGTCGACTCATTCTCAAAATGGATCAAAGTATGGCCGATGTCCTCCACCTCTGCACAAAAAACATTGGAAAAACTTCGAGGTGCTTTTGCCGCTTATGGCTTGCCCGAAGCATTGGTGAGTGACAACGGCCCACAGTTCACCTCAGAGGAGTTCGCAGAATTCATGAGCACCAACGGTGTAAAACACGTTCGTATTCCGCCTTATCACGCAGCGTCCAGTGGTGCTGCAGAACGAACAGTACAAACCGTGAGAAAGGCGTTACTGAAACAGGTGCTGGAGCGTGAGGCCTGGGGTAAGCAGCAGGCAGTACAGGAAAATATTGATAGTTTTCTGATGGCCTACCGGAACACACCGAGCAGTGTGACAAGCAAATCACCAGCTGAACTATTTTTGAGGCACCAGCCACGCATAAAGCTTTCACTGCTCCAACCTGATTTTGCAAAATCCATGCGAGATAAGCAGGAAAAACTAAAAGAGCAGTGCGATTTGTTTGGTGGGCAGGAGCGCAGCTTCCTGGTGGGGAACCGGGTGTTGGTGAAAACTGTGCGTGGTGAACGCGTTTCGTGGGAAGAAGGTGTTGTGATCCAAATTGTCAGTGCTGTGACATATATGGTGAAAGTGCGCGATCAACTCCGGTTCACACACGCCGATCACCTGCGTCCTGGACATGCTGACCCCGGCGAGACGCCCCCGCATGCGGAGGTGGGTGTAAAACAAACGCCACCAGAAGGGCTACCGGCAGACGACCGCATTCCGACACCAAGACAACTGACAACGTCCCAGGAGAACTGGCGTCCCAGTTCTCCTGGGACGCCAGCAGACCCCGATCGCAGAACAACACTAGAGCACGACGAATCAGTACCGCCACCCACACAGCAGCCTGTACCGCAAGACTTCGCGGAGTCGCACGTGCCAGCGGCGCCAGCTGCACCCAACTCGGAGGAACAGCCACCACTACGTCGGGGTGCTCGTGTGCGCCGGCAACCGGACTGGTTTAGATCTGAGGACTTTAAGTAATTTCCTCTTAATTAGTCAGGTGGTAATGTTAAATTGTCAATTGCACTCCACCTAATCTTACTAGGTGTTATTCTAGTTAGCTAACCCATGTATTTATTTGAGCGGGAAGGAGTTGTGATAGCGCAGCACGTCATGCCGCATGTGTACTGGGCGCGCTAACTGGCATGATCCATGTGACGTCACATAGCAATATATATATGTACGCCGGCACTGAATAAACTGATTCCATTCCCGGTTTGGCTGCGTGATGACGTTATAACAGGAACACATCAAGGCAGATGACGATTATTGTTGTGTGGCAGAAGGGGCACGCCAAAGGGTGTAAACAGTTCTTGGAGTGTACTGCCGCAAAGGACACATGCTGCGCGGTGACTCCCATCATTTACTCGGCATCGTTTACTCGGCAAAAGGTTGCTGTGTTTTACAGCCCCTTAAATCAAAAAGTAAGTTATGAAACATAAATTGGTGCGGTAAATGTGTAAACGCCGACGCAAGAAAAGACCTTGTCCGTTTCCCAGTATTCACTCAATGAAGATGGAGTACCTCTATACTCTCACGTCGTAGTTATGTCAAGAAGAATACACTCCCAAAAGAGTCAGTCACGAATGTTACTCATTAAAAGATTAGCTTGCGCTGGAAAATCCGACGTTATCGGCACGCGGGCGAGCGTCGTTCGCGGTCAGTCACGCTACGTCGGTTGCGCTGCGCCAGCCGAGATGCCATCCCCTCTATTGGCGGCGAGGAGTTACGGAGTCGCCCTCTATCGGAAGCGCTTCGATGCCGTAGTATGAGGGATGACGTGACGCGCTCCTCGTAGGTTTTGCTGTCAGCGCTCACTGAAAACACCACGCGCGAGCTCTCCCGGACATTTCTGTAAGTAATTTCGAAACGAGAGAAGTTTCTTACTATCTAAATAATAATCTTGGGCAAGCTCAAACCACACAATCGTTTACAGCCGCTATCTCTTTACCGAATACGTACAGTGAACGCCACTGCGCGCGGTCGCCGCGATGGAGTCTCCCGAACCGCCTTCTTGCGTGAAAGGTAGGTAAACGCCGAGAGCAAACTATGTGAAATATGTTCTTATAGTGTTTGTATAACTAAATGGAGCGTAATAGAATGAAGCCTATATGCAGCGATCGCGCAGATTCGCAGCGACCGACTGCGCGTCTGCATGCTTGTCCGCGCACTGTTTCGCTTTCTCCGCGCGCGCGTTTTCGCACCGTGCCATGAGCTTTAGGCCGCAGAATATGAGCATTTGACAGTATACAGGCAACCATTGTTGCGTGGGCGCTATCAGAGCTGTTCGAAAATAATTTCATTGTAGAGACTTCGACGCCTACGGGGACTGTGATGTGCCGTCGCGACGATGCAATCTTATTTTTCTTCTAAATTCTTTGACCTTTCAATACTATTTCTCGAGTTGCGTCGAACTGTATGTTTATCGGCGTTCTGAGCGTGCGATTTCCCGCTGCTCCTTTTTTGTAATCCAGTGCATTAATTCATATAACACAAACATGACCATATGCCATGCTTTCTTTAAATGTGCTTCTCACCGCTGCCTTTCCACTCCACTGAACTTGGCAGTCTCATAGTATCGACAAGTTCATAGACCAAACCGTCATGACATTAGTCGGGCAGCGGACTCAGGCGAGCGTCTCAGTGCGCGTTTCGAGAACATCGCAGACCGGGCGCCGTAGCAGAAATCTTCCTCGCGTCTGTGCTTGCTGCATACCCGAGTTGTAGCCGATGACTGCCGGTTTTATGTTTCGCGAGCCAAGCTTCACACAGCTTCTTGTCCTGCGGCTACGTGTGAATAAGGCCGACACCGGCCTCCGTTACGTGCGTCCGGCCTTGCGGCACCGAGCAGTAGCCTACCATGTTGCGCGCCTTCAAAGGCAGCCACTACCTATTGTAGTGCTTTCAAGCGTTGTAAAGGAGACATTCGAAGCGGGAAAATTTCGCCACTAAATGAAAACCGCAGCGTACGAGGGAATTTAAACTCGTTTTCAGCTCGCTTCGGCGCGCCCGAAGCAGCCGACGCGGCCGCTATGTCCACGTGATCCCTCCTAGCACGTCACGCCGACGGTGGCGCCAGCTTTTCCAGTGGTGGAGCTCGAGGCCAATACTTCAACGCGGGCGTCGTAGGCTGCTATCTTCGGAGCATGCGCAGAAGGTTCGCCAAGTCGCGCGCCGTCCACAAAAGCCGTCTGCGGCGTTGTGTTGGCGCCTTTTAGAGCGCAGCTCTTTGGCGTCCGTTCCTGTGTTTCGCGTCGTCGTCGTCGTCGGCGTTGTCGTCGGCTCGTAACCAGCTCGCCGACGAATCTGCTCCGCCGCCGCGCATGCGCGCTGTCGGCTCTCCGGGCGAGGGAGGATGATGGAAGGGAGGAGGAGAGACTGTGGAGGAGGGCTGGCTACACAAATGGCTCTTTGGCGTCCGTTCCTGGGTTTCGCGTCGGCGTTGTCGTCGGCCTCGTAACCAGCTCCGCCCCCCTTTCATCCCCCCAGCGCTAGCAGCGACCGACTGATACCGCTTTCGTGAGTCCGCTACCGCACTCACGAAAGACGTCGTGCACTTCCTGCAACTCGCATTAACCGTCCATCGATCCACACCGATGTTAGTAGTGGGGGACTTTAATGTTGACATAAAGACAAACAGCAATTTCCTAACACTTATGCGGGAGAACATCCCGTTCCTCTCGCTCGTAACGCGTCCCACGGCTGTGACAACCTCGCGAGGCACTTGTATAGATCTCGTCTTTGAGAATCAAGCATTGGTGTACCAAGTCGAACATATATCAGTCTATTTCTCCGACCACAAAGCTTCCTTCATGACTGTCAAGAACTGTTAGTGGAGTCTTTGTTAAAGGAATACGTGTGAAAAATAAAAAAAAAATTCTGTGATAGCGCATACATGTGTTGCTCGATTTCTTTGCTTCAATCTATCGAAAAGGTGAAACAGCTTATTTGCTGCGCTCAAATTTCGCATTAGGAAGTAACGTAATCGTCGGTAATTTTTTCTTCGCGCGTCGCGCGCAATGCATTGTGGTGCGAGAGTTCCGCCGACTTTGACGCGCGAATGGCTCAGGAGCCATATCGGCGCCGGGCCCGTCGGGGCGCGTTGGAAGCCGCCGGTTACGTTAGCTGCGCCGGTGCTATAGAGGGGTCGTTTTCGCCGACATGATGTAGCGGGCGCGCGTGCGGGGCCGTTACGTCGGACTATAAACGGCCCTTTAAGCTTCGCCTTCAAGAGTGGAACGCGATAGCGTTATCGCACCCCGTTCGCGCCGCCTACTCAAACGCGCTGCGACAGCCAAACGTCGCGATCGGCACAGATAAGGGCCGTTTATAGTCCGACGTTATCGGCGCGCAGGGGAGCGTCGTTCGCGGTCAGTCACGCTACGTCGGTTGCGCTGCGCCAGCCGAGATGCTATCCCCTCTATACTTCAACGCGCGCGCCGTAGGCTGCTATCTTCGGAGCATGCGCAGAAGGTTCGCCAACCTTGACCCTAAAAACTCATGCGGACCAGATTCCATTCCAAACCATTTTCTAAAGAGATACGCAGAGTGGCGCAGCCGATAATTGGGCCTGATATTTCGAAAATCCTTATTGTAATCATCCTTACGCGATGACTGGAATAATGCAAAAATCATCCCAGTACACAAAACAGACGATACCTCGTTGCCCTCTCAATATCTCTCGCTAGCACCGCCTGCAAGATGGTTGAGCATATCATCCTTAAACACTTAACAAACTTTCTTGACACGCAACTTTTTAACGCCACACCAGCATGGATTCCGCCATGGATTGTCAACCGTCAGGCAGCTTACGGAAGTTGTGCATGACCGCGCATTTAACATGAACTGCAGCCAAACTGACGTAGTATTATTAGACCTTTCGAAAGCATAGGTCGCGTATGCCACAGTAAATTATTAACAAAATTGCGAGGTTTTCTTCGAAATGGGGAAATTTTAGATTGGGTAACAGATCCCTTAACAAATCGGACATAGTACTGTTTCAGCATGTGGAATCTACGAAAGTGCCTGTCACATGAGGCATCCGTCAAAAATCCGTGTTGGGGCCACTGTTATTTTTTTAATTTTCATTAAAGACATCACCAGAAATATTGACTGTAATATCAAACTGTTTGCTGATGACCGCATCATCTACCGAACAATTAACACCTACGAAGATCCTGATTCGCTGAGCAATTCACAAGACCTGCTAAATGAATGATGCAAAACATGGCAAATCACGATAAACAAACTAAATCAACTTGCGTGATGGTAACAAGGAAAAAAAAACTACCTTAGGATTTTCCGTACTTTAATAACGGCACAATGCTAACAAAAGTTGAGCAACATAAATACTTAGGCATCACTCTAACTTCTGACCTGAGATGGGACGCGCCGATTGCCAACGCAACCTCGAAGTTATTTTATTTCCGAAGATGTCTCCGCCCCGCACCCACGTCGACTAAGCTTCTCGTGTATACTAATTTTGTTAGACCGGTTTTGGAGTACGCTAACAAAGTTTGGTTTCCCCACTCAGTAACTAATATAACGAAACTGGAAAAAGTACAGCGAAAAGCGCTCTGGTTTATTTACAGCAAATAAAAGCACACATATTCACCCACTAAGCTTGCGGCTATATCGGCTTTAGCGGCGCTATCATCAAGAGCGAAACCAGCACGGCTCAAATTTTTATTTAACTTGATTCGCAACTATTATGATAGACGTAACAAAATACATATGTGTTTCCCACTAAGGATCATTGACACATAGACATGTACACGCTTTAAAAGAATATTCATGCCATAATGACACATTCATGTACTCTTATTTCCCCCTCGTGATAAGGGAATAGAATCGCCTCGATTGTTGTCATTTCTGCAGACTCATTATCTCAGTTCACATCACGGTGAGAATCCATATCAAGCAATCAGTAACGCAGTCTTGAAGTCGAGGATTTGACGGAAGCCCGTCTGGTCGGGGGTATCATGAAGAAGGTTAAAAAGGACACCGACCACTGAAAGAATACACGAAAGGATGTTTCGGCTCCCCTGACGGGTGCAGACCCTCCGCGTACCGCCGCTCTAGACGATGACTCTACCCTACCAGAATGGACACCTATGGATGTTCCTGACTTGAAAAGGCTCCTTTTGTTCTGCCTGGAGAACACCTACTTCACTTTTGAAGGCACCTTCTACAGGCAAGTGCACGGGACACCGATGGATGCATCTAGTTCAGTAACTGCTGCAAATTTAACAATGGAATGGCTTGAGCGTCGAGCACTCCCCTCTTTCAACGCACCGCCGAGAGTCTTCCTATGTTACGTAGACGATGTGTTCTGCATAATTGAGCGAAAAGATATTTCTTCATATTTGTTGCATTTGAATAGAATTGAAGCGGCTATACAATTCACAGTCGAGGGAGAAAAAGACGGCGAGGTTGCTTTTCTGGACGTCTTTGTGAAACGTGACCGGCCCAGTCTGGCATTCTCCGTGTACAGAAAGAGCACACAAACACGCACAGGTACGCATTTTAATTCAGTGCATCCGATGAACCAGAAGGGATCGGTAGTAGCCCCTTTGTCGGCAGAACGAAACGTATCTGCACAACGCCTCAAAGCCGGGCTGCTGACCTACAAGAAGTGCACCGAAATCTCTCGGCATGTGGCTACCCGAGGTCGTTTGTGAACTCGGTGGAACACCAACTGTCTCAACCCCCAAAGCCTGACTGTGTGCTCCCAAGAAAACGTGCCCCCATACCGTATGTGCCCGGTGTGAGCGAGCGCTTAGCCCGCGTTCTACGAGGCTAGGCCGTCCAGGTAGCTCACGTGCCATCCCAAACATTACGCCATCGGCTGGTAAACGTGAAAGACAAGCTTCCAAAGACAATGTTTCCTGGCATCGTCTAGGGGATTCCACGTGAAGACTGCGACTACGCATATATCGGCGAGACAGGCAATTTCGAACAGTGGTTCACGCAGCATGTCAGCGATGGGGAAAAGAAAAAAAAGTCGAATCGAACGCCTTGGCAGAACATGCAGGTGACTTGGGCCACAGGATTTATTGGGGTAACGCAAAGATATTAGAAAAAGAAACCAATTTGACTAGACGACACCACTTCGAGTCCCTCCTAATCCAAATGACAGATAGCACCCTCAACCGGAATGACGGAACCCTCCCCCAATCTACACGAGCTGCTTACGTCATAATTTCATCATCATCATCATCAGCCTGGTTACGCCCACTGCAGGGTAAAGGAATCTCCCATACTTCTCCAACTACCCCGGTCATGTGCTAATTGTGGCCATGTCGTCCCTCCCAACTTCTTAATCTCATCCGCCCACCTAACTTTCTGCCGCCCTCTGCTACGCTTCCCTTCCCTTAGAATCCATTCCGTAACTCTTATTGACCATCGGTTATCTTCCCTTCCCATTACGTGTCCTGCCCATGCCCATTTGTTTTTCTTGATTTCAACTAAAATATCCTTAACTCGCGTTTGTTCCCACACCCAATCTGCTCTTTTCTTATCCTTTAACGGTACACCTATCATTCTTCTTTCCATAGCTCGTTGCGCCATCCTCAATTTAAGTAGAACCCTTTTCGTAAGCCTCCAGGTTTCTGCCCCGTACGTGAGCACTGGTAAGACACAGCTCTTATAAACTTTTCTCTTGAGGGATAATGGTAACCTGCTGTTCATAACTTGAGAATGCCTGCCAAACGCACCCCAGCCCATCCTTATTCTTCTGGCTATTTCAGTCTCATGAACCGGATCCGCAGTCACTACCTGTCCTAAGAAGATGTATTCCCTTACGACTTCCAGTGCCTCACTACCTATCGTTGACTACTGTTCTCTTCCGAGACTGTTAAACATTACTTTAGTTTTCGGCAGAATAATTATTAGACCCAACATTCGGCTTTGCCTCTCCAGGTAAGTGAGCATGCATTGCAGTTGGTCCCCTCAGTTACTAAGCAAAGCAATATCAGCGAATCGCAAGTTACTAAGGTATTCTTCATTAACTCTCATCCCCAATTCTTCCCAATCCAGGTCCCTGAATACCTCCTGTAAACACGCTGTGAATAGCATTGGAGAGATCGTTTCGCCCTGCCTTATGCCTTTCTTTATTGGGATTTTTATTGCTTTCGTTATGGAGGACTACGGTGGCTGTGCGCGGCTATAGATATCTTTCACAATTTTTACATACGGCTCGTCTACACCCTGATTCCGCAATGCCTTGATGACTGCTGAGGTTTCGACTGAATCAAATGCTTTCTCGTAATCAATGAAAGCTATATAAAAAGGTTGGTTATATTCCGCACATTTTTCTATCACCTGATTGATAGTGTGAATATGGTCTATTGTTGAGTAGCCTTTACGGAATCTTGCCTGGTCCTTTGGTTGACGGAAGTCCAAGGTGTTCCTGATTCTATTTGCAATTACCTTAGTAAATACTTTGTAGGCAACGGACAGTAAGCTGATTGGTCGATAATTTTTCAAGTCCTTGGCGTCCCCTCTGGTACGCTCGAAGTCATGAGGCATTGCTTATACAGGGTGGCCAGTTTCTCTAGAACAATTCTTCAACAAATCTGCTGTTACCTGGTCCTCTCTAGCTGCCTTCCCCCTTTGCAGTCATAATTTAAAGCCATATAAACATTGTACTGCACATCCTTGAATTCATTGTGCACAAGGCTCCCGTTAGGGCAGCCGAAACGTCTTTTCTTGTATACTCTCAGTGGTCGGTGTCCTTTTTATCCTTTTTTAGTAACGCAGTTTTATCCACAAAATACGCTTTGCAACTCCTGCAAGCTATACTGATTAGCGGGAAAGTGTTTACTGTTATTTTTGATCCCATTTGCTGGGATTTTCATGATGTATTCGCTGTACTGCTGCGCCTATAACGAAGACATGTGATATCTATATTTTTTTTCGTTATATATTCTTACCTTGTTCCATTGCGTTCCTTGTTTGGCTTATTGACACGCAATTTGTACGTGCACGTTTATTACCATGTATATCATTTCTGTATGTCCACTTGCTTTGGTCTTTGATGGGGCTCACAGTATTGAACATAAATAAATAAATACTGAAGTCATCGTCATCATCATTAGCTTATTTTATGTCCACTGCAGGACGAAGGCCTCTCCCAGCGATCCAATTATTCCTGTCCTGCGCCAGCCGATTCCAACTATCCTTCGCAAATTTCTCGATTTCGCCCCACCACCTAGTCTTCTGTCGTCCTCTACTGCGCTTACCTTCTCTTGGTACCCATTCTGCCGCCCTAATGGTCCAACAGTTATCTAATCTGCGCATTACATGACCTGCCCAGGGCCATTTTTTTCTTTTAATGTCTATTAGAATATCGTCTATACCTGTTTGCTCTCTGATCCAAACCACTCTCTTTCTGTTTCTTAAAGTTATGCCTAGCATTATTCGTTCCATCGCTCTTTGCGCACTCCTTCATTTGTTGTCAAGTTCCTTTGTCAGTCTCCAAGTCTCTGCGCCGTATGTCAGCACCGGTAAAGGGCACTGATTGTATACTTTTATTTCCAATGATAACGGTAGCCTTCCACTCCGGAGCTCACGATGTCTGCCGTATGCGATCCAACCCATTTTTAATCTGCTGTGAATTTCCTTCTCATGGTCAGGGTTCCCTGTGGTTAGTACACTTAGGTAAACGTTCTCCTTCACAGACTCTACAGGCTGACTGGCGATCCAGAATTTTTGTTCCCTTGCTCGGTTGTTCATCATTATCTTTGTCTTCTGCATAATAATCTTCAGCCCCAGTCCTATACTCTCTATAAAAGTCCTCAATTATTTGTTCTAACTCGTTTGCAGTGTTGCTGAATAAAACAATGTTATGGGCAAACCGAATGTTGCGGAGGTATTCGACGTCAATCCTTACTCCCAAACCTCCCCAGTTTCAAAGCTTGAATATTTCCTCCAAGCACGGAGTGAATAGCATTGGAGAGAATGTGTCTCCTTGTTTGACTCCTTTCTTTATAGGTATCTTTCTACTTTTCTTGTGTAGAATTACCGTGGCTGTGGAATCCCTGTAGATATATTTAAAGTATTTACGTAAGTGGTCTGTACTTCTCGATTACGCAATGGCTCTATGACTGCTGGTATCTCTACTGAATCAAATGCTTTTTGCCTAATCTGTGAAAGCCATATAAAGAGGCTTATTGTACTCTGCGGATTTCTCGATAACCTGAATAATGACATGGATGTCATCCACTGTAGAGAATCTTTTCCTGAAGCCCGCCTGTCCCCTCGGTTGAATAAAGTCCAGTGCTTCCTTTATCCTATTAGGGATTATTATGGTAAATATTTTATATAATACTAGGAGTACGCTAACAGGCCTGTAATTTTTCAGTTCTTTAATGTCTCCTTTTTTGTGGATTAGTATGTTTGCATTCTGCCAGTTTTCTGGGACCCTTGCAGTTGATAGACATTTCGTATAGAGAGCCGCCAGCTTTTCAAGCATGATGTCTCCTCCATCTTTTATTAAATGGACTGGTATTACATCTTTTCCTACCGCTTTTCTCCATTTCATGTCTTGCAAGGCCCTTCTGGCCTCATCTGTAGTTATAGGTGCAGTTTCTGTATCCTTTTCATTATCGTTCCAAATGGAATTCTCCTGAGTCCTCTGGGTACTGTACAGGTCAGTATAGAATTCTTCCGCTTCATTTATTATACCTTTGAGATTGCTGATTATGTTACCCTGTTATGTTTCAGTGCGTAAAGCTTCGTTTGTCCAATTTCAAATTTTCTTCTCACTGATTTCTGGCTGCGGCCATTTTTTACGGCTTCTTCAGTCTTTCTCACGTTATAATCTCGAATATCACTTATTTTCGCCTTGTTGATCAGTTTTGACAGTTCCGCGAATTCTATTGTATCTCTTAAGTTGGACAGTTTCATTCTTAGTCGCTTCTTTATAAGGTCCTTTGTTATTTGGGAGAGCCTGCCTTCTGGATGCCTTGGTAACCCTGCCTCCCACTTCAGTTGCTGCCTCTGAAGCCTGGCTCGTTACCGTTTCATTCATTAGCGCTACGTCATCGCCATCATCATCTGTCTGTTCAAAGGATGCAAATTTGTTTGCAAGTAATAGCCTAAATATGTCTGTTTTTACCCTTACTGCCTCTAAGTTGACTTGTTTCTTCTTGACCAATTTTACTCTTTCTCTCTTCAAATTGTGGTGAATCCTAGCACTCACGAAACTATGATCACTGCACTTTACCTTATCTATCACTTCTACATCCTGCACTATGCTGGGATCGGCACAAAGTATGAAATCAATTTCATTCCTTGTTTCACCATTAGGGGTTATCACAATGTGTTGGCGGGCTAGTTGGTGCGAATCCATGAATACTTTGTTTAGCGCCAAACGACAGACACAAGAAAGACGACAGGACAAGGCGCTAGTCTCAACTGACATCATTTTATTGCGTCACTCCTTTATAGACCGCTCAAACCAGAGGAACATGCGCAGTGAGCACCATGCGGTCGTACCACCAACATCCGATTCCAAGAGCGCACTCATGCGACAGAATCCAAAAAACCAAATTCAGCGCTGTACAAGGTTAAGGAAGGCACACTAATGCACTGTGACCCCAATGACTGAATGAAAAATGCTTCTGATAACTCTCGGGCGGTGGTGTCACGGCTCTTCTTCAAAATCGTGGTATCACGAAACATGGGTTTGCACTTGCATGTTTTACGATGCTGAGCCAAATGGGAACCTGTGCCTGTTGGTATGGATCGCTCATGTTCTGTAAGGCGCTCGTTTACACAGCGGCCTGACTGCCCTAGATACACTTTGCCACATGACAAGGGAATCTTATACACCACACCGACGCTGCAATCTTCAAACTTCACGTGGTGCTTTTCACAATCAGGTTTTTTACTTGTTTTAGAAATAGGGCTGCACAACATTGACAGTTTCTGAGGAGCGGAAAACACTACGGGAATTTGGTATCTAGTGGCGACATTCTTTAGATTGTGAGCCACTCTGTGGCAATACGGCACAACTTCAGGCCTCTTCTTTTGTGTGATGCAGTTACTTTTGTGCCGCTTCCCTTTCAGTTTTTGAAGCAATACCTCCGAAACTGGCGTCACCACCACACTTGGGTAACCAGCAGCCTGCAGCCTATTTAACTGTGCAATGAAACTCATGTTCGCAGAGGGATGACAAGATTTCATTAAGGAAGATTCCAAACACATCAAAGCAATGGCGCGTTTCACAGTCTTTGAGCGCGCAGACGCGTAAGGAAAAAGTTCCTTACGTGCACATGGCGAGTACATCCAACAGGTGTGGCCTGTTTGTAAGGATAGCTGCAAATCTAAAAACTGGAGTTTACCGTCCCTAGATAGCTCATGTGTGAAAGTTAAACTTTGGCATTGTTACTGAACAGGGTTAAAATATCAGCTACCGTCACGGAGCATTCGTTGTTAGTCTGTTTTATCACAACAAGAAAATCGTCAACGTATCTAAAAATTTGAACCGAGTCATTGTTTAAGGCACTCTTAAGAGCGCGGTCGACAAACGATAGAAAAATATTACAAAGAGCAGGCGCCAGGCATGAACCAATACACACACCATTTTTCTGGATAAAAAGGTTATTTTCGAACTGGATAAAAGTTGCACTTAAATAAAATTCAAGAAGGGACATGAAACTCTCCGAAGACAACCCGGTCGCATTGCGAAAATCTACCTCGCTACTTTCTTCGATGCACGTCATCACACTGCGAAATAGCTCATCATGCGGTATCGAATAGTAAAGATCTTCGACGTCAACAGAAAAAATGTCGGATACTGAATGGTTGTCGTCCGAAAGAATCCTTTATGCCATAAGCATCGTCAATAGTTATATGCTTCAACTGTTTTTGCAAAAAGTGATAACCAAAACCTGCCAACAGTTGTTTTCACTGAATATTGTACGGAAAGGCACATCCGGTTTGCGCGTTTTTGCAGTGAAAAAAACCTCTAGAGCAAGTATCTTACATTGTTTTACATCTTTCACAATCTTGGTGAGGCCTATATTTTCCAACAAAGAAATGTCCTTGCGTTTTACCTTCTGAGCTTTCTCATTTGCCAGAATGAAGTTCGTGTTGACATCCTCAATGGCTTTTTTTGTTGAAGACCGCAGACGGAGTTATTGTGGCGCGCCTATTGATGCACCTATTGTGGCCAAGAAGAAGTTTCGTTTCTACAGACGTCTATCAACTCAGACTACAGAATTGTGGTGGACACAGCTGCTGCTGCTACTCCTCCGGTTCAGACTCCCGAGCAGAAAGGAAAAAACGCAACCTGTCACCGCTGGTTTCCAGGTATTCGGTGACGTCAGGCTTCCTGACGAAGTTGCTGCATTGTTAAAGAATGGGCCGAAGTATAGCATGGAACCAAGAATTCCTGCACATGAGCTACTGGCTTTGAACAGGCACCTCGCAAGGAAAGCAAAACTAGAGGACCACGAGTGGTGCCTCCTCGATGGGGTGGACTGCCTTCGTAGGACCGTCACCGGGAGCGCGCCACCTTCGACAGCTGTGATCAAAAGGACAGTATCTTTCTTTAGAGACAATGAACTTCGGCTGTTACTGAGTGACAAAGAGGGCGGTCTTGTGATAGCTCCGTCTGCGGTCTTCAACAAAAAAACCATTGAGGCTGTCAACAAGAAGTTAATTCTGGCAAATGAGAAAGCTCAGAAGGTAAAACGCAAAGCCATTTCTTTGTTGGAAAATATAGGCTTCACCAAGATTGTGAAAGATGTAAAACAATGTAAGGCACTTACTCTAGAGGTATTTTTCACTGCAAAAACGCACAAACCGCACGTGCCTTTCCGTACAATGGTCAGTGAAAACAACTGCTGGGAGGTTTTGGTTAGCCGCTTCTTGCAAAAACAGTTGAAGCATTTAAATATTGACGATCCTTATGGCATAAAGGCTTCTTTCGATGTTGTTTCCTTTCTGGAAGACAACCATTCAGTATCTGACATTTTTTCTGATGGCGTCGAAGTTCTCTACTACTCGACACCGCATGATGAGCTATTTCGCAGTGTGATGACGTGCATCGAAGAAAGTGGCGAGGTAGATTTTCGCAATACGTCCGGGTTGTCTTCGGAGAGTTTCGTGTCCCTTCTTGAATTTTATTTAAGTGCAACTTTTATCCAGTTCGAAAATAACTTTTTATCCAGAAAAATGGTGTGTGTATTGGTTCATGTGTGGCGCCTGCTCTTTGTAATATTTTTTTATCATTTCTCGGCCGCGCTCTTAGGAGGGCCTTAAACAATGAGTCGGTTCAAATTTTTACATATGTTGACGATTTTTTTGTTGTGAAAAAACAGACTAACCACGAATGCTCCGTGATGTTACCTGATATTTTAACCCTGTTCAATGACAATGGCAAAGGTTTAACTTTCACACATGAGCTATCTAGGGACGGTAAACTCCAGTTTTTAGATTTGCAGCTATCCTTAAGAACAGGCCACGCCGGTTGGATGTACCCGCCACGTGCACGTAAGGAACTTTTACCTTACGCGTCTGCGCACTCAAAAACTCTGAAACGCGCCATTGCTTTGATGTGTTTAGAATATTCCTTAATGAAATCTTGTCATCAATCTGCGAACATGAGTTTCATTGCACAGTTAGATGGACTGCAGGCTGCTGGTTACCCAAGTGTGGTGGTGACCTCAGTCTCGGAGGTATTGCTTCAGAAACTGAAAGGGAAGCGGCACAAAAGTAGCGGCATCACACAAAAGAAGAGGCCTGAAGTTGTGCCGTATTGCCACAGAGTGGCTCACAATCTAAAGAATGTCGCCACTAGGTACCAAATTCCGGTAGTGTTTTCCGCTCCTCAGAAACTGTCAATGTTGTGCAGCCGTATTTCTAAAACAAGTAAAAAACCTGATTGTGAAAAGAACCACGTGAAATTTGTAGATTGCTGCGTCAATGTGGTGTATAAGATTCCCTTGTCATGTGGCAAAGTGTATCTAGGGCAGTCAGGCCGCTGTGTTAACGAGCGCCTTAGAGAAAATGAGCGATCCATACCAACAGGCACAGGTTCCCATTTGGCTCAGCATCGTAAAACATGCAAGTGCAAACCCATGTTTCGTGATACCATAATTTTGAAGAAGAGCCGTGACACCACCGCCCGAGAGTTATCAGAAGCATTTTTCATTCAGTCATTGGGGTCACAGTGCATTAGTGTGCCTTCCTTAACCTTGTACAGCGCTGAATTTGGTTTTTTGGATTCTGACACATGAGTGCGCTCTTGGGATCGGATGTTGGTGGCTCGACCGCATGGTGCTCAATGTGCATGTTCCTCTGGTTTGAGCGCTCTATAAAGGAGTGACGCAATTAAATGATGTCAGTTGAGAGTAGCGCCTTGTCCTGTCGTCTTTCTTGTGTCTGTCGTTTTGCGCTAAACAATGTATTCATTAGGTGTTATCTAGGTCCACTGTCTGTTGTTACGCTTCCTGAAAAAGGTGTTCATTATTCTCAGCTTATTCATGTCTGCTAATTCTACCAGCACCTCCTTTCTAGCATTTCTAAGATGGACGCCGTAGTTACCAATTGCCTGTTCACCCGCGTGCATTTTTCCTACTTTTGCATTGAAGTCACCCATTACTATTGTATATCGAGTTTGCACTTTTGTCATCGCTATTTAAACATCTTCATAAAACTGATCTACTTTCTCATCATCGTGGGTGGATGTTGGAGCCTAGTTTTGTACGACCTTTAATCTTTACTTCTTATTAAGTTCGATTACGGCTACGGCTACGGTCTCATTATTGCTGTAGAATGTTGCCCGCTATATTCCTATGGATTAAGAATCCTACTCCGTATTGCTTCTTATCTGGCACATTTGTATAGCAGAGGATGCAGCTGTTATTCAGCAACGTATAAGCTTCACCAGTTCTGACCTGCCTAGGCGGATGATATCCCAAACAATGTCTGATAGATCCTCGAACACTACTCCTAAGCTAGCCTCAATCGAAAGTGTCCGGCAATTAAATTTTGACAGGGTCAGTTTCCATTGGTGGCCTGTCCGGACCCAGAAATCCTTAGCACCCTCTGCTGTGTTACCGGTCTGACCGCCGCCATGGACAGGTGCTCCGCAGCTGCTGTGGACTGAGGGCCGTGAGGCATTTGTAGATATCATTGGGGAGGTTGTGGTCGAATACTGCACCAGGGAGGCTAATTCCTGTTCTGGTGAGGAACTGTCTTTGTTCAAGCTTAGTGGACCTTCCTAATTCGGTTGTACCTGGATTAGTATAGCCCCACTCGGTTTCGGCATCTTTCGCTGGAGTCAGGCGCCGCTCCAAGCCTGCAGATGTAGTGCACTGGTAGATGTCAAACGCAAATACACCATCGTAAAGTAAAAAAGAAAGGGAGGGGGCGAGGCATTTGAACTTTCGACTACCGCAACCGAGCATAAGACATAGCTGAGTTAGATCAGATAAGATAATACTCAATAAGATAAGATAATACTTAGGTACTGGCTACAAATACTACGAAACTGCTACATCAGAAATTGTGGGCAGTAACGAGCTCCTGTCGCAATTAAATCATGGGCAACTGTTTACTTCGCACATCATAATCATGAATATATGCTCTACTAAACAAGTTTGTATCACAATTAAAGAGAAATCAAGCACTAATTTGGTTTCGTTATGGTATAGCTGCTTCCTGTTTGTGGTTAAAGTAACAAGGTATCGATATTGCCATTTTATTAATGTGCAAAATGTAACATCAATATTAGTACAAAGTTTATGAAAGTAAGCACAGATTATTTACCGGGTAGGTCAGTCAAGTATTTATTCAGTACTTAGGTTCTTTCAGGGAAGCGAACTGGTGCAATTCCAACCGGCAGGCAGCGTATCTATCGATGTATTCAGGTCAACCTCAAGCGTTACTGTGCAGCACAAGCGTTGAGTTTTTTATTAACTGGTCCTTGCAAGGCACACATCCTGCACTATAACGCAAAAGAATTATGTACACAGGGCGTAAGCTAGCTAAGTACATTCAATGCACCTAAGCAACAGAAATTAAAAGACATAGCACTGCTAAAAAATGTGGCCATTGCGAAAATACAGTTTGTGGAACGTGCATCAGATGCTACAACACAGCACATTGAAAAAAACTAAGGCGAAAAAACACTAGTGCTGGTGATGAACTGCGAATAGGTGAATTTACTGAAGAATAAAAAATTGCGTAACGGAAACCCTCCTAAAAAAATAATATATCCTCAATTGTGTGTGGCCACACATGTGCAGGTCATAAATACCAGGTTCTCCAGCCGAGTGCCATCCAGACGGTATAACCGAGCTCAGATTCGTCCACTTTGACTGATCAAATAGGGCACCACTGTAGGTTAAATGAGGCGTACAACTCCTGCGGGACCCGCCGTGGTTGCTCAGTGGTTATGGTGTTAGACTGCTGAGCACGAGGGCGCGGGATCGGATCCCGGCCACGGCGGCCGCATTTCGATGGGGGCGAAATGCGAAAACACCCGTGTACTTAGAATTAGATGCATGTTAAAGAACCCCAGGTGGTCGAAATTTTCGGAGTCCTCCACTACGGCGTACATAATCAGAAAGTGGTTTTGTCACGTAAAGCCCCATACTTTAATTTTTATTATAACTCCTGCGGGGACGGTAGAGTATCCGTCTCCAGTGCAAGAGGACCGTGATTCAAATCCCGGTGCCGCGCAATTCTCCATCGGAAAATACAAAAAAAGAACCGTGTGTTGAGAAAATTGCACAAACAGGCCTGGAGTGCGGCCTGATCCCGGTGACCAGAACCGGTAACGCACTCTCTCACCAGAGCAGGATTGGCGACCCTGGTGCAGTACTTGGCCACAACCTCCTATATGAATACAACAATCAAACCCCGGCCCTCAGTCCCCAGCAGCCGCGATGCAACTGAGCACGGCGGTGGTCAGATCTGTGACGCTGCAGAGGGTGCTAAGAATACCTGACTCAGGACAGGCCGCCATTGGAATCTGAACCTGGCAACGTTTAACGTTAGAACGCTATCTAGTGAGGCGAGTCTAGCAGTGTTATTGGAGGAATTAGAGGGTCGTGGGGTTAGTGAGGTTAGGAGGACAAAAGAAGCATATACAGTGCTAAAACGCGGGCATGTACTATGTTACCGGGGCTTAGCGGAGAGACGAGAACTAGGAGTCGGATTCTTGATTAATAAGGAAATAGCTGGTAACATACAGGAATTCTATAGCATTAACGAGAGGGTGGCAGGTCTTGTTGTGAAACTTAATAAGAGGTACAAATTGAAGGTGGTACAAGTCTATGCCCCTACATGCAGTCATGATGACCAGGAAGTCGAAAGCTTTTATGAAGATGTAGAATCGGCGATGGGTAAAGTCAAAACAAAATACACTATACTGATGGGCGACTTCTATGCCAGGGTAGGCAAGAAGCAGGCTGGAGACAACTCAGTGGGGGAATATATATATGGCATAGGCTCTAGGAATAGCAGAGGAGAATTATTAGTAGAGTTTGCAGAACAGAATAATATGCCGATAATCAATACCTTTTTCCGCAAGCGGGTTAGCCGAAAGTGGACGTGGAGGAGCCCGAATGGTGAGACTAGAAATGAAATCGACTTCATACTCTGCGCGAACCCTGGCATCATACAAGATGTAGACGTGCTCGGCAAGGTACGCTGCAGTGACCATAGGATGGTAAGAACTCGAATTAGCCTAGACTTGAGGAGGGAATGAAAGAAACTGGTGCACAAGAAGCCAATCAATGAGTTAGCGGTAAGAGGGAAACTAGAGGAATTCCGGATCAAGCTACAGAACAGGTATTCGGCTTTAACTCAGGAAGAGGACCCTAGTGTTGAAGCAATGAACGGCAATCTCATGGGCATCATTAAGGAGTGCGCAATAGAAGTCGGTGGTAGCGCCGTTAGACAGGAAACGAGTAAGCTATCGCAAGAGACGAAAGATCTGATCAAGAAACGCCAATGTATGAAAGCCTCTAACCCTACAGCTAGAATAGAACTGGCAGAACTTTCTAAGTTAATCAACAAGCGTAAGACAGCGGACATCAGGAACTATAATATGGATAGAATTGAACAGGCTCTCAGGAACGCAGGAAGCCTAAAAACAGTGAAGAAGAAGCTAGGAATAGGCAAGAATCAGATGTGTGCGTTAAGAGACAAAGCCGGCAATATCGTTACTAATATGGATGAGATAGTTCAAGTGGCTGAGGAGTTCTATAGAGATTTATACAGTACCAGTGGCACCCATTACGATAGTGGAAGAGAGAATAGCCTAGAGGAATTCGAAATCCCACAGGTAACGCCAGAAGAAGTAAAGAAAGCCTTAGGAGCTATGCAAAGGGGGAAGGCAGCTGGGGAGGATCAGGTAACAGCAGATTTGCTGAAGGATGGTGGTCAGATTGTTCTAGAGAAACTGGCCACCCTGTATACGCAATGCCTCATAACCTCGAGCGTACCGGAATCTTGGAAGAACGCTAACATAATCCTAATCCATAAGAAAGGGGACGCCAAAGACTTGAAAAATTATAGACCGATCAGCTTACTGTCCGTTGCCTACAAAGTATTTACTAAGGTAATCGCAAATAGAATCAGGAACACCTTAGACTTCTGTCAACTAAACGACCAGGCAGGATTCCGTAAAGGCTACTCAACAATAGACCATATTCACACTATCAATCAAGTGATAGAGAAATGTGCAGAATACAACCAACCCTTATATATAGCTTTCATTGATTACGAGAAAGCGTTTGATTCAGTCGAAACCTCAGCAGTCATGGAGGCATTACGGAATCAGGGTGTAGATGAGCCATATGTAAAAATACTGGAAGATATCTATAGCGGCTCCACAGCCACCGTAGTCCTTCACAAAGAAAGCAACAAAATTCCTATAAAGAAAGGCGTCAGGCAGGGAGATATGATATCCCCAATGCTATTCACAGCATGTTTACAGGAGGTATTCAGAGGCCTGGAATGGGAAGAATTGGGCATAAAAGTTGATGGAGAATACCTCAGCAACTTGAGATTCGCTGATGATATTGCCTTGCTTAGTAACTCAGGAGACCAATTGCAATGCATGCTCATTGACCTGGAGAGGCAAAGCAGAAGGGTGGGTCTGAAAATTAATCTGCAGAAAACTAAAGTATTGTTTAATAGTCTCGGAAGAGAACAGCAGTTTAAGATAGGTAGCGAAGCACTGGAAGTGGTAAGGGAATATATCTACTTAGGGCAGGTAGTGACCACGGATCCGGATGATGAGACTGAAATAGCCAGAAGAATAAGAATGGGTTGGGGTGCGTTTGGCAGGCATTCTCAGATCATGAACAGCAGGTTGCCATTATCCCTCAAGAGAAAAGTGTATAATAGCTGTGTCTTACCAGTACTCACCTACGGGGCAGAAACCTGGAGGCTTACGAAAAGGGTTCTGCTGAAATTGAGGACGACGCAACGAGCTATGGAAAGAAGAATGATGGGTGTAACGTTAAGGGATAAGAAAAGAGCAGATTGCGTGAGGCAACAAACGCGGGTAAACGACATCTTAGTTGAAATCAAGAAAAAGAAATGGGCATGGGCCGGACATGTAATGAGGAGGGAAGATAACCGATGGTCACTAAGGGTTACGAACTGGATTCCAAGGGAAGGGAAGCGTAGCAGGGGGCGGCAGAAAGTTAGGTGGG
The DNA here is from genome assembly GCF_038994185.2 of Dermacentor albipictus. Lineage (NCBI taxonomy): Eukaryota > Metazoa > Arthropoda > Arachnida > Ixodida > Ixodidae > Dermacentor > Dermacentor albipictus. The sequence continues at coordinate 291,028,665 of NC_091821.1, forward strand.
CGGATGACATTAAGACGTTTGCAGGGACAACATGGCCACAATTAGTACATGACCGCGGTAGTTGGAGATGTATGGGAGAAACCTTTGCCCTGCAGTGGGCGTAACTAGGCTGATGATGATGATGATGATGATGATGATGAAAAAATTGCGTACTTTATATGTGTGAAGCGAGGAAGCACTGGAAATGCAGGCACCAGTGATGGTTCGTTGACCATATGTCCTACAATTTGAACAAACCAATTAACGACCACGGCTTCTAAAATAAAGCACATGACTCAAAATCGCTCTTCTTAACCTACTGGTGCTACGCACACAACCATATGTATTCTACCACATGTATACCATAACTCCTTCTCCTCAACTGAAATATTTCATACGCGATACGGGAATAATCGTTGGACACAGGCGGTGATCGGTACATTCTGCATTTTTGTTTAAAAAAGCGGAACCAATAACAGATTGTCGCGGAGAATCTCCCACAAGCTCCGATTAGAAAAAAAAAGAATGGATGCTTTGCGCAAACGAATGCTGCCTCGAATATGCTTCAGGTGCTAATGCACGCAGTATGAACGATTTGAGTCGGTCATGCTTGAGCACTTTGGAAACATTTCATCGACAGCGTCACAGCTGCCTCACGAAAACCGCATCAACATAATGGTATAAAGTTTGTAAACAGGGAGAAGGTGCCTCAGAAAGGCTGGCCAACGTTTTGATAGGAGGACCTACATTCGTCAAAGGCGGCCACGTGATCCTCGTCATGTTAGCTATAAAGGGTTACTGCAGTGACGTCACATGCAGTTGTTGTCGGTGGCGGTTGATTATAAAGGGAGAGACTTCAAAGATAATGAGCGCTGTCACCTGACGTGTGTGAGCGTGGTTCGGAAGACGAGGGGACAAGAGCGGGAGAGTGGTAGCAAGGCGGGGAGAAAAGAAAACAAAGAAAAGGAGAGAAAAAAAGGGGCGGCACCAAGAGCAAAAAAAAGGACAAGAATGAAAAAAAACGAGGGGGGGGGGCATGAGAGGGCATTGGAGAAGCGAGAGGATAGGGAGCATTCAGGGGTGTAGTTGGCGGCATGTTTTTGTGGCTTTTAGAACAGCCGGTCAGGCGGTCAGTGCACGAGTAACAAAAATGATCCCCAAAAAACATGAGTTGAAAGAGTGACTTTAGTAGCATGGCAGCAATGCGTAGACTAATTTTGAAGCACTTAGGACAGCGACAAGGGGTCCGTGAACCATGCATGGGGTAACTGAAAGGCAGCGACATGGTCCTTCAATGGACCTTAGCCCCAGTAGCTATACGTAGGTGTCGTTACTGCGATATACAGAAATGGCGATACCATGTGTGGCTAAGGCGCCGAAAAAGGTATACTGACGTCTGGGACTATGGAATGTGTTAGTGAGGGTGTTTCAAAAATGTATAATAGGAAACAGACAAAAAAAGAAAACAGAGGGGGGAACCGGAAATGGAATAATAAATAGGCGTGTGACGTGCGCAGAAGTGGGCGGGGGCAGGTATACATGGGAAAAGGGGGTCGTACAGTTCATATAAACGTAAAAACATGCAAGAGTATATTGAATTGAGTAGTAGGCAGGAAATTTTTTTTCGAAATGGAGGAATAGGTAAGGCTAAGAATTAAGGTGAGCTGGTGTCATAATGTCTTTTGTGCCTTGGCTGATCTTATGAGAATTTCAGATTTAAGTTACCGCTTTTGTGCCAAATTAGTGCCAAACTAATTCCCGTCGGGTGTAGGTAGTAAACTTGTGTAAGACGTATGATTCCGTATACTTCCCTTCGCGAGGAGAACGGAAACTTGTTTGTGAAATATCATCATCATCATCATCATCATCATCATCATCATTATCAGCCTGCTTACGCCCACTGCAGGGCAAAGGCCTCTCCCATATTCCTCCAACCATACCCCGGTCATGTACTAATTGTGGCCATGTTATCCCTGCAAATTTCTTAATCTCATCCGCCCCTAACTTTCTGCGGTGCCCTGCTACGCTTCGCTTCCCTTGGAAACCAGTTCGTAACCCTTAATACCCATCGGTTATTTTCCCTCCTCATTACATCTCCTGTCCATGCCCATTTCTTTTTCTTGATTTTAACTAAGATGTCATTACCTCGCGTTTGTTCCCTCACACAATCTACTCTTTCCTTATCCCTTAACGTTACACCTATCATTCTTCTTTCGATAACTCGTTGCGTCTTCCTCAATTTAAGTAGAACCCTTTTCGTAAGTCTCCAGGTTTCTGCCCTATTCGTCTGTACTGGTAAGACACAGCTGTTTTACACACTTTCTTTTGAGGGATGAGGGCAACATGTTGTTCATTATCTGAAATGCCTGAAAAACGCACCCCAACCAATTCTTATTCTCCTGATTAATTCAGTCTCATGATCCGGATCTGCGGTCACTAGCTTTCATAAGTAGATGTATACCCTTACCACTTCCAGTGCCTCGCTACCTATCGTGAACTGCTGTTCTCTTCCGAGACTGCTAAACATTACTTTAGTTTTCTGCAGATTTATTGGGCTTTTGTGGCTTTCCTTATAGAGGACTACGGTGGCGGTGGAGGCGCTATAGATATCTTTCAGTATTTTTACATACGGCTCGTCTACACCCTGATTCCGTAATGCCTCCATGACTGCTGATGTTTCAACTGAATCAAATGCTTTCTCGTAATCAATGAAAACTATATTTAAGGTTTGGCTATATTCCGCACATTTCTCTATTACCTGATTGATAGTGTGAATATGGTCTATTGTTGAGTAGCCTTTACAGAATCCTGCCTGGTCCTTTGGTTGACAGAAGTCTAAGGTGTTCCTGATTCTATTTGCGATTACCTTAGTAAATACTTTGTAGGCAACGGACAGTAAGCTGACCGGTCCATAATTTTTCAAGGCTTTGGCGTCCTCTTTCTTATGGATTAGGATTATGTTAGCGTTCTTCCAAGATTCCGGTACGCTCGAAGTCATGAGGCATTGCGTATAGACGGTGGCCAGTTTTTCTAGAACAATTTGCCCACCATCCTTCAACAAATCTGCTGTTACCTGATCCTCCCCGGCTCCCTTCGCCCTTTGCATAGCTCTCAAAGCTTTCCTTACTCCTTCCGGCGTTACTTGTGGGATTTGAAATTCCTCTAGACTATTCTCTCTTCCATTATCGTTCTGGGTGCCACTGGTACTGTACAAATCTGTATGGAACTCCTCAACCACTTGAACTATCTCATCAATTTTGTGGTAAGAAGAGGCATTGTTGTTCTTGTGATCCTCGGGTGGGGCTTGAGGACCTCGGCTCGATCAAGTTTGGTTGCAGCGGTGCAGGCTTTTTGAAGGTAACTGTTTCGGTAGTTCCTATTTGATAGCGTTTCTTTAAGGTGATCGAGTGTACCTATGTAATCTTGGTTTTCAAGGCAAATGCGACGTAGTCGTGTGGCTTGGCCTTTAATGATGCCTTGTGCTCAATGTCTGGGATCGTGGCTCGTATATTCTAGGTACTGTTGTTTGTCGTAACGTATTCTCTACAGCGTTGACTTTAGCTTCCCATTGTCAATCTATGTTGTTGTGTCCCGAAAGTTTATGCGCTCAGTTTAGGATTCTGATGTGAATTTTATTGTCGGATGAAAAGAATTTAGAAATGTTACATATTTATCTAGACTGCCTAGGCCATCTCCCCATATTATGAATCTGACGCGTATGTATCTTAGGTATGTCTGGTGCTTGTCAGTGCAACGCGATAGGAAACTGTTTCTAAAATCTCCATAAATATGTTCGCGTAGGTTGGGGCAAAAGGCGTAAACATGCTTGTAACATGTACCTGTAGGTAGTAACTCTCCTCAAATTCTAGTTAGGTATGCGTTAGAACTAATTCAAGGAGAGACAAACAGACTTCGGTAGCGTGCATTGTGTTTAGACAACGTTTGTTTTATCGAAGATCACCCATGAGGAATTGGAGTGTTGATGAACAGGGCCGCGACGTCTAGTATTGCGACAATCAAGTTTGGGGTAGTGTACCTTGAGTAATATTGTCCTCCATAATTCCCAGCAAGTGGGGCTTATCTAGTACAAATGACGAAAGTGCTTTTGGCAAGTCACCAATGAAGTGGTTAAGGAATCTGGAGATGCTCTCTTCGGGGTGTTGTTGTTTGATACTATCGGGTGACATGCAATATCATCATCATCATAATCAGCCTGGTTACGCCCAGTGCAGGGCAAAGGCCTCTCCCATATTTCTCTAACAACCCCGGTCATGTACTAATTGTGGCCACGCCATCCCTGCAAACTTCTTAATCTCATCCGCCCACCTAACTTTCTGCCGCCCCCTGCTACGCTTCCCTTCCCTTGGGATCCAGTCCGTAACCATTAATGACCATCGGTTATCTTCCTTCCTCATTACATGTCCTGCCCATGCCCATTTCTTTTTCTTGATTTCAACTAAGATGTCATTAACTCGCGTTTGTTCCCTGACCCAATCTGCTCTTTTCTTATCCCTTAACGTTACACCTATCATTCTTCTTTCCATAGCTCGTTGCGTCGTCCTCAATTTGAGTAGAACTCTTTTCGTAAGCCTCCAGGTTTCTGCCCCGTAGGTGAGTACTGGTAAGACACAGCTATTATATACTTTTCTCTCGAGGGATAATGGCAACCTGCTGTTCATGATCTGAGAATGCCTGCCAAACGCACCCCAGCCCATTCTTATTCTCCTGATTATTTCCGTCTCATGATCCGGATCCGCCGTCACTACCTGCCCCAAGTAGGTGTATTCCCTTACGACTTCCAGTGCCTCGCTCCCTATTGTAAATTGCTGTTCTCTTCCGAGACTGTTAAACATTAGTTTTCTGCAGATTAATTTTAGACCCACTCTTCTGCTTTGCCTCTCCAGGTCATTGAGCATGCATTGCAGTTGGCCCCCGAGTTGCTAAGCAAGGCAATATCATCAGCGAATCGCAAGTTACTAAGGTACTGTCCATTAACTTTTATCCCCAATTCTTGCCAATCCAGGTCTCTGAATACCTCCTGTAAGCATGCTGTGAATAGCATTGGAGAGATCGTATCTCCCTGCCTGACGCCTTTCTTTATTGGGTTTTTGTTGCTTGTTTTACGGAGGACTACGGTGGCTGTGGAGCCGCTATAGATATCGTTCAGTATTTTTACATACGGCTCGTCTACACCCTGATTCCGTAATGCCTCCATGACTGCTGAGGTTTCGACAGAATCAAACGCTTTCTCGTAATCAATGAAAGCTATATATAAGGGTTGGTTACATTCCGCACATTTCTCTATCACCTGATTGATAGTGTGTATATGATGTATTGTTGAGTAGCCTTTAAGGAATCCTGCCTGGTCCTTTGCTTGACAGAAGTCTAAGGCGTTCCTGATTCTATTTGCGATTACCTTAGTAAATAGTTTATAGGCAACGGACAGTAAGCTGATCGGTCGATAATTTTTCAAGTCTTTGGCGTTTCCTTTCTTATGAATGAGGATTATGTTAGCGTTCTTCCAAGACTCCGGTACGCTCGAGGTTATCAGGCATTGTGTATACAGGGTGGCCAGTTTCTCTAGAACAATCTGTCCACCATCCTTCAACAAATCTGCTGTTACATGATCCTCCCCAGCTGCCTTCCCCCTTTACATATCTCCCAAGGCTTTAAGAAGAACTTCAGTTTGGCCTCGTTGGTATTTACTGCAAATCATATTAACCGCAAAAAAGGACGGTTGACCGCAAAAATACGGTATTGACCGCAAAAGAAGCTGATGTGCATTCTTGTTTGCCGCGATCTGCGCATGTTCCTTTTGCCTATATATGCCCACTGGCTGCTATGAATAAAACAGTTGAAAGTTACCGCCTGTGCTGTTTATGTGTTTTCTTCCTCTGTCCCCGTCTTTTTTGCGGTCAATATGATTTGTCCCAAGGCTTTCTTTATTTCTTCCCGCGTTACCGTTGGGATTTCGAATTCCTCTAGACTATTTTCCCTTCCATTATCGTCGTGGGCGCCACTGGTACTGTATAAATCTCTATAGAACTCCTCAGCAACTTGAACTATCTCATCCATAATAGTAATGATATTGCCGGCTTTGTCTCTTAACGCATACATCTGATTCTTGCCGATTTCTAGTTTCTTCCTAACTGTTTTTAGGCTTCCTCCGTTCCTGAGAGCATGTTCAATTCTATCCATAATATACTTCCTTATGTCAGCTGTCTTACGCTTGTTGATTAACTTCGAAAGTTCTGCCAGTTCTATTGTAGCTGTAGGGTTAGAGGCTTTCATACATTGACGCTTCGTGATCACATCTTTCGTCTCCTGCGATAGTTTGCTGGTATCCTGCCTAATGGAGTTACCACCGACTTCCATTGCACACTTCTTAATGATGCCCACAAGATTGTCGTTCATTGTTTCAACACTAAAGTCCTCTTCCTGAGTTAAAGCGGAATACCTGTTCTGTAGCTTGATCTGGAATTCTTTTATTTTCCCTCTTACCGCTAACTCATTATTCGGCTTCTTATGTACTAGTTTCTTCCATTCCCTCCTCAGGTCTAGGCTAATTCGAGTTCTTACCATCCTGTAGTCACTGCAGCGCACTTTGCCGAGCACGTCCACATCTTGTATGATGCCAGGGTTAGCGCAGAGTATGAAGTCTATATCATTTCTAGTCTCGCCGTTCGGGCTCCTCCACGTCCACTTTCGGCTATCCCGCTTGCGGAAGAAGGTATTCATTATCCTCATATTATTCTGTTCCGCAAACTCTACTAATAACTCTCCCCTGCTATTCCTAGCGCCTAAGCCGTATTCCCCCACTGCCTTGTCTCCAGCCTGCTTCTTGCCTACCTTGCCATTAAAGTCGCCCATTAGCATAGTGTGTTTAGTTTTCACTCTACCCATCGCCGATTCCACGTCTTCATAGAAGCTTTCGACTTCCTGGTCATCATGACTGGATGTAGGGGCGTAGACTTGTACAATCTTCATTTTGTACCTCTTATTAAGTTTCACAACAAGACCTGCCACCCTCTCGTTCAATTTTCAATTCAATTCAATTCAGTTTATTTTTCATTGATAATAATTTGTACAAAGGAACTGTTGGGCCTGTAGCCAAAGGCTAGTGTAGGCCCATAGTCATAATTGTAGTAGCAGCTACAATGTCATGCGCTTATCTAGTTTTTTAATGATACAACCTAATACAGTTAGGTGGATACATACAATCAAAAACATTACAAAAGAAAAACAGTGCATATCAATCAATGGTAATAAAACAGAACTGTCAGGAGAATACATGCATATACACAATGAAAAAGCCGAGATAGCATATTATACGTAGAAGTGACACATTTGCAAGGGTCTGTGTTGAAGTGTTTAGGCTTTCTGAATAGATCCAGCACAGTATGAAACAGGTGGAGAACCAGACTGACAAAAAATCACGTACTTTTTGATAGGTATAGCGTTTTAACAGCAGACACGAAATTGTTGGCCATTTTTATCTCAAGAGGTACTGTATTCCAAATTTTAGCACCATGAAACTCAAGTAGTCGTTGGCCATACGTGTTACGAGCGATTGGTAGGTTAAAATTTATATTTGTTGCACCCCTTGTATTGCGATTAGGTGTAACAAACAGGCTTGGTGATAATGAGTGATTCCCATGTAAGATATTGTTAATCAAAATGACGACTTTCATTTCGCATGCCAGAGATAAAGGTAATATACCGAGACGACAGAACAGCATGTCAGTATTATCATGTGGGCTTGTGTATGTCATAATGCACAAGGCCCTTTTCTGTAACCGAAAAACGGGATCTATGTATGTTTTATGTGTGCTTGACCATGATTCAGAACAGTATGTGATGTGACAGTGAAATATGGAAAAGTAAACAACTTTAAGTACGCTAAGGTCAAGATATTCCCTGCATTTTATTAATAAATAGCAAGCCGAAGCTAATTTCGCGCATATACTAGATATATGTGGTCTCCAGTTCAAGTTGCAGTCCAATAATACCCCTAAATATTTTATGTGATCGAGCTGTTCTATTGTTCCACCTAGAAGGTGAATTTGCATGCCAATTGTGTCACCCCTGGAATAACGGGAGTTGAAAACTATGTATTTAGTCTTATCTCTGTTAAGTGTTAATTTATTACAAGCAAACCAAGTTGATATGTTGGATAACTCGCTGTTTATAGTGTTCTGCAATATTCCAGGAGATTTACCTGAAAATAATAGCGTGGTATCGTCAGCGTACATGATACATTTTGATGACTTTAGTATTGTTGGGAGGTCGTTTACATACAGCGAGAACAGTATGGGCCCCAAAACATCCTTGCGGAACTCCTGTGACTATAGTAGTATACTGGGAAACAAAGGAGCCAAATTTTACATATTGTTTTCGACAATTTAGGTAGCTTGAAAAGAGGTCCATTGTCATTTCGCTAAAACCATAAGTTCGTAATTTTTTTAGAAGTATGGAATGACAGACCGTGTCAAATGCTTTCTTTAAATCTAAAAATAATCCTACGGCAATCTCGTTTTTGTGTAGGGCTGTGTTTATACTCTGGGTTAATTCTAACACTGCTGAAGACGTTGATCGATTGGCTCTAAATCCATGTTGGCAATCTGTTAGAAGCTTGTTTTCGTTTAGGTAGTGCTTCAGTTGAGCCGCGATTACCTTTTCAAATACAGTATTTATTATGCTAAGCACAGAGATAGGCCGATAGCTTCCAGGGTCATTGACGTCGCCATTTTTATATATAGGAGAAACTCTTGCTATCTTTAATATATCAGGGTATGTGCCTCGACTTATACAGTTATTAATTATTTTAGTGAGTACTGGCACAAGAATATCCATATTGTCTTTCAATGCTTTTACAGTAATGCCATCATGGCCAGTAGCTTTGTAGCAAGGCATGCCTGATATAATTGAGGTTATGGTATGCTCGTCCACTTGAACCAAGGAAAAACATGCATGGATGATGGGGCAATCGACATTGCTTTCAGTAACTGGGATACGCTCCGCTAGTTTTGGGCCAATGCTAGTAAAATACGCATTAAAAGTGTCGGCGCACCTGGCATCGACATGTTCAGGAGCGATTGGTTTTTTATTTGGTTTATCAATGCTATAGAATTCGTGTATGTTACCAGCTATATTCTTAATAATCAGGAATCCGACGCCTAGTGCTCTTCTCTCCGCTAAGCCCCGGTAGCACAGGACGTGCCCGCTTTTTAGCACTGTATATGCTTCATTTGGCCTCCTAACTTCACTGAGCCCTATTATATCCCATTTAGTGCCCTCTAATTCCTCCAATAGCACTGCTAGACTCGCCTCACTAGATAACGTTCTAGCGTTAAACGTTGCCAGGTTCATATTCCATTGGCGGCCTGTCCGGAGCCAGTGATTCTTAGCACCCTCTGCTGCGTTGCATGTCTGACCGCCGCCGTGGTCAGTTGCTTCGCAGCTGCTGGGGACTGAGGGCCGGGGTGTGATTGTTGTGTTCATATAGGAGGTTGTGGCCAAGTACTGCACCAGGGTGGCCAATCCTGCTCTGGTGAGGGAGTGCGCGTTACCGGTTCTGGTCACCGGGATCAGGCCACACTCCAGGCTTGTTTGTGCAATTTTATCAACACGCGGATTTTTTTAAAAAATCCGGTGGAAAATTGCCGGCACCGGGATTCGAACCACGGACCCCTTGCACGTGAGGCGGGTGTTCTACCTTTACGCCACCGCTGCACCGCTCGGAACACTCGGAACACAGACAGTGGACTGTGAAATGAGCCAAGCCACAAGACACACATTACACCAAAAACGACATCAACCACAGTGCAAACAGACACAACTGTAACAGACAACAGAAAATCCGCTACCGAAGTTTTCACACAGACGCCCAGACGCGTGCCTGCATACGCACAAAGTCAAACAGAAACTGAGCTCGAGTTAAGCAAGGCATGCGGTAATAAACCTGCCAAATAGAAAAACACCCCACGCAAATCTACCCTAAGAAGACCAATAAATGACAGCCATCGCAAATCAATAACTATTCTCTGACACGAAGCACCGAATTCCCGCAGGCTAGAAAACATAAGAAAAACATTCGATCTATACCTGCCATATGAATACCTGCAATACCTGGGCAGAGAAAAATATAATCTCTAAAGGTCTAACACAAAAGGCTGTACCAGCTCTAGGAACACTCCCACCACACCATCGTGCAACCTGGCAAATAACATTGCACAATGGCTCACTTTCACTTTTAAATATCTTCAAGGAGCACTGCGAAGAACAAATAGAATGTTTTAGCCAGATACTTCTGAACATAGCTCTGGCACCGGATGAGAAGATTTAGAACATTACGACGGAAAACACTCTGGAAAATTGGTTCAAAAAAAGGAAAAAGTCAAACGTTAATCAAAAAACAACCTTCCAGGCAAACAGCCACTTCACACCAGGAAGAGAGACCTCGAGTATAGAAATACCAGACGTGATGGAAACTTCAACAAAATACACCACTATTATGTTGTAGGCATTTCAAAAACATTAAGTAAACATAAATAGGTGTACTGAGCACATGCCTAACCTTTTGTCCCACGAAACACACCATAAATGCACTCTAGCTTCACAAGGACCACTCAAAATTTTCCCGACGAATGCGTATCACACACTTTTTTGCAGACAGCCCACCAGAGACCGGGACGACACCACTTAAAGCCCAATCCACTTGGGCTCCCGAACCAGAACAAGCCATAGAACTTGACATATACCTTAAAACAATCAGTAAAAGAATAATAAGCCAGTGCAAGACATCTAAGTGAGCTAAGAACATGACAGCTTTGGAGAGTCAATCCATTTGAAATCTTAGTTGCCTGAATGACATTGATATTAAGGAAGCAGATAAGGGTGTATGTATAGTTATTCGGCCAGTAGAAAAATACAAGCACGAGGCTTACAGACAACTAAACAAACCAGAACATTACCATAAGCTAGATAACGATGCCACATTATTCTACACAGTGACAATAGCCAACAGGCTGAAATCACTTTTGGCTGATGAATTGGTACCACCGTCAAAATACAACTTTCTGAAACCAAGCAACAACACGTACTGCCAGGCGTTTCTACCACCTTTCGAAAATTCATAAAATTCCGTCCACTGAACTATACAACGCGATTATCCCTGGTCGCCAGATAGTATCAAACAACACCCCGACAGAGACCATCTCCACATTCCTTCACCACTTCTTTGGTCTCTTGCCAAAAGCACTTCCGTCATTTGTACGAGATACGCCCCACCTCCTGAGAATTATGGAGGACAATAATACTAAAGGCACACTACCCCAAAACATAATTTTCATTACACTAGACGTGATGGCCCTGCACACCAACATTCCAATCCCTGATGGTTTATCTTCGACAAAGAAAACGCGGTCTAAACACAATGCACACTACTTAAGTCCGCTTGTCTCTCGTCGAATTAGTCCTAACACATAACTTCTTCGAATTTGAGGGGAGTTACTAACTACAGATACATGGTACAAGCATTGGTACGGCTTTTGCAATGACCTACACGAACATGTTTATCAGGATTCTAGAAACTGATTTCCTATCGCGCTGCTTTACCAAGCCCCACACATACCTACGATAGATAGACGACATATTCATAATATGGGGAGATGGCCAAGACAGTCTATATAAATATGTAGCATTTCTAAACAGTTTTCATCCAACAATAAAATTGACATGATAATCCTCAACTGAGCGCATAAAGTTTCTGGACACATCAATATGCATTTACAATGGGGCGCTAAAGACAACGCTGTATAGGAAACCTTTCGACAAACAATAGTACCTAGAATAGACGGGCCACCATCCCCGACGTTGCAAACGAGGCATCTTTAAAGGCCAAGCCACACGACTACGTCACATTTGCGTTGAAAACCAAGACTCCATAGATAGACTCGATCACCTTAAATAAACCCTAGCAAACAGGAACTACCCAAACAGTGAGCTTGAAAAAGCCTACACTGCTGCAACCAAACTTGATCGAGCCGATGTCGTCAAGTCCTGCCCGAGGATCACAAGAACAACAACGCATCTTCTTGCTACTAAATTCTCAAAGCAACTCCCAAACGTGAGTAACATCCTCAGTAAATACTACTCAATTCTCACCAGCAACCAGAAAATTAACAGGATTTTTCCCGACCCGCCGAAAGTAGCTTACAGACACAACACTAATTTTAAAGATACTGTTGTGCATACCAAACTAGGGACGAAAACGATGCTAGGAACTGGTCCCTTTGGCCGTCCCAGGAGCTCTACATGCAAACATATTCAATCTACTACTACATAAAAAGTACAGCGTCAAATTACGCGCACAAGGTAACTATGGGCTTCACCTGCACATCAAGCAATGTAGTGTGCTATCTAGAATGTGCCGCTTGTAGCAAACAAGACTGGACAACAAATTCATACAAGACTCCAACGTCACCGCGCGGACACAGAATACAATTTACTTACAGCAGTAGCCAGCCACATTAATGAACATGGCCATATATTCGACAAAGCAAAGCTTTATATACTACAAACAAATACCTGTTACCTCGCAAAAGGAAGCATACGGAATCGTATCTCATACACAAGTTTAATTGCCTACGCCCGCTGGAAATTAATTTGGCACGTAGCAGCTTAGAATCTTTAAAGCGGTAATTTTATTCTGAGATTCTCATATGATCAACCAAGCCACAAAACACATTAAGCCACTAGCTATGCTAAATTCTTAACCTCACCTCTTCCTCCATTTCGATTTTTTTTCCTGCCTACTGCTCAATTTATTGTACTCTTGCATGTTTTACGTTTATATCAACTGCACGACCCCATTTCCCCATCTACACCGGCCCCCGCCCGCTTCTGTGTACGTCACCCTCCTATTCTTTTATTCCGGTTTCCGTTCCACCCTCTCTTTTCATTTTTTGCCTGTTTTTATATATTTTTTGAAACTCCCTCACTAACACATTCTAAAGTCCCAGACGTTAGCATACTTTTTTCGGCGCCTCAGCCACACAGGGTATCGCCATTTCTGTATACCGCCGTAACGATACCTGCGTTTAGCTACTGGAGCTAGCGTCTCTTGAAAGACCAGGTCGCTACCTTCCAGTTACCCCATGCACGGTTCCCAGACTCCTTGTCGCTGTCTTAACTCCTTCAAAATTACTCGCCGCATTGCTGCCATGCTAGTAAAGGCACTCTTTCAACTCATATTTTTCATAGGACTTTTTTTTACTCGCGCACTTAGCGCCTGACCGGCTATTCTAAAAGCCACAAAAACATGCCGCCAACTACACCCGTGAATGATCCCTAACCTCTCGCTTCTCCAACGCCACGACCCCCCCCCCGTTTTTTCTCTTTCTTCTCCTTTTTTTGCTCTTGGTGTCGCCCCTTTTTTTCTCTCCTTTTCTTTGTTTTCTTTTCTCCCCGCCTTGCTACCACTCTCCCGCTCTTGTTCCCTCGTCTTCCGAACCACGCTCACACACGTCAGGCGACAGCGCTGATTATCTTTGAAGTGTCTCCCTTTATAATCAACCGCCACCGACAACAACCTCACGTTACGTCACTGCACTAACCCTTTATAACTAGCATGCCGAGGATCACCTGGCCGCTTTTGACGATGGTAGGTCCTCCTATCGAAACGTTGGCCAGCCTTTCTGAGGCACCTTCTCCTTGTTTACAAACTTTATACCACAGTGTGCTATTCCACCTGTCAGCGCCTTTCTTGATTTTCGAAATCAACATAATGTGCTTCCAGGCAAAAATAGTTCACTGACCCATATTTTCTGTCCTGTTGTTGTTTTCAGTAAACTTTCAGCACCACTCCGTCTTCAAGGTAAACAAAGCTGCCAATCGGCCGTTCCGTCTGTGGCCCCCTTCGAACTCAATCCGGCTCGGTCTCCATACAGAACCGGACAAAATCACTCATGATAACCGCGATTAACAACCGCAACGTCAACTACCAATGAAGCACTACGAAATAAAGAGCAGCGTACAAATTCCGACGCCAGTTTTCTTGGTTTTCAGCTATGTGCCATGCTCTCAGGTTTTTCGGTGCTATTGTTGCAGACCTCAAACACAGGTCCCGCTTGATCTGTCTTTCGAATGCCCACCATGTGCTCACAGTGTCAGCGTTGCTGAGCTAAATTTGTGCATCGCGCCATCTAGTCGTTTGATTACGAAGACGAATTAGCGCAAACACTTATTTCTCCTAAATAATTGTAACTTTCGCAAACACATTTATGAATAGTCTCGATATGAGACGCTTTTCTCGGTCGGTCCACTTCACTTGAGCCGAGGGCGCATTTTCAAGGCTTTGCTCGGCGCAGGAAAGGTGGAGTAGTGTTCATGAAACGCAGCGGTGCCCTGAGTGAAGGAAGGGCCGTCACCTTGATTTGGCTGAGTCGAGGAGAAGCGTTGAGTGAAGGAGTGTTTAAGAATACTGGGGTTAGTCACGCTTGTAACTCACTATAAGGCGAGCTTGCGCTTGAAAATAACGCTCAATCGACATATATATGCCTGCGCGTAAAGTAATGCTTCCTCTGAATCTGATATACGGATCAAGGCATCGGTACACCAGACTGAAATGCTCGTACATTGCAGTGCAATTTCGGTTGTCAAATGTTATCGAGAATGTACGCCAGTATTCGCTTCACGGGTGCAGTCTGATTAGATAATGCTCTTTCGCTCCGTGACAACAATCCGTGACAACATTCTGGATATTTGAAATGCATGAAGACGCGTCTTGAGCTAACCAAAAATTTTAGAAGAGTAGTCACCCCCGCATTCCTAAACACGCCTTCATGTGAAGCTTCTCCTCCACTCAGCCAAGTCGAGGCGACAGGGCTTCCTTTACTAAAGACGCCGTTGGGTTTCATGAACACTACTCCACCTTTCCTCCACCGAGGAGCGCCTTGAAAATGCGCCCTTGACTCGAGTGAAGTGTACCGGCCGAGAAAGGTATCTCATATCGCGACTATTCCTAAATGCATTTATCAAAACTACAATTATATAGGACAGATATTTGTTTCCATTAATTCGTTTTCCTAATCAAACGACTACGTGGCGCAATGCACAACTTGAGCTCGGTAACGCTACCACAGTGAGCATTCGGCTGATCCCAGTAAGGTCGGGCCAACGTCGGAAACGTATTTTCCGTTCCTGGCCCAATGACGGCATCACATTAACAGCGTGGAGCGAATATTGGCTGTGCCATTCTGATAGAGATCTAAAGTTGGCCCACATTACACAATCAGTAACAATATTGGCCGTGCCATTCTGATAGAGATCCAATGTTGGCCCCATATTACACAGTCAGTAAACAATATTGGCACGGCCGTTCAACAAGGCGGAAATTATTGGACCGACTTTCGAACGGATTTGCCTATATGGTGTACTAGTTGGCTTTCTTTGGAGGACATTGGCCCGTAATAAGCCAATTTTTGCCCTGTCGGTTTTTAGTGTTCTACGACTTGCTGAGATTGAACAACGTGTTTTGAAAACTAACGCACTGATCACAGGCATACTGCGCAGGAACCAGAAATATGTTTGCAAGCTGCGACTATCTGTGGAACCACCTGTGGTTCTCCCATGTCAACTCCATGCATTGTACGCCGCCATTTTTGCACTTCGCCGTCAGCGAAATGCGCCCCCTAAAGCGAAAAGCCACTGCACAACGTAGCAAGCTGGGGAAGTCGCATAATGGGCA
This sequence comes from Dermacentor albipictus, assembly GCF_038994185.2. NCBI lineage: Eukaryota > Metazoa > Arthropoda > Arachnida > Ixodida > Ixodidae > Dermacentor > Dermacentor albipictus. The sequence goes on from NC_091821.1 coordinate 291,044,392, forward strand.
AATTAGCCACTGCTTTATTGATCGTGCATGGGAACATGCGCTTTCCATAAGAAGCAACAATATTGCGAATTTGCCTGTGGATTTTATATTTTGCATGTACGCTCCGCGGCTTTGGAGGGTCAGGATTTTGAGGAGAATCGAGAATTACAGTGCCACAGAGCTGATGGAACCGTTTTATATTGCATCGAGATGGAGCGTATATGTATCAGTGAAACTTTTGTTTGTTTGTTTAACATGCATGGCATTTTGCGGTGACATAATCATTATGTTCCTATTCCAATTTATTTGTTTGTTCGTGCATGTGTAGTAAGCTCCTTGTATGAATGCCCCTGACAGAAAAAAAAATTGCACGTTTTGGCTTTTCCGTGTGAACAACCTCTCGTCTTTGCCTGTGTTTGGCACGGCGCTTTCCAGATTTTTTTTCGGCCTAACTTTCCGTCCTTCAGCTCCCACTTGCCTCTTCCCCCCGCATCAACGTGAGCCTGGTTAATGCTATCAGTCAAGCGCTGAGACAGCTATGACCTGCTGTGTCGAATTAGCCATCGCTGCCGCCCAAAGAACGCGGTCGGGTTAGGACCAGCGGGAGAAAGTAGCGTTTACGCCGTTTTCTTCATTCACCCTTTCCTTTTACTCTCTCCTTTTATGCATCGCTCGCACGCCGACCGGGTGCAACACCGCCTGAGTGCTTGCAGTCTTGTTCGTTCTTGTCAGCGCACTCCTATCGTGAACAATGCTCGCTTGCGGTCGTCATTCCTACTGAAAAGCCTACATCTTGAAATACGCAGCAAAGTGGCCACCACTTTTTGTGAGTGTTAGAATTAATATAGGCGAAGCAACAGCTAGAAAAAAGTCGGCGCTGGTGGCCACCGTCTTCGATGTGGGATGAACTCGGATACACAGAAGCATGGATCTTACAATGGTGAGTGCATTTGATTTGCGCATGTTATAAGTTTTATAAGGAGAATTATCACCCAAGCAATATCACGCGGTAGATATATGACTGAAACAGCCCTGGCTCATGTAGAGTGCCTGTAATTACATAGCTCTCTTTTATTCGCGGCCTTTGAATAGTGCCTGGAGTAGAACACATGTAAATCTCTGTGAATTTCACCCAAATTCCAGGACTATGATTTTATCCAGCCATGCGCGCGGCCTGATCCTGCTAGCCATACCAAGGAACCGCGCTTCTTCTCACTGTTCTAGGCATTGTTCTAGGCACGTTCTAGGCACTATTCTAAGCATCATTTCCAGCCGGCAGCATTTCTTTCTTTTCGTATAAAAAATGCCTCTTTTGCTAGTGTTTCCGGACAGAACTTCACAGTTTCCACATTAAAAATTTCGCACGAAGGCCGCATTGTGTCTACACACTCTGAAACTAGGCTTTTTGTGCTGTATCAGGTTTTGCTGCAATTTTTTAATTATAAAGTGCTACGCTGACTAGGTGTGGGGTGTCAACAAGGCGGACGGATCCTGCGCATATTATGTTTGTTCTAAATTTTCTGTTACACCTTCTACGAAATATTCCTTATATGTCGAAATATTAAAAAGTGTTACCTGACAAATCTCTTGGAAGAATGTTTCTTCATTTACCTCTTCGAACTTTCTGCTCAAACATATAATATTGCTGTGGTATGGCGATTTTTCAAATGAAAGCACTGCCACATACATTTGTCATACCAACATCTCCGATAAAATTTCTTTTTATTTTACAGTGCAAGCATCTCCTCCAAGTAATTGTGAAGTCCCTATGGGAAGTGGTAGCAAATTCAACGAAACCACCGTGTTATCGTGGTTCTCGGGGGCCTGACCAGCCCGCCGTCATCCAAGCACTGACCAACCTGCCTACCGACGTCAGCGCCCTCCCTTGAAGCCCCTGGCCAGCCCACCATCCTCGGCACCTTGCCCAATTCCTATCCTTAGGGCAGTGCCTGTAAATAAACTGTTTGACGATAACCGAGTGTCACTCATCTAGGTCCACGGAAAATACCTGTTTGTGAAAATTTATTCGTAAATAAAGTGTCATAAAAGTCAATTTAAGTATTCTTTTATTATTATGTGCAAGTATAGATGAATTCTGCTTCTTGACATCTTTTTGTCGAGCTTTTCCAGCTATTATTGAGGAAGACGGTATGGGGACAATTGCTATAAAAATGCCGCGAGCAAAAGGTTTGCGGTAAGAACCGCTGCATGCTCTGGGGCCAGCGTATCTAAAATATTCGTCATGCAAAGGGCATTGGCTCAAAGCTGGCATTATAAATGGCAACGATATGGCTCACCGCTGGTCCTACGCTGGCAGCACAATCGCTGCTGCATTGGCATAACATTGGTCCAATCTTGGCTTTAGCGCTGGGCCAGCATTTGATTGGGTTGTACTTTGCCAATATGACAACAGTGGTCTAATATTGTAACCAATTTCTGCCAGCATTAGGCCATGGTTGGACCATTGCTGGTGTGCTGTCTGGGATAGATCAAGCGGGAGCTGTTTTTGAGGTCTGGGAACGATCACACCCCAACAGCTGCGAGCATGGTGTATATCTTAAACCAAGAAAATTTGCGCCGGCATTGCTCCGCTGATCTTTGTTTCCTTGTGCTTCATTGATGGTTCACGTTGCGGTTGTTAATCTCGGTTATTATGGGTGATTTTGTCCGTGTGTGTATGGTGACCGAGCAGGATTGACTTCGAAGGAGGCCACAGATAGAACGGGTTATGGCCAGCTTTGCTTACCTTCAAGATTCAAGACCGATTGTTACTGAAAGTTTGCTGAAAGCAACAAGAGGACAGAAAATACGGGTGAGTTAACGATTTTTGCATAGAAAGAAAGACCGCATTAACATGCGGTTTTCGCGTGGTTTCTGCGACGCTCTCGATAAAATGTTTCCAATGTGCTCAAGCATGACTGTTATTCATGTTACTGGCATTAGAACTTGAAGCATATCTGAGGCAGCATAAGCTTGCGCAGAACATTTTTTTTGCTGATCGGAGTTTGTGGGCAATTCGGCATGACAGTCTGTTGTCAGTTCCGCTTTTGTAAACAAAAATGCACAATGTACCTATCGGCGCGTATGTCCAACGATCATTCTAGTATCGCGTATGAAATCTTTCAGTATTGAGGAGAAGAATTTGTAGCACCGGCATGTTGGAGAAAAGCATTTTTGAGTCATGTATTTTGTTTTAAAAACCATGGTGTTTAGTCGGTTTGTCAAATTTCCTGCATTTCCAGTGCTTCCTCACTTCGCATACACGCTACACAATGTTTCATTATTCTGAAAATTGACTTATCAGTAGTTCATCACTAGCATTATTGTTTGTTCTCCTTAGCTTTTTCAGTGTGCTGTGTGGTTGCATCCGACACATGTTCCATAAATTGTGCTTTAAGTTCACGCTGTGGCCACATTTTTTTATTGTTATATGTCTTTTTATTTCCATTGCTTAGGTACACTAATTTTACGTGGCGCGCGATCGCCCAGTGTACATAAAATTTTTGGCATTCTGGTGCAGGATGTGGGCTTCGGAAGGGCCAGTTGATGAAAAACTGTCTGTGCTACACAGCAAGGCTTGTGGCAGACCTCAAAGCCACGACAGATATGGTGCCTGCACTGTTGGAATTGCCCCAGCTCGCTTCCCTGACAGAACCTAGGTGCTCAAGAATTACTTGATTAACATACCCGGCGATTAGTCCATGCTTATTTTCGTAAACTTTGTAATAATATTGATGTTACGTCTCCCTACATAGAAAAAATTGCGAAATGGGCACTTTGTTATCTCGAACCAGAAACACGAAACAACCATATCATAATGAAATAAAACACATATTTTATTCCTGTTCAACTGTCATATCAACTTGTTTTGGAGACCATAGATTCATGATTATGATGTGCGAAGTCATCAGTTGCGCATGATGCGTTGCGATTGCGATGTAAGCTTTTTACTGCAGCAGTTTCGTAGAATTTGTAGCCAGCACATTAGCAGGCAGAAGCTACTTTTGTATGAGCTAGTGTACATTAAGAAATATTCCATAATTTTATGGTTAATCGCAGCTTGTCTGAAGTAACGGTAGTGATTCACTCTATACTGCATTTTTCAGGATCTTCACTGTGACAGTCTGCATCATCGTTTGCCCTAATTTGGCATCCTACAAGACAGGGTTACCCTGCGTTTTGTTCCTCGGTCAAATGGTGAAGTTCTGCAAGCCCCATGGAAGCCAGCTGTCATCCCTATCCAATGGAAGAAATTCATTGTTGCGACCCTCATAATTCATCTTAAGCTGAAGCTAGAACCAGAGCAGAAACAGCATATATTCTGCAAGGGTTCACCATTACACGCTATCGGGTGCCTACACCCGACAGGCAACTGTCTAGAATACAGGTGCAGTTTTATTCTAGAATATATTTGTAAGCAATGCTACTGCTTCTCTTTGCAATACCTGAGTTCACGCTGTACTACATTCGTTTAAGACTTTCGTGCTCTAGAATACATTTTTTTACATTAATGAGGTCATACTTTATTTATTTATATTTGCAAAGGAACATCTCTTAGGTGGTCTGGTGCTTGTGCAGGCAGACCGACATGCAGCGATCTAGCACACACATAATGAACCGTCTAAAGAGCTGGAATATTCGCAACAAAGATATGCGCGATACATCTGCTGCCACTTGCTAGCAATGTCTATGCTAGGAGCTGTCACTGCACTGCTACAGCTTTTTTTATCATTATAAAAAATAATTTGATGTGCAAAAAGTATACTCTGTTGTATTGTTGTTGTGTTCTCTACTCAAATAAAACGCACCATTCACATATGTATACATGCAGGCATCATTGTGAATGTCGTTTTATAACTCGCCACTTCCTCGTGGGGCTCGGATGTTCATTGGCATGATAAGCTAATTAAACTGAATATTTTGAAACAAGGCTGACGTAATTATTGGTTAAGACATTAAATTCCACCAACTGCAGACGGTCCACTCAAAATTACAGTACATTGTTTTGTTTTCCCTAGCGCAACTAGCTGCATGGAATTAAAGAAAATTGAAAAAAAATTAAACGGAATGCACCTGCTAATTTATAGAGAAAATTGCCTTACTGCGGTGTCCTTCGCCGTCCTTGGATTAGTGCAGTCAGTTACGGTCTACTCTAGTGCAAACCGTGCGAACGCGGGCGACTACCGGCGCTTGCACAAGCAATACACGCACACAGGCAATACGCGCAGTAATCGGAGGAATCCTCGTCGTTGATTTCTTTTCATAGCTTTGAAGTCCGCCGCAGTTATGTATCGCGCCTTGCTTGAACTGATGCGGCTGTGCTCGATAAGCCGCGAGAAACACGTAAATGCTCTGTCGCCAATAGTAGTTTTGGAGCACTCGCGCGAACAATACCTGTATGCAGGTCGACAACTGACTCTTGCCACTAGCTCGGAGTCTTCTTGACAGGATGACCGATCTGTCTCGGCGGCGCAGTGGAATGATTCCGTTGCCGAAGCGCTTCAGAGGATTGCACCTGTCCCAAAAACGAAGCCTTTGAATATGCGGAGCATGGTTAACGAAAGAAAAGCTATGGAGGCAACTGGCGTCCATCCGAAAAAGCTGACGAGGCGTGCGACAGATAACAAGGCCGTAATGTTTACGCACTAACTTCACTCAAGAAGCGATTCAAGGTTGCTGCGACGCTACCTTGACATTCTCGAGTAAAACGCTCGAGCTTTCCTTCACTCAGGGCGCATTTCGGGTGGAGGGCGATTTGGGAAACGAAAAACCGCACTCAAGGAGCATTTCAAGTGAAGGGTCGAGTCGAGGTGCGCTTCTGAATACGGGGTTAGACGCGGAGAAAAGCTCACCCAAAACAGAAAAAAATAATGCACAGTTCTTTCAAATATTAGCTGAAACATAGTGCTCTTGGTAAATAGGGCCCTCAAGACTACACAGCGGCGCCGACATGCCGAAAGTTCAAGAGCTATGCACTTTCCAGTTACTGGTGTTAACAAACAAGCATTTCGTTTGTCAATGCAGCCCCGTAGTGCACGGGCAAATTCTACCACGGGCGCTGTGTCGGAGCTCATATTTCACGCTACTGCATGTGTTTCAGCATTGACTTTCACAAAACCATAGCATTTGCTTCTTTATGTCTTAACGTTAGACAGCCAAAGTATTTGCTGCCAAACCCTCATCCTAATACTTCAGTACTTTTCATTCTAACGTACATGTCCGCCTTGCTCCATATGTTACAAAGTACTGAAAATATTTCCAGTGCTTTCCCCTAGGCAGCTGTTTTTATTCCTGATGATGCCAGGAAACCCGCCCTGATGCCACCAACGTTCATAAATCTAATTGGGAGCATTCACAATGTGTTCGCACACCTTGGGTGATATACCGTAGTGCTCAGGTGCTCGTTGTATTTTGTAGGAGAATCGGTTGTAAAGGGAGAAGCGTACGGTTGGGCACATGCATTTAATCTCATGAACTTGATTTGCGCCAAGATAACATGTCCAAGCTTTCACACTTGCTTTATAAGAAGCCTTCTGCACCATCAATATGCCGGCTGCCTTCAACTGCACCAAACAAAACTATTAAACCAATACTACTAATATTGGTGACATCTTTTATCATTCGAGTGTTCAGATCGGCAACCTCTAGGTATGGAGTAATTTGCGAAGGTGTGTGCGTAATTAACAAAATTAGTTAATTAAATTTTCAATAATTGATCTTAGGTGGTTAAAGAAAATGAGTAGTTTGGGTCTTGTCCTAGAAATTATCTAGCCTAGCGAAAAAACAATTGATTAAACATGCTTCTGTAAGAGCTATGCGTACAACTGTTCTCCAATTAAACGCTCTTGAGAAGGGTAACTGACGGACAAAAAGAAGGTATGTAAAGTCACAGAAAGAACAGCACTTCAAGACGGGACACAAAGGAGGAACCTCCCACACGTACACTGTGCTTTGTGTCCCGGCTTGAAGCGCTGTTCTTTCTGTGGTAACGAACCAACTAGCCCGTCAGTCAATATTGCAAAGCTGTAAAATCAACCTGACCGCTTTTTATAATCTCATTAACTGGTGGCTCCGTGAGCACGTTCGTTGTGGCCAAGGCGCTTTTGATATTTATTCACGCTGTTTTTTTTTTCAAAGGGAAACAGTTTAAAGTTTTAAAGGGACTGACAACTGGTCAGAATGTGTTGTGAGACCTTGAAGGAAATGAAATGACCACGATTCTTAATGATAGAATCCAGCACGCAGTTCGGGATTTATGTACGTAATATAAGTTTAAATTGGCAAAGAAAGTCACAAAAACCAGTAAGTGGCAAGGCCTGGCGGGGAAATCTTGATACCTCGAAATGAAGTCAAGAGATTACTGTGCGTAAGGTGACTGTCATTAAGTACAGTATAATTATAACCTAAAATTGCAGTTAGTATATTGTTAGATACTTGAGCTTTATTTTATGCGTATTAAGAAGTAAAGAAAGTCCACGTTAATGAGCGGCGCTTGCGGCATCCCACATAGATGGCGGCGCACATGTACGTGTGCGAGTATAGCACGAGTTTGCAAGTACCCAGAGTTTTACGATCTCCCTGTGGTGCCATCGACGAGTTGTGCCGTAAGTGGGTGCATTCGTGTCGGCGCCTCTTCCACACTGTACCGACGGCCTATGGGCCGACCGTGGCCAGATTGTGTCGGTACACTGTGACAGAGGTGCCGACACGAAGAAATAAACGCTGTCGCCGACAGTCACCAGACCGAAATTGGTGTCGGGTCGGCCTAGTGTGAGTGAGCATTTACCGATAGGCATTCTCCAGGCGCGCTGCTTGTGGCTGACACGATGGTCTATCGCGCAATTCGGATTCTTCGCTTCCGCTTTCGTCAATCGAAGCATGACGTTCGGGTGCTACTTCGTAAGGATGTAAATTCTGAACATGCATGCGAGCTGAAATCCTTCGCTCTAGCTTGCTCAGGCTTTCGAGAGACGATATCGAAAATCAGAAGCGCATGCTTGGCTAGAGCAACACGAACCGCGTATCACGTGTAAAAGGGTTCTTTGTTTTCGATGCGCTTGGTTTCGTTTTGACTAGTCAAATACCAAAGCGATTGGACAGGAAACCGCTTTGCCAGGCGCATTATGTGCGCATATTCTAAAGCCCTTGCAGCACACGCAACCAAAGCGAGCTGACTAAAGCTAACGCTATTATCGCAGAAATACTTTAACACCTTGGAAACCATGAACCGCAGCAACATCCACTTGATAAACAAAATAATACTTTCTCATACCGACAGCTACAATTGTTGTTTGCCTCGCACTAGTGCCGGCCTATAATCGCTATCGCGCTCACCTATCACAGTTTTCAGCATGGAGGAAGCAAAAAAATTGGAGGGAGCGTCACGTGAAACTACTAGCCTCGGCAAGCCAACCTCCTCTGAAGCCAGCCTCCCGCTCGCCGGGGTCTTGTGCGTGATGCCTTCCGGGTAGGAATAGCCCACATTGTTGCCGGACCATTCGTGTTTCTTTGGAAGGGGTAACGACCAGTGGCTTAGTGACGCCTGCCGTCAAAGGCACGGAGGCGCGTAGGAAGTACAACGCGTAGGTTTCTGCTACCACGGGATCCGTCTTCGCTTCAAATGCGCGGCCTCGAAAAGTGGAGAAAATATGGGGAGCCAGACCCATGGCGACATAATTTTCAAAGCATTACTAGCACCGCAGTTAGTCGGCGCTTTCACCGCGAACGTAGTGCAGCGAATGCCGGCCCGAGCGTTGTCTATTGTTTCGTCAAATCAGCTCTTGTGTACCTGAAACTCCGGTGCGTATTTTCTTGCTATTTTTTGTTCCGCTGCTTAGCACCTATATATGATCAGACAAGATCTTTCGCGGGATAGTTATTTGTCGCTTGTTCGCTTAGCAAAATGCCATGTTGTGCGTCTTTCGTTGTGAAATCAATAACTAGCATTACCGTGCCCTCTAAATGCCATCGTCGTCACCTTTCGTTGAGATTTACGTGCACTATTTTGTAAGATTTTTGGTGCGACATCGTTACGCAGTTGAGACGTGCCTATTGAGTTCTCACCGGTCTGCTGAGACGCATAAGGCATTGAGCGTAACTACAGCGTCTACTGGGACCGTCTCCCATAGCAGTGGGCCTCAAATATGGTCAGGTGACCCGGCCCACCATTCCATCAGTGGGCACCAGATGGGACAATTTCTTTTTTCACTCGGAAAAAGAGCCGCTGTGGACCCTGGACGCTCGGTTCAGTGCCTTCACATGTTTGCAGGGGCGAATACAGGGCATTGTTTCTCAGAAGATGGCCCCAAACGCGACGAATCGCCGTCGGAAGAGCAGCTTGGCTGCCTTCACACGTTTGCAGGCTGAAACGTTTCATCGTTTCCCTGAAAATGGGCCCGAAATGCGACCAGTCGTCCTTGAGGTGGTCGTGGCGGGCCTAATACCGACGCCTTCATTCGCTACTGCATTGGCACCTGCTTGCTTAAGCGGTGAGCCACGTGGTGCTTCGGTGCTTTACCTGACTGATATAGCACTGACTCGACTGCTTCTCACACTTAATTCCTTCACTCAACCTGGGCGTGCGTTTCCCACGTTTACCAATGTGCGCATACTTCAAAACCCTTGCAGCAGACGGAACGAAAGCGAGCTGACTAAAGCTACCGCTTGGCTATCACGTGAGGGCCTATTTCCCATCATGCCATTTCTCATTTTTTTTAATGACTAGGCTTCAAGATTGTCACGTGACACTCCCTCCTAGTATTTTCCTTCCTCCATGGTTTTCATCACGCTCCGAGTGAATGGCCTCATCGGCACTGCAGAGCGGAAAATTCTGATAAAAATGTTCCACAGCGATTTCTGTGTTACTACTTCCTGATTAGACGCTCTAGCCGGTAAGCTTTCCATTGCACTAAAGAAAGTGGGTACCATGAAATGGTTTGTCCGTCCCTTTATGCCAATATCGTAGCAAATGTGTGGCGCTCGGTAGCTGCTCACGGAGCCGTGCAGATGGTGACGGTGCCGTCTTGACGAAATCTGGGGCTACGATCATGAATGCTCAGATTTTTTGTTTTCTGCTTCGCTGATTTAGCTTTCAGAAAGAGATAATTCTCTAAATGCAGAGTCATTCGCTCTTGTATGCTAGATTTAAATATGGATTTAAGTAAACTCGATATCTCGTTCACCACGAGAGTAGGTGTAAGCTGGGAAATGCTTGGTCGCTCACTCGCTTGCTCGTACGCACGCACGCACACAACACACACACACGCGCACTCGCACTTACACGTATACACAAAAAGACACACACACACCGAGATAAGACACATGTTCGCCCGCATGCATTTACACGCGCCAACACATGCACACACGCACAAAAATGTAGGCACGCATGCACACAGAACTACACGCACGCGCCTCGTGCTCACTCACATTCAAATACGCAGACACAAACACGCTCAAGGCGTGCACACGCACATACACTCCCTCTCCTTCCCTGCTGCCTCGCTAAAACATGCACGTGCAAACAGACTGAATGGCACTCGTTCTGCAATCACCGTTCAAACTCCAGCTTTAATAAATCGCTTTACAGTTTAAATTTAGCGCTCCTTCAAGTCAATGTGCCCTCTGCTGAGAGGGTGCAAAACCATTTCTTCCTGTCGTGTGACATAACCTCCCGTCCCTGACAAAAACACTGCTTTAACTCACCACCAACGTTCCGGATAAGTGACATCAATGCATATGTTGTTATAAGGGACTGCCCTGTAGGCACAGTCAGTTGACATTTGTTGATACTTGTCCGATGTATTAAAATAAAATTTTCTAAAATTTCGCCCATTCAGTTACACATTTGCATTGCCATGAAGTTCCACACAATATTGAAGGTGCAATGTGCAGAATGCCTGAGTACGTCCATGCTGCAAGGCACGACAGTTCTTTTTTTTTGCTTTTTTAAACGTAACACAAAGGCGTCCATGGTTGTTATGGTGTACAATGGATTAAATCTGATATTAAAAGCGATCACATAAGAAATGAGTAACCGATTGCAACGGTTTAGAAAGTAACCAGAAAATATAATATTTGAAGAGCGCTTCTGACAAAACTAAAACCAAATTTGGAGTTACGCGTTTCAGTTATCTGGTGGGAGAGTGTCGAACTCATACCTACGTGGATTAAAAAAACACGCAGCACGGTATCCAACCGCTGTCAACAGGAAGGGGAATGATAGGTGCGAGTGATTAAACCACTCCGCCACGGCTTCCGACGCTTCAACAGTCATACGCTCGGGTTTTTATAGATGCAACGTGAATTTGCACCACTGTGTATGAAAATCACTTTTGGGAACACTAACGCCATGTTTAGGGAGTCGAGATAGGCATCACTCGAAAGCCGAGTCTCCGGACTACATACGTTGTAATGGCTAATACAATGCAGCCGTAGTTCTATCACTGTTACCGTTTTTAATGCGATAGCCTTAAAGAGCCCGTGTCGTCGAAAGTCCGATGTCGACGGCTGACGTCGTTTCGACTAAAATTCCTGCCCCACGCGTACCCAGGCCCTTCATGTGATGGAACGAATTTACTGAACAAATTGAATTTCTCAAGCTAAGGTACGTGGGAAAATCGGAAACAACGACTTGCACACAACCTACACATATGATAGCTCTCGGATTACAATTTGACTATACGAGAAAAGATAATTCTGTTGAGCGAAAACTCAAAGAAATCCGTTTTTCTCCTTTTCTACAATTCACAGACCGGCCACGGCGGCCGCAATTTGCGCGCGCCCGCGAGCGGGTGGCTGTCTTGGAGACCACAGGGCACCCGGTTCCTTCCAATACCTCGAGCTGGCGCTCACCTCTGCCGCATCGCGGCCCACACTAGAAGCCGCGTTTCTACCACAAAGCCCGCCTTCGTGCAAAGCGCTCGCGGCCAGAGTTTCTCGGTAAACATTTCGGTTACATACGCGTGAGAAGCAGTCAGGGATATTTTAATGCTATCGCGTACCACTCTTAACGGTGAAGCTGAAGTGACTTTCAAATTTTTGGCCCTAAAATCGAGTACAAAATTTTGTTGTTTCCATAGGCTACCATTGCTCAACCTTTAACAGCCCTGGGAACAAAATTCCAGCTTTCCACTCCGTGATGACTGCATTTGCCTCGTGTGGATTGTCTTCTACAACATGTATGTCACCTGGCTTTCTCAATTATTGACCTGCAGATTTAAATATTCGCGAGAAACCCACTCCTTCTATTGAAAACGCGCTAGCTTCGTTCTGTGGCCGCTTGGGACGCTAGGTGGTACGTGTGAAACGATGGAGCATGTTTTATTAGACTGTGAAGATATCTTCCTAGTGGCCGATTTAGGCACTTATGGCTTCATTGAAGCCCTTGGGTTCAGCGAGAGAACGGGGAAATAAACATGTCCGCGATAGAGATTTGTAAAAGGCGATTGGGAGATTGGTAGAAGAAAAGTAGGGATATGGCAAACAACGGAACAGTACAAAAACAAAATTCACAATAGGGGTTGAGAAAGTTTGGTTATGGGAATTCATCGTGTTTTTTTCCTTTCTTTGTTTAACATGGTTAGGACATTAGGCAATATAATAAGAACTTGGTGGCGCAACCCACCGGCTCGTTCCAAAGGGGACGCTCGTAGCATCCATCCATCCATCTACCAGAAAAACTTGATGTGTATGCCGCTATCTGATGTCCAAAGAACAAGCACAAAAGCCTATACCGGATCTTTCGAAAGCTAAATTTTATAGGAGTTTCGGCGAACAACGCGTCATGAATGTGTAAAGCTTTGGCTTTAAAAAGACAGTACGTACGACTTCAGTGGAGTTCTTTTATTCTGCCCAGCTCTACAGCTTTTTGGCACGCGCTAAAATGCTTTCCAAGTACGCTTATTGTCATGCCTAACAGACATCTGTACTACGTTTTTTAAGTTCCAGTTGGTATTCTTGTGCACCATTTTGCAAGCATTGTTTTCAGAGCTGATTATTGCGTGCGCAGGCTGGGTTCCCGGTACCTGCTGGCCGTTGGAGACGCCGTGTTGCTGTTGTCCTCCTCATGTGAGCCCTCCTGGCAGGCCATGAGAAGCGCTTAGTAGAACAGTGTATCCGTTCACAGTATTTGCAGTGGGCGGGAGTTTTGGCGTGCTTCTAGCTGCGAGGGCGCTGCATGGTATTGGCTCCTCCTGCCTCAAGATATCCGGTGAGCACCGCTGAAGGGAAACCGTTTCACTCTGCAATGACGCGGTCGACGCGCAGGTCTGGCGTCACTGGCGGCCGCTTTCCGAGGCGCCGAGCGCAACCGCAAGCTGGCGTCGGCGTTGGCGGCCGGCGCGCTCGGAGTGGTCGGTGAGCGGGCACACTCTGGCGGCGAATAATTACTCACCCCGCTCGTTCTTGCAGCGGGATATCCGCTGGGCGGCGTGCTATCCGACTGGTGCGGCACCGCCGCAGTGCCACTGGTACTGCTTGCTGCCTTATGCGCGCTTGCCACTGGTAAGCAAAGCGCGTTCTAGCAAGTCATTGTAGTTTGCCCGAATGTTCTCGTCCAAAAAAAAAAAAATGCCCTTTGGGGCGTCTCTCGTGTGTATCGCCATGAACATACACGTACGCAGATATCTTTTTGATTATAGTCCCATTCCAGACGTGTTCCACGCCACCATATACGTTGTCGGGATCTCATTTACCCATTGGAGAGCTGCCATGATAATGTTTTCTTACACATCAGCTGCAGATATGTTACGTTGCTCCACCAAATTTTAAAAAAAAGGTAAATGTACCTGTTGGAATCAACGTTAGATGAAGCTTCAAACGTTGATTGAAAATTTTAAGTCAAATTTGCAAAGATTCACCTTGTCAATAATTTCTCGGAGGGCTAGGTTGTGCGTATTTCGGAGCCTACTTGTCTATCCAAGAAGCACACATTGACAGGACGTGTGTAAGCAACAAAAGGTGAAACATCTCCCATTGCTCGACAACACAGTGATCTAGGCACGTTGATTGATATTTTTCTAAGACTTACAAATCAGGAACGTTGAAAAACAGCTTTATGTAGAAAAACATTTATTCACAAGAAGTTGTTCGCACATTTGGCGCATATTTCGACCCGGAACTGCGTGAACAAGCACGATTAACAAGACGAGCACAATCCTATCAATATGTCCTTCCCAGTTGAAAAACACAACAGGAAATTTGAGTCTGTCGTATTTTGGGACGTTGTTTCTGTAGTTCTGTTGTCTGACGTCCTGTAGTAGAAAGTTCTGTATTTCTTGATCAATATTTAATTAGAAATTGGCAGTGACTTCCTTAAGGTTATGCAAGTTTGTTAGTACAAAAAAGAAAAATACAAAAGTTAAAAAGAAAGGATCGTCCTCGCCGAGGATTTGAACTTGCGACTTCACGATTTCGAGCCTGGCATCTTACCACTGCACCACTCCGTTTTTTTTTCTTTATTTCCAATGTGACAACACAAAACAGAGAAACCAACACAAAAATGTTAAGAGCGCCAACCAGTAGCTTGTTGACGCGACATTGCTAAAAACGTTTTAATGGCACTAGGTCATTAAGTACACGATACCATGTTGGCTGTTCGTCCTGGGACTGGTACACATCTCGGATATGGCAATGCTTTCGATGAAGTTTTCTCTTACCGATCTCACAATAGGATCTGCATGTCTGACAGCCATCCTTGTTTTCCACATGCTATGCATGCTTAATACCATGAACATGTCATAGGGCACACCCCCGTCATTGTTAACCGCAAGAAAGTTAATTCCATATGGTGTGAGGGGCAAATCTTTTTTCAGCGTCCTCTGGAGGACGTCCCAACGAAAAATTGAATCTAAACAGTCTAGGAATATATGTGTTACTGTTTCTGGCTTGCGGCATAAAATGCAATCAACTGACCAGGGAAGAAAAAAGCCCTTTTCCTGCAGCCAGGGTTTGACTGGGAGCGTGCCACTATGGAGTTGAAAAAAAAAAAGTTTTCACAGACGACAGAACCGGCATTTTTTTAACTCTCTTTAAAACATCCTTACCCGGACCGACAGAAAAAATGGCTCGATATAAAGGTACTGGAAGCATCACGTCACGGAGATCTTTGTACAATTGTTTCTTTGATACTATAATGAGATAATCAAAAGAGAAACGTACTCGAAGAATCTTAAGGCACTTACAACTTCGCGTAGATACACGCACAAGCGGCTTCCAGTAACGCCATAGGATGACACAATAAACTCGGGGAGAGCATTCTGCAGTCTCACTTGAAGCACTGTTCGCAAAAATGGGTCATGCTGGTCCCGCAAGAAAATAAACTGCAAACGTGGAAGAAATAAATGGACGCAAACTACGATCGACTTTGTCTTTTTTTTTCCTTGATGAATATCTGTTTTTCAACTTCGCAAATGTTATCGTTATACGTTATGTTTTCTTATTGTTTGCGTGATATTGGAAACCTTCTCATCACTTTTTTCTCTTCCTTTAGCGCTACTATCTTTCTTTTGGGGGGAGGGGGGCTCTCACTAAAAAGTCAGCGCGAGGCATCTCGGTAGAGTCTAAGTCAATTTAGTATATCTCAAATGCCTGAAAACATCCTGAAATTATCCGATGCACACGGGTTTCGCTGATCGCGGCAGGTGGCATGGCGTAGTATTTCTCAGTGGTTCTAACATTGTCGTTTCGGAATCTCTCTTATGAAAGCGGCCATGAAGGCGGCTAGATACACGATATATTTTCGGCGAAGTGGAACAGCACTTAAAAGTAGTGTGAAAAAAAGAGAATAAGAAAATGAAAAAACTCAGCGCTTACCGCGAATTCACTAGTCGCGTATAGAGGGAGGTGCACCAAATAGTTCATGGTCTCGGCTGCCTGTCTCATGCATCGGAGAAGCCTTTCCGAACGAGACGGAACTAGAACTGGTGCATAGCAAGAATATCAACAGAACAACTAGCGGCACTATTATGTGGATGTTGAGGAGCTTCATGGCATCACGCGCACCGATAAATTAAGCAGCAGGTAGAACACACCTTGAACAGCATAATCTGGCCGTCAGGTTGAAGCTGAAAGGGGACACCTGATGTTATCTCAGTATATTTAGCGATGGGAATATATTGGCTGATAAATGACTCTCGTTAGCTTCACTTTTATCAACAAGCTAAACGATGTAGCAATGTCTTATTGTAAAAAAAAACCGTTATTTCCAAGACACATGGGCCTAGACTGGCAAAGAGGGAGTACGTTAATCATCGGTATTAGGATTGTCTCTTAGGATTCAGATTAAGATTGTCTCTTAGATTAAGATTCAGCGCCACCTGCGGCGCCACGTGCATTTAGGGAACATAAAAGGCCACTTTCGGTTCTGGAGACCATCTTGATCCTGGTAGCTAGATACTCCTGCGGGGTGTCAGGACAAGCCAGTTCGCTATCAAAACACTCGAAAACCGCATTCTCTGATGTGGGTGACGTCACTACAGGCGCGTGGTCGTGCCGCCGTGACCCAGCCTGAGCTCGCGTCGCTGGCGTTTCAACATGCACGAAATGTCTCGCACCGTCTCTGCTTGCTGACCCTATGCACGGAAATGTGTAGGGTCAGCAGCTCATAAGTGTTTTTTTTTTCGCTGCACTTGCCAATTCAACTTCCATTCTCTGAGGAATGTCTGAGATGTTATCTGTCCTCAAAGCACGCAAAGCATTAACAGACGGCTGCTGCAATAATTCTGACTTGCGCAGCGTTTCGTGAAACAGTGTGCTCGCTCAGGTGCTTTTAAAGTAACAAAACAAACTCCTAGGAACCTCGTAGCTGTTGCCAGTATACACGAAGGCGTATTTTTCAGCACACGCTTTGGAAAAAGTGCATTTGGCAGGCAATCTCTGCTTGCAATTCATCGCGCATCCCCGGCAATTGCAAAACTACCTTGAAAAATACATTCAGAGATATGTGTTCAAAATAAAATGTTGGGTGCTCTAACCAGCGTGAGGAAAATTGTAATGCATAACAAACGATGCTAACGGCCCCACAAGAAGCTATTTAGGCGCCGAATCGCTTTAAGCGTGATTGCGTGTGCCATATCTTTGCGCGTACTGATAACTGAAATGGAACAAAGTAGTAGTGTACACAAATCCTACTTGATGTTCCGATGGTTCACCACTGTCTTCTCAACAACGAGTCATGGATACACTTGTCATGCGTTTAGGTAAATCAGGTCAGCACTCTCGAGCTTCACTGTGCAAGCAAGCAAGTGCCTAGCACTGATGCACCGGGCACACTGACTGTGCGCAAACGCAATGGCTGCGGAACCCGCGCGGTACATTGTGGCCACTCTGTAACCTGCTATGCTAAGACGGTATACCGTCTGTATACAAGAGAGGCTTGACATCAGCTCGACGAGGGTGGCCGCAAGTGAAGCAGAAGTTCCCTGAAGCCTTTGCGCTTGAGGGCGTGTGCCAATTCCTCAAATCAGAGCCAACCTCAAGTTTACACCCACAGCACCACCACGGATTGTCGACGGTCTCCTCCTTTGCCTTACCACGTGGCCGTTTGCTTTGCAGGGCATGCTACCAGTGGTAGTGTTTACATAGTGGCAATCGTAAGCGTACATAGCGCAAGCTTGGTACACATGTTTTGCCACTCGAAATCAATAAACTAGCCTGTGAAACTGCTCGTTGCATAGAAATTCACATGAGGCAAGCGCGCCGCCTTCTTTTTATGTGTGTCGTGTGATAAATTCGATGCACTTACGACCCCTTGCGTCCTCAAAGATAAGGTTTAATAAGCTTCGTATGTGCGGGCACATTCATACAATGCTGTCACCTTTGGGAAGGGAGCACGCTGCATGACCAGCTGATAATCATTGTCGTGGCTAAGTAGGGAATGCGGAAACCCTTCAATTGCAATAGCATGCTTCGACAGCAAAAGATAGTTTAAATCAGGAGGACGGTGACAGGTTCCAGTGATTACTTTGGTTGGGTTAGACAGGTGACCCAAATGATCTCGAAATTTGAGTCTGAGTTAATGTAATAAGATGTAATGATTTTTTTATGTGCAAGGATGACGCCGCCACCTCGCTTGTCAAAGCAGTCATGTCGGTATATGCTGTAAGTGCTGGTGAGGGAATCGTTTCATTATCAGAAATATCTGTATGCAGCCAGGTTTCGGTGAAAATGACTTTCTTCCCTGTTTTTTTTTTTTCTCGCGAATAGCCCAAACATCTCTTTCTTATATCGAGTGCTTAAAGGTCGGCGCTTCCGTCCACTTTACATCGAAGCGCTTGAAGGACGGCGCATGTTACCTCCGGTTCACGCTGGGTGAATCCCTTTCCCTTCCATTAAGATTTGCTTAGTCGTCTCCGGTTTTTCGGTGTAGCATGCACATGCCTCACCTAATTGCGAATTTTTGCACCAGTATGTTTTTGTAATTAAGCAACCAGCTGGAGCTTAAAATAGCAAGGCACTGTAGTTTGTGTTATCGTGCAGATTTCCCTTATAGTTTCTTTCTTCCCACTCTTGTGGATCTCCATGGTGTTTTTTGTTTCCATTTTTTGCATCGAATTCACTCTCTGGTATTGACACTTTATTTCTGGTGACTGCTGGTTGTCTATTTGCACTTTCAATTACCCTGTGCTGGTTGCCAACTTTCTTTACACCTCTTCCTGCATTCTGTGTCCACGCTTTTTAAGTACAGATGCTTGTGCACTTTTGCCGCCTATTCATTTCGAGCCGTATTCCTGAGTCTTAGAAACCAGTTTATTCTGCGCTACTCTGCATTCAAACGAGGCTCTCACACTGTCACCCTGCAATGCCTCATTTGTGGTTTAGCCGTGAGCTCCTGCCAACCTATCTTTGGTTAACTTCGAACCCGTAAACGGTGCCTGATTTTATGGACAGATTGGCATTTTCCAGCGTTAGCGCAGGAACCATTACTCCTTTCCAGATCCCACGCACCACCTTATAATTATCCTGGCGTAAAAGTGCTGTATGGTTCCTTATTTTCTGCGTTGCGCTTCTCCTTTATTTTGTGATTATGTTGGTTGATGCTCGAGTAAGTATTTGTTTCAGTTAGGTATACGCCGAGGTATTTATATTGCTTGACTATGACTTGCTGTTACATTAAAACCACGTAATTACTCCTATCTTCGTTGAAGAAGATTATTCCCGATTTCTCTGTGCTGAACTTAAAAGACCCCTCTCCAAGCCCGGCCATTTCCAACAGACAAGTGTATGGTGAAAAGGTAGACAAAACCCGGGGCACTACGCTGACCAAACTAAAATTTAACAGAAAAGAAGACAAGTGCAGTGCATACATTGCGATAACGATCGCGTCTGCAAAGTATTACACCGCTAAGCCCCGTGGACAGAGCGAAATTTCAAACGGAACGACGTTTGCCCTTATCGCGGGCACCGCGTTCCCAACCGGAGAGTCGACGGATATGGCACAGGTGTGCCTGCATACATGGCAGTGCTCTGACGTCGTTCATAGTGGCACGTGATATCGAGAATTATTCAAGGCAACTTCTCTTATTAGGGTAATCTGTTGCTTCAATAGACGAAATAAGAGAAATATTAAGCCCACAAACCGAATGTCTGCGTGTTTTTGTTTTACTTCGCACCGCAGCAAGAGAGATGTACTTCCGTTTCGTCTGCTTGTTCGTGTAGTCGCGCGCGCAGGCAACAAAACTATGCCATTTTCTACCATGCTCCAACGCGCGATCGTGCTTTGCGATTCACTTCTGTCTGCCTTAGTGTTCATGTAGCACTGACTTAGGCTTACACGCCTAAGTCAGTGCTTTCCTTTCGAGCGGGCGCCGATCGTCCATACGTTGGATCGGTTGCACTGATGGGAGCGGCGGGACGTATGACGCAGCGTGAGACGTGGCGGGGATGAAATGGGTCGGAGCGTGGACAGGGACTCGTCCCAATACTTCCGCATACGACGGCCGCTGCAACTATGTTGTCACAGGTGGCGCATTGCTGCTTGGAACGGGACCTTGGATCGCTTGCTGCACTTCGCTTCTCACGAGGGCAGAAATGGAACCCAGCGTGGGCTGAGGTGGGCAGCTGAGCCGTTGAAGCTCATCACGCACTACCGAGCGGATAACGTCTCGGAGAACGTCCAGGTTCCCAAAGGCCACCGCGTCCGTCAGTGAAGCAGCATTCGCGTACCTGTCATACGTAGCGGAGCGCTGGTCCGAAGGTCAAGTAGCGTTCATTTGCCTTTCATAGAAAGCTGAGCGCTGGTGCAGCATCTTTTACATCGTCGTGGCTTCGGTTAAGAATACAGCCACGGTCTTCGGCGGGCTTCGAACCAGGCCAGCAAATAGCTGTTCTTTAACTCCCCGCATTAGATGGCACAGCTTCTTTTCCTCGGACATGGTAGGGTACACTCGACGGAAGAGGTGCGTCATATCCTCTACGTACGACGTCACGCTTTCATTCGGCAGATGAATGCGGGATTGAAGAGCCCGTTCGGCTCGTTCGCGGCGATCAGCGTTGGTGTATGTCTCCAGCAAGGCACGGCGGAACTCGAGCCACGATTTGAGGAGCCCTTCTCGGTTCTCGTACCAAGTGCGAGCACCGTCCTCCAAGCTGAAGTAGACATTTCTCAACTTCGCCGCGTCACTCCATTCGTTTATCTCGGCAACGCGCTCAAATTGGGCTAGCCACTCTTCTACATCCTCGAAGATATCATCGTGGAAGACTTTCGGCACTCGGAGATTCTGCAACAGGTACTGAGTTGCCGTTGTGGCCGTACCTTGCCTAATGGTCAAAAGAGACGTCGATGTTCCTTCCATACTGCTCCGCGGGGGCGTCGATGTTGTTGCGGAGCGATGATCAAGCTCTGGAGGCAATCCTGGGATTCTCCTGCTGGCCCGGTGAACAGGGGTGTCCACTAGTATAGGGCTGGTACTCCTGCTACCTGGAGGGGTTTGTGGCATCGGATGAACCGTACGCCGCACCTCCACCAGTTTTGTCACGAAGAGACAAATGAAGATGCACCCGGCGTCGGCGAGACAGACAGATGGTACAAGATGGCGTACACAAAACTCAAGCCGGCGTGCTCAGCCTTTACTACTTCTTCTTCTTCAGCGTCCACCTCTTGCCGAGCGCACGTTCCAGTCAATTCTTTCTCAGCGCTGGCGCGTTACACCTAGCGGCAATATATGTAATATTCCTTACACAGAAAAACCAGTTATGTATGCAGATGATACGAATGTGTTTTTAGTGCTGATGCAATGAACAGTCTCAAAGTTACTGTAACCAGTTATTTAAGGCCTTTCGAAGTGTGGCTAAATGGCAACAGATACTGACGCGAAATAAATTTGCACGTGATGACACGGGACCCTTAAGGCGAGAACGACTAAATTCGTGGTTGCGCGCGCGCTCTCCGAGTACCAGCCATCGCTAAAGGCAGACGTTTTTATTTTTGCCAATCTGTCGGTGGTAAACTGTTTTAGTTGTAATAGCTGGGTGACATTTCTGGTGGAAGTGTGGGGTACCGTCGATGTTAAGATCGCCAGAGCATACCCCAGACCTAAGCCCGGTGAGTAGTTCAGCCGAGCTTACCCCTGTGCTCGTACGTGCCAGCCGACGTCTCCAGGGACTCCAGGCACAGCACGGTCTGCTACCCGAACGAACTAGAATGACGTATCAAACACCTCCTGCCACTCCTGCAGCATCGCACGTTGTCGTCAATCACATCCGGACGCCGAATCTGTTCCACGGAAGTGCTTCAGACGGCGCCGACAACTGGCTTGAGCATTTTGACCGGGTTGCCAACCTGAACGATTCGATCCACGAGCGTAAGCTTCGCTACGTGTACTTCGCTCTTGAGGATTCCACGAAAACATGGTTTGAGAACCACGAGGCGACACTGACGTCATGGGAAGAGTTTCGTAGGCACTTCAACAATGCCTTCGCCAGGGCGGACAGGAAGGAGAGGGCGGAGTTAGCGTTGGAGGCAAAAATTCAAGGCCCGAATGAGCGAGTGACGGCGTACGTAGAAGACATGAATCGGCTTTTCAGACGTGCGGACCCTTCTATGACAGAAACAAAGAAGGCGCGCCATCTCATGCGCGGCGTCAAAGAGGAAATCTTTGCTGGCCTCATTCGAAATCCGCCGACGACACTTGCAGAGAAGCCACACTATGAAAAAGGCCCTTCAGCGGGCCAGGCAAAACAACCGCGACACCATGATTTCAAGGGAGCTCCCTGCCGTTACCCTCGGTAACGACGTTGGCGCCTTGCGAGAACTCCTCAGGGCTGTCGTCAATGAGGAACTGCAGAAGATGCAGACGACCACTGCCCCTGTGGGACAACTTTCCTTTGCGGAAATGGTGTGCGCCAAGGTCCGACAGGCCGTCCATATTCCTGGACAGTACGAGGCACCACAGCAAGGACCGCACGCCGAAATGAGTTACGCTGAAGCGGTACGCCATCCGCCACCCTCAAGTGCATGCAGCATGGTACACCCCACTCAAAAATGGACGTAAGCTTCAGGCTGCCTCGCAGCCCACCGCACATCGCCGAAGCAAGGACTAGGAAGACCGACGTCTGGCGCACCACAGACTACAAGCCCCTTTGTTTGCATTGTGGCGAAGCCGGACCATTTACAGAAGGTGTCCTTATCGTCAAGTGGGGCTCTGTGAATTCTCGCCGAATGCACCTCGTCCACGACCTGGTGAGCGGCCGCCCGAAATAGAGTTTCGTCGCGAATCGCCACACTGTTGATCAGCGATGGCAGGAGCCCCGTTCGTCATCTCCTGCTCGTTACAGGCCACCGTCACCAAGCCAAGTCTTTACTCGCGGCGCTCTGAGACGCCGCTCGCCTAGCCCGGCGGGTCGGGAAAACTGAGTTAAGCGACCTGCGGAGGTGAGGCCGCTGACGACGACCGTACGCAAGATCCTCCACTACGACGACAACGACGAAAACAGAACGACGCAGACATACACACGGAGTCAAACACCTTACGAGAGGTAGTAACGTCGAACATTCCCGTCACCATAGACGACGAATAACGGCGTTAATCGACACTGCAGCGGACACCTCAGTTAGGAGCATGGACCTTGCCTGCAAGCTGAAGAAAGTTTCTACCGAGTGGAGTGGGTCGCAGATTCGCACTGCAGGAGGCCATCTGCTAACCCTGGTAGGAAGATGCACAGCGCGACTGAGCATTCGTGGGCTTACGTACCTCAGAGATTTCGTTATCCTCCCAAGCTGTTCGAGGGACCTAATTCTGGGAATGGACTTCCTGCAGGCTAATGGAGCTGTGACTACCTTACCAAAGTCGCGGGTAACATTTTCGACGGCGCAGGCCTTAGCAGGGAGCAGCACTGACTACACGCATGTCAACGCCTTGAGGATTATTGACGAGAACATCATGGTGCCGCCAAGGAGCAACGTAGCGACCCTCGTCACCTGCGACGCATTCGACGGCTATGAGGGTATTGCCGAGGCAAATATCCCGCTGCAGCTCGAAAGACACATCTGCATCGCCCGGGGCCTTGTTCGAATATAGCATAAGTGCACGCAAGTTTTCTTGACAAACTTCAGCCATGAGTATCAGCTCGTCCCTCAAGGTACAGCTGTGGCATTCCTGAACGACATTGCTGACTTCTCCGACATCGGCACGTTACAAATGACTTCACCAGATGCAACAACTCACGCCAGCCTGAATACCCGCGTCCACAATAATGCTGACTTAGCAGATGTACAGAAAGATCAGATGCTGGGCCTATTGACAGAATTCTCCGGCTGTTTTTCCATGGAATGCAATGTCCAGCGCACTTCTGTTACGCAGCACCGGATCGTTACAGAGGAGTCGGCGCGGCTTGTTCGTCAGCATCCGTATCGCGTGTCACCTATGGAGCGGGAGGCGATTGAGGGTCAAGTTCAAGAAATGCTAAATGATAACGTCAACCAGCCGTCGACAAGTCCGTGGGCATCGCCTGTCATACAAGTAAAAAAGAAAGACAACACACTCCGACTCTGTGTTGACTACAGACGGCTTAACCGAGTCACCAAACGCGACGTTTATTCCCTGCCATGGATCGATGACGCTTTAGACCCACTGCGTCATGCTCAGTTCTTTACTTCGTTAGACCTAAAGTCAGGCTACTGGCAAATCGAAGTAGACGAGCGTGACAGGGAAAAAACCGCCTTCGTGACTCCCCATGGGCTGTACGAATTTAAAGTGCTACCTTTCGGGCTCTGTTCCGCTCCTGCTACGTTCCAACGAATGATGGGCACTGTACTCGTTGGACAAAAGTTAACGAAAGATGAATTGGCGCACTTACCTGCGCACTGCAATGCCTGTCGCTGTGCACCTCTTTTTCAGGAGATAAAGATTCTGGGGAGAAGCCATGACCAGACTGCACGTGAACTGATGGAGGCTTACCACATCACAAAGAAAGGCCAAGATTGTGTTAGCGATACCTCCATTAGGTTGTTTCAAGCGGAAATAGATTTTTTTTTGATAATTGGTTGCCACGCTAAGCTGATGTGCATTCTTGTTTGCTGCGATCTGCGCATGTTCCTTTTGCCTATATATGCCCACTGGCTGCTATTAATAAAACAGTTGAAAGTTACCGCCCGTGCTGTTTATGTGCTTTCTTCCTCTGCCCCCGTCTTTTTTGCGGTCAATATGATTTGCAGTAAATACCAACTAGGCCAAACTGAAGTTCTTCTGAAGCGTCACCCGTCGTGCTGCAGCAGCCCAGGGACCCTCCGACGTTCCGCGGTTCAACTTTCGAGGACCCGGAAAGCTGGCTTGCGACGTACGAGAGAGTCGCACCTTTAACAAATGGAAAAGCGACGACAAACTGCGATATGTCTTCTTCGCTTTGGAAGACGCGGCCAGGACGTGGTTCGAGAACCGAGAAGCCACCTTAACGACCTGGGAACTTTTCCGAAGCAGCTTCCTGCCGACATTCGCAAGCGTCGTACGCCGAGCACGAGCCCAAGCGCTGTTAGAAACCCGGGTGCAGCTACCTAATGAGACAACCGCGATCTACACGGAAGAAATGAGCCGTCTCTTCCGCCACGCCGACCCTGAAATGCCCGAGGAGAAGAAAGTCCGGCTGCTGATGCGCGGTGTGAAGGAGGAACTTTTTGCCGGAATGGTACGAAGCCCACCGAAGACCGTCGACGAGTTTCTTCGTGAGGCTACCAGCATCGAGAAGACATACGAGATGCGAAACCGGCAATTCGACCGCCGGACGAACTCGACAAACTACGCCGGAGTTCAATCACTGACCACCGACGACCTGCGCGAGATTATCCGAGCGGTCGTGCGGGCGGAGCTACAAAAGCTGTTCCCACCATCACAGCCTCAAGTGGCTTCGATTGTGGACGCCATGCGTGAGGAGCTCCAACAACAACTTGGAGTAGCCCCTGAATTGCCGCAGCCCCAGCCAGAAGCGGTGACCTACGCCACCGTCGCACGCCGTCAAGGCCCTCCTCCGCGACCGCGCCAGGGCCCTGCGACGCCGCAATTCTGTCGTCCTCCGCCGCCGCCGCCAGCACGCCCACCCGTCGCCCAGCGCACCTAGGCGAGGAAGACGGACATTTGGCGAGCCCCGGACCACCGCCCGCTCTGCTATCACTGCGGAGAAGACGGCCATGTGTATCCCCGATGCCCATACTGGGAGATGGGACTGCGAGGTTTCGGCGTCAACGCTCCGCGCCCGCAGCAAGGTGAACGCCCTCGCGATATCGCCGACTACCACGACGCTGCTCAGTGGAGCTCTCGACGACCGTCGCGTTCGCTATCATCAGGCCGCTACCTCTCGGCGCAGCGCCGATCATACACTGGCCCAGCCCGAGGCCGGTGAGCGAGCCCATATCCGGAAAACTAAAAGCAGCAACCGATGGAGGTGCGGTTGCCTCTCGTCGAACTGACGAAGATCCTCCGCCGCCGTCGAAGACGCCGAAGAAACTACCTCGACGACATAACGACACGCCGCCGTCCCGACGAAGTCTGAAAGTAAAGAACACGACGACGAAAGACAACCTGACGACGCGACGTTCCAGCTTCAGTTTAACACGACGCAGCCGTGATCCGACGCCAAGACCCAACTGCAACGCCAGACAAAGAACCACCGACCTCGACGTACTTCTCGACGGCCACGCAGTCACTGCCTTAGTCGACACAGGGGCCGATTACTCCGTAATGAGTGGACACATCGCCGCCCAGTTGAAGAAGGTTAAGACTGCATGGGAGGGCCCCCAAATTCGGACCGCTGGAGGACACCTCATTACGCCGACTGGAATCTGCACGGCAAGAATTACCGTTCATGACCGGACTTACCCTGCCACCTTCGCTGTCCTCCAACAGTGTTCACGAGACGTCATTCTCGGCATGGACTTCCTGAATCAACATGGCGCAGTCATCGACCTGAAGTCGAAATCGATAACGCTGTCACAAGATCAAGCGATACCGCCGGAGGGCTGTCGTAGTCACCACGCCTTGAGTGTGCTCGAAGATCAAGTGAGCATCCCGCCGCGCTCCAGCATTATTATTTCCGTCGGTACCGAAACACCCGTTGACGTAGAAGGCGTCATCGAAGGCGACCAACGTCTACTGCTCGACCGTGAAATTAGCGTCGCAAGAGGGATCGCTCGACTTCACGGAGGAAACACGAAGGTGTTGCTGACAAACTTCAGCCAGGAGTTCCAGCACATCAACAAGGGCACGACGATTGCATACATCGAGGAAATTCAGGAAACCAGCGATGCGTTTGTCCTCTCGGATTCTGTCGCATCTACCCCGACGACCGTAGTTCCCGAGCCAGACTTCGACATAAATCCAAGTCTCCCCGTGATTAAGAAGCAACAGCTTAGAAGTCTGCTTCGACGATACAAAGACTGCTTTTCGACGTCATCGAGGATTCGACAAACCCCAGTCGCAAAGCATCGCATAATAACCGAAGAGTGCGCTCGACGACTCCGCCAGAGCCCTTACCGAGTTTCGACGCGAGAATGCGAAGCTATAAGACAGCAAGTCAACGAAATGCTGCGCGACGACATCATCCAGCCGTCGAAAAGCCCGTGGGCGTCTCCAGTTGTTTTAGTGAAGAAAAAGGACGGAACCCTATGTTTCTGCGTCGATTATCGTCGATTGAACAAAATCGCGAAGGAAGACGTATACCCCCTCCCACGGATAAACGACGCATTGGATCGGCTCTGCAATGCTAAATACTTCTCATCGATGGACCTCAAGCCTGGCTACTGGCAAATGGAAGTCGACGAAAGGGATCGCGAAAAGACCGCCTTCATCACGCCAGACGGCCTCTACGAGTTCAAGGTTATGCCATTCGTACTGGGCTCGGCGCCTGCAACGTTTTAGGGCGTCATGGACACAGTATTAGCAGGATTGAAGTGGCAGACCTGTCTCGTTTACTTGGATGACATCGTCGTCTTCGCCGGAAATTTCGACGATCACCTCAAGCGGCTTGCGACAGTACTAGAAGCCATCAAGTCGTCAGGGCTTACTCTGAAGCCGGAAAAATGCCGCTTCGCTTACGATGAGCTTCTGTTCCTAGGCCACGTAATCAGCAAATCTGGTGTCCGTCCAGACCCGCAAAAGACAGCTGCAATCGCACAGTTCCCGCAACCCATCAACAAGAAGGCAGTGCGTAGATTCCTTGGAATGTGTGCCTACTATAGGCGCTTTGTCAAGGACTTTTCACGCATTGCCGAGCCGTTGACAGGTCTAACTAAATGTGATGTTGAGTTCAAGTGGGAAACACCGCAAGGCGACGCATTTGAAGAACTCAAACGACGCATGCAGTCGCCGCCGGTACTTGCGCACTTCGACGAGTACGCCGATACAGATATCCATACTGACGCCAGTAGCCTAGGCCTCGGCGCCGTTCTAGTCCAGAGGAGAAACAGAGTCGAACAGGTGATAGCTTACGCTAGCCGGTCGCTGTCAAAAGCGGAAGGCAACTATTCTACGACCAAAAAGGAATGCCTCGCCATCGTTTGGGCTACAAATAAATTTCGCCCTTATCTTTATGGCAGGCCATTCAAAGTCCTCAGTGACATCACGCGTTGTGTTGGCTAGCGAATATAAAGGATCCTTCAGGACGACTTGCGCGGTGGAGCCTCAGACTACAAGAATACGACACC
The DNA here is from genome assembly GCF_038994185.2 of Dermacentor albipictus. NCBI lineage: Eukaryota > Metazoa > Arthropoda > Arachnida > Ixodida > Ixodidae > Dermacentor > Dermacentor albipictus. The sequence goes on from NC_091821.1 coordinate 291,072,497, forward strand.
ACTGTCACCCACAAGTCCGGACGAAAACACTCCGATGCCGATTGCCTATCACGCGCCCCCATTGACCCGCCACCGCAAGACGACGAGAATGACGACGCCTTCCTTGGAATGATAAGCGCGGAAGACTTCGCTGCACAGCAACGGGCAGACGCGGAGCTAAAAGGCCTCGTCGAATATTTGGAAGGGCACACCGACGTTGTCCCCAGGGCATTTAAGCGCGGATTATCTTCCTTCACGCTTCAAAACAATCTACTCGTGAAGAACTTCTCCCCAGTCCGCGCCAACTACCTTCTTGTTGTCCTGTCAGGACTTCGTCCAGAAGTATTGCACGCCCTACATGAAGATCCGACCGCCGGACACCTAGGATTTTCCCGGACACTATCGAGGATACAAGAAAAGTATTATTGGCCGCACCTGACCGCCGACGTCGCCCGTTATGTCAGAACATGCCGAGACTGTCAGCGACGCAAGACACGGCCGACAAGGCCAGCCGGATTACTACAGCCCATCGAGCCTCCTTGCCGACCATTCTAGCAGATCGGGATGGCGTTGTTGGGACCCTTTCCGACGTCAACAACCGGAAATAAATGGATCGTCGTGGCGACAGACTACTTCACCCGCTTCGCTGAAACTAAAGCACTGCCGCAAGGTAGCGCAGCCGAAGTGGCGAAATTCTTTGTCGAAAACATCCTGCTGCGACATGGCGCCCCAGATGTCCACATCACCGACAGAGGAACGGCCTTTACAGCGGAGCTCACTCAAGCCATTCTGAGCTACAGTCAGACAAGGCACAGGAGGAGAACGGCCTACCACCCGCACACGAATGGTCTTACAGGGGCTGAATAAGACCCTCGCCGACATGCTAGCGATGTACGTCGACGTCGAACACAAGACCTGGGATGCCGTCCTGTCATACGTAACATTCGCTTACAACACGGCGGTGCAAGAAACAACACAGATCACGCCGTTCAAGCTGGTCTACGGCAGGAATCCCACAACGACGCTCGACGCCATGCTGCCGCACATCACTGAGGAGGAGAACCTTGACGTCGCTACCTACCTCCAGCGCGCCGAAGTAGCCCGACAGCTCGCCCGCCTGCGGATCAAGAACCAGCAGCGTACCGACAGCCGACACTACAACCTCCGACGACCCTTCGTCGAGTACCAGCCCGGCGACCGTGTTTGCGTATGGACCCCGATACGCCGAAGAGGACTGAGTGAGAAACTACTGCGACGCTATTTCGGACCCTACAAGGTCATCCGACGTATTGGCGCACTGGACTATGAGGTCGTGCCAGACGGCATTTCGCATTCACAGCGGCGCCGCGCACCACCTGAAGTGGTCCACGTGGTACGTCTTAAACCGTTTTACGGACGCTAATGAACTTCCCTTATTTTGTTGTTTTCTTTGCTACGAGTGCTTATTGATTACTTTCGTTTGTTTACAGCATCGGGTCGATGCTTTTTAAGAGGGGGGTAATGACACGTGTACTTATCTTTATCGGGCGACCACGTTTAGCCACCTAACAAATGTAATCGCACAGCGCGGGACGCACCTGCATGTATCCGAACTTTCTGGAAAGTTATCGATGCTTCTATCCGCTGTCTGTTGTCGCCGAACCTTCTGTTATCTGATTTCATCGCTTGACGCGAATGGTGTAGAAATTTGTAAAAGGCATGCGGGTCCCAACGATTAGTCTGGAACATTCGATTACTGCTGTATAAAAGCCGACGCGCTTGACCCGCTGATCAGATTTTCGACGATCGCCGACTGTGTTCACTGCTGTGGCCGTTCTTTAAGTGTAGCCTGTTTTATGGGCACAGGTTCGCCCAATAAAAGCTAGTTTTTGCCTTTCACAGTATTGCTACTGTGTTCTTTGACGTCATGACCACGTGACAGTATTAACAGCTTCCAGTTTCGGTTTTGGGCACGAGTTTCTTTAGTGGCATTTATCCTCATTTTTTTTTGCTCCTGCTGAGCGTGCCGTGGCCTTGACGTGTAATCGTTTCATTATTTAGTAAAAATGATTACGAACCACCTTTACAAGACTCCGCCGAATCCGTCAGGTGCAATTTCATAAAGAAAACCCAAGACGTCTTCTGAAGTGAATAAATGTTTATTTTGCTCTATATAAATGCTCGTTCCAGGCTTCTTCTGCATTCACCCAAGGTTGGGGCACCAGGTAAGCTGCAGTCGTTGCCGTACGAAGCTCCATCGGATGTCATCAGCTGAAAGAAAGTAAATTACGAGGATGTATCATTTTGGTATATTGACCTAACACGAGTATTGAGTGCAGATGCGAAACGTGCGTAAGTGGTGAATAAGCGGCATTACAGATAAATTCACTTTTACGCACATTTCGCAGCAATGACTCCTCCGAAACAATGCCGTAAAATCTGAAGAAAACATCCGATTTTCAAGCATCCCTCCCTACCCGGGCATTATTTTCTGCACTTTAAGAGCGCAAATATACGGGTGACTGCGCGTTTCCAAAACAACTTGGCCTCAGTCGACGTGATTGTACGCCAAGTACACAGAGGTGGCTATAACAGGCTCAGCCAGACAATGTTACACGCTCGCAGAATGCCTTCTAATCGCACTCAGGTCAGACTCGTGGGTGCAAAGCCTGTTTTCAGTCGCTAAGAATACATAAATGTCATGTTCTTGAGCTCCTCCGTGTTATCTTTTACGCGTCCTGCCGGCGCACGCAACACTCCCGTGTTATCACTCTCGGCAATCGCTCGTCGCGTTTTCGACAAGCGTGAGTACCAAAATAAGGTATATGTTGTTGCAGGGCTATAAAATGCGTCCCAAAATTGTACCACTAAAATTCAGTGCACGCAAAACTAACTCACTATGGCCGGCTTGCTTTTTTGCTATCAGCTTCACAACCCCACGTGCGGCCAGCATGCCTAAAAATAGCCCAAAAAGTTACCAAATGAATTACAATACTTTTTCGGGTCAGAGAATGCGTCATGAACTTCTACCAGTAAGATTCAGTACTCGCGAAACTAACTGCGGCACGCAGGCGAGCTGCTTTTCGCTAACTGCGCCACTACGGCGAACACGGCCACTGTACTTGAAAAGTACCCCAAGAAGTAGCGAAATTAGTTATAATAATGTCTGGGGTCAGAGAAAGCGCCAAAACTTGTCCCGGTGAGATTCAGTACACGCGAAACTGCGCCCCACGGCCAAGGTGCTATTCGTCACAAAGCCAGGTGTGGCGAGCGTGCCCAAAAACTACCGAAATAAGTTATAATTATGCTTGGGCTCATAGAAAGCGTCGCAAACATCTCCCAGTACGACTAATTAACTCAAATTACCTAGCCTTGTTTTTCGATAACTGCGTCACTATATAGGTTCAGTTTTGTGCAGTAAGCCTAAATGTGCTTGAAGTGCGTCGCAGACTGTCCAACGAAATTCCTCACCTTGCTGTTGTCCAGTAGTGCAGCGGTGCCGTGTCAGAATGAAGATGGAACACAAGAGAACGCCGGGAGCCCAAAAAATGGGCTACATCCAAAAGAGACGGGTCGCCTTACACGCGAGCTTCACATGCGCAGCCGGCCTGGCTCACTCCTGCAGCTTGTCTGGCGCATGACGTATGCACGCGCGTCTGGCGTGCCGCTAGCTTGTTGCTAGGCAACGCAACAGAAATAAGTCCCAAAGTTTAAATTCATTTACACGCAAAACTTTCACTTTTAATGGGAAAGATTAAAAATATAAAACGTTGTCTCTAGGTTTCTTTCACAGTCTTTTTTTTCTGATGCTCGCGTCAACTAGCGGATGGAGTTGAAACTAGGCGTCACGTGTTTGCTGTTGCCAGTTTTTGAAGAGTGTCCCCTCTTGTTGAATGTCTTTCTCAATGGTAATAGCTTATGCTAGCCGCTCACTGTCCCGCGCTGAGGCGAACTACTCTACCACAAAAAAAAAAGTGCTTCGCCGTTATCTCCGCGTCAGTTCTTTAAAAGTGGTAACAGACCACCCTGCCCTATGTTGGTTCGCAAACATACGCGATCCTTCAGGACGACTGGCAAGGTGGGGCTTGCGGCTACAGCAATTTGACGTCACTATCGTTTACAAGTCTGGCCGCAAGCAGAAATACGCTGAGACACTGTCGAGTGTGCCCGCCGAATCTATCAGTAGAGAGTCGGAGGACGATGACGGCTTCCTGGGCACCATTACTGCATCGTGCTCGATAAGACGGCACCGTGACGACGCCGAAGTTCGACCTTTCATCGACCACATAGCGGGCCGGTCAACAACCATTCCGACGCGTATTGACGTCCTTCTGTCTACGAGACAACTTTCTTACAAGAAAACACGCCTGTTTGAATGACCGCGAGCCTACCTATTGGTGGTTCCAAAAGACTTGCGCGACAACATTCATTTCGCTTGTCATACCGAGCCCACATCTGGCCACTTAGGCTCCTCACGAACGCTTGCCAGAATACGCGAGATGTATTACTGGCGCTGGCTTTGGGGAGGCGTCAAACAATGCGATAAAGGTTGCCGCGAATGTCAGCGGCGAGAGTCATCACCCATGAACCCCGTCGGGTTATTGCAACCCATCGAACCACTTCATAAGCCATTCGACCAAGTCAACTTGGACAGGCTTGGGCCTTTTCTTCTGTCACCAACCGACGGCAACAAGTGGGTCATTGTCGTTCACAGCACAGCTCATGGACAGGATTTCTCAATTTAAAAAAAATTAAATTATGAGGTTTTACGAGCCAAAATCACTTTCTGATTATGAGGCACGCCGTAGTGGACGGCTCCGGAAATTTCGACCACCTGGGGTCCTTTAACGTGCACCTAAATCTAAGTTCATGGGTGTTCTCGCATTTCGCCCCCATCGAAACGCTGACGCCGTGGCCGGGATTCGATCCCGCGACCTCGTGCTCAGCAGCCCAACACCATAGCCACTGAGCAACCACGCGGGTGAACTTTAAATGCACTATATTGTCAAAGAAGAAAATAAAGAAAGAAGGGAAAATTGGCAGCACACAATAAGCATACCTCTGTACAAGCAATTACTGGTTCTTCTGGCTTGCTCTCAACGTTGTTGACGATTTTTCGTAGCCTCTCCACCCTCTTGCCAGCTTCTGCATAATGAGAATGCAATACAACCACTGAATAAAAGTATATAAGTATCTCAAGCGTTTAACGGTGGGTGACTTTTTTGGCGTTTTACGAGTGTGTGAAGTTACGACTACGCCGCGGCACAGCCAACCCTAGCGCGGCAGCCAGGCCTAACCTCGGCGAGGCAGCGCGGGTAGACCTGGGCCTGGCCCTGTGACCACGGGCCAAGATGGAGCGCAGGATGGAGATCGTGGAGGGAGAAGACATCTGCCCAAGAAGACGCAAGCAGCCCCGGCTGGATGATGGCATATGGCCGCAAGAACGGCAAGGGGTTGAGGGCGGCGACTACTACCCGCGAAGGCAACCCAACACGCGGCGAGCGAAAGGACGGAGGCCGCACTGCCGCCCCTCGGAGCGCGTACCAGCGCATCGTCGCCCCTTCAAGGCTCCCTCGACTGCCGAAGGACACGTATCGCATCATCGTCAGGCCAAGGGACGCCCTGAACGTGACCAAGGTTAGCCAAATACATTTCGAGCAAGCCCTAGCTATGGCGGTGGCCCTGGCTCCGGCCGAAATTGAAGAGGACACCATTTGCCCCAACGGTACCCAAAACATCTACGTGGTGTGTACTCCTTACGAGAAAAATGCGTGCGCCTACGTAAAGGCACAGCAAGTCCGACTAGGCGAAACCACGTACCGGATCTCTGTGTACCCGGCTCCTCCCGACGACACGTGTAAAGGAGTAATACGGGGTGTCGACGTGGATGTCAACGAGGCTCAACTCCGCGCAAGAATCGTGAACCGCCGCAACCCAGGAGCCATCGAGGCCAAAAGAATCAAGAACACCACGGCTGTGGTAGTATTGTTTAGGAGTATAAAGGTGCCCAGTTATGTGTCTTGCGGCACGAGCATGTTTCGCTGCACGCTATACAGGAGACACACGGAGGTTTGTTACGGCTGCGGAAGTTTAGGACATCGTGCCGACGTTTGCCCTAATCCAAACACGAAGTGGTGCCGCACGTGGGGACAGAAATCACCAGCGGATGATCATGAGTGCATTCCAAAGTGTTCGCTATGCGAAGGTCCACATCCCACTGCGGACAGAGTATGCAAACACAGGTTTCACGTCCCCTACATCGTCAGAAGGAGAAGACGCCAACGCGACCGGCGGGCCGAGAAGACGCAGGTGGCCCAAAGAATGCAGTCACGCGACTCCAGCGGATGTACCAGTTTCGCCAGCACCCTCGGAAGAGGTCGCTCCAGGACGCCATCTACGCGGTGGCGCGACGCCAAGCGGAGCCGCTCCCGTTCCAGAGGGCGATCGGCGTCTCGAACGAGATTTCAGGAGGAGCTCACCTGGGCGGATCGAGTGGCGTAGACGCCCAAACCCAGAAAGGTAACGCGGTCGGTATCGCCAGAGCATAGTGCAGAGCGGAAAATTCAACTACTACGTCAGGAGATTGCTAGTCTGAAAGAAGAGCTATGCAAGCAGAAAGTTGCGCAGGCCATTCAAAGCAGGGTCGAAGGTGCGAAAGCGGCAGATAATGCCGTGCAGAAAAGCACGCAGGAACCCAAATTCGAGGTCAGCAAAGCCAAAGGTAAGGCCCCCCTCCACATGAGCACGACTCGGAGATGAGCGAGTCGGAGATGGCTGGGGCGGAAAGCTCGCAGAACAAGACGCTCCAAGAGTTACTTAGCATTTCCAAAGAAAATCAGGCAAGCATTAACCAGCTCGCGGAGCGCATCGGAGCACTTGAAAGTAAAGTAGGAGCTATAGAGAATAAAGTAGTAGCAGTGAAGACAAGATGGCGATAAAGGCCAATTCAAAGGTTCGTAGGCAAGCTGCAGCTAATGACGGTACTGGGACGGCCCCGAAGGGTCATCAAAATCTAAACTAGCAAAATGGCGGGCACTCAAAAGGATCTAGTAATTTGGCAGTGGAATTGTGCTAGCTTTCAAAGGCGCAAGACTTCGCTGCAACAGTACATTACAGCTGAGGCCAAAAGGCCGCAAGTAATTTTGCTACAGGAGACACTGTGTGTTACACCAACCCTCCCAGGCTCCAAATCGGTGGTGGCAAGGGGGGAGTCCAAGAAAGGTATAGCTACGCTAGTGAGCAAAAAGCTCCCATACGTTGGACATGACATTCAGCCAGGTCGCGGCAGAATGGAGGCGCTTCTGGTTGAGGTTATCCCCAACAGCTGGCTTAAACAAAGCGTGTTCATCCTCAATGTTTAAAGCCCACCATCCGATCAGAGACAGTCTTTCCACTCCCTGTTTATTAAGGCGGCTTCGCTCGCTAGAGAGTCACCGTTAGTAATCGCGGAAGACTTCAACGCCCCACACAACGCATGGGGGTACATCAGGCAGACAGCTAAGGGCACAAATCTAGCGCGGGCCATCGATGACCTAGCGCTAACAGGCATCACCGATCCCCGTTTCCTCACGAGACTGGGCACGACGGTGGCTAGAGACACAACCCCCGATCTTGCCCTTGTCAGAAATGTAGAGAAAACAACATCGGATAACAAGCAAGAAAACCTGGGCAGCGATCACTTCATCATTAGTGTTACCCTTCAGGTCAGAGCCCCCCAGGTCAGGGAATTTACAGTGACGGACTGGGATGCTTTCCGTAAGCTCAGAAAGGAGGACACTGGCGAATACGCCAGCTTCAGCGAACTTGTCTAGACACTCAGAGCAGATGGTGAAAAGGCTACAAAAACTATTCAAACCGAGCTCGAGGTTTCCAGGGTGGACCCGCACCTCGCACATCTCTTGGAAGCTAAAGCCTCTATTTTGAGGCGATGGAAAACACAAAGGCTTAACCGGAGGTTGCGAAAGAGGGTTGCCGCACTTAACAGGGAGATTGAACAGTACTGCACCGAGTTAGCTAGGCTACAATGGGATGAAATCTGTTCAGCAGTCGATTGGCGCATGCGCACAGGCGCAAAGTGGAATCTCCTCAAGCACACGCTAGATGACACGCAAACCAAAAGCAATCAAAGACAGACACCGTGCCGCCTCATTCACAGGCACAAACAACAAGGAGGAACCGAACAAACGCTCTTAGACGAGGTAGCCAATAGATATCTCCCGCTAGGCGCAGCACACTCAGAGGAATATTCCAACATCAAATGTGACACGGTAAAGGAGCTCGATGACCCCTTCACGGAGTCCGAAATCAGAGCAGTACTTCTCAACTTAAATAGCAGGTCGGCCTCAGATCCTGACGGCATCTCAAATAGATGCTAAGTAACCTGGATAATAGATCAATTGAGCTGCTAATAAAAGAGGTCAACAAAACTTGGGAGAACGGGTGCGTCCCGGACGAGTGGAAAGCGGCCTCGGTTGTGCTCATCCCGAAACCGGGTAAGCCCCTAAACCTTGACAACCTAAGGCCGATATCGCTAACCTCTTGCGTAGGCAAGGTAGCGGAGCATGCGATCCTGCACAGGATATCGGATTACACAGAACGCAACGAACTGTTCCCGCACAACATGGTCGGCTTCAGGCCCGGCCTTTCCACACAGGATGTAATGCTACTCCTTAAGAAGCACATTTTTGAGAACAGCACTAGGGATGTTAGGGGCATCTTAGCCCTTGACCTGACCAAGGCCTTTGACACTGTATCTCATCGATTCGTCCTGCAGGCCACGGCCAGCCTAGGTCTGGGAGCAAGGTTTCAGGCTTTTGTAAGATCATTCCTCATGAACAGAACAGCCACCATCAGGATTGCACAACTCAAGTCAGATGAGTTCGCACTAGGGGCCAGAGGCACTCCCCAAGGAGCAGTCATCTCCCCCTTATTGTTCAACATAGTCATGAAGGGCTTGTCGAAAAGGCTCAGATCCCTTCCTAATATAAGCCACTCGCTATACGCAGACGATATCACGATTTGGTGCCCCGGAGGATCACTCGCAGAGGTGGAGCACTCGCTACAATCAGCCCTAGACGCAACGGAGTCCTACCTGGAAGACACAGGCCTCCAACTATCCCCAAACAAATCTGAATTGTTACTTTACAGGCCGGCCAGGCAAGGTGTTAGGAGGCTCACCCCCCTAAACCAACTTCCCATATCCCTCTTTGCAAGAAACGGGCAGCCCATTCCTCAAGTCGAATCTATCCGAATCCTAGGATTACTGATTGACGCGCGTGGATGTAATGCCAAAACGCTCACGCGCATCACGGCGAAAACCGAGAGCATGCTGAGACTAGTTGCTAGAGTATCCGGACGAAAGAAGGGACTAGGTGAAGACAACCTCCTCAGGATCCATCACGCTTTCCAAATGAGCCACATCAACTATGTAGCCTCGGCCCTTAATTGGACCAAAACGGAAAAGAATAAGCTTAACATTCTCATGGGCAAGAGCATCAAAAAGGTACTGGGGTTACCAGGAACCGCTTGCTCGGACAGGTTAAGCAAACTCGGTATGCACAACGACATTGATGAAGTGATCGAAGCGCAGGTCACCATTAAGGTAGTCAGGCTCTCGTCAACCAGGGCAGGGAGACGCATCCTAGACGAGGCCTGCATGGCTCCAACAATACTCAATGAACGGAAAATCACCTTATCCAGGGAGGCACGGGCAACCTTTGTGGCCAGCCCATTCCCTCGGAATATGCACCCGCAATACAATGTAGGGAGGCGAAAAGCCCGAGCATGGGTGATTTTACAGAAGGCCAGTGAGAATCAAGATTCGACTGTCTTTGTCGACGCGGCTCAGTACGGCAACTCTAGCACGTTCGCGTTGGCAATCATTGACGGGAAAGGGGAATCACGCTCCTCGGCCTCGGGTTAGGTTTGCTTCGAGTGGAGTCGTGGAACACGTCGCCATAGCCCTGGCCATGACCGACCCCTCGCGCACCAACGTTTTCACCGACTCACGAGCGGCCATCAAAGTTTTCGAATCGGGTAACCTAGCCCAAGAGGCTGCCTCCATTCTGGAAAAGAGAACAAACTCTGGCGCTCACTTCATCTTTTGGTTTCCCGCTCATATAGGTGCGGACGTTCATCAGAACATACCTAACCTCAACGAGCTTGCCCATGACCGTGCGCGAGATATAACGCGCCGCGGCGGCATGGGGGCCTTATGGGGACAGGATGAAATCCAGCAGAACGATCCGCTCCTTACTTTTCACGAGATAACATCTCACTATCGGCTTAGCAGAAGGGCCTATCCTCTTCCTCACGCGAAGTTAGACAGGTCTCAGTCAGTTTCACTTGGAATGCTCCAGACGGGCTCATTCCCCTCGCTGGGCTTTCTCAGCCGTATCTACACAGACGTTGATTCGAGCTGTCCTGACTGTAATGAGATTTATTGTTCCTTAGCGCACATGCTGTGGCAATGCCCCGCCTTACCTAGTGGCCCTCTATCCAGCGAAGCCGACTGGGAAGAGGCACTCCGGAGCCCATCGCTCCAGACACAACTAGAGGCAATCCAGAGGGCCCGAGAAAGGGCGGAACATCACGGTATTTTTGCCCCGACTTGGACGCGGCCAGCGGCTTCCGCGACTCCCCGATAGGGGCCTCCGCTGAAGCTCCTCAGGATCAAATAAAGTTCATTGTCTGTCTGTCTGTCTGTCTGTCTGTCAAGCATTTCAGCGGAAAAGAAGTTAATGGTAATTCTTGATGCAACGAAATATATCACACTTAATAAAGAATTGTGCGACACTTCGGTACTTTTTGTGCATCAATCACAGATGCGTGATTTGGTGAGCCAGGCATTTAATATGATTCGGGTGAATGACACTTTGCGACAGCTGAGTGAAGCCGAGAAGCCTTCTGTTAAAGTGTTGCAGGTCTTCACACATGCTGCACAGATAGTTTTGAATTTTAGAATAGGCATGCTTATTCACAAAATTAAAAAAAAATATATATATATAACGGGTATTTTTTTCAAGCAGCAAAAGAAATTGAAATATTGGTACGATCAACACATTCTAGCCTTTTTAAAGATGCTCCAGTATTCAATATTCCTCATAAATTCTGGTATGGATTGAAGACTAACAAGCACAACGCTGCTGCAGTAAGTTTTTTTTTCCGAGTCATGGAGTTCCTTACGAAAACTGCCCACAGGGCCTCGACACCTGCACTCCCATAAATATTACAGGGCACATACACAGTAGCTTTTTATGTGGAACGGCATGTTCCACTAGTGCGTGTTATGTTACCGCTCTTAATTCACTGTGGCAAAGTAGATTCGCACATGCAGGGAAGGGTCTTAAACATTGTTTTTATATACACAGAAAACATCAACCAGATGGTGTAAGAATCTTGCCTGCTGTGTATGTGTCATGCAAGTTTGCACCAGCATCAGACACAATGTGCCCTGCCCTCTTTTCCAGATGCTGTGGATGGCACGATTTAAAGTATTTTATAAATGCAGTATTACATATCAGCTACACCATGAAATGCCATCAAGGAATAAAAATCGTACATAAGTGCTTCATGCTTATGTAACCAAATCCTTCTGTGTTCCTAAACTGTTCGTAATGTTTTTGTGTGACTGAATGAATCAGTTGATTATTTTTATTGTTCGCTGCATATATTTAAGTACATTGAAATAGCAAGAGCTGAATTATTTTACCAACAGTTTTTCACAAAACATTAAAGAGAAAACTTTAAAAGAAAGTGCCTGATATTATGACATATTTGTTACAAGGTAGTTTTCTGTGTGGAGAACATAAAAGTAGGAATGTTGGTCAGTCCTCCAGAGTGAAATATAACCCAGATTTGGTGTAAAGGTTCCATCTTTTCTCTGTCTTATTCATAGGTTTCCATGCTTTCGCAATCCTTTTTTTTTTGCGCGAGGGAATATATCTATAGCAACACCGGATTAACATATCCTTTTCTGTGATACACCACAGCTTTCTGAGTAAAATCTTGTTCTTTAAGATATCCAGCGGACGCAAATAATTTCGTAGAAATAATTTTGCAACTTGATAAAGATATCCAGGGCTGGGAGAGAAACTGGTGGCGTCGATCACATGCACTTTGGGAATTTTTTTTTCCACTTTTTTACAATACGTTGGCATTCGATTCGCGAACGATCAACCAACCTGTTTTATAGGACGATCCCCATTTGTTAGATATGACACGATACCGGTCACGAAATTTCTGCATTATTATTTTATGACCATACAACAAAAAACGGTCCGCCAATTCGATGTTCATATAAACAGCTGTGGCATGGGCCCTGCTGCAACGGTAACACTTAAAACAGGGTTAAGCATGAAGTTAAACATTCAAATTCTGTGACTTTACTTACCAAAGCCACGATCTCATTACAGGGCACGCCGCACTGTGTGACTAAATTAAATTTGACCACGACCCCGATCTTCAACAAGCACCCATATCGAAGCACGAACGTTTTTCGCATTTCGGCCCATCGAAATCCGGCTGCCGCGGCCAGAGTTGCCCCGCGTCCTCAAGGAGAGCAGCGCCATACTAACCTACCGCAAAGGGTGAGGACGAGCATGAGAACACAGGAACAGGCACCCTCGTTTTAAGTGGTTTGGTGCATTTCAGTTCTTGAGTCGTTCGATCGCGATAAACTTGCCTACCATGCAGTACAGACGAATAGGCCAGGCTGCTAAATACACAGCTTAAACAGACTACACGACCCCATCATGGCGCTCGATCGACCGAATGCAACACGCTACACATGCACCGTGGACCGGCCCGGCACAAAATGTTTCGACACCGGCGCCGTGCACCACGCGTGAATCAGACATTCAGCTCAGGGTGGTTCTGACCGACTCAGCTTGAGCGCCGCAGGCGCAAGTCTCCCCGACGTACACCCAGCAACGAAAGAAGTGTCCCGGTACTTTCACAACACCGGTCAGAACGTTGCCGATCAGTTATACACACAATACGAGAAACGTGCTACCGTCGGGTCATCCGGCGCTCCATTCTTCATGCACGCTACCACGCAGCCCAGACGGTGGCATCTCCTACGCTCTTGGCAAAAATGTCTCTTGTCGCGCAACAGGAGATTACAAAGCACACACATCCTTACAGCTCACCACACACATAACGCGCACACGGATACCATGAAAAAAAGCAAAATGACGACAAAACCAAGTGCCAGACAACCAAACACGCCAAAGAAATGTGTACCAATGTTGTTTGTTAACTTTTTTAGATTTCGCTAGAGTTGGTGAAACACTTTCAATCACTTTCATGCGGTAAAAATTCCTGTAATTTTTTTGCAAAGCTGTCAGCTATACACAAAGTGTAATATAATAAAGTACGTCTTTGAGCAAATGGCAATCGCCTGCGTTGGCGCAGTGCTTTAATATCGGCGGCTTTGTTGAGGCATAGCCTTCGAGATATCCTCAGTGACTGCACGTCGTTCTAATCTCGAGAGCCACAACTCGATCAAGTTGATCACGAAGTGAGTGGTATCAAATGGTCGCGATTTACCACTAATCTGGCTCATTCACTGAGTGCTAGATTTGCTGTCGCGGGAATGGAGTAGCATAGCTAAGCTGCTTAACCAATGCACTGAAGGTTATCTTAAGCAGAAATGATGGTGCGAGAAGAGGTGAACGGCATCAATTGACAAACATCTTGTTGTGGCGACGGGCAGGTCGCGCTTGCTGCTGCGAACATGAGTCTCCATGAGTTGCGTATCGGCCGCAATTTATAGATATAAAACCTGAATAAATCCAGTAGACTAGGTGATTATTTGTCTCCGCCCTGTTTCAAAGGTTTTGGTGCCGAAAATTTCATCATCATCATGATCATTGTAGTTGGTGGCATGACCTCTGCCAAACGGCGGTGTGAAAGCGCTTACACTGCATTTTGTTGCATATCTTGCCGTTTTGTATTAGTGTAAATTTACGCGGGGTCGCCTTTCCGCAGGCTGTTTATTGGTGTGGTAGCTTGCGATGCCACGTAATAGACATTTGGTAAGCACCAGTAGGATCCGTACATCGACGTACCGATAGGCTCGAAACAAAAGTGGAAAAATTGGTTACGTGCCAGTATACCGGATGCTTCTGCATGCATTGAGGACGGCATGAAGCTACGTCGACGACACAGTTGCTCTTTTTCCAGCCAGTTTCGGTTTCAAGGAGCCTGCCAAGGGGAACTAATTGTTCGCAAAGCTACCACATAAAATATGCTATTAAAAATTCGATCGTGGGTATAGGGAGTGTCGAGCACGGGCATCATAGTACTGATTTACTGGAGCCATCTATAGTTGATAATTAAAAAGTTTATTGCCATAACTTCGCTAATTAGGCACGTAAATGCGGCAACTGGTCTGTATCTAGAGGCCGCCAATCTGTACAGTTGTACGTTAAACATAACATTAACGTGATTTATATTTGCAATTTAAAAATGTGATGCAGTTTAAAAAACACCTTGTACTCTGCACAGTGGGGTGAACCTCTTCTATCCTCGGCAGTATAATGTTCAAGCTTTGCACTGCAACACCTGCACTCAATCTTTTCCAGGTCTTCCATTGGAGTTATAGCGCACACTGCAATACCGACAAAAATAAAATAAGATGAAGCACCCTGGAGATAGAGGATTTGGTGCTGCAGCGGGTCAATACTGAAAGAGTTCATTATACTGCAGTGGCCTTTATTCTGCAGTTGAACGTACAACTGCCTGCGCAATTTTTTTTATTCGTTGGTTCAAGCTCTTGTCAGCTTAATTACGCCATTTCATGTTGTAGCCTATACGAAAGAATTCTAGAGTTTTTTTTTCTTGTAAATGATATGTCACCTGTTTAACTTGGTCCAGTTGTTGGCATTTCCCAATCAAAATCAGCATTATTTCATCAATAAAAATTATTGTGTGGTTATCAACAAAACATTTTGGTGTAAACTACCATTGTGCTGGCTCAATGAATGTTTTAAGTTTGTGGAGTTTCCATTGAATCAATGATAGTACAACAGATCAACAATGGAAATACAACAACCATTTTTGTAAGAGATATAGGCCGGAGGACCGGCGTCCACTCCGACGAAGGCCGGTCCTCCGGCAGAAACATAAGTAAAATAACGTTCACAATTTTTTGTTCTTTTTGGAAAGATATATATCACCCGCCGTGGCTGCTCAGTGGCTATGGTGTTGGGCTGCCGAGCACGAGGTCGCGGGATCGAATCCTGGCCACGGCGGCCGCGTTTCGATGGGGGCGAAATGCGCAAATACGTGTACTTAGATGCAGGTGCGCGTTAAAGAAACCCAGGTATATATATATATATATATATATATATATATATATATATATATATATATATATATATATGCGCAAGACGGGAATAAAACCGAGGGACTCGAATCTTCTATTTCGCGGTCGCAAAAAGCTAACAGCTATGCAGCCAAGGAAAGGATAAATTAAATCAGCTGCTGTGGTTGAAATTGAAATCTAGAAAGGATCTACTGCAGCCTCAGAGCACTAAAACATATTTCTAGTTTCATAGCCAGCTTTTCTGGACACGTACCTACCAGCGCTCCAAGCGGCCACGGCACAAATAGCACGTTTTCAATGGAACGAGCGGGTTTTTAGCGAATGGTTAAAAGTACAGGTCGATAATTGAAAAAGGTGGGAGACGGACATGTAGTAGAAGACAGTCCACACAAGACAAATGCACTGATAATTCTGTGGAAAGCTAGACTCTTTTTCAGAGGAGTTAACGATTCAGCAATGGGAGCGTATGGAAACGTCGAAAATTTCAACTCGATTTTGGAGATGTTAGCGGGAGCTGTGATAAAAGTACACCTTCTATCGTAATAGCCGCTGTAGCGTATCTAGTACGGAGACTCAACTTTCGATTGATGCCTATCTCGACTCTCTACACATAGCGTAACACTGTTTCCAAAGCAATTCTTGAAACAGAGTTGCGCAAATTCACGTGGTATCTTGCTAAACCCAAGCTTATGTAAACCCAAGCGGAAACATCGCAAGTCGTGGCCGAGTGGTTCAATAAACAAACTACTAAACGTGAAACTAGTTAAACGTGAAAGTGTGGGTGGCGCGGAGTCGAGTGAAAATGAAACCTTTCGACCGCCCGCGTCGTTGTCAACGGTAACTTCAATGACTTCTTTTTCCGAAAAAATGAAATAGAACCGGACAAGTAGCATTGTATTTCGTCTTATGATACAATACAAGCACGTTTTTTCAAACGAATGGTTGAGTACTAGTGACAGAACTTAACTGTGGAGTGCTTTCGTCATCGGCCAAGTGCTTGAATGTCCCGGGGGAGTTTGTAACCATGCCCTGCATTTACGTGAATTTCTCGATTATTTAGGCTCAGTTCTCAATAATATTGACGCCTTAGATATTCTACAGCACTAATCAGTCACTTTAGCTTTTGTTAATATTTGCCTTTAGTGTCCCATTGGTGGAGAACTGCACCTATGCCGCGGGTCTGCCCGGCATTACACTATCGTCGGGATCGGCCCACGTATATGGGGAGTGCTTAAGCCTGCTTCAGCGTGGTCGCCGGTCGGCTCGGAATCGCACCATCTTCGGTATCGGTGCACTTTTGGGCAGTGCTTAACGTCTGCTTCACCTCCGCCGTGCGTCGGACCGGTATTGCACTAGGATTGGCCCACGTGTGGCGAGTTTTTGCTTACCACGCCAACAATGACACGAAAATTTCCTTGGACGGTAGAAGTATACAGCTCCGCTGTAAAAAGGCGCTTGAGCCTTCAAAATCACCACCCCAGATTTCGTCACGATGGCACTGTCACCATTGGCACGGCTCCGTGAGCAGCTATTGAGCTGTTCACTTTCGGTATCTTCCTTCCCATGGCTGCAGCGCATTGTCTTGATGCCAGCGACGCGCTAAATCTTCATTTCGTCATGCATCGCTTCTGCGAACAAGCAAGCTTTAGGTGGGAGGCACACGTTCGCTGCTATATAAATTTTAAAAGTTTAAAACTGCTTACCTTCGCAAAAACTGCGTGAATAAAAATTGAAAGCGGACTGGCCACAAGGAACATGCTCACGGGGCATTACTATTGTTGCAACAACACAAAAAGCTAGGTGCGGTCAGGTTGTCTTTACAGGTTTGCAAGGATTGACTGACGGGCTAGTGGGTTCATTATCGCAGAAAGAAGAGCGCTTCAAGTTGTTAGTCAGCGCAGTGTGCGTTTGGTTCCTCCTTTGTTACCAGTCTTGAAGCGTTCCTTTTTGTGACTTTACATACCTTCTTCGCTCGGCTAGATAATCTCGAGGACGGGCTCAAAACTGAAATCTTTAGCCGCCTAAAATCAATAAGGGAAATTAATTTCTCAATTTAAGTTGTCAATCTCTCAATTTCTCGAAATCTCAAGAAGTAGCGGTGTGCTAATCGCTGCGCATCATCATTTATCGTTCTCTCTTGCAACCATTGCGACTGACTTGAAGATAACATGGCTAATCTGCCGCACTTCACCGCAGACTATTCTCGTTTGTTACAGACCACCACATAACACTGCTGATTTTTCGTATAAACGTAATAACATCTTGAGTGAACTTAGTGAAAAGCACCCTAAGGCAGAGATCCTGCATTTTGGTGTCTTTAATTTTCCGCAAATCAACTGGACCAACACTAGTGCTTTAATCATAGGCAATGATGCTTCTAAAGAATTTGTTAATGTGTATCTTAATTTCAGTCTAACTCAACTTGGACTATAGCCTTGGTGGGTAACAAAATACACATCTAATGTACTCCACCTTATACTAACCAGCCATCCCGACAATCTGTCATGCATAACTTACCTCCGTGAGGTAAGCACTCATGGAGTAATCCATGCCACCTTCACCTTTCAACCCATGCGACAACAAAAAACCAACAAAACGGATAACCTATATAATAAATATAAAGGGAACTACGAAGCTATTGATTACGGGTTCAGCGACTTCGTTTCAACCTTTGAGACATCATTCCATATGCACTCGCCTCAAGAAAACTGGACACTTTGTAAAAACTAAATTAATGAACTCCTAAACAAGTATATGCCAAGAATAACTATGCACACCGATAAAAATAAGCCATGATTCACCACAGCTCTAAAGAAGCTTGAAAACCAAAAGAAACGTCGCTTCCGGCTAGCCACGCGTCTTGGAAGCACCGTGGCATGGTCAAGATACTACATGACAGGAAACGCCTACCCGAGTGCCGTTCGCACTGCTAAAGAATGTTTTTATAACGTCGACCTACCCCAGCTAGTTACTCGAAACTCTCGGCAGCTCTGGCGCATTTTAAATCCTCAAGGAGCTCGCACTAGCAGCGTGACGAATGCAGCAGGAGACACTGCCACGGACGCCGAGTGCGCTGATAATATATTCAACACAGATATTTTTTTTTGTGTTTACAAAAGAAACTACCACTCCAGACTTTCCACTACCACGGCCGCTGGATAAAAAACAAAGGTGCGGCCCGCCATGTCAGGTGGGCTGCAATGGGAGCGAATGTCTCAGCCGTAGTTGCATTCTCGGCCGCTTGGCTGGGCCGAACAGCGCTAGCTCTCGGGGACGGGACGCGTCGGTTTCTACGGGCGACGGCGTTCGAAGCATGTTCCTCGCGCATTTCCTATGCCGATCCCGGACAACAGTCCTCGACTGGTAGCGCCGCGGCGGATGACAGCCTTTTCGATGCACGCGGCAGGCCCCACCTTTCTTTTTTTATCCAGCGGCCGTGCCACTACCAACTAACACAACATCGCATATGCCAGCCATTGTATTTTCGATAGATGGTATACTTTCAATCACTGAAAACAAAAACAAATTATGTGCGTCTTCTGGCGTAAACCAAATTAACTCAAAGATCCTTATGAATACTAAGCATATATCCGCGGCATGTTTCACTCTGTTGTTCTCGCAATCAGTCTCTACAGTTGCCGTACCGGATGATTGGAAAGTTGGAAAGGTCGTTCCAATCTTTAAAGGAGGTGATAAGGACTCCCCCTTTATTTATCGCCCCATTTCATTAATTAGTGTCCCTTACAAAGTCATGGAACATGTCATATACTCGCATATCATGAACTTTTTAGACTCGGTAAACTAATTTGAACTTTCCCAACACGGTTTTCGTAAAGGGCTTTCATGTGAAATACAACTAGCCATCTTCCTTAATGATTTGCACGTAAAATTTGATAACAACGTTCAAACCGATGTAATCTTTTTAGACTACTCTAAAGCTTTTGACACAGTGCCTCATAACCGCTTGCTAATAAAATTATCCAGATTGAACTTGGATCGTCACGTAGTACAATGGAAAAAAGAATTCCTTACTAATCGTTCCCACTTCGTCCATGTGAATGATTTCTCGTCCGAATAACTTCTCGTCCTGCCACTTCAGGCGTCCCTCAAGGGTCAGTCTTAGGACCGCTTCTTTTGCTTTTGCTATCCAACGATCTTCCGTTGCATCTATCGTGTCCTACTCGCATGTTCGCTGATGACTGCATGATTTATCGTACCGTGACGAACATCTCTGACCAAGCATCTCTCCAGAATCACCATAGTAATGTGCAGAACTGGTGCAACCGTTGGCAAAGGTCCGTGAGCCATAACAAATGCAAATTTATTTCCATTTCCTACTTTATCTCTCTTTTTATACCATTGGAAACATCCCAGTAGAATCAGTTCTCACCTATAAGTACTTAGGCGTAATCCTGTCCCATCACCTTCCCTGCAAAGCGCATGCGATTAACGTGATTTCATCAGCGAACAAGATCCTTGGGTTCATGACATGTCACCTTCCTCAGGCTCCACAGCAAGTCAAACTACTCCTATACAAATCATTTGTCATAGCACAACTGGAATATGCCACCGCCATCTGGAACCCGCATCAAAATATATCATCAATGCATTCTAGACAGTTCAGAACGGTGCGACTAGATTCATACCATTCTTCATATTGTCACGTGGCAGCGACGTTAAAGAACACAGTAGCAGTACTGTGAAAGCCAAACTAGCTTTTATTGGGCGAACCTGTGCCCACAAAACAGGCTACACTTAAAGCGCAACGATAGCGGCGAACACAGTCGGCGATCATCGAAAATCTGATCAGCGGGTCAAGCGCGTCGGCTTTTATACAGCAGTCGTCGAATGTTGCAGTCTAATCGTTCGGACCCACGTGCCTTCCACAAAGTTCTACACCATTCGCGTCACGCGATGAAATCGGATAATACAAGGTTCGGCGACAACAGACAGCGGATAGAAGCATCGATAACTTTCCAGAAACTTCGGATACATGGAGGCGCGTCCCGCGCTGTGCGATAACATTTGTTCGGCGGCTAAACGTGGTCGCCCGATAAAGATAAGTACACGTGTCAATACCCCCCTCTTAAAAAGCATCGACCCGATGCTACATACAAACGAAATAAAAACACCCGTAGCAAAGAAAACAACAACAAAAATAAGGAATTTCGTCAGCGTCCGTAAAAGGGTTTAAGGCGCACCACGTGGACCACTTCAGATCGTGCGCGGCGCCGCTGTGAATGCGAAATGCCGTCTGGCACGACCTCATAGTCCACTGCGCCAATACGTCGGATGACCTTGTAGGGTCCGAAATAGCGTCGGAGTAGTTTCTCACTGAGTCCTCGTCGGCGTATCGGGGTCCATACCCAAACACGGTCGCCGGGCTGGTACTCGAGGAAGCGTCGTCGGAGGTTGTAGTGTAGGCTGTCGGTCCTCTGCTGGTTCTTGATCCGCAGGCGGGCGAGCTGTCGGGCTTCTTCGGCGCGCCGGAGGTAGGTAGCGACGTCAAGGTTCTCCTCGTCAGTGGCGTGCGGCCGCATGGCGTCGAGCGTCGTCGTCGGGTTCCTGCCGTAGACCAGCTTGAACGGCGTGATCCGTGTTGTTTCTTGCACCGCCGTGTTGTAAGCGAATGTTACGTACGGCAGGACGGCATCCCAGGTCTTGTGTTCGACGTCGACGTACATCGCTAGCATGTCGGCGAGGGTCTTATTCAGCCGCTCCGTAAGACCATTCGTCTGCGGATGGTAGGCCGTTGTCCTCCTGTGCCTTGTTTGACTTTATTTCGGTATAGCTTGGGTGAGCTCCGCTGTAAAGGCCGTTCCTCTGTCGGTGATGAGGACTTCTGGGGCGCCATGTCGCAGCAGGATGTTTTCAACAAAGAATTTCGCCACTTCGGCTGCGCTACCTTGCGGCAGTGCTTTAGTTTCAGCGAAGCGGGTGAAGTAGTCTGTCGCCACGACGATCCATTTATTTCCGGTTGTTGACGTCGGAAAGGGTCCCAGCAAGTCCATCCCGATCTGCTGGAATGGTCGGCAAGGAGGCTCGATTGGCTGTAGTAATCCGGCTGGCCGTGTAAGCGGTGTCTTGCGTCGCTGACAGTCTCGGCATGTTCTGACATAACGGGCAACGTCGGCGGTCAGGCGCGGCCAATAATACTTTTCCTGTATCCTCGTTAGTGTCCGGGGAAATCCGAGGTGTCCAGCGGTCGGATCGTCATGTAGGGCGTGCAATACTTCTGGACGAAGTCCTGACGGGACAACAAGAAGGTAGTTGGCGCGGACTGGTGAGAAGTTCTACTTCACGAGTAGATTGTTTTGAAGCGTGAAGGAAGATAATCCGCGCTTAAATGCCCTGGGGACAAAGTCGGTGTGCCCTTCCAAATATACGACGAGACCTTTTAGCTCCGGGTCTGCCCGTTGCTGTTCAGCGAAGTCTTCCGCGCTTATCATTACAAGGAAGGCGTCGTCATTCTCGTCGTCTTGCGGCGGCGGGTCAATGGGGGCGCGTGATAGGCAATCGGCATCGGAGTGTTTTCGTCCGGACTTGTAGGTTACAGTGATGTCGTATTCTTGTAGTCTGAGGCTCCACCGCGCCAGTCGTCCTGAAGGATCCTTTATACTCGCTAGCCAACACAACGCGTGATGGTCGCTGACGACTTTGAATGGCCTGCCATAAAGATAAGGGCGAAATTTAGCTGTAGCCCAAACAATGGCGAGGCATTCCTTTTCGGTCGTAGAATAGTTGCCTTCCGCTTTTGACAGCGACAGGCTAGCGTAAGCTATCACCTGTTCGACTCCGTTTTTCCTCTGGACGAGAACGGCACCGAGGCCTAGGCTACTGGCGTCAGTATGGATTTCTGTATCGGCGTACTCGTCGAAGTGCGCAAGTACCGGCGGCGACTGCATGCGTCGTTTGAGTTCTTCAAATGCGTCGGCCTGCGGCGTTTCCCACCTGAACTCAACATCACATTTAGTTACACGTGTCAACGGCTCGGCGATGCGTGAAAAGTCCTTGACAAAGCGCCTGTAGTAGGCACACATGCCAAGGAATCTACGCACTGCCTTGTCGGTGGGCTGCGGGAACTTTGCGATGGCAGCTGTTTTCTGGGGGTCGGGGCGTACTCCGGATTTTCTGATGACGTGGCCTAGGAACAGAAGCTCATCGTAAGCGAAGCGGCATTTTTCTGGCTTCAGAGTGAGCCCTGATGACTTGATGGCCTCTAGTACTGTGGCAAGCCGCCTAATGTGATCATCAAAATTTCTGGCGAATACAACAACGTCATCCAAGTAAACGAGACAGGTCTGCCACTTCAATCCCGCTAAAACCATGTCCATCACGCGGTGGAACGTTGCAGGCGCCGAGCACAGTCCAAATGGCATAACCTTGAACTCGTAGAGGCTGTCTGGGGTGATGAAGGCGGTCTTTTCGCGATCTCTTTCGTCGACTTCTATTTGCCAATAGCCAGACTTGAGGTCCATTGAGGAGTACTTAGCGTTGCAGAGCCGATCCAATGCGTCGCCTATCCGCGGGAGGGAGTATACGTCCTTCTTCGTGATCTTGTTCAGACGACGATAATCAACGCAGAAACGTAGGGTTCCGTCCTTTTTCTTCACCAGGACAACAGGAGATGCCCACGGGTTTGCGACGGATGGATCATGTCGTCGCGCAGCATTTCGTCGACTTGTTCTCTTATAGCTTCACGTTCTCGCGGCGAAACTCGGTAAGGGCTCTGGCGGAGTGGTCGAGCGTACTCCTCGTTGATTAGGTGATCCTTGGCGACTGGTGTTTGTCGAATCCTCAATGACGTCGAAAAGCAGCCTTTGTATCGTCGCAGCAGACTTCTTAGCTGCTGTTGCTTAATCACGGGGAGACTTGGATTAATGTCGTAGTCTGGTTCGGGAACCATGGTCGTCGGGGTAGATGCGGCGGAATCCGAGAGGACAAACGCATTACTGGTTTCCAGAATTTCCTCGATGTATGCGATCGTCGTGCCCTTGTTGATGTGCTTGAACTCCTGGCTGAAGTTTGTCAGCAACACTTCAGTTTACCCTCCATGCAGACGAGCGATCCCTCTTGCGACGCAAATTTCACGGTCTAGCAGTAGACGTTGGTCGCCTTCGATGACACCTTCTACGTCAGCGGGTATTTCGGTTCCGACCGAAATAAGAATGCTGGAGCGAGGCGGGATGCTCACTTGATCTTCGAGCACACTGAAGGCGTGGTGACTACGAGGGCTCTCCGGCGGTATCGCTTTATCTTCCGACAGCGTTATTGACTTCGACTTCAGGTCGATGATTGCCCCGTGCTGGTTCAGGAAGTCCATACCGAGAATGACGTCTCGTGAACACTGTTGGAGGATAACGAAGGTGGCAGGGTAAGTCCGGTCATGAATGGTTATTCTTGCAGTGCAGATTCCAGTCGCCGTAATCAGGTGTCCTCCAGCGGTCCGAATTTGAGGGCCTTCCCATGCAGTTTTAACCTTCTTCAATTGGGCGGCGATGTGTCCACTCATGACGGAGTAATCAGCCCCTGTGTCCACTAAGGCGGCGACTGCGTGGCCGTCAAGAAGCACGTCGAGGTCGGTGGTTCTTTGTCTGGCGTTGCAATTATGTCTTGGTGTCGGATCACGGCTGCGTCGTGTTGAACTGAAGCTGGAACGTCGCCTCGTCAAGTCGTCTTTCGTCGGTGTAGTCTTGGCTTCCTGACTTCGTCGGTACGGCGGCATGTCTTCATTAGGTCGTCGAGATGGTTTCTTCGTCGTCTTCGTCGGCGGCGGAGGATCTTCGTCAGTTCGACGAACAGCAACCGCACCTCCATCGGTTGCTGCTTTTAGTTTTCCGGATATTGGGTCACTGACCGGCCGCGGGCTGGGCCAGTGTATGGTCGGCGCTGCGGCGACAGGTAGCGGCCTGGTGACGGCGAACGGGACGGCAGTCGAGGGCTGCACTGAGTAGCGGCGAGGTAATCGGCGATGTCACGTGGGCGCTCGCCAATCTTTGGACGCGGCGCGTTGACGGCGAACCCTCTCAGTCCCAAGTCGCGGTATGGGCATCGGCGGTACACATCGCCGGTTTCTCCGCAGTGATAGCAGAGCGGGCGGTGGTCGGGGGCTCGCCAAATGTCCGTCTTCCTCGCGTAGGTGCGCTGGGCGACGGGTGGGCGTGCGGGCGGCGGCGGCGGCGGACGACGGAATTGCGGCGTCACAGGGCCCTGGCGCGGTCGCGGAGCGGGGCCTTGACGGCGTGCGACGGCGGCGTAGGTCATCCCTTCCGGCTGGGGCTGTGGCGATTCTGGTTGCACCTCAGGATCTCCAAGCGATCGGTGCACCTCTTCTTCCACGATGTCGGTGATCGAGGCCACTTGAGGCTGCGACGAAGGCAAGACCTTGCGCAGTTCTTCGCGCACTATGGCCCTGATCGTCTCGCGCAGATCGTCCGTGGCCAGTGATTGAATTCCTGCGTAGTGGGTAGAGCTTGTACGGCGGTTGAATTGGCGGTTCCGCATTTAGAGGGTCTTCTCGATGCTGGTGGCCTCACGAAGGAACTCTTCTACGGTCTTCGGTGGGCTTCGTATCATTGCGCCGAAAAGTTCTTCCTTCACACCACGCATGAGAAGGCGGACTTTCTTCTCCTCGGTCATATCCGGGTCGGCGTGGCGGAACAGACGGTTCATTTCATCCGTGAATATGGCAACGTTCTCGTTAGGTAGCTGCATTCGGGCGTCCAGCATGGCTTCGGCCCTTTCCTTGCGCGCGACGCTCGTAAAGGTGCGCAGGAAGCCGGTACGGAAGAGGTCCCATGTCGTCAAGGTCGACTCGCGGTTCTCAAACCACGTTCTGGCGGCATCTTCTCAGGCAAAGTATAAATGCCGCAGCTTGTTGTCGGAGTCCGAGTTGTTAAAAGTCGCGATTCGTTCGTAGGTCTCCAGCCAGGATTCTGGGTCTTCAGTCGCTGCTCCATGGAAGGTCGGTGGGTCCCGAGGTTGTTGTAGGATAACGTTCGACGCTGGGGCAGCCATTGGGGTTGTTTTGACCACGATCTTCTTTGTGGACTCAGGTAGAAGTCCGTGCTCTGGGGGCAGTCCTTGCAGTCTGCGGCTAGCACGCTGGTCTTGAGCGATGTTAGTTTTGTCCTCGGGCTTCGGGCTTGGATCGCGGCTTTGCGGGGGCGTTCGGTACATAAACGCACTAGCACCTCCACCAGATGTCACGTGCTAGTGACGGTAAAGAACACAGTAGCTGTACTGTGAAAGACAAAACTAGCTTTTATTGGGCGAACCTGCGCCCACAAAACAGGCTACACTAAAAGCGCAACGATAGCGGCGAACACAGTCGGCGATCGTCGAAAATCTGATCAGCGGGTCAAGCGCGTCGGCTTTTATACAGCAGTCGTCGAATGTTCCAGTCTAATCGTTCGGACCCGCGTGCCTTCCACAAAGTTCTACACCATTCGCGTCACGCGATGAAATCAGATAATACAAGGTTCGGCGACAACAGACAGCGGATAGTAGCATCGATAACTTTCCAGGAACTTCGGATACATGCAGGCGCGTCCCGCGCTGTGCGATAAAATTTGTTCGGCGGCGAACGTGGTCGCCCGATAAAGATAAGTACACGTGTCAATATTCATATAACATCAGCATTTGCCTCTTACAGGCAGGATCTAGCTTGACATCTCTTGCTTTTCGTCGTCGTATCGCAATGCTCTATATTTCAAAACATTTTTTCACAGCTTGCTAAGCCGCCTATCTTACATCACGCCATACGTCTCAGTGCAGCAGCCATCAACTCCAAGTTTCTCGTCATCGAACACGAACTGTCACTTTTCAAGCATAATTTTTTCCTCGAGCTGCCAAAGACTGAAATGATCTTTCCCTCAATGTGGCTGCCATCACATGTCATTCACAATTTCTAGAAACTGTTCAAACTTGTATTTCACCGTAACACCTGCCTTTTCTTGTGTCCACATGTTATCCACCTCTAATGTGATACCCCGAATGGGGTCTTGGGGGTAATAAAAATGAAGATAAAAATAAGACGACTGAAAGGACTTGTAATGACTACCAAATTACCAATATGTCTAACGAGAACTTGTAACGACTACAAATATTTACTCAAAATGATTAGCACTGACCAGTAATGACTAATAATGAGTGAAATGACTGGTTATTACTACTAATGACTATGATATGACCAACACGTCTAACGACGGCTTGTAATGAGCACAATTGATTACTAATGACTAAAATGCTTAGTAGTGAGCAGGAATGACCTGTGACAACTACTAATGACTATAATATGACGAATATGTCTAACGACGGCTTGCAATGACCACATTTCATTACACATGACTAAGAATGCTCAGTAGTGAGCAGTATTAACTAATGAATGAAATGGCTTGTAATGAATAGTAATGACTACGTAATGACGAATATGTCTAACGACGACTTGTAACGACTACAATTCATTAGAAATTACTCAAAATGCTTAGTAATGGTCAATAAGCACTAATAATGTGTAAAATGACTTAGAATGACTGCTAACGACTAGTATATGACGAACATGTACAACGACAGCTTGTAATGACCACAATTGATCACAAATGACTAAAAATGCTTAGGAGTGAGTAGTAATGACTAAAGAAAAGAAGAGAAAGAGAAAGAGGCGAATGATACCAGGAGGAAGAGTAGGCTCCCCTATTCGCCTCTTAAGAGAGATTTTGAGAGACCCTGTAATTTTTGTGTTTTATGTTGTGTGTTGCAAAAGCTTTTTTTTTCAGGAGGGGCTGCAGTAGTGGGGGGCGATAAGAACGCTTGCTTCCTATCCTTGCCTCTCTTTGTGCTGCATTATCCAACGTGCATTTGCACGTATTTACGCGACTTTCTCTTTGTCGGCTAGATCTCCGATTGGCACACAAGCAGTGCGCCCGATTAAAACCATTATTTATTGTTGCGTATGTCACCTAATAAATCTTCATTTCCCTTCGGCTCCTTGGAGATACATTTGAGGAAAGGGCGGATGTTTTGCTTGCAGAAAACACGAATCAAAGAAAGAACATATACATGACCTCCTTTTCACAGGCTTCTCTGGCACGCTGGCAAGAGTGGTGAAGGTGAATGAATTTGAGGTAAGTCTTCGTGGTTTTGCACTTTTCACTAGTGTAGAGTTTATGCTATAGCCTCGTAGAATGGCTACAATGCCGAACCCACTTGCAGCTTTTCGCCGAGTCATAGGTTAGAATCTACAAAGTGCCTGTTGCCTATACTACCGAAGAGTTACGGCTTCGCTTGAAGATGATCATGCATGAATTTTTCGCGTGTAGAGCGTTGCGCTTTTAGGAGGTGCCTTTTATACTCTCGCATTCATAACTGAGTCCTGAAGCACGCATGAGGTTCTCTGTAGCTTTTCCTTCGGTGTTTACCCTATGACGTGATCTCAAACTTCTACAAATTCAATGACAAGAATATACTTCAATAAAACTTGGTGCTGGGCTAGTTGGTGATGCATTCTTTAAAACTGATGGTAGCGCTGAAAAGGACGGACACGCGATGAAAAGACAACACGACGACGAGGAAACGCTACTGACAACTGGTTTATTTTTCGAAAGAGGTTCTATATTTAAGAGAATCACAACACATACGCACAACCGAACTGCACCAGCCTTCTTTATCGCAATATCGAAAACATGCACGCGAAGTGAAATGATAAAACACCCAAGCACCAAGAAGTGAACACATGAACAATTGAAGAAAAGCCATACGTTACGGTTTTCCAAATTTCCCCAGAAGTGTGCGCTCAGCCGAGTGCAAATTTATTGAAACATCGCTGATGCACAGACCCGCCTTTTTTGTATGTGGAAATCTTCCAGCAAGACTCTAGCTTTAGCGGTTGCACTTCTGCCCAGAACCTTTGCTTCTTTGAACCGTGGCACACACTCGCAAACCATCACATGCGAAACTAAATTCGCAAGTTTGTCTTGTTTTGTTAAGTTGTGAGAGTGTTCCCTTAAGCGGTCATTGAGGCAACGCCCCGTCTGCCCGATATAGCACTTGCTGCAGGACAAGGGAATAAAGCATACCACTCTTAGGGCCCACCTGACGAAGACATCTTCATGCTGTTTTTTGGCAACCGCGCTGAACTTCACCGCAGATGCGGTGAAGGTCAAAACAAGACAAACTTGCGAAACTTAACAAAACAAGACAAACTTGCGAATTTGGTTTCACATGTGATGCTTTGCGAGTGCGTGCTACGGTTCAAAGAAGCAAAGGTTCTGGGCACAAGTGCAATCGCTAAAGGTAGAGTTTTGCTGGAAGCTTTCCACATACAAAAAAAGGCGGGTCTGTGCATCAGCGATGTTTCAATAACTTTGTACTCGGCTGAGCGCACACTTCTGGGGAAACTTGAAAAACCGTAACGTATGGCTTTTCTTCAATTGGTCATGGGTTCATTTCTTGCTGCTTGGGTGTTTTATCATTTCACTTCGCGTGCATGTTTTCGATATTGCGATAAAGAAGGCTGATGCAGTTCGGTTGTGCGCATGTGTTGTGATTCTCTTAAATATAGAACTTTTTCGTAAAATAAACCAGTTGTCAGCAGCGTTTCCTCGTCGTCGTGTCGTCTTTTCATCGTGTCTCCGTCCTTTTTAGCGCTACCATCAGTTTTAAAGAAAGAATATACTGTTAGGCTAATCAGTTAGACAGTGCTTTTTCTTCAGAGTAAAAACGGTAGGACTGAATGATCAAAAGGGAGGATCGACTTTTCACTCCTCAAGGCGGCTGACCTGCAGTGGCGATCCCATGGATGGTTTTGGGGGGTGGGGAGGGCAAGAGCAACCAAATTGGAGAGCGTGGAGTTGTGGAAGCGTTTTTTCGGCAGAAAAAAATAAAAGAAACAGAAAGAAAGAAATTGCAACTGGCGATCTCACAAATACCTTATTTCGGGTTCAGGAGAAGAACAGTATCCTTCGGCAAGATGGAAAGACATGGCGTCTGTGCAAGACAGTGTTTTATTTATTTTATACGGGTAGGGGGGTGAGGGGGGGGTTCAGACAAGGAGTAATAGTTATTTCTTCGGCAAAAAATGACAAAGGAACTTTGTCTACATATTGACACACTCAAATGAACAATGGTGTTTAGGAATCCATAGTGAACTTAAATCATGGTGGTTCAATCTTTCGTATTGCTTAGTAATTACTCAATCACGATTCCTGCGTTGTGCACATGCTATATTGCTTCTCAATTTAAAATACTGTGACGAAGCTTAGTGCAAGGCCTGGGAGAATACCGTGTATCCCAGCTAACTTTAGCCAAGCTAAAGCCAAACTTTAGGCAACTAAAAAAAGTTTTTAAAAGTACAGCGCAGGATGCAATTATAAGACCTACGGTATTCGGTCGCTGGACGTCTGACAACTGAAAACTATAGGACTTGTATTTATATCTTGCAACCTATGTTTCAAATCTTTTCGCTTGTTAAAAAGCTTGGCTAAAGTTAGCTGGACTATCCTATTTAATAAAATGCAGATTTCCCTTAAATTCAGTGAGCCTCTGGCATCAAAAGACGTTCGAATTGACCGTAAAACCATGACTTTGTGATCTATTAGTACTCTCGGTAGTCCTCATCACAAGACATTTATGGTTTATTGATCACATTCGATGGCGCCGGTAAATCCAAACATGGCTGCTTTCCGTGAATAGCCCAGCAAAAGCATAGGACGTGAAACTAGCCACCCAGCGGGTCCGGATGACACTGACTACATCGTGCGCACGAGATTGAAGCGCTTTCTCTGATTGGTCGCCGTCTTTGAGATGATGGGTGCATGTTGATGGTAATCACAGTGTTCATATGCACATAATCATAACGGGGAATCTGATCAGCATTAGGAGAGTCATGTGTTGATTATTATGAGGGTGATTTCCATGTAACGGCGCGTAACCGTACAGGCGGTTGGCCAGAATGCGGAAGGTACATTTAAAACAAACAAGAAATGAAGAAATGCAACCCTATCTAAGATTTCCCACATTCGGAAGCACGAATAAGCGAGTGCCTAGAGGCATTTCCTTTACGACAAAGGCGTAGGAATGAAATGTGCCAAGTTATACTATTTCATAAGGCGCTTCACCAAAGCTTCACTTCACATTGATCCAAATTTGTTTGTTGGATTTGCATAATCTTCAAATATTTATATTATCTCACGTGTGACCGTGTCCCTGCTCCTTTCTGAAATTCGTAATTCTCAATGTCGTGGTTCACACCCGCCACTACAGAGCGCTTAAATGCTAACTGCCTTTATTCTTGACAATAAGCACGCGTGCCCTTGCACAGCGTCGTTATCACAACGTCCCTGCGGGAAACAGACACTTATGTAGGGTTTATTGCTGTCGAGCGCTAAGCCGCCTAAGCATGGCAAACGCTACCTGACAAGCCTAATAACAGCAATCAGCCGGTCACAAGCCTATTTTCATAGCGGCCCTTTTGATGCGCCACATCGATCTGGATTTCAAACATCCTGGGCATCCGATTATTTCACTTGCACAGTCCTAAACATCTTTAACTAGCCTCCACGTGAGCTCAGCAACGTGTAATAGTCATACTTTGCATGTTCTGACGTCTCATCCTTTCCTCTGAAAACTTTCGGTAATTTCGTAATCATAATGAGTAATTTCTAATCTTAAAGAATGACGAGGTCATCGCTCTTTAAGTAATTTCCGGGCTCCTGTGTCCTGCTGTGCGGGCTCTTGAGCGCCAAGGTGTATTTCTGTATCAGCACTTCCCAATGTCATTTTTGTTGCCTACAACACTAGCCGCGCAGTCTGTCAGAGCAACTTTGCGAGTTCTTAACTTGTGCCTGAGTAAGAGCAGTAACACATCTGTACGCTAACGAATGAGGAGGAATTATCGCAGGGTCGTTCGCGACATCATCATAAATGTAAATGAGTGGTATGGTATGAAAAACTTTATTGAGGTCCTTCAGGTCAAACTAGTTTTCTAGCCCGAAGCGGGCCGCTTCCATGTCGGGACTGAAAGGCCTAGCCTCGCGGCCACATCGCGGGCCCGATAGACTGCCAATGTCTGTCCTAGTTCGGGGCGACGGAGAGCCGCATCCTAATGCTCTTTCGTGTTGTCCCGGTCATTGCGCAACGCAGAGCACCACCGCAGCATACGTTCAAAGTCTGCTACGCTACCGCATCGCGGGAAAGTTTATGAAGTGCAAAAGGATAGACTGTTGGGCGACTTGGTACGGTAACATGATCTTGGCCACTAGCGCGAAGTGAACACGGACACAGAAAGGAGCCGACAGGACGAGCGCCTGACGTCAGACAGCACGAGCGCTCGTCCTGGCTGCTCCTTTCTGTGTCCATGTTCACTTCGCGCTAGTATCCAAGATAAAGCTTATGAAGCTGAGACTTCGGCAAATAATTTCCTTATTAATAAGGTCTGCCAGAGCCTCACGGTGAAATCTTGGGCTCTATTCAGCTGTATTAGCGGAGGCGGATACGATCTGAGCGCCAAGCAAGCGTATTTCGTAAGTTCGTTTTGTGAGTACGCAACCTACAAGCTTGGGCGTTCTAGCCCCATGCGGTCTGTAAGCCCTTGCGCAGCGTCGTGAACCGGCTCGTTGAGATTAGCCAGGGCTCCGTCAATTTCACCCATGTGTGCGGGAAACCAAATGATCGTGTGCGGGTTAACTTCCTTGCTGCGGAGGATCGTCTGGAAACGGTGCCCTTGGCCAAGGCTCTCAGGGTTCCCCTCGAATAACTGTGTATTCTTGTTCTCTTGCCATCCAGGAGTGCCAGGACGGTGGCTACCTGTTCAGTCGTCTCTGGATCCGTTGTATATACAGACGCAGAATTCGTGACGTTTATTCTACCATCCAGGCAAAGTGTGGTGAACGCTCGCTTGCTGTGTTCGAATGCCGCATTGACGAAAGTGCTTTATTCTACTCGTTCCCTGGCTTTCTCGAGCAGGGCTTGGCTCTAGCTTGCTTTCCACCCACGTTGTTTGCTGGGTGTAGATTCCTCGGAATGGGCACAACCGTGATGCCGTCCCACAGCTTATTCTGCATCTTACAGTGCTTATCTTCAACTGCGGCGGGTAGGATGCCTACCCTGTTCAAGATTTGTCTTCTGGATTGCGTGGTGGAGAGTCTCATCTATTGAGTTCTCTCCTGCGCCTCGGCAAACTCTTCTAGAGCGTTGTGCATATGTGTATGATGAGGCTTTCGGTCTTCGTATGCATGGGTAATCTCAGGGCTCCCTTATTAACCTTTCTCAGGGGCGCGTTGAGTTTGTCCCTCTGCGCCCTCTGGCATTCGTGCATTACAGCGACGTAGGCAAAGTGACAGAGAACTAAGGCGTACACCAACCGGACGACGTTGTGTTCACCTAGGCCTTGCTGTCGCTTCGAGAGTCCCTTGATGAGTCTAATGGCGTTGTCCGCCTTCTTGGTGACGCGGACGATCTTTTGGAAAATCGTAGCGCACATTTCATTCAATGTAATCAAGGTCGTACATCCAGTTTGTTATGCAGAAGGTAACCATATGACTCCCATTGTTTTCAGTTGGGACGAAAGTAGCGCGATTGTGCTTTTCCATAAAAATCCTTATCATAATGGGAATCTAAGGCGTAACTTTTTCTCAGAACCATCTTACCATCATCTGCCCATCTTACCATCATCTTGCCCGTTAATTGATAATATGCTGAAGGATAAGCAAGTACAGAGAAAGTGCACTGTCAACTATGTGAACGCGTACATCACTCGTGTTAAGCAGGTTGTATGTACCATTATATTATGTTGAGTCAGAGAGTGCGTGGGGCAAACGAAACTCTCTGTACATGTTCGATTTAGGAAGCATGAGCTATCTCTTCAAGGGGTTACGCCTCTTCATCTCCCGGAGCATTGCGAGTCGTGTGTTTGTGGCCCCTATTTAAAAAAAAAAAACTAATGTCACATATAAACGTGCAAGCCAATCGGCAGGGAAATCGCTGAAGCTTACAATACAAAAATTAGGTACAAGGCATGTATCAGCGAACCATCTATTGCTCATCATGACGAGGAACTGCGTTACCTATGTCAATTTTGATTATGCGTCAGCTGGTCGCAATTGCCGCGATGTATTTCTTTGTACCGTGCATGTCATGATTGCGAACTGGCATCTATATATATGTTAGGCATATCTTCAATAAATATATCAGCTGCCAGTTCAGCGCTGTGTCGTCGTTTTATACCTTCTTTTGTCCGTGTCTTGTGTTGCGCTGTAACGAACCTTACAATGAACCATCTTGCATATCATCGGGTGCAGATCAACCTCATAAATGAACGTTCCTTTTTTACAGAACAAATTTGTTTCTTCTTACATTCATTGCATTGACTAGCAAGGAATGAAACATTTTACCCCATTCCAGTGTCAGTATTTCAGATCTATCCTTATTTAACTGTGCACTGGAAAATTATATTCAGTGATTTCTACTTTCTTTACAAGTCGTTGTGTTGCCTTTTGCTCTTTAATCGGTACGTGTTTTATTTTGCTGATAGTTTGAGTGTGGTCCTTTCTTTTTTTAATTTCAAATGTTATTAGTTTACCGCTAGAGGGTCTGTCTACAGTACGTATTAACATGTATGTAAGAGTTACACCTGCTTCCTCCTGTACCGCCATACTGATCTACGGAAATAAATACAAAATGTATATTTCTCACCACTGGCGTAACTCAAAGCAGCGTTCTTTGACTATTACATTTTATAACCTTTTATAATGAGTTGCCATAAAATATATCATTTCGCGTGCGTATTTTTACTGATGACGGCACTATCTGCCGTCCCATTACACGTTCCGATGGCCAGCTCACCCTTCAAGGTGACCTGCAGAGTTTGAGTTCTTGGTGGAAGACTTGGCTCATGCAACTTAACGTTTCAAAATGGAAAGTAATCTTTTTCAGACCCAAGCGCAGTAGTCTCCATTTTTATAGCGGCTAAATAAGAATGTCAGCTGCCATGTTTATGAGTACAGGTATCTTGGCGTCAACTTCACAACAGGTCTTTCTTTGTCCTCACATATCAAACACATCTGCGCTAACACATTTACATCATTAGGATAGTTTCGTCGTAATCTCCATAACTCGATAACGTAAATACGTAAGTTAGCTCATAAAAGCTTTGTAGGACCCCAAATAGAGTTTGTATCATCCATTTGGTCTCCCTAATACAAATACTTGATGAGTTGGAAGCAATTCAGAAGAGGGCCGCACGATTTGTCTCTCGTGCATACAATAATTCAAGCATATCACAAATAAACATTACCTGTCACTATAACCATTATGTACGCGTCGCGACATCGCTGTCTTGACCTTATTACAGAAATATGTCCACAATAGGAAGCTTTCCCCTTTGCGTTTTAATATTACCTTTTCTACGCCTAGAAGGCTATGTAGCACTGTCAGTTTCACTCGTGTCGATGGTGCGACACTTTCATTTAGTTCTTCGGCTCTTCCACCAGCCATACGGATATGGATTTCAGTGACCGACAACGGTACTTCTCGGCGTCATCTGGACATGCATTTTTTTATGATGACACCATGCGATGTCGCGTAACAGCATCTAGTGTCACTCTTCATCACTTTTTCATAAATGCTGGCCACAATTTTGTTTAGTATCATTAGTTTACTCACTTGTATTGATTTCCTTTAAAATATTGTGTACGTTTGTAGTGTAACATATGACACTATTTGTTCTTGCAACTGATAATATTTCTAGTTTCTTTCCTCAAATAAATGCTACTTCTTTATTCACCTTTTGCACTCGAGTGTAATGATTGTCCTTGTTTGTTGTTATTTCACAGAGGTTTAGTACAGATTGTTTGCTTTCCTTCCCCTCCTCATTTTTTCGGTAGTTTGTATAAGTGTTCTCTAACTCGTTGTTGTATAATTCTTGAGTTATGAAAATCAAAATTTCTGTATCACCCCTATGCGATGCCCTCCTGGGCCTGTAAGCAATCTTGAAATTTAAAAAAAAGTGTACACTGCATTGTGTTTACCTCTGCTGTTGGAGAAAGGCAAAGTGGGCGAGAGCTGTTCACTTAAAACACTGAAGTGGCATCAATGCCATTTTCTTTATTTACTTTTGGACGCTATATTTCGCTCCGTGTGTTACCAAGAATAATTTATTCTGATGATGCTTTAAAGTTTAAAGCAGCAGTCGCGAAATTAAGCTTTCATATGAATTTTTATGCGATGTCAAGATAAAGAAGTTTTCTTCGTCTAGTAGACGTCGTGTAATTTGTTTGATGAGTGCGCTTTATGGTGGCAAGTCATTTGGGAGAGGATGACATGGAAAGTCAAAAACTGCCCCAGCAAATTATTAGGGAAGGGATGCTTCAGGTTTGAAGAACTAGGCAATTTACTAGGCAGTAACA
Source organism: Dermacentor albipictus (assembly GCF_038994185.2). Classification (NCBI taxonomy): domain Eukaryota; kingdom Metazoa; phylum Arthropoda; class Arachnida; order Ixodida; family Ixodidae; genus Dermacentor; species Dermacentor albipictus. The sequence goes on from NC_091821.1 coordinate 291,108,185, forward strand.
AAAGTAGGCGGAACTAGGCAAAAGTGGAGACAGGGACCAATTGTAGACCACTCATTTAGATAAAGATTGAACCGCCAACTGAAAAGTAAGATGGCGGAAGTGAACCATGCCATCGAGAACCATTGCACGACACTCGCCAAACAACAGTGGGACGAGGTCTGCAACTCGATAGATCACCGAATGCGATGAGGAGGCACCTGAAACCTTCTCAAGGCCCTGTTAGGTTGAACGAAGACAATGTCGAACCAGCGTAGCGTGCTGGAGAAAATTTCACAAACTGCCCAAAAAGATTCCTCCCAAGGAGGTGATGGCTAGACTGGTCGAGAAGTACTAGGCGGTGCAGAGCCGACAGCGAGCACCGCTCCCCACCCCTCTCCACCCGTGTACGGCGGGTCGGAGAATCCCACCCTGGACGCCGAATTCGGGACCGGAGAGGTCAAAATTGCGCTGCACGACGTCAACAGCAGATGAGCCCCGGGGCCAGATAGGATAACAAACAAGGCACTCCGAAACCCTGACGTCGACTCGATCGAGTACTTGACCCAAATTGTAAACGAGACGTGGTGAACCGGCAACGTACCAGACGGCTGGAATAAGGCCAACACCATATTCATCCCAAAACCGGGCAAGACACCCGGTTTCGAGACCTACGCCCAATTTCACTTACCTCGTGCGTGGGGAAGGCCGCAGAGCATGCCGTATAGAATCACCTGTCCCGCTACCTGGAAGAGCATGAAAGCTACCCACATGCGATGATCGGATTTAGGCCAGGCTTATCTACACAATAAAAGTAAAACTTAAAGTTCATTCTACACAAGATGCCGTGATGCTCCTAAACCAGATAATCACCAGATAATCGACTGCAAGACGAGAGGCACAAGGGCCGTCCTGGACATGGAGCTGGAAACGGCCTTCGACAATATCCTCCACTCTTTCGTGATGAAAACGATATTACACCTGAGTCTGGGAAAGTACTTCTATCTACGTCAAATATTTTCTGACCGGCAGAACGGCCACAATGAAGGCCAATAGCCTGACGGTCTGAACGACGAAGCACGCAGGGAGCGGTCATCTCGCCGGCCCTCTTCAACCTCTCGATGATCGGGCTGTCCAAGTGCTGCGCGGATATTGACGGCATCGAGCGCAGGATTTACGCGGACGACGTCAAGATCTGGTGTACTGGCGGCAGCGATGGGGACATAGAGCAGGGACTGCAGGAGGCGATCGACGTCACGGAGGAGTATCTTGTCCCCATGGGGCTCAGGTGCTCACCTGAGAAATCCGAACTCCTACTGTGCGGACCAAAAGGAAAGGGACACAAACCCAAGCGCTGGAAACCCCTGGAGGGAAACATCACTCTGAGCACGAGGGACGGCAAAACTACCCCGAGGGTAGATTCCATCCGGGTGCTTGGGACGCCTGTTAATAAGGTATTCATGGTTTCGAGCCCATAAACTGGACGCAGGTTTAACTTTAGGGTGGATAAGTGTTGTATATAGCAACAACTTTAATGACCATTGTGCCCTACAGAAAATACGTTTGATGTTACCTAGAACTTCATTAGTATTCTTATCATAAAATTAATAGAAGTATCCCAACACAAGTTAGAAGTTATGTGGATGCCTAAGTACTTCTATGATGTAACATGCTCTAATGTTTGTCTATGAATATTATGAGACATGCTTTTATAAGTAACATTGTTACAAGACACCCTTAGAAGTTTATATTTCTTTATATTTAGCTGCATTGGTCATTGCTCACCCCGATGGAATAAATTATCATGGTCAAAAACTAAAAGTGCGCTATCGGGACTGCAAGAAACCGCCCTGCATATCATAGTCGTCAGCAAACAACCTGATGAGTGAATTAATGGCAGTTGGCAAATCATTGATGTACATGAGGAAAAACAAAGGACCGAGAACGAAACCTTGCGAAACTTGGGAAATAACGGAGACTTAGTGATGTATCATATTCATTTACACTCTGCAATTGAAGTCGATTCCTAAGAACATTTTTTATCCAAGGAAGAATGTGTGTGTCTAAGCTAAGTCTGCAAAGCTTGAAACAGAGGAGCTGATGGGAAACCAAATCTAACGCTTTGCGGAAATCAATAAAAATGCAGTCACTGTTGAGTCATCAATCTAATGCAGTAAAGAGATCATTTGTAAACGTAATAAGCTGAATCTAACAAGGTAGTGTTTTTCGGAATCTGTTTTGAAAAGGTGTGTTTCCCAACAGTTTCGTGAGCTGAGAAGAAATAATACGCTCAAGCATTCTGCATGGTACACAAATCAGGGATATCGGCCTATAATTAGGTGAGAACTGGGATCATCGGATTTAAACATTGGCACAACCTTAACGACCTTCCAGTCATTAAAAAAAAAGTTTGAATAACAAAGGCTCCGAAAAAATAATAAATAAATTTATAGATGAATACACTTCCTTGTTATTTTTGAAATTTAGTACTAAGAGCGTCTGATGATGAGGCAACCTTCACTGTTCGATGAATGAAACCAAACCTACGGCATCGATCGCAATAGGATCAATGCAAGCACAGTTTGGGCCAATAAAATCACGTGGAGCCGGCTGTGGAGCCTGTAAGCACTTCATTCAAAACATTGCAACATTCAGCATGAAGAATTGCCCAGCCGTTCACACCAAGTGATAGTTTTCTATTTTGTCATACCGATACCATTCCAAGATTTCTTTGAACTTTCAAGTATCAATGATAGGAGTTTCGTATGGTAAAAAAATATGCTTGGCGCCTTTAGCTGCATTCTCGTTTAACTGAACGCCCTGCAGACAAGATATGATAAGTTTTCTGCAACGCCTCTTTTCTTCTCGCCCTGCAAGAGAACCATTTCTTATTTAGCAAGCGTTTGCATGAAACCTTAAACTATGGCGAACCATGCACTGGACTAACCGTCGTGGTATGTACTCCTCAATTAGGTTTGTAAATTCAGTTTTGAAAACGTTCCAAATAACTTGCAGATGACGCTCATTAATGTTCGGTATATACCCGTCTAAAAATGTTCTCGATTCCCTGTTTATCCAAGTATAATTTGCTCTCTTATATTGGCGTATGTATCGGACGTGTGTACTGATTATATCAGCGCGAATGCGCATCTGTGATGCGCAGTTGTTCAGCGCGCTGCATTCATGTCTTTATAAGTCACGCTCTCAATAAACCTTCGTTCTTTCCTGCACTGACCAAGCTGCTGTAAGCGTCGTCTCCCTTGGCACGTTACATGGTGTCAGAAGTTGCTGCGCTGCCTGTCGACGCCTGAGGGGAACCGTTCCCGCGAAGAACGCGTTGTGGACCTGCTGAAGGCACCACAGCCGTTGCGGCTGACGGGTAACGTCACGGAAAACTGGAAGCGCTTCAAGCAGAAATTTGAGTTATTTCTGCAGGCAACGGCGATAAAGCACCAGCCGAAAACGGAAGCATCGAAGGCCGCCCTGCTGCTGAGCATGGCGGGTGACGACGCGCTGGACGTCTTCAGCAACTTCCAGTTCGCGCTGGATGAAGACAAGACCGACCACAGTACAGTGGTGAGAAAGTTTGATGCCTATTGTGCCGAAGTGAGCAATGATGTGCACGAGAGATATGTATTCCGTTCAAGAAAGCAAGCGGAGGGTGAACCATGTGAAAAATTTTTTCGTGACCTGAAAAAGCAAGCAGCGCAGTGTAATTTTGGCGTTTTGCAAGAATCTATGATAAGGGACCAGATCGTATTTGGCACGCACGATCCTAGACTACGGGAGAAAATGCTTCGTGACAGCCAACTGACTTTGCAAAAAGCAGAGCAAATGTGTAAAGCGGCGGAAACGGCAGCACAGCGAAACGAAGTATGGCGTAGCGGGGAAGGCAGACTCGATGCCGTATCGAGGCGCACGGCGCCACCCACAAAGGAGCGGAAGCAAGGAAAAGAACAATGTCACTGCCGTAAGTGTAACCGCTGGCATAAACCGAAGCAATGCCCAGCGTTTGGAAAGAGGTGTCGTTTGTGCCACAAGCTGAACCACTTTGCAAGTAGTTGCGTGTCAGCGGTAGTCAGCGAAGTAAAAAAAAAAACAGCAAGACGAGGACTTCGACATTCTCGAGATCACAACATCTAGTCTCGAAAGAGATTGGACGGTTAAAGGCCTAGTTCGCAATCGCGAGATAAGCTTTAAAGTGGGCACGGGGTCGCAGGCAAGGCTGTTTCCCATGTCAATTTACCGCCAACTGAGGGGAGCTGAAGCCAACGAATTCGGTGCTGAGGGCGTATAACGGCGGTACCATCGCGTGCTATGGAACGTCTACGCAGGAAGTAAGGCTTCGTAATACTTCTGCTACGGTCACATTTTTTTGTTGTGAAAAATGGCCGTCAGGCCATACTCGGGCTAGAAGCTAATGATGCTTTGGGGCTGGTCCAGTGTAAAGTAGGCGCCGTAGACGAGATTTCCAACGACGGACTTCTCAAGAAATTCAGGCATGTCTTCGAGGGCCTAAGTTGTTTGCAGCAGGCATACAGCATGGTCCTGCAACCTGAAGCGGTGCCAGTCGTGCAACCAGGTCGACGAGTTCCTTTGGCACTGGAAGAGCCTCTAAAGAGGGAACTTGAAAGAATGGTGCGTGCTGGCATAATTAAAGTGAACGAGCCTACCTACTGGGCCAGTCCTTTAGTTCTGGCAAAAAAAGAAAGATGGCACGCTACGGGTGTGCATGGACCCCAGAGATGTTAACAAGTACATAAAGCGGCAGCATTTCCCGCTTCCTAGGTGCGAAGATTTGGAAGCCCGTTTAACCAAAGCCGCGTACTTCAGCCGTCTTGACGCGAACTCCGGCTATCATCAGATACCGCTTGACGAGCGCACATCTAAAATCTGCACTTTCTCTTCACCGTTTGGGAGATACCGTTTTCTGCGTCTGCCCTTCGGCATTTCGTCCGCGCCGAAGGTATTTCAACAAACCATGAGTCAAGTATTCGAGGGCCTACTTGGGGTGCTGGTATACATTGACGGTATACATTGCTGGTATACAGAAGTTTGGGGTTCCAGTAAAAAAGAACACGATGAACGGTTGACAGAAGTGCTTAAGGCTGCCGAGAAAGCAGGATTGACTTTCAACGCGCAGAAATGAAAGTTCGGTGCGAAATCAGTCAAATTCCCATAAGCCCAACGGGCATATCGCCTGACCCAAAGCTTATCGAAAGCCTGGCGAACATGCCGACACCAACGTCCAAGACTGACGTCCAGCGGATGCTGGGAGTGCTGAACTATTTCAGCAAATTCGTGCCACGGTTGTCCGAGCGAACGATGCTTTTACGAGAGCTTATCAAGTCCCGCGCAGAGTTCCAATGGACAGAAAACCACGCGAAAGAGTGGCAAATCTTAACGCAAGTTTTGACTACCGCCCCCCCCTGCTTGCAATCTTTGATCCGCAACGAGAAACTAAGATAACGTGCGACGCATCAAAGGAAGGTGTTGGTGCAGCATTATTGCAAGGCTACAATGGTGAATGGCGACCGGTAGCGTATGCATCTCGTGTATTAATCCGAGCCGAGCAAAGCTGTGCACAAATTGAAAGGAGGCACTCGGAATTTGTTTTGGCTGTGAAAGGTTTCACGAGTTTGTACGGAAGAAAAGTGCTTATCGAAACAGACCATAAGCCGCTTATAGCGATCGCGCAAAAGGAAATCGCCGACATGCCACCGCGAGTGCAAAGATTCTTTTTGCGACTACTAAAATACAACTTTGTCTTGCAGTACATTCCCGGGAAACAGCTGGTTCTCGCTGACATGTCACGCTCAACGGCTGACCAGGGCAAAGATCAAGTTGGCACCACTTCTGGTAGTACCACCGACGACGTGGAGATCCATGCGGTGTAGTCCTTGGGCTACATGGTCATTTCCGAAACGCAGCGGTTACTGCAGCAAGAAACGTCTCATGACGTATACCTACAGGCCGTGAGAAAGAGCTTAACAAGCGGGCAGCCGGTGACCGGGGAACTCAAGCCTTTTTCGAAAGAGCTGTCAGTCGTTAATGGAATAGTGTTGAAGGGCTCAAAAGTTGTAATACCGAAGAGTATGAGACAAAGCATCCTGAACAGGATACATGCTGGCCACCTCGGGTTGCAAAAGTGCAAAGAGAGGGCCCGAACTCTTGTATTTTGGCGCGGTCTGAACGTAGAAAGCTGCGTAACCTGCCGAAAGTACGCGTACAGGCAACCACATGAACCAGTTTTAATGCGGCCAGTTCCAAAATGTGCTTGGTATAGGGTCGGCGTAGCTATCTTTTCTTATGCTGGAAATTCGTACGTGGTTGCTTACGACGCCTTTTCAAATTTCCCTGAGGTTGATAAACTTGACGACAAAACTGCAGCAACTACGATCGCAGCCCTTGGCGCCATGTTCGCCAGGTACGGCGTACCTGTAGAAGTTTGCATGGATAACGGACCCCAGTTTTCAAGCCATGAATTTGCCAGATTTTCCAAAACATGCGACTTCAACCATGTAACCTCCAGCCCCCGTTATCCGCAGTCGAACGGCTTGGCTGAGAAAGGTGTGCAAATCGTAAAGCGGATCCTGAAAAAGACTCGAGAGGCGAGGGAGGACTTCTGGCTGGGTTTACTAGCCTATCGCTCAACACCATTGGAAGATGGGCATTCTCCGGGTGAGCTTCCGCAAAGAAGGCGACTTCGTTCTAACCTTCCTGACTTCGGTAGGGTGTCCCGGACCCCTGTGAGGAAGCACCACCAAGCCAAGGACGGGAAGCCTTTGCCAATACTGCGCAGAGGCACGAATTTGAGGCTTCAGGATGCGACTGCGTGGTCCCCAAAAGTGAAGGTCGTTGGTGAAACTGCTCCACGTTCTTATTTGGTACGAACGCAAGATCACCGTGTTCTGCGGCGCAACCACCGACATCTACTTAGGACGGGTGAACCGTATAGCGGTGAAAGTGATGACGACTGCGAAGAGCTTCCACCATCTGAAAGCTCCCGTGCGCCGGCGCCTGCAGCACCAGCTGAACCAACAGCGCAAGCCTCCGAAACGTCATCTCTAGAAACAGCCGTAGGACCAATGCTACCAGCAAGTGACGGCGATCCTTCGCCTGGCATCCAACCGACGCGTGCTACTAGAAGCTCGACTCGTGTCGGCCGGCCTCCCCAGAAGCTTCATTATCATGAACATTTTCAGCAAGTGTCATAAGTTTTGGAAAATGTGTATATGTATCTAAGTCTCTTTTGTTTGTTGCGCGAGGGAGGATATATCGGACGTGTGTACTGATTATATCAGCGCGAATGCGCATCTGTGATGCGCAGTTGTACAGTGCGCTGCATTCATGTCTTTATAAGTCACGCTCTCAATAAACCTTCGTTCTTTCCTGCACTGACCAAGCTTGCTGTAAGCGTCGTCTCCCTTGGCACGTTACAGCGGATGTACTTTCCCTTGCGTTTTGGTTAAGTGCTTCTTTCATATCTGAGAAAATAAAACAATTATCAATTTGACTTGGTAGGAACGTTCAAGGTGAAACACTACCGGAGGTGCTTGTCAGAAAAAGGTGAAGCTCGTTGGCAATTGAAAATGGAAAACGTGCAGGTTGTTTAGCAAGTCGAGAGAATGAGGCTTCTTCCCATGACCTATTGGCAACAGTGGAAAACGCACGACTACAATAAATTTTAAGCAAATTGGAGTCGCCCAACAAAAATATAGGAAGGTCGCGGGATCAAAGCTCGGCCGCATTCCGACGGCAAGCGAAATGCAAAAACACCTGTGTCTTGTGCAATGGGCGACGTTAAAGATTCCCTGGTAATACAAATGAATCCGTAGTACGCCGCTATTGCGTGCCTCGCAATCAGCCGTGGTTTTGGCACGTAACACCCAAAAATGCATTGAAAAATATAGGAGAGTGAGTAAACTGACAGAATAATATTTAATGCATTGTGTAAATCGGCCGAAAATTTGCAAGCGGTATTCGGTTGCCGATAACAGCCACAAAAGAATACTTTGCGGTGGTTTATACATAACGGAAGAGAACCGCAGTTTACGATAGGTAGCGAGGCACTGGAAGTGGTAAGGGAATACATCTACTTAGGACAGGTAGTGAGCGCGGATCCGGATTATGAGACTGAAATAATCAGAAGAAAAAGAATGGGCTGGGGTGCGTTTGGCGGGCATTCTCAGATCACAAATAGCAGGTTGCCATTATTCCTCAAGAGAAATGTGCATAACAGCTCTGTCTTACCAGTACTCACGTACGGGACAGAAGCCTGGCTGCTTACGAAAAGGGTTCTACCTAAATTGAGGACGACACAAGGAGCTATGGAAAAAAGAATGATGGGTGTAACGTTAAGCGATAAGAAAAGGGCAGATTGGGGGAGGGAACAAACGCGAGTTAATGACATCTTATTTGAAATGAAGAACAGAAATGGGCATGGGCAGGACATGTAATGAGAAGGGAAGATAACCGATGGTCTTTAAGGGTTACGGGCTCAATTCCAAGGGAAGGGAAGCGTAGCAGGGGGCGGCAGAAAGTTGGGTGGGCGGATGAGATTAAGAAGTTTACAGGGACAACATGGCCACAATTCGTACGTGACCGGGGTAGATGGAGAAGTATGGGAGAGGCCTTTACACTGTAGTGGGCGTAACCAGGCTGAATATTGTTGTTGTTATTATTATTATTATTATTGTTATTATTATTATTATTATTATTATTATTATTATTATTATTATTATTATTATTATTATTATTATTATTATTATTATTATTATTATTATTATTCGTAACGACACGCACAACAGGATGAAACGCCAACACGAGTGCAGATGATCAGATATTTCTTTGAGAGCATCTCCACCATTTAGGATACCATGGTCACAATAGTACCATTTAAATGATTTTTCGCAATGAAGTACCTTCTCACTTGCAATGTTCGAGGACAGCCAAGTTACGGTAAATACAATAACATAGGTGTTACATCTATCGATAAGAGAGGATAAGTCATCATGCTTACTTTCTAAGCTGCGAATATTCCGGTCAAGAAAGTTGACAGGGCGGATGTGATCGCAGTGATCCCCAGGTAGTCGTGACAAGCTGGAACCAGGCACTGCCTTGTTCAACAAAGCCTGTGGAGCGTTATTTGGTTTTTCCGTTTCTGGAGCATACTTCAAGGACAGAGACGTTGAATCATATCTAGCAATTCTAAAGAGCATGTTGGGCGTCGGTGTTGATGCCGAACGAAAAAGCTCAAGCCGCGCGAAAATAACTATTGCTTGTTGGTCTGCGGATTCGAACCATGGTCGATATCCAAACTCCGGGTTGCGAGACCACCACGCTAACTGATTCAGCAACTGTTGGTTTTTTTCTTTATTTTCAGACAATGCCCTGCTTTTTCCTGTGTAGTTCTTCCTCTTGCGAAATGCAGATTTGCAGAAATGCGAAATGCAGAAATGCGTTTCGCACCATGCTCGTGCGAAACGCACGAGCATGGTGATCTTAACTGCCATCGAGCTGCTGATCGCCTTTTAATGTCACCCATCAGACCACAGCATCATTCAATGACAACAAGCCCAGAAAGTGGCACGTAACTTTTGCAAGTAGCGAAACAGTCTGGGAGGAGTATGAAGTGTTACGCTTTGGAATGCGCGACCACTGGGCACGGTAGCACCGCAAGAATACAGTTCACTGACAATCCTCTGCTTTATGCAGGGCAGTTCTGCCTCCTGTGCACTGCATACTGCGTGGAACAATCTATGGTCAGTGCGGCTACGGACGAGCATGGAGATCTCCACTGCCATCAAGCTGCCGATCACCTTTTCATGCCACCAATCAGACTACCGCATCATACAACGACCACAAGCGCAGAAAGCGGTACGCAGCTTTTGCAAGTAGCGACACCACGCGGAATAAGTAGAAGGTGCTACGCTTTGGAATGCGCGGCCACTGGGCAGAGTGGCACGGCAAGGATGCAGTTCGCTGAGAATCCTCTGCTTTTTGCTGTGCAGTTCGGCCTCCTGCGCACTGCACCCTGCCTGGAACACATCGTGGTTACTGCACGAGCATGACGATCTCAACTCCAATCGAGCTGCTGATCACGTTTTATGCCACTCATCAGACCACCGAGTCATACAACGAGAACAAGCACAGAAAGCGGAACGCAGCTTTTGCGAGTAGCGACGCCGTGCGGAGCGAGTATAGAGGGCCCACTTTTGGAACGCGCGACTACTTGGCATGGTGGCACCTCAAGAATGCAGTTCGCCAACAATCTTCTGCTGTTTTGCTGTGTAGTTATGCCTTCTGCGAATCGCATACTACCCAGAACACACCGAGGTCATTGTGGCTACGCACGAGCATGGTGGTCTCAACTGTCATCTAGGTGTTCATCAGCTTTTTCTGCCACCAATGGACCACCGCATCATACAACGGCAAGCGCTGAAAGCGACACGCAACTTTCGCAACAAGCGGCACCATGCGGAAAGATTATAAAGGGCCACCATAGAGAAAGGAATACAACAAGAGCGGACACTCCCATAGAGCCCAGCAGCCGAATTGACTGCAGCGCACCAGGCCGTGGATGTTAAAACCTGAAGCACACTTCCGGTTTCGGTTTTGTGCGCGCGCGTTTTGAATTCTAGCTGGTGCGCGTCACGCCGGCTCCGTTTTTTTTGTTTGTTTTTTTTGTTGTTTTTTGCTTTAGCAGCAAATATTTATATACATATTTTTATTTAATGAATATTTATTTGCAAATTATTTTATTAAGTAAAATTGATTGCGAACGATCTTCACAAGCCTCCATTGAATACATGACACGTGCAATTTCATAAAGACGCAAGACACCTTGTGAAATGTGGAAAACTTAACGTTTATTTTATTCTTTGTAAATGCTCGTCGCGGGCTTTTGTGCATTCGTCCAGCGTTGTGGCACCAGGTAAGCAGCAGTAGTTTCCGCAGGAAGCTCCACCAGACAATGTGAGCTGAAAAAATTACAAGCGTTATTTTGGTATTAACATCTAAGAATAATGCCTGTAGAGACGAAGCGTGCGAAAGTGGTGAGTGGGCGGCATTACGAACAAAAGCAGTTCGTATTTACACACACGGAGTAGAAAATACCCGACTCATCCCAAACAATACCGTACATACCACTAACACATTCTAATTCCAAGCATTCCCCTCTTCCGAATACTTATTTCCTGCACTTTAATAGCACGAATGCGCGGGCAACGGCGCGTTTCGCGAACTTGGCTACAACCGACGCGATAGTACGCTACGAATACACAGAGGTGACCACAACACAGGCTCTCAATCAGAGCATGCTGGACGCTCGCGGAATTCCTTCTACTCGCACTCAAGACAAAATGCGTGGGTGCCCTTCAGAAGACAGAATTTTCGAGTTACTAGTTCCTGGCGTTTGAGCTCCTTGGCTTATCTCTTGCGCGTTCTGCAGGCGCAAGCAACGCACTCCCGTGTTATCACTCTTGACGATTGCTCGTCGCGTTTTCGACAAGCGTGGGTACTGAAAGAAGGCTTAAATCGTTGCGGGGACATAAAAATTGCGACAGATTTTTCGGAATAAGATTCATTACGCGCCAAACTGTCACCACGGCCGAGCTGCTTTTCGCTGCGTCACAACAGGCGCGGCGAGCGGGCCTCATGACATAAAAGTACCGAAAATAACTTTCAACAATGTTGGGCGTCGAGAAAGAAAAGCGCCATGAACTTGTCAGTGCATTAAAGCGCGAAACCGCGCACCACGGCCGAGCTGATTTTGGCTAACCGAGTCACAGAGCCAGGCGCGCCCACTGCGCTCGAAAGGTAGACCATAAAGCTATGAAATTAGTTTCAATAATGTTGGCAGTCAGAGAAAGCGCCAAAACTTGTCACAGTAAAATTCAGTACACGCGAAACTGCGTCACAGCACCCTGTGCGACTAGCATGCCCAAAAACTACCGAAATTAGTTAAAACAATATTGGGGCTTATAGGAAGCGTCGCAAACATCTCCCAGTGCGATTCTTTATTTCAAATTAACTGCTCCACGACGGCCACGCTGTTTTTCGTTAACTGCGTCACAAGTCTAGCCTAGTTGCTGGGCACTAAGCCTAATTGCTTGAAGTGCGTCGGAGACTGTCGAACAAAGTTTCTCACCTTGCCGTAGTCCAATAGTGCAGTGCTGCCTTGTCGAAGTTCCGAATGAACGCAATAATTCGCCGGGAGGCCACCAAACCAGGCTAAATACCAAAATAGAAAAACAGGCAGACGGGCGCCCGAACAGTCCAACGCTCACATGCGCGGCCGCTCTCTCTCGCTTCGGCGGCGTGTCTGACGAATGACGCAAACATCTGGCTCGTCATTCGCCGGTTCGCCTGTCGCTAGGCAACGGAAGTAAGCCGCAAAGTTAATTTAATTTATACGCAGATATTTTTAATTTTTCCGGGAAAGAATAAAAAAATAAAACAAGTTCTGTTAATCTCATTTCACATTCTTCTTTTTCTCGATGCTCGCGGCCCCAATTCGTCGATGTTAAAAGTATAGCGTGACGCGTTTCCTGCTTCCAATTTTCACCGAGTGTCCGCTCTTGTTCAATCCCTTTCTCTATGGGGCCACCCTCTATCGAGCGACCACTGAGCATGTTGGCATCGCAAGAATACAGTTCGCTGCCAATCCTCTGCGTTTTCTTGTGCAGTTCTGCCTCCTGCGCCCTACATACTGCCTGGAAGACAGCGTAGTCATTCTGGCTTCTGCACGAGCTTGGCGATCTCAACAGCCATCGAGATTCTGATCAGCTTGTCATGCCACCAATCACACTAACGCATCATACAACGAAACAAGCGTAGAAAGCGTCATGCAGTTTTTGCAAGTAGCGGCACCGTGCGAAGGAGTGTAAAGTGCCACCCTTTACAATGCGCGACCACTGGGCAGGGTGGCACGGTAAGCATGCAGTTCGCTGAGAACCCAATGCGTTTTGTTGTGCAGTTGGGCCTCCGGCCCAGTTGATTCTGCCTGGAACGCACCGTAGTTACTGCGCCTATGCACGAGCCTGGCGATCTGAAGTGCCATCGAGCTGCTGATCACCTTTTAATGTTCCCCATTAGGGCAACGTATCATATGTCAACAAGCGGAGAAAGCAGCACGCAGCTTTGGAAGTAATGACACCATGCGGAACGAGTATAAATGGCCCTTTGGAATGCGCGACCACTGGGCGTGGTGGTAGTGCAAAAATAGAGTTCACTGCCAATCCTCTGCGTTTTCTTTTGCAGTTCTGCCTCCTTTGCACTGCATAGTGCGTGGAACACGCCGTGGTGATTGCGGCTGCGCATGATCATTTGCGATCTCAACTGCAATCGAGCTGCTGATCACCTTTTAATGCTACCCATCAGACCACCGCATCATAGAACGACAACGAGCGGATACAGGTGCACGCAGTTTTCGCAAATAGTGACACAGTGCGGAACAAGTATAAAAAGCCAGCCTTTGGAATGCGTGAACATATTGCGCTTTGGCACCGGAAGAATGAAATTCGCTGACAACCCAGTTGCTGACCACCTTTCGCTGCCACCAATTAGACCAACGCTTCATACCGTAGTGTTATCGATTATCTCTGATCTGACCAAGCACTCGTGTGCACAGGCTCTGTGACGTCATTGAGGAAAAGAGATAAAAAGTGGCTGTCTAACAAGCACAGGGCTTTTTGAGTGCATGGTTACATTGGAGTGGCGTCAGTCTTTCGCTCGCATCACCGCTCCGACCGCAGACTCGACCTGGCGTCGGAAGTGGGATCGACCCCTCCATCCTAGTTGCCTTTGCGGCGCTCACCCGGCGTTCGGTCTGCGTGATGACGGCTCCCCCAGCGGCAGCCTCGCCACTGGCAGTCATTCCGCCACAGACCCCCTTCAACTTCGACCGGACATCCGAATGGCCAGACTGGATTATGTCATTCGATGACTACCGCTACGTGTGGGGGCTCAAGGACAGAACGGAGGGGGCCCAGGTGCGAACGCTTTTGTACACCATGGGCCGGCAGGCCTGAAAAATTTTAAGACACTCGGCCTTACCGAAGAGGAGTCTCGAGGCTACGAGAAAGTGAAAAAAAAATGTTGACGCCCATTCTGTGGCCACGTAGAATACAGTGAATAAAAGCGCAAATTTCCATCGCCGGAAGCACGAACCAGGGGAAAGTGCAGACCACTTTGTGACAACCCTGCACAAACTGGCCGACCACTGTGAATTTGCAGAATTCCGAGATCGAATGATCCGCGACAGATTTGTGGTCGGCCTTGAGGACGCACAGCTGTCGGAAGTGCTCCGGGTGGCTGCCACCCTTATGCTATTACTGCTGTGGCGAGGGCGAGGCTCAATGAAAGAGTTCACCGACAGTAACTGCAACTCCGGGCCGTCCGCAACCAGGCGACTACAGGCGAGCCTTGACGTGGTGCGACGAACAACGAGGAAGCCGTCCAGCAACTGGGAGGCTTGTGCCACAGCACATCAACGACATTCGCTCCAGGGGCGGTCACTGGGACAGCGGCGACCGCAAGGGTGCCAGTTCTGCACACGGTCGAGCCACCCGAGAACCCAGTGCCCCAGCGCGGTGTGACCACTGTGGAATCAACGGACATTTTGCCGTGGTGTGTCACAAGAGAACAGAAAACAACCAGCTGGTCGTGCCCATGCTTGAAGGTGACGGAGAAAACATTTTTGTCGGGACACTCAACGGATCACACGGCAGACACGCCAAAGTGTCTATCAATGGTGTATACACGTAAGTGCAAAAATTGATTCAGGAGCATAAGTCACTGTTGTTCAGCCCGATTTCCCCGATGTACCGCCTCGTATAGAAAGGCCACAAGCGGTGTTGAAAAGCGTTGCAAATCGGCGCCTCGAAATGAATGGTTGTTTTAGAGCAGATATTGTTTGGAAAGGCAAAACAACGCAACAAACACTACGTTATAGAGTCACTGAAGTGTATGCTCTTAGGTCTCCCCCCCATTGAGCACTTGGTGTAGTGAAATTTCTTGATGTGGTTGACGATAAACAGGACGAGCACATGTATTCACAGCTGTTCATAGGACTGGGCATGATGTCAGGCGAATATAGCATACGCATGATAGAGGGCGCGGTCCATTTCGCAATTTTCGCGCCGCGATGGGTACCCACCCCGTTAAAGAACCCCATCAAACTAGATTTGACCAAAATAGTCGAAAGCAAAGTCATTCGTAAGGTAGATGGCCCGACTTAATGGTGTGCAGGAATGGATCGTGTAGTCAAACCAAGTGGAAAGTTCGAATCTGTGTGGATCTAACGCAGCTGAAAAAGAGCGTCTTACGTAGACGACGCACTTGGGCAATTGGCAGAGGCCACATACTTTTCGAAATTAGATGCCAATTCAGGATTTCACCAGGTAAAATTGGCGAAAGAAAGTCAAGAGATAACATTTAGCACCCCGTTTTGTAGGTACTGATTCCAGCAACTGCCGTTCGGTATGACCTGTTCAGTATGCCGTTCGGTATCACCCGGACTACTTTGAAAAGCGAATGGCGCAAATCTTGGCCTTCAAAGAGTAGTGAACCTGATGGACGACGTTCTGGTTTACGGAGTTACGTAGCGTGAATAGTCGAACGGCTGCACGCAGTGCTCGAAAGGCTGGTTACAGCGGGGGTAACACTCAATCGGGCAAAATGTTCTTTTTGTGTCAGCAGAGTAGCGTTTTCAGGCTACGTGGTCGATGCATCGGGAATCGCGCTGAATCTCAAGAAAGTTCGAGCCATACACGAAATGGCTACGCGATCAAGTGTCGCTGATGTCCGTAGGTTTTTGGGCGTAATAAACAAGCATGGTTTGTGAACAACCTTGCCAACCTGCCAGCACCGCTCCGTGGTGTTCTCTTGAAAGGACGTGAGTGGCACTGGGGCCTGCCTCAGCAAAAATCATTCGAGTCACTGAAAGAATTGATAACCTCGGCGCAATGCGTCGCAGAATTCGACCCTAAGCTGGGCACTCTTGTGTCCGCTGATGCGTCGTCATTCGGTCTAAGTTGTGTGCCTATGCAAGTGTAATCAGATGGGGAAAGGCGGCCAGTTGCATATCACTCTCATTGATTAACGCCAACAGAACAATGGTACGCGCTGATAGAAAAGGAAGCGCTTGCGCTGACGTGGGTGGCAGACAAGTTGTAAGGGTTTTTGATAGGGCAGAAATTTCTA
The DNA here is from genome assembly GCF_038994185.2 of Dermacentor albipictus. Lineage (NCBI taxonomy): Eukaryota > Metazoa > Arthropoda > Arachnida > Ixodida > Ixodidae > Dermacentor > Dermacentor albipictus. The sequence continues at coordinate 291,124,367 of NC_091821.1, forward strand.
CTTGAGAGCGATCACAGATTGCTCGTATCGCCACTCGGTCAGTCACCCATTGATTTGCTTCCCCCTAGAATACAAAGATTCCGACAGAGGCGCATGCGATATCGCTTTTCAGTCTCCTATTTCCCAGGAAAGCAGATTGGCACCGCCGATGCCCTTTCTCGGGCACCTTGCACGGAAGCGGATTTAGAGATGGGGGAGCTAGATTGCAGTGAAGTCATGAGCCATGCACAAGGCTGTACAAGCGAACTGAAATTTTCAGCCCATTGGAACAAAATAAAGTTTGCGCAAGAAAAAGACTCAACCTGAGAACAACTTCGGTTGTATTGTAAGCAGGACTGGCCACGTCCCGCTAAAGTGAGCAGTTGGCTAAACCCTTACTGGTCGGAGAGAGCAACTTACAATATGAGACGATGTTCTTCTTCATGGATCTCGTCTCCTGGTGACTCAGAATCTAAGTGAAATATATTGTTCATTGGATGCTGGTCACCAGGGCATAGTGAAATGTCGCGCAAGGGCCCGCGAACCCTTGTGGTGGCCCGGCCTCTGCGACGAGCTAGGAGCTCTCTTAACAGTTGTCGAGAGTGCACGAGACTGCGCTTTCAAAAGGCCCTGCCCATGATGCCGTCAGTCTCCCAGCTTGTCTTGGCTAAACGTAGGAGCGGACCTATTTCATTTGCACGGGAGATCGTACCTTGTGGACGTAGACTATTTTTGGTGCTACCAGAGCTTGCCCTTTTATCTTCCATGAGCTCGGCGACGGTTATTGTGCAAATCAAGAGCGTATTTCCTAGGCACGGCATTCCAGAACTTGTCGTAACAGACAACGGTCCTCAATTCGCTTTTGCAGAATTTGCATTGTTTGCGACAAGTTCTGGGTTCGATCACGTCACGTATAGTGCCACGAACCCGCAGTTAAATGAAGCAGCCGAACGTACAGTGCAGACAGTAGAACGGATGTTGGAAACCTCGGTTGACCCTTACCTGGCCCTCCTAGCTTATAGAGACTCCCCAGGTCTATTGGGTACAAGCCAAGCCCAGCTATTCATGGGCCGACGGTTGCGCATCTACGCTTCCCGTGCACCCGAAAAAGCTAGTACCGTCATTGACGAGTGGTCTCAAGAGCCTCCGATACAAAGACATGACAGTGCGGAATAAGCAAGAACTCGACTACGGCCGTCGCCATGCGGTAACTCAGCTACCGCAACTCGCCTTAGGAAACCGGGTGTGGATAAAAGACAGCGAAATTCCCGCAGGAGTGTTTAATTCAGCCATGCGGCCTCGGTCTTATCGGGTGCGAACAGACGACAGGGTTGCACTAGAGAGAAACACACGGACGTTGGTCAGGTACAGTGAGCGAACCGGCGCGCATGACCCGTCCTATGACTGTCCTGCGACTCCGGACGCTGCAGGCCAATACGGGGAACAAAAGGCCTCGGCAGAGCCTTCTGAGCTTAATTCAAGGCCGACTGCTGCCTCATATGAGCACGGGAGAGTCGGTCATCATATGACACGCTACGGCCGAGAAATAAGGCTGCCACAGCGATATGGCTACAGTTGAGACCTGCATACTGCAGTCCGGTGCTGTTGCGATTCGCTATGCATACTGATCCTATTTGTATGTTTCAAAGTGTTTGGTTGTATTGTGCTTCATTTGTTTTCTATGTGTTGAAAAAAGAAAGAAAAAGGAAGATGTAGTGATGTCGGTCATGTCTGATCTCGCCAAGCACTCGTGCGCACAGGCTCTATGGCGCCATTGAGGAAAAGGGATAAAAAGCAACTGTGTAATAAACATGGCGCTTTTTGGGTACATGGCCACGTTGGAGTGGCGTCAGTTTTTCGCTCGCATCACCGGCAGCAGACTCGACACATAAAACAAGCTCACAAAGCTGCACGCAGCTTTCGAAAGTAGAGACACCGTGCGGAACGAGAATACAGGGGCGCCCTTTGGAATGCGCCACCATTGAGCACGGTAGCAATGCAAGAATACGGTTCGCTGCCAATCCTCTGTTTCTTCTGTGCAGTTCGGCCTCCTGCGCACTGCATACTGCGTGGAACACATCGCGGTCATTGTGACTACAAAAGAGCATGGCGATCTCACCTGCCATGGAGCTGCTGATCAGCTTTTAATGTTACCAATCGAACCACCGCATCATACCACGTCAAGCGCACAAAGTGGCACGCAGCCTTTCCAAGTAGCGACATGGTGCGAAACGAGTATAAAGGGACACAATATGGAGTGCGCGCCCACTGGGCTCGGTGGCACTGCAAGAATGCAGTTCGCGGACAATACTCCTGCTTTTGTTGTGCAATTCTGCCTCGTGCGCAGCACATACTACATAGAACACATCGTGGTCCTTGTGGCTATGTATGACCATGGCGATGTCAACTGCCATCGAGCTGTTGATCGCCTTTTAATATCACCCTTGAGACCACCGCATCATATAACGAGAATAAACGCACAAAGCAGCACACGGTTTTGCAAGCAGCGACACCTTGCGGAACTATTATAAAGGGCTCCGCTTTGGAATACGCGAACGCTTGGCGCGGTGGCACCGCAAGAATGCAGTTCGCTGACAATCCACTGCTTTCTGCTCTTCAGTTATGCCTTCTGCACACTGTATACTGCCTGGAACACATCGTTCCCACTGCGGCTACGCAAGAGCATGGTGATCTCAACTGACATCGAGCTACTGATTTCATTTTAATTTCAGCCATCAGACTACCGCATCGTACAGCTAGAACAAATGCAGAAAGCGGCACGCGGTTTTGCAAGCTGCGGCACTATGCGGAACGAGTATAAAGGGCCACCAGTTAGAATGCTTGACCACTGGGAACGTTGGCACTGCAAGAATGCAGTTCGGTGACAATCCGCTTTTTGCTGAGCAGTTATGCGTCCTGCGCACTGCATGCTGCCTGGAACACATCGTGGTCACTGCGGGTACGCAAGAGAGCATCGATCTACACAGCCGTCGAGCTGCTGATCGCCTTTCGTTGTCATTTATCAGACCGCCGCATGATACAACGAGAGCATCTGCAGAGGGCGTCACACAGTTTTTCAAGCAGCGGCACCATGCCGAACGAGCATAATGCACCACAGTTTGGAAGCGCGACCACTTGTCATGGTGGCACCGCACGAATGCAGTTCGCTGGCAATCTTATGCGTTTTGCAGAGCAGTTGTGCGCCCTGCGCACTGCATACTGCCTGGAAACATCACCCATCAGACTACCGCTTCGTACAACGAGAACAAATACAGAAAGCGGCATGCAGTTTTGCAACCTTATGCACTGTGCGGAACGAGTATAAATGTCCACCCTTTGGAATGCGCGATGACTCGGCACTGCAAGAATGCAGTTCACTGAAATCCTCTGCTTTTTCCTGTGCACATCGCCCTCCTGCTTTTGCATACTGCCTGGAACACATCGTGGTCACTGCGGCTACGCGCGAGCATGGCGATCTCCACTGGCGTCGAGCTGCTGATCGCCTTTTAATGTCGCTTGTCAGACCACCGCATCATACAACGAGAACAAACGCAGAAAGCGGCACGTAGTTTTGAAAGCAGTGGCATCATGCGGAAAGAGCATGAAGGGCACCCTTTGGCATGCGCGAACAGCGCATGGTGGCAGTGCAAGAATGCAGTTCGCTGACAATCCTCCGCATTCTGTTGTGCAGTTCTGCATCCTGCGCACTGAATAATGCCTTAAAGACATCGTGGTCACTGTGGCTATGCACGAGCATGACGATATCAACTGCTATCGAGCTGCTGATCAGCTTTTAATGTCACCACTCAGACCACTGCATCATACAAGGACAAGCGCAGAATGCGGCACGCAGCTTTTGCAAGTAGCGACTAGATGCGGAACGAGTATAAAGGGCCACACTGTGGAATGCGCGACCACTGGGCACGGTGGCACTGCAGGAATGCAGTTCGCTGACAATCCTCCTCATTTTGCTATGCAGTTCTGCCTCCTTCTATTGCATACTGCCTGGAACACATCGAGGTCATTGTGGCCACGCCCGAGAATGGGCATCTCAACTTTCTTTCTTTCTTTCCTTATTCATTTATTCAATACATTACTTACAGAAATGTTTTTGGTGACGCGACAAAAGGCGCTGAACGTGCGTGACTGGGCATCGCCACCTTTAGCAGCTGTGGTCACACAAGCACATAAATAAATAACAAAAAGTATAGAGTAGAAAAGCGGCAATTTGAGACACGGTAGAACATAGATATCAATAACTGTTCTTTCTTCTTTTTTACATCAATAGCATAAATACAGATACAATCAGATACATGATACACGTATGTCGAAGCAGCAGTCGTCCGGGTACACAAAATATATCGGACTTTCGCAATGAAAATCAAAGACTCGCAGAGGAAGCGGAAAGCAACTAGGATGTGAAAGCATTTTTCTGAAAGTCTTCATTTTAATAGATCTGGTATCATAAGACTTGGATTTGAATCACCATATTTTGTACGGGAACATGGCCTGGGTGTTAAGTTCCTTTGTAGGCAGTATGGACCAGGTTTTATTTCAAATTTGATTTGGAAAGGTGTTGTTTGGTGCTTATGCGAAATTTCTAGGCCAGCTTATATTTATATAATTTTTGAATAGGCAGTATATTATTTGATCTTGAAAAGGGTGTAGTGTCTTCCGAAAGTTCTAATTTTCCTATTGCTCGCACCACTCGCTTTTGCAAGGAAAACAGGCACTCTAGGTTAGTGTCAGTCGCTGTTGACCATACTAGAAACAGTAACATAACCGGGAATGAATAAGCGCGTCGTATATCTGCCTTTTCACCATAGATGGGATATAATATCTTACTTTATTTAGGATTCCAACAGCACGCCTTAGCTCACTTCAGAGCTTCTCAACGTGAGGCGTCCATGAACGGTTTTCTTGAAATGTCAGCCCCAAAAATCTAACTGATGCAGATTGTTCGATAGTAACGTTCTGAAATTTTAAGTCCAAGTTTACAGTCGAATGGTTTCCGCGCGGCTAGAAGACTAAGTATTTCATCTTACTGAAGTTTAATTGAAGTTTATTAGGTCGAAGCCACAAATCCATACATGTTAGCCATTCGATACCTCGATGAAATACCTCTCTTACATGAGCATCTGAGAAGAATACTTTCGTATCGTCTGTATATAACATTAACTGTGTATTCTTGATAATGATTACAATATCATTAATGTATGACAAAAATAACGTTGGTACTAGTAATGAACCCTGTGGCACACCAAATGTTACGAATTTTAAGTCCGAGTTTACGCCATTCATGCATGTAAATTGATCTCGAAGTAGCTTTTGATCAAACACCAAGCTTTGCCACGTATTTCATACGACGGTCATTTATTTAAGAGCACATCATGTTGGACACAGCCAAATCCTTTCTAAAATCTAAAAATATTCCCAGGGTAACTATTTTTCTTTCAATATTGTCTAGTATGTGTTTCTTTATTTCAAGAAGTGCACTTTCAGACGACTTGCTTTTCCTAACCCCGAATTGTTCGCTTACTATTGTATTGTTACGGAAGGATAGACGAAGAGAGGCAGAAGAACATCGCGAGATGCTGGCTGCTGCGGGTTGTGGACGGTCAGCCATCTTCTGTACGCTGACTCATCCTGTATATATATTGCAAATACAGTCTTTATATACTCCTAACATCTCCATAACATATTGGTGGGAGGTGGGGGGTACCACGGCTGGGAACGGAGCTCTGCAGTGGACGTCGCATCACCGTCCGCACCATGAATGACGGTGAGCACGCGGGATCAACGTCCTTGCCGCCTCCAACGTCACGGTCACCACATACTTCACTGTCGCCTTCTTTTGTGGTTGCGCAACCCAAGGATCCTAGAACTTTCTGCGTGACCGATGGCGCCAACGTTGACGAGTGGGTTGCTATGTACGAACACGTGAGTGGAATCCAAAGATGGGACCCTATGCTTATGCCAGCCAACTTGTTGTTCTACCTACGAGGCACGGCAAAGGTGTGGTACGAAAACCACAAAGAGGAGCTCATCAGCTGGGACCAATGCAAAGAGAAGTTGATAGAGTTGTTTGGCAAACCAGCCAGCCGTAAAATTGCCGCAAAGCAGAAACTTGCCTCCCATGCCCAATTCCCCACAGAGTCCTATGTCTCCTACATCCAGGACATGCTGGCACTTTGTCGTAAAGCCTATCGCGACATGATAGAAGCTGAAAAGGTCGGGCGCATGCTTAAGAGCATTGCTGACGAAGCTTTAATCTGCTCATGTAGAAAAACTGTTCTACAGTTGATGCCATCATTAAAGAGTGCTGACAATTCCAGCACGCAAAAAGCCGAAGCGTCTTGAAACCATTCGCCAGACTTCCCAATACTGCCGCAACGTCGACGTGTGAAGATCAACCCACAAATCAGCATGCGTCACCATCAGAGGACGTGGTGCGAATCGTTCGACGTTAACTGGATGCGATGGCGCCCGCAGCCTTCTGTTCGCGTAGCCCTGATGCTACCATTTTTGGGTTCCCCTCGTACAAGCCACCGTTCGCCAGGAACATGAAAACATTGGATTACATTTTGTCTATGCTGTCCCCAATCCCAGAGCTAACGAATGCCCTGCAGCTGTTTTCGCTCCACCCCGATGCTTCTCTCCGCGTTATCGCAACCCGACTGACTGGAGAACTGCCGACGACCAGCCGATATGTTTCACCTGTCGCCGCCTTGTTCATGTCACCCGATGCTGTCGCAACACATGACCCTCACCACCTCGCACCCCGACCAACCTGAGCCGTTTTGATGGAAATGCCCGCAATGTTTCGCCCACCGCCGAGTCTAACAGCGCCGATAACTCTGCTAGGAACACGCGGTACAGCCGTTCACCATCGCCGCGCGGACACCAGTATCGTTTACCGCAAACACGTCGCCCATCTTCCCGTTTGCCGCAATCACATCGCCTTTCGTCCCCTGTGGCCTTTGGCCGCACGCTTTCGGAAAAACTAAGAAATGCAGCCCTCGGAGGTGGTGCTTCATTGCCTACTAAGGCAGCAAATCCTCTGTCTGTGCCCACAAGGTGAAATGTAACACACGTTAAAATAGACGGCGTACCTGTCCAAGCACGCTTCAACGCTGTAGCCCACGCATCTGTGATGAGTGCTAGCCTACGTAGACGCTTAAAAAGGTACTCACCGGAGCAGCTGCCCGAGTGCTTCGTGTGGCCGACGGCGGCGTATGTGTACTGCGCCTTTAATTATAGCCGGCCACCCTACTCTGTTCTCCTTGCTGTGATCGACAGCTGCCCTCAGGACGTTATCCTTGGATTGGACTTTTTATCCCCTCATTCTGCTCTTATCGACTGCGCGACCGGCGTTCTTCAGTTGGAACTGCCTCAACTCGCCGATGCTCCGAGAACCACCCCACCGCACTTATGCTCGCGTCACGATGTGCGTCAGTGTTGGGACACCTCGTTGACGCATCCGGTGTCCAACCAGATCCGGAAGACGTTCGTGCCATACGCAGTTTCCCTGTGCCATATTCTGCTTCTCACGTGCGCTGCTTCGTCGGCCTGTGTTCTTACTTTCGCCGTTTCGTCAAAAACTTCGCCGACGTTGCTCGGCCTTTGACAGATCTAAAGAAGAACGTGCCATTCTCATGGAGCCCGGAGCAGGCTCACTCGTTCACCGCTCTCATCGGGTTTCTGACCACCCCTCCAGTACTTGACCACTTTGATCAATCTGCACCGACTCAAGTCCACACTGACGCAAGCGGCCACGGCATCGGCGCTGTTCTCGCCCAACAGCAGAATGGTGCCGAGTGCTTGAAAGCTTGCGCCAGCCGCCTGCCGAGAAAAATTACTCCATCCATCATAGAGTGAGAGTGCTTGGCTTTAGTTTGGGCTGTCGGCAATTTGCGACCATATTTGTACGGCCGCACGTTTTCGGTTGTTACAGCCAACAACGTCCTCTGCTCGCTGTCTGCCCTCCGGGACCCCACAGGCGACTTTGTCGCTGGGCTTTGCGGCTTCAGGAATTTTCATTTGTTCTCAACTATAAGTCTGGACGCTGATTGCCTTTCTCGTCACCGCTTGGATCCCCTGATCCTGTTGTGCATGATTCGGCGACCTGCGTGATCGCTTTGACTGACATGACCGACATGCGCGCTGAACAAAAACGCGACGCATCCTTACAGTCGATCATCGCCGGAGTGCAATCTGGTAGCACCAACGGCACGTGGCGCATGTTCGTGCTGCATGACGGCATCCTCTACCACCGCAATATCAACCCTGAAGGCTCAGAGTTGCTCCTTTTCCTTCCTCGTCATCGGCGATCCGCCATTCTCAAACAACTTCACGATGCACTGACGGCGGGACTCCTTGGAGTTTTGCGTACATATTACCGCGTACGACGCCGGTTCATCTGGCCGGGTCTCTACCACTCCGTGCGTCGTTATTTCGCAACTTTCGAATTGTGTCAGTGCCGGAAGAAACCTCCGCTACCACCTGTCGGACTACTCCATCCAATTGAAGTTCCCTCTGAACCGTTCTTTCGTGTAGGCCTCGACCTGCTTGTCCCTTTTCTGACAACGACTAGGGGGAATAAGTGGATTTCCGTCACTACTGATTACGCGACACGCTACGCGATAACAAAGGCGTTGACAACTAGTTGCGCAACAGACGTCGCCGATTTTCTCCTTCACGACGTGATTCTCCAGCACGGTGCTGCTCGACAGTTACTTACAGACCGCGGCCGCTCGTTCTTGTCTCGACTTCTGCAGACCTCCTCCGCTCTTATGTCACTGAGCACAAGCTGTCCACCGCCTATCTCCCACAAACTAACGGATGTACGTTTCCAACGATCACCGCGACTGGGACGCCACGCTGGCCTACGTGACATTCGCGTTTAACTCGTCCCGGCATGACAACGCAGGATATTCTCCCTTTTATCCTTTGTATGGTTGCGACTGTACATTGCCTTTTGACACCATGCTACCTTCTGTTCTTTGCGTTGCCACTGAGTACGCTCGCGAAGTCATCGATCGCGCTCACATGGGGCGTCAAACCGCCCGATCTCGCTTATTAACCTCGCAGAATCTGCAGAAAGAGCGTTACGACCGGTGCCATCGCGATGTTCAGTTCGCCCCAGGTGCTTGGGTGCTGCTTTGGCCACCATGTTGTCGGGTCGGCCTCTCCCAGAAGTTTTTCTTTCGCTACACAGGGCCTTATGAAGTCCTACGTCAAGTTAACGACGTCATATACGAGATGGCGCCGTTACAGTTTGACTCATCCTCAAGTCCGCTGCTTGTTGATGTCGTGTACGTTTCGCGGCTTAAGCCATACTTCACTCGCAGTTCTTCACCTACCATGCGCTGAGACGGCGCGTCACCACCCGGGGCTCCTGTTACGGAAGGATGAACGAAGAGAGGAAGAAGATCGCGAGACGCTGGCTGCTGCCGGTTGTTGGCGGTCAGCCATCATGTCTACGCTGACTCATCCTTTATATGTATTGTAAATACAGTCTTTATATACTCCTAACATCCCCGTAAGAATATTGTTTGTCGTCAGAAAGCCAGAAAGTATTTCATATATTGTGTTCTCCGCTATCTTCGCGAAGTTGGAAGCACTGAGATTTGTCTGTAATTGTTCTTGTATTTAACGGAACCACCTTTATGTATTACGGCCACACCCGCTAGCCTAATTGCGTCTCGGAATACTGCGGCGGAAAAAATAAGGTTGAGAATGAGCATAAGGGGCATGCTTACCATATTCGCGACAGCTTTCCGTGGTCTTGGTTTATTATTGTGACACGCTGACGCAGATGTTTTAAGCTTGATCGGAAGAAGACGACGCTCTGGACTTCGCGCGCTCTCTACCATCTTGTCAGCTGCTACAGTTATTGTAAATATGCTTTAAATATACGCGTGACTGTTTTTAACCCCGTAACATTTTTGGTGGAGGTTTCGGGATCATTATCAAGCCAGATTTACGCAGCGGGCACTCCTTGGCTTCATCTACAATGCCAGCTCAAGGCGAGGATGCTTCGGGCCCGTTGGCAGCCGCGCCCAGCGTCACTCTAGCGCAACCCCGCGACTCAGGAAGCTTTTCTGGCACCGACAACACAGATGTTGAAGACTAGCTTCAATTATATGAGCGGGCCGGTGAGCGTCAGCAACCGCTGGCACCAGACCATCATGCTCGCTAATTTGATATTTTACCTCACGGGCACGGCACGCGTCTGGTTTGAGACCCACGAGGAGGAACTTACCAGCTGGGATATTTGTAAACCGAAGCTCAAAGATTTTTTGGCAAGCCTGTAGGACGTCAGCGCGCCGCCCAAGATCTCGCTTCGTGTGTCCAGACGTGCACAGAATCCTACCTCACGTACAACCAGGATGTGCTCGCTCTCTGCCGCAAAGTGGATCCAAAGATCATCATCAAGTTCAAGTTCAAGTTCAAGTTTATTCTTCTTCTAGTACAGACTAGAAACGTACATCATCATCATCATCATCATCATCATCATCATCATCATCATCATCATCATCATCATCAGCCTGGTTACGCCCACAGCAGGGCAAGAGCCTCTCCCATACTTCTCCAACAACCCCGGTCATGTGCTAATTGTGGCCATGCCGTCCCTGGAAACTTCTTAATCTCATCCGCCCACATAACTTTCTGCCGCCCTCTGCTACGCTTTCCTTCCCTTGGAATCCAGTCCGTAACCCTTAATGACCATCGGTTATCTTCCGTCCTCATTACATGTCCTGCCCATGCCCATTTCTTTTTCTTGATTTCAACTACGATGTCATTCACTCGCGTTTGTTCCCTCACCCAATCTGCTCTTTTCTTATCCCTTAAGGTCACACCGATCATTCTTCTTTCCATAGCTCGTTGCCTCGCCCTCAATTTGAGTAGAACCCTTTTCGTAAGCCTCCAGGTTTCTGCCCCGTAGGTGAGTACTGGTTAGACACAGCTATTATACACTTTTCGCTTGAGGGATAATGGCAACCTGCTGTTCATGATCTGAGAATGCGTGCCAAACGCACCCCAGCCCATTCTTATTCTTCTGATTATTTCCGTCTCATGATCCGGATCCGCCGTCACTACCTGCCCCAAGTAGATGTATTCCCTTACCACTTCCAGTGCCTCGCTAGCTATTGTAAATTGCTGTTCTCTTCCGAGACTGTTAAACATTATTTTAGTTTTCTGCAGATTAATTTTTAGACCCACTCTTGTGCTTTGCCTCTCCAGGTCAGTGAGCATGCATTGCAATTGGTCTCCTGAGTTACTAAGCAAGGCAATATGATCAGCGAATCGCAAATTACTAAGGTATTCTCCATTAAATTTTGTCCCCAATCCTTCCCAATCCAGGTCTCTGAACACCTCCTGTAAACAGGCTGTGAATAGCATTGGAGAGATCGTATCTCCCTGCCTGACGCCTTTCTTTATTGGGATTTTCTTGCTTTCTTTATGGAGGACTACGGTGGCTGTAGAGCCGCTATAGATATCTTTCAGTATTTTTACGTACGGCTCGTCTACACCCTGATTCCGCAATGCCTCCATGACAGCTGAGGTTTCGACAGAATGAAAGGCTTTCTCGTAATCAATGAAAGCTATATATAAGGGTTGGTTATATTCGGCACATTTTCTATTTATTTATTTATTTATTTATTTATTTATTTAAAATACCTTACAGGCCCCATGGGGGCATTGTGTAAGGGGGGTTACAGAGTAAGCAGCCTTCTAATGTGGTACAGAAAAGATACACCTCAATACAGGCCTCATCAACAATACTACCAAGATTAAAATATGAAACAGGAACAACTGAAGTAATGAAAGGCCACAAAGGTACACTGAAGGAAATAACATGAGTAAAACGTAACGTAAGGCATTAATACTAGAAAGTAAAATACACAAGAGATGAACATATCAGGGAGTACAAATCTTGAGGTGATATTCATGGAAAAAGACGCAAAAAAGCAATACTATATACAGGGCATACAAGTGAACACACGACGCAGCATAAAATAGCAATTCACAAGAGCGAGATAGCAATGCATAAAAAAAATATCACAGGATGTTCGAAGCAGATTGCAAAGTGTACGAAAAAAGATAAAGTGATTTGTAAGTGCTATTATGAAAAATGCTCGTGTATGAAATGACTAAATTTTTCTTGATCTGACTCGGAAGCAATGTGCTCAGGCAGATTGTTCCACAAGCGAATGGCCGTAGGGAGTGCGGAAAAGTTAAAAGCATGTGTCGTACCGTACATGCGCGCAAAACTTAAGTGGTTATTTAATCGACGAAACGTGTTCGAGGCGGTCTGGATATGTAGTGTGGATTGTGTGGCATTATAAACATTATTGTGAAACAAGGATAACAGAGCGATAATACGGCGAAGAACTAAAGGCTGTATAGAATGATCGAGTTTCATTTGCGTTACGCTGGAGTGATGGCTATAATTACGTGAAATAAAACGGGCAGCTCGGTTCTGGACTGATTCAAGCATGTCGATTAAGTATGTAGGATGTGGGGACCAAATGGATGATGCATACTCGAGCTGTGGACGAACAAATGTCTGATAGGCCAATTTGCGGATGTTGGAAGGTGAATACCCAGATTACGACGTAGGTAACCTAGTGTCCTTGCAGCTTTTGTGCAAATGGCTGCAATATGGTCTGTCCAGGAGAGGTTTTCGGTTAGGTGAACACCCAAATATTTATACGATACTGTATGTAACAATTCTTTATTATTGACGTTGTATAAAAAATGTGAGTTGTCACGCTTACGACTAAAAGAAATAACCTGACATTTTGATACATTTAAAGCCATTAACCAGGTGTTACACAAATTATGAATTAGGCTAAGGTCATTTTGAAGGGCTAGGTGGTCGTCAGAACTGCTAATGATCTGTGAATAATGCAGTCGTCAGCGAAAATACGTAAGCGAGAAGAAACATTAAGTGGCAAATCATTTATGTAAATTAGAAAGAGTAAAGGGCCCAAAACGCTGCCCTGAGGCACACCAGAAGTAACGTAAGTAGGAGACGAAGCAATATTATTAACAACCGTGAACTGTTGACGATTCGAAAGAAAATTACGAAGCCACGTTAGAGTGAAGGAGTCAATTCGAAGTGCAGTTAATTTAGCAATAAGGCGACAATGAGCGACACGATCAAATGCTTTAGAAAAGTCAAGGAAAATGCAATCGGTCTGCTGGTTATTGTTCACGTTAAGGTGCAGGTCAGTCGTGAATTGGAGTAACTGTGTCTCACATGATAATCCTTTCCTGAAACCATGTTGATGGCGAAAAAAGAAATGATTGGACTCTAGGTGATTATAAATATGAGAAGCAATTATATGCTCGAGCAACTTGCAGCAAATCCAGGTCAATGAAATTGGAGGGTAATTTTCTGGGGAGTGTTTATTCCCAGTTTTAAATATGGGTATGATTTTGGCCATTTTCCAGTCATTGGGCAGTTGTCCCGATGACAAAGACTCCTTGAATATATGGTAAAGAATGTTACTGGATATAGAAATGGTATTTTTTAATATCTTGGAACTAATACTGTCAATACCAGATGAAGTAGAAAGCTTCAAATTATTAATAAGACATGCAATTCCCTCCACCGAGATTTCAATACTTTCCATGAATTGCCAGTCATAATCAGCAACATCAGGTACATTGGTATGATCCTCGCGGCTGAATATCGATGAAAAAAACGTATTAAACGCAGAGGGGCACTCACTGTCAGGGAGGGGAGTGTTTGTATCGCTATGCAAGGCTATCCGGTTAGAGTCACGGTCAGGTGATATAACTCGCCAAAACGTTTTCGGATTCGAATTTAAGAGAGAAGGTAAATCTGTGGAGAAATATTTATCTTTAGCTGCAGCTAAGGCAGAACAGTACGTTTTTAAGCAAAGGCTGTACCTTTCCCACGAAGGAGCATTATTGACGCGTTTAGCGGTATTGTACAGACGCTTCTTTTTATTCCTGAGCTTACGTAGGGCATTAGTAAACCAAGGATTTGTTTTGTCATTTGTTATCGAGATCAATGGGATATATTTGTTAATTAGAGCAGACATTTTATTCTTGAAACATACCCAGTTATCTTCCACCGAGCGATTATAAAAGGAAGGAAGTAGCGTGCGGTTGAAAAATGCTTCAAGTTCATCGTTTATTTTAGAGTAGTTTGCTTTGTTATAATCACGTATTATTTTCTTTGAGATCCCTGAAAAGGGTAGTGGAAGACTGATTGTTACCTGAAGTAGATCGTGATCGCTACAGCCGTTTAGATAAACTACGGATTCAATGGTTTCGGGAGTGTTGGTGAGTATAAGGTCTAGAATGTTAGTACCACGGGTTGGTTTGTTAACGACCTGGAACAGGTTAAGATCTAAAGTTAAGTTAAGAAAATCCACAGATGTGCGACAAGATGATGATAGACTACGCCAATTTATGAGCGGAAAGTTAAAATCACCGAATAAGTAAACAGAATGCGCAGGACAGAACTGGAGTTCTGTAACGAAAGTGCTGTAGTCAGGTGGACGGTAATAGGCACCTACCAGTAGTTTGGTCGTATTTATTATTACTTCAACCCACACAAGCTCAAGAGATGAGTTCGAGTCGATGATAAGTGAAGATAATGATTTTTTAACACCAAGAAGAACGCCCCCGCCTCTCTTGCTAGTTCGATCTTTGCGATAAATATTATAAGAATGGTTATCAGGAAGAATTTCGTCGTCTGTAATGTCAGGATTTAGCCATGTTTCGGTAAGAACAAGAATATTAGATTCATTATCGTCAAGCACAGAGCAAACTAATTCGCGCTTGCGCATGATGCCTCGTATGTTTGCGTAATATAGTGTCAACAAAGACCCATTGATAGGTAGCTTTGACTGTGGAAGAGCCCGTGGGCAAGTGCTTATGTCTAGCTATCTTTGTGACATGACAATGGTATCGGTGTTTTTGTCGTACGTGTAAGTCTGGTTAATTATAACCAGCCGATCTACTGACAGTTTAAAAGGAAATTTTTGAGGTTTGGCGAAGTCAAGCAGCTTCCTTCTAGCTTGTCGCGTAGCTGGCGAGAAATCTTCACCGATTGAATATTTTAAGCCTTTTAATTTGTGTGCGGATGACAAGATGCGTTGCTTGTCTTTAAAAAAGTTGGTGTAGCTATTATAGGCCTGTTCTTTTCTTCTTGATATTTCCCAAGCCTATGTACGCGTTCGAATTGTGAACTGATTGTTGCAGTTTGCAGTTTTTCAGAGCAGAATTTTATGACTTTCTTTTCAGAGGTATCCCTACCCTCTTTAGGGTCATCTTCACCCCGAAAAACAGCAAATTACTTCGTCTGAGCCTGTTTTCTGCGTCCTCACATCTTGAAGTTATTGTTTGCAGCTGATCTGAGACATCACGTAAAGTTCTGCTTCCTTTTTCCTTCACGCTCGAGTTTGCAGCGCTTTCTGAGGAAGTGGCCAACTCAAGCGCCGCAACCTTGGCTGTTAGAATGATGAGTTCATTATCGGTGGCAGCTTGTTTGTCCTTTGCGCTTTTTAATTCCGCTAAGAGCGCCTCTTGTGCGGCCTCTAGTTTCTTTATCGACTCAAGAGCCGAGGCAAACGCATGTGCCTCAGCTTTTGACATTGGACCTGGGTTCGTCTCAACGTCGCTAGAAAGCAAGAGGAGCAACTCAAACATTGCAGAGTAGAGCGAACACAGGAGTAAATTAGAACGCTTTAAGACATCAATCCACTGAAGTGGGCACGACACCGCGATCAAACAGCAGTTGTTACTCTTAATGCATGAAGCACACCATACGTAACTAACCTGCAATAGCAGTAGCTGAGTATGCTGCATACTCGATGCGGTGCCGTGCCCGAAGTGGACGCTTGCTGGCTGGCTTTTAAGTCCTCTTCCGGTGGTGTCCGTTGTAGTCCCCAATCGCCGTTGCCAGATGTGCGCGAAAGCCTGGTCTGGATTCGGCGCCGTCATTGCCAATGCTAGCCGAGGTGGTGTCGCGTCATCGGTGCGCAGTCTGCACGTGCCGGGAAGTGCTGAGCAAACGGCCCAAGTGACGGTCACCTGCAATAGCAGTAACTGATGCTTCAAAGTGTTGTTTACACTGGCTTTACTCAACAACAAAGTATAACAAAAACATAGACGTTTCGCCACCTATGCGGGTGGCATCGTCAGTACACAATGGCAACAAATGAGAAATACATCCTATTTATCTATGAAAGTGCCGTAAACATCCGGCAGGGGGCCACGGTTAGAGTTACATGAAGATTGATTACGACGGATGAACCATGATTCTACGAACTTCCTTGGGCCCCATCGGTGTTCCCGTGCTAGTGTGGTTACATTGTTAAAATCAAACATGTGTCCCTTTGATAAACAATGATCAACCAATTCTGTCTTGGCACGTGTAGCATGGGTGGCTTTCGTAGCATCTCTTAGATGTTCCTTGATACGGGTGCGACGTCGCCGCCCTGTCTCGCCAATGTAGCTGGCATCACAGTCCGAGCAGTTGACCTTGTAGACGACACCACTTTGTTCGTCCGGAGGTGGGGCCCAAGAAAGTTCGTAGAATCATGGTTCATCCGTCGTAATCAATCTTCATGTAACTCTTACCGTGGCCCCCTGCCGGATGTTTACGGCACTTTCATAGATAAATAGGATGTATTTCTCATTTGTTGCCATTGTGTACTGACGATGCCACCCGCATAGGTGGCGAAACGTCTATGTTTTTGTTATACTTTGTTGTTGAGTAAAGCCAGTGTAAACAACACTTTGAAGCATGAGTTCCCCTGGCTTTTGGAACATTTTTTCACGTATCCGATACAGTTACGGATGTACCCTTCTTGGCCCTTTGAGGAAGTACATCGACCACTCTACGAAGATTGTCCGCCATGAATGCCACTTGCGTTTCAACTACAAGTGCCTGAACAGCAACGTTGTTCCCAAAAGCCTGCACTGCCGGACACTGGTCAACACGCCCTACGGACGCAAGCTTGCGAGAGACTTCAGCCGGAATTGCTTAAAGGCCCGTATCCAGGAAAACAAGCAGCAAATTAACCAGGCACGACGTCAAATCTGCAAATTTGAGGCTTGTCTTCGCGCAAAACTGCACGTTGCTGACTTCAGTGAGGTCCTGGTAGCAAGAGCGAAGGCAGAACTCCTCGAAAGGGAAAAGTACACGCATGCCCACAACAAGAAATTGACTACCCTGATCCCCAGTCTACCGCAAGGAAAGTTTGAGGCCACAAGTGTTCACAACCTTTCTGAAAAACGGCTATCGCAAGAACAAGTGAGTGTTTTGTCGAAAGGGATGAACTTTGCTATCGCACCGCGGTTTATTCCGAAACGTGATATTATAGTAGAAATGGAAGAATGTTTCCGTCACATGAAAGATACTGCAGCTGTATGCCTTGCTCGTAGCCGCATTGTGAACATTTTGGCAAATGCCCAGACGCCTCAGTTTAATTTAACCACTAAGGAGCGCGCAGCGCTTCGTGACTTGAAGTCTGACGCATCTGTCGTGGTCCTCGAAGCTGATAAGGGCGGAGGTATTGTAATAATGAACCGCAAGGACTACGATAGAAAAATGCAACTGCTTTTGGATGATCCTCTGCACTTTCAGAAGTTACAGCACGACCCCACTTCCAGTTGCGAAAGGCAGTTGGTCGACTATTTGCGCAGCTTGAAAACGAAAGGAAGGGTCGACCAGTCGCTGTACCGTCGACTCTTTTCGTCTGACGGAGCAACTCCGAGAGCCTACGGGTTGCCAAAAGTTCACAAAGACGGCTGCCCCCTACGCCCTATTGTTTCTTTTGTTGGGTCGCCGACATACAACTTGTCTAAGCTTCTGGTTGAAATTTTAAAGCCGCTTGCGGAAGGGAGCACGTTCACGGTCGAGAATTCTAAAGAGTTTGTTACCGCGGTACGCCAGCAGCAGCTTCGGGACGACGATGTTATGGTATCCTACGATGTAGTGTCCTTGTTCACGAATGTGCCGATAGCATTGGCTACGGATATTATTGAGAAACGCCTGCAGGAGGACTGTACGTTAGAAAGCCGTACTTCCCTGACTGTTGACGACATCATGATTCTGCTTAGGTTCTGCTTGAAGCAAACATATTTCTCGTTTGCCGGTACCATATATCACCAGATAGAAGGCGTCCCGATGGGTAGTCCTGTTTCTGTAATCGTGGCTGATCTGTTAATGCAACACGTGGAAACGGCTGTGATGACGTCCTTACCCTTCCCTGTCAAAATGTACTGCCGCTATGTAGATGACACCTTTGTGATTGTCGAAAAGAAAAACCTGCGTGCCATGCATGAGGCGCTTAATGCCGTCCATCATGCCATTCAATTTACATGTGAGACGGAGAATAGTGGCAGCCTAGCCTTTCTAGACGTGCTGGTACAACGGAGCGAAGGAGGTTCGGTGGAGACAGCCGTGTATCGCAAATCTTGCGATAGCGGGAGTGTGCTGAGTTTTGACTCTCACCACCCTATAGAACACAAACATGCCGTGGTACGCACTCTCCTGTCTCGTTGCGATGCGCTCTCGTCAACGCAAACTTTGAGGGAGCAAGAATTAACGAATGTGGCCACTCTTTTGCATAAGCGGAGTTACCCTGAGCACTTTGTCAATGATACGCGGCGCCGCATGCAAAAACCTCGTGAGAGCAAGGCCGAAAGGCCAGCTTCCTTTGTGTGCATTCCGTATGTCCGCGGTGTATCAGAAGCAGTGCGCAGGGCTTTACGGCCTTTAGGTGTTCGAACTGTGTTTAAACCCTCGTACACGTTGGCAAACGTGTTCCCGAAGCCAAAGGACCGCACACCTCCGGACGAACAAAGTGGTGTCGTCTACAAGGTCAACTGCTCGGACTGTGATGCCAGCTACATTGGCGAGACAGGGCGGCGACGTCGCACCCGTATCAAGGAACATCTAAGAGATGCTACGAAAGCCACCCATGCTACACGTGCCAAGACAGAATTGGTTGATCATTGTTTATCAAAGGGACACATGTTTGATTTTAACAATGTAACCACACTAGCACGGGAACACCGATGGGGCCCAAGAAAGTTCGTAGAATCATGGTTCATCCGTCGTAATCAATCTTCATGTAACTCTAACCGTGGCCCCCTGCCGGATGTTTACGGCACTTTCATAGATAAATAGGATGTATTTCTCATTTGTTGCCATTGTGTACTGACGATGCCACCCGCATAGGTGGCGAAACGTCTATGTTTTTGTTATACTTTGTTGTTGAGTAAAGCCAGTGTAAACAACACTTTGAAGCATGAGTTCCCCTGGCTTTTGGAACATTTTTTCAGCAGTAACTGAGTACGCTGCATACTCGATGCGGTGCCGTGCCCGAAGTGGACGCTTGCTGGCTGGCGTTTAAGTCCTCTTCCGGTGGTGTCCGTTGTAGTCCCCAATCGCCGTTGCCAGATGTGCGCGAAAGCCTGGTCTGGATTCGGCGCCGTGATTGCCAATGCAAGTCAAGGTGGTGTCGCGTCATCGGTGCGCAGTCTGCACGTGCCGGGAAGTGCTGAGCAAACGGCCCAAGTGACGGTCACCTGCAATAGCAGTAGCTGAGTACGCTGCATACTCGATGCGGTGCCGTGCCCGAAGTGGACGCTTGCTGGCTGGCTTTTAAGTCCTCTTCCGGTGGTGTCCGTTGTAGTCCCCAATCGCCGTTGCCAGATGTGCGCGAAAGCCTGGTCTGGATTCGGCGCCGTGATTGCCAATGCAAGCCGAGGTGGTGTCGCGTCATCGGTGCGCAGTCTGCACGTGCCGGGAAGTGCTGAGCAAACGGCCCAAGTGACGGTCACCTGCAATAGCAGTAGCTGAGCTACGCTGCATACTCGATGCGGTGCCGTGCCCGAAGTGGACGCTTGCTGGCTGGCGTTTAAGTCCTCTTCCGGTGGTGTCCGTTGTAGTCCCCAATCGCCGTTGCCAGATGTGCGCGAAAGCCTGGTCTGGATTCGGCGCCGTGATTGCCAATGCAAGCCGAGGTGGTGTCGCGTCATCGGTGCGCAGTCTGCACGTGCCGGGAAGTGCTGAGCAAACGGCCCAAGTGACGGTCACCTGCAATAGCAGTAGCTGAGTACGCTGCATACTCGATGAGGTGCCGTGCCCGAAGTGGACGCTTGCTGGCTGGCTTTTAAGTCCTCTTCCGGTGGTGTCCGTTGTAGTCCCCAATCGCCGTTGCCAGATGTGCGCGAAAGGCTGGTCTGGATTCGGCGCCGTGATTGCCAATGCAAGCCGAGGTGGTGTCGCGTCATCGGTGCGCAGTCTGCACGTGCCGGAAAGTGCTGAGCAAACGGCCCAAGTGACGGTCACCTGCAATAGCAGTAGCTGAGTACGCTGCATACTCGATGCGGTGCCGTGCCCGAAGTGGACGCTTGCTGGCTGGCTTTTAAGTCCTCTTCCGGTGGTGTCCGTTGTAGTCCCCAATCGCCGTTGCCAGATGTGCGCGAAAGCCTGGTCTGGATTCGGCGCCGTGATTGCCAAGGCAAGCCGAGGTGGTGTCGCGTCATCGGTGTGCAGTCTGCACGTTCCGGGAAGTGCTGAGCAAACGGCCCAAGTGACGGTCACCTGCAATAGCAGTAGCTGAGTACGCTGCATACTCGATGCGGTGCCGTGCCCGAAGTGGACGCTTGCTGGCTGGCTTTTAAGTCCTCTTCCGGTGGTGTCCGTTGTAGTCCCCAATCGCCGTTGCCAGATGTGCGCGAAAGCCTGGTCTGGATTCGGCGCCGTGATTGCCAATGCAAGCCGAGGTGGTGTCGCGTCATCGGTGCGCAGTCTGCACGTGCCGGGAAGTGCTGAGCAAACGGCCCAAGTGACGGTCACCTGCAATAGCAGTAGCTGAGTACGCTGCATACTCGATGCGGTGCCGTGCCCGAAGTGGACGCTTGCTGGCTGGCTTTTAAGTCCTCTTCCGGTGGTGTCCGTTGTAGTCCCCAATCGCCGTTGCCAGATGTGCGCGAAAGCCTGGTCTGGATTCGGCGCCGTGATTGCCAAGGCAAGCCGAGGTGGTGTCGCGTCATCGGTGCGCAGTCTGCACGTTCCGGGAAGTGCTGAGCAAACGGCCCAAGTGACGGTCACCTGCAATAGCAGTAGCTGAGTACGCTGCATACTCGATGCGGTGCCGTGCCCGAAGTGGACGCTTGCTGGCTGGCTTTTAAGTCCTCTTCCGGTGGTGCCCGTTGTAGTCCCCAATCGCCGTTGCCAGATGTGCGCGAAAGCCTGGTCTGGATTCGGCGCCGTGATTGCCAATGCAAGCCGAGGTGGTATCGCGTCATCGGTGCGCAGTCTGCACGTGCCGGGAAGTGCTGAGCAAACGGCCCAAGTGACGGTCACCTGCAATAGCAGTAGCTGAGTACGCTGCATACTCGATGCGGTGCCGTGCCCGAAGTGGACGCTTGCTGGCTGGCTTTTAAGTCCTCTTCCGGTGGTGTCCGTTGTAGTCCCCAATCGCCGTTGCCAGATGTGCGCGAAAGGCTGGTCTGGATTCGGCGCCGTGATTGCCAATGCAAGCCGAGGTGGTGTCGCGTCATCGGTGCGCAGTCTGCACGTGCCGGAAAGTGCTGAGCGAACGGCCCAAGTGACGGTCACCTGCAATAGCAGTAGCTGAGTACGCTGCATACTCGATGCGGTGCCGTGCCCGAAGTGGACGCTTGCTGGCTGGCTTTTAAGTCCTCTTCCGGTGGTGTCCGTTGTAGTCCCCAATCGCCGTTGCCAGATGTGCGCGAAAGCCTGGTCTGGATTCGGCGCCGTGATTGCCAATGCAAGCCGAGGTTGTGTCGCGTCATCGGTGCGCAGTCTGCACGTGCCGGGAAGTGCTGAGCAAACGGCCCAAGTGACGGTCACCTGCAATAGCAGTAGCTGAGTACGCTGCATACTCGATGCGGTGCCGTGCCCGAAGTGGACGCTTGCTGGCTGGCTTTTAAGTCCTCTTCCGGTGGTGTCCGTTGTAGTCCCCAATCGCCGTTGCCAGATGTGCGCGAAAGCCTGGTCTGGATTCGGCGCCGTGATTGCCAAGGCAAGCCGAGGTGGTGTCGCGTCATCGGTGCGCAGTCTGCACGTTCCGGGAAGTGCTGAGCAAACGGCGCAAGTGACGGTCACCTGCAATAGCAGTAGCTGAGTACGCTGCATACTCGATGCGGTGCCGTGCCCGAAGTGGACGCTTGCTGGCTGGCTTTTAAGTCCTCTTCCGGTGGTGTGCGTTGTAGTCCCCAATCGCCGTTGCCAGATGTGCGCGAAAGCCTGGTCTGGATTCGGCGCCGTGATTGCCAATGCAAGCCGAGGTGGTGTCGCGTCATCGGTGCGCAGTCTGCACGTGCCGGGAAGTGCTGAGCAAACGGCCCAAGTGACGGTCACCTGCAATAGCAGTAGCTGAGTACGCTGCATACTCGATGCGGTGCCGTGCCCGAAGTGGACGCTTGCTGGCTGGCTTTTAAGTCCTCTTCCGGTGGTGTCCGTTGTAGTCCCCAATCGCCGTTGCCAGATGTGCGCGAAAGCCTGGTCTGGAGTCGGCGCCGTGATTGCCAATGCAAGCCGAGGTGGTGTCGCGTCATCGGTGCGCAGTCTGCACGTGCCGGGATGTGCTGAACAAACGGCCCAAGTGACGGTCACCTGCAATAGCAGTAGCTGAGTACGCTGCATACTCGATGCGGTGCCGTGCCCGAAGTGGACGCTTGCTGGCTGGCTTTTAAGTCCTCTTCCGGTGGTGTCCGTTGTAGTCCCCAATCGCCGTTGCCAGATGTGCGCGAAAGCCTTGTCTGGATTCGGCGCCGTGATTGCCAAGGCAAGCCGAGGTGGTGTCGCGTCATCGTTGCGCAGTCTGCACGTCCCGGGAAGTGCTGAGCAAACGGCCCAAGTGACGGTCACCTGCAATAGCAGTAGCTGAGTACGCTGCATACTCGATGCGGTGCCGTGCCCCAATCACCTGATTGATATTGTGAATATGCTATATGGTTGAGTAGCCTTTACGGAATCCTGCCTGGTCCTTTGCTTGACAGAAGGCTAAGGTGTTCTTGATTCTATTTGCGATTACCTTAGTAAATAGTTTGTAGGCTACGGACAGTAAGCTGATCGGTCTATATTGTTTCAAATCTTTGGTGTCCCCTTTCTTATGGATTAGGATTATGTTAGCGTTCTTCCAAGATTCCGGTACGCTCGAGGTCATGAGGCATTGCGTATACAGGGTGGCCAGTTTCTCTAGAACAATCTGCCCACCATCCTTCAACAAATCTGCTGTTACCTGATCCTCCCCAGCTGCCTTCCCCCTTTGCATATCTCCCAAGGCTTACTTTACTTCTTTCGGCGTTACCTGTGGCATTCCGAATTCCTCTAGACTATTTTCTCTTGCATTATCGTCGTGGGTGCCACTCGTACTGTATAAATCTCTATAGAACTCCTCAGCCACATGAATTCTCATCCATATTAGTAATGATATTGCCGGCTTTGTCTCTTGACGCATACATCTGATTCTTGCCAATTCCTAGTTTCTTCTTCACTGTTTTTAGGCTTCCTCCGTTCCTGAGACCATGTTCAATTCTATCCATATTAAACTTCCTTATGTCAGCTGTTTTACGCTTGTTGATTAACTCAGAAAGTTCTGCCAGTTCTTTTCTAGCTGTAGCGTTAGAGGCTTTCAAACATTGGCGTTTCTGGATCAGATCTTCCGTCTCCTGCGATAGTTTACTGGTATCCAGCCTAACGGAGTTACCACCGACTTCCATTGCACACTCCTTAATGATGCACACAAGATTGTCGTTCATTGCTTCAACACTAAGGTCCTCTTCCTGAGTTAAAGCGGAATACCTGTTCTGTAGCTTGATGTGGAATTCCTCTATTTTCCCTCTTACCGCTAACTCATTGATCGGCTTCTTATGTACGAGTTTCTTCCGTTCCCTCCTCAGGTCTAGGCTGATTCGAGTTCTTACCATACTGTGGTCACTGCAGCGCACCTTGCTGAGCACGTCCACATCTTGTATGATGCCAGGGTTAGCGCAGAGTATGAAGTCTATTTCATTTCTTGTCTCGCCGTTCGGGCTCCTCCACGTCCACTTTCGGCTGTCCCGCTTGCGGAAGAAGGTATTCATTATCCGCATAATATTCTGCTCCGCAAACTTTACTAATAACTCTCCCCTGCTATTCCTAGTGCCTATGCCATATTCCCCCACTGCCTTGTCTCCAGCCTGCTTCTTGCCTACCTTTGCATTGAAGTCGCCCATTAGAATGGTGTATTTAGTTTTTACTCTACCTATCACCGATTCCACGTCTTCATAGAAGCTTTCGACTTCCTGGTCATCACGACTGGATGTAGGGGCGTAGACCTGTACAACCTTCATTTTGTACCTCTTATTAAGTTTCACAAGACCTGCCACCCTCTCGCTAATGCTATAGAATTCCTGTATATTAACAGCTATATTATTATTAATCAGAAATCCGACTCCTAGTTTTCTTCTCTCCACTAAGCCCCGGTAGCAGAGGACGTGCCCGCTTTTTAGCACTGTATATGCTTCTTTTGGCCTCCTAACTTCACTGAGCCCTATTATATCCAATTTACTGCCCTCTAATTCCTCCAATAGCACTGCTAGACTCGCCTCACTAGATAACGTTCTAACGTTAAACGTTGCCAGGTTCGTATTCCAATGGCGGCCTGTCCGGAGCCAGTGATTCTTAGCACCCTCTGCTGCATCGCAGGTCTGACCGCCGCCGTGGACAGTTGCTTCACAGCAGCTGGGGACTGCGGGCCGGGGTTTGATTGTTGTGTTCATATAGGAGGTTATATAGATATAGTAGGGTATAGGATCCAAATATGTCCGAATCTAATAAGGTTGCACATGTCATTAAGGGCGTAGCAGATGATGCCTTCCATCTCCTTGTGTTCAAGAATTCTTCCACTGTGCAAGCCTTTATTACCGAATGCCGGCGGTTTGAAGAAGCCGAGAATTGCCGCACTGCCCAGCCATTTCCCTACTTTCTCAACACGGCTGCTACGTCTACCTGCAAAGACCTCCGCAGTCCATCCACACCCAGACGCTCTGATGACATCCTACATACCATTCGACATGAAATACCTAGCACAACCCCAACCCATGGCCGCGACAATTGCCAGGCGACCGCCTCATTGATCCAGTCTGTCGTGCGCCAAGAATTGGTCAACGTTGGCTTGACCAACGTCTGCTCAGTTAATCGGCCTGACTACACTCCGTCCAGCACTGTCATACGTGCCCGCAACCTGTATGCCCCAACGGGGTATTTCAACCCAGCCGAATGGCGCTCTCCAGACGACAAGCCTATATGCTTCACTTGTGGCCGTATCGGCTATATTTCACGTCACTGCCGGTGTTCGTGGAATTCGACCCTCTGGCTCTACTTCCCATCCCACGGCCCAAATGCTGCTCCTCGGTTCGCCCCGCAAACGTAGCCAGTAAATAGTGGCGACACTTCTCTTCCTACCCACTCCAGCCGCTGTCCTTTGCCACGTCGCCACGTCTCCCGATCATCCCCATCTCGTCGGTCACCGTCCCCTTGCTCTTTCCGGCGCACCCTTCCGGAAAACTAACGGGTGCAGCACCTGAAGGTGATGCTGCCAAACAGACCCAACGAAAAAATCTTCTGACCTTGTCCACACATCGGGACCTCATTAAAGTGAACTTGGATGGTGTGAACACTGGCGCGCACGTATCTGTGAAGGATGCTCAGCTTCATGATCGTCTCAAGAAAGTCCTCACTCATGCCCCGTCGTCTGCGGCCCGAGTCGCCAAAGGTGGAATACCAGTTGTTATTGGCGTTTGTCCGGCTCGCGTGAGTGTCGCCTGACATCATACTTCTGTTTTATTTTATGTTCTAGAGCACTGGGCCCTCACGACCTCATCCTGGGCCTTGACTTTCTGTCTACACATTCCGCGTTGCTAGACTGCTCTGTTCTTGTTGCGCAACTCGCTCAACCTGCTGCTATTTACCCTCCCGGCAGTGCTCCTATATGGTTATGTACCATAGAGCATATTCGCCTCCCTCACCGTGCCGTTACCTACTTAGGTATCTCCCCCGTTCCCCCTGTACCAGACGGTGACCACATCGTATCCCCTCATCCGGATGTCCTGCTCTCGCACAGCGTCGCTTTTCCTCACACCGTCATTACCATTTTGGACAACACGTCCTGGACATTGTACACAAGTACTCCCGCGCGGAATATCTCTGGCGCAAATAACACTGGTCAGAGACTACCACATTTCGGCTTGAACTTGTGACAGCTCCTCGTGTTCAACTCTTGGTTCGCCCCGTGTCCCTTCAGACTTGAATTCCCTAACAAAAATGATTGCTCCCGACCTTCCGCCACAGCGTGCTCAAGAACTCAGTTGCCTCCTTGCCTCATACTGGGACATATTCAACCTTGGAGAGCGCCCTCTAGGACAAACATAAGCACCGGTAATGTGAGCGCGGTCCATCGGCGACCCTATCGCGTCTCACCTACTGAGCGACACCATCCAACACGAAGTTGACAAGATGCTTTCTCAAGACATCATCGAACCTTCTTGCAGACCATGGGCATCCCCTGTTGTACTAGTTAAAAAGAAGGACAACAGTTGGCGATTTTGCGTGGATTATCGACACCTCAACAAAGAAACAAAGAGGGACTTCTATCCGCTAGCACGCATTGACGATTCCCTGGATCGCCTGCATGGAGCGCAATATTTTTCGTGCATCGACCTTCGCTCCGGCTACTGGCAAATTGCCGTCGATGACATGGACCGGGAGAAGACAGCTTTTGTTACTCTCGATGGCCTGTATCAGTTCAAAGTGATGCCTTTCGGTTTATGTAATGCCCCGGCCACAGTTGAACGAATGATGGACGCCCTCCTACATGGTTTCAAGTGGTCCATCTGCCGCTGTTACCTGGACGACGTGATCGTTTTTTCTCCGACTTTTGCGACACACCTCGAACGCCTATCGACGATCTTACCTGTTTTCTGTCAGGCGGGACTACAACTAAATTTGTCCTAGTGCCACCTCGGTAGTCGTGAAATTTCAGTGCTCGCGCATCTCGTCGAGTCTTCTGGTGTACGCCCTGCTCAAAATAAAATACGGGCAGTGAAAGACTTTCCCGCGCCAATATGTGCCAAGAATAATCACAGCTTCTTGTGCCTTTCCTCCTACTTCCTTCAGTTTGTCCGAAACATTGCGAACGGTCCGCGCCCTCTCAATCAGCTCCTCAAGAAAGACCCTGCATTCATTTGGGGCCCTAAGCAAACTGCTGCTTTCAGCGAGCTGATTGGGCTGCTTATGCCCAGCCCATTCTCTTTCAATTTGATGCGTCAGCTCCAACAGAAGTCCGTACCGATGCCAGTGGCCACGGTATTGGCGCTATCTTGGCACAGAAACAACAAGGGCGAGAAGGTATTATTGCCTACGCCAGCCGCCTTCGTTCCTCTGCTGAGCGGAATTATTCCATCACCGAACGCTAGTGTCTGGCGCTCGTTTGGGCAGTGGGTAAATTGCGCCCCTATTTGTACGGCCGCTATTCACAGTCATCACTGATCACCACGCTCTGTGTTCGCTTTCGTCCCTCAAAGATCCTTCAGGACGCCTTGGCCGCTAGGCTCTGCGCCTTCAAGAATACAACTATTCAGTTGTATACAAGACTGGCCGGTTACATCAAGATGCCGACTGCTTGTCGCGCCATCCTGTCGACCCTCCTGACGTTTCTGCGGCCGGCACACCTGTCACTGTTTTCTCTCTGGCTGCTTTTCGTGATATTGGAGCCGAACAACGTCGGGACGCCTCCTTACCAGGCATTATTCAACGGCTCACTTCAACGACGCCCGATCCTTCCCTTCGCATGTTTGAACTCCAAGATGGTATATTGTACCGCTCTAACATGTTCCCAGACGGCCCTGCCCGACTGTTCATTGTGCCTGAGCATCTGCGTCAGTCTGTTCGTGCCCAGTTTCATGATGTACCGAGTGCTGGTCACCTTGGCGTGTCAGGGACTTATGACTGCGTTTGTTGGCGCTTCTTCTGGCCTGGTATATACCATGACGTCTGTCATTATGTTGCTGCGCGTGACCTTTGTCAACAACGGAAAAAGCCGACCACACTCCCTGCTGGTCGCCTTCAATCACGTTACGTACCATCAGAACCATTCTTCAGTGTAGGTGTTGATATTTTAGGCCCTTTTCCTACGTCTGCTTCAGGAAACAAGTGGATTGCTGTAGCAACAGACTACGAAACGTGATATGCAATCACACGGGCTCTTCAGACAAGCTGTGCAACCGATGTTGCCGACTTCCTCCTAGAGAACGTCATCGTTCACCACGCCGCCCCTCGACAGCTCCTCACCGACCATGGCCGCTACTTTCTGAAGTGGTCAATAGCATTCTACACTAGTGCTCCACTAAACACAAATTTGCTACTGCTTACCATCCACAAACGAATGGTCTAACCGAGCGCCTTAACCGCACCCTTACTGACATGCTGTCTATGTATGTCTCCGCTGACCGTCGCGACTGGGACGTTGCGCTGTTGTTCGTTACTTTCGCCTATAATTTGTCTCGCCAGGATACCGCAGGCTTCTCTCCATTCTTCCTGTTGTTTGGCCGTGACCCTACGCTACATTACGACACCGTTCTGCCTGCTAATCTGAATTCCACATCCGATTACACATGTGAAGCCATACTCAAACCACAAGAACGTGCCATGTTGCCCGACGTCGATTTGTGGAGTCACAGGACAATCAGCGGCGCTTATATCGTGATACCCGCTATCGTGATTCCATTACACACCGGGCGCCCTGGTTCTCCTTTGGTCGCCGTCGCGACCCGTTGGCCCCTTGGAGAAATTACTTTCACGCTACTCTGGCCCTTACCGGGCCTTACGCCAAATAACGGACGTCACGTACGAAATCGCACCTCTTGAGCCAACCGCGGTTCAGCAACGCTCCGATGTGGTCCACGTCACGCAGGTTAAGTTGTATAGCTCGCCTGCCTCCTAACCAGCACCGAGCGGGTGCTTCAGCCGCTGGGGGTCATGTGACACGCTGATGAAGAAGTTGTTTTCAGCTGGATCGGAAGAAGACGACGCTCTGGACTTCACGCGCTGTCTACCATCTTGTCAGCTGCTAGTTATTTTAAATGTCCTGTAAATATACGTCTGACTGTTTTTAATTCCGTAACAATATCATCAGCCTGAGCGGCGCAATCGTTTTTTAAGGCCAATATGACATCGGTTATCTCATATTAATCAGTGGGTGACATAAATATAGTATTTTGACAGTGTGTTTTCACAAAATGTTCACAAGGTATTTTAGCGCGCTCATCTGCGGAAGCACCCACATTAATAAGGTGTTCGTTAAACAAGTTAGCGACGGGGATGTCACTCATGAACTCACTTTCATGCAAAACACGTTTTGGCGAACTTGTCTTGCCTATAATGTCCTGGATCGCTTTCCATACCAGATGAGAATTTCCCACAATTCAGAACATTTTTTCATGTAGAATTCTCGCTTTGCATTTTAGTATCAGCACTTAATTTGTTCCTCACTTCCTTAATTATTTGAAGATCACCTTCACATCTTGTGTCTAAGAACTTCTGGAAAAGTATCTGCCTGTGTTTAATTCTGATATATAATTGATGCAATATCCAAAGTATTGTTGTTTTTTGTGTTTTTAGGAACCTTTAGCGGGAAGGAGGCATTGTAGGAAGAAGTAAGTCTCTTCGGAAAGACATAAGCAACATTTGGATCGTTTCCTCTTATGACAATATGCCATTTCTGTTGTTCCTTGAACCATAACATGTTTTCTTCCGAGTAGCCTCTAACCAGAGTTTCTCTTTCTAATATACGGTTTTGTTTCGATGGTATTAGACAATAAATTGGTAAATGAGCGGTAAGATCACAAGTGATTACACCTGACTTTGCTTCATGAGGGCAAAAGCAACGTTCATGTTTGATTTCAATTATACGCACAAATACTCCTTCTGCAAACTGTATAAATTCACTTATACGCCCAGATCGCGGTCTGCACACGACAGCATGATCTATGTTGTAGCAGTAAATAAAAACACACTTAAAATTTTCGTTTAGAATGTTGTAATTTGGTGGAATTTGGTACGGCATATCCGAACGGACATACAGAGCAACGCTACCTCCACGATTCAAGGAATAGGAGGCTCACACACAGTCATATCCAGGCAGTAAAAACAATCACCCGATGTGAACCAAGTCTCACTAAAGCAAATGACATCAATTCATCGTTTAGGCTCGATAAAAATAAAGTAGCCTCATCCAATTTATTACGCAAGCTTTGGCAGTTCAAATGAAATAAAGAAAGCGTTTGCTCCTTCTTCAGCTGCACAGTATGATGAGCGAAATTTGACGTGAATAGAGTGGCGCTTTCTTGGAAGTATAACAGAGGACTATGCTATCATTTCAGGTTTGCCAGATCATCCTTATCGCGGATAACAACTGCAAGTTCGACGGCCTTTTTTCTTATAAGTACTTTTCCAGTCGCGTGCCAAGCGAACGCGTAGCCAGATGCCTTCGCTCAGTGTTTTGCACTTGCCAGAAGAGTTCGCGAGAACCGAATCAGATTTCCGCAGATGAACATGTCGGTATTAGAGTCTCGTAACGCCTTCCTTTTTTTCCAGCCAAGCGTCGCGAATTTCTGAGTTTGCGAAGCTAACAATTACGCCCCATGTGTTACCTGGCGTAGCAGGAAGACTGTGTATGTCTGTTATGTCGTTCGAGCACAGTGGCTTAAGCTCCAGTATCGTACCTATATCGTTAGCCTTCTTCGTCAAATCTTCGTCATAGACTCCGGGATGCCGTGAAATTCAATGTTCAGATGATGGCTGTGCCACTCTTGGTTATGTACGTCCAGATTGAGCTGTGCGATTCCACTGGCCCCTTCCCCCTTCTCGAGCTGTACAACTCGCTTCGTAACTTCCTTGGTTAACATTTCTTGGGCTAGAAGACGTGTTTGAAAGTCATCGAATTTTTCAGAGTAGTTGGACGGATGATGCAAGTGGCTCAAGCTTGCCAGGCGAGGCCAGGAAAGAGTCAGTCTTCCAGAAGAAATGCAAGGAACCGAGTGATTAGCTCTCGGTTGGGTGTTCTTCACGAGCAATATGGTATTTACTGTCACCCTTGCATGACTCACACTTCCAGGATTTATATGTGCTTCATCGCTTCGATTTGTACCTATCCTCTGAAATGCCACTACAGGGTTCAAGATAAAAGACAATATCACACTCAGAACGGCGTATCAACAGACAGCCGTCACCAATAAACTGTTGCTACGCGCAGTAGCGTAACATGGTGTCTGCGCTATCTACAACAGTTACCTTGGCAGCAGCGGCAGGAAGCAAAAAGGTATGTAAAAATAAATAACCAACCTGCAAATACAGGAAGCGCAGATTCAGAAGACGTGCGCGCTGGTTGCTACCGCTGCTGCCAATGTCAAAGAAACGCCCCTCGTTGAATTTAGTCAGCATATGTGGCCGGCGTCGGTGGTATCGTAGACGATTGGTACTCCGTGAGGCCGGGAGCCGGGTAAGAAATATTGAAATTCTTCAAGGTGTTTGATGTTCCTCTGGTGTTGCTGGCTGGGCAGCCCGTTCGGCGTAAAAGCGGCAGGTCACCGGGTTACACTGCAAATACAGGAAGCACAAAGTCAGAAGACGTGAGCGCTGGTTGCTACCGCTGCTGCGAATGACAAAGAAACGCCCCTCGTTGAATTTAGACGGTCCGTATCACCGGCGTCAGTCATAACGTAGACGATTGGTCTTCCGTTCAACCGCAAAAACCGGCACGCAGTTTTGCAAACAGCGACACCGTGCGGCACAAGTATAAAGGGCCACCCATTGGAATGCGTGACGGCTAGGTATGGTGCCACTGCAATAATGCAGTTCGCTGACAAACTTCTGCTTTTTGCTGTGGAGTTATGCCTCCTGGCACTGCATAATGCCTGGAACACATCGTGGTCACTGCGGCTACGCACGAGCACGGAGATCTCAATTGCAATAGAGATGCTGATCGTTTTTTAATGTCGCCAATCAGACCGCCGCATCATACAACGAGAACAAACGCAGGAAGCGGCACGCAGTTTTGCAAGCCGTGACACCATGCAGAACGAGCATAAAGGACCACACATTGGAATGCGTGACCACTTGGCAAAGTGGCACCGCAGTAATGCAGTTCGCTTACAATCCTGCGCTTTCCACTGTGCTGGTATGCCTCCTGCACACCGCATACTACTTTATACAAGCCGCAGTCATTGCGGCTTCGCACGAGCATGGCAATCTGAACTGCCATCGAGCCGGTGATCGACTTTTCATGCTACTCATCAGACCACCACATCATGCAACGAGAACAGACGCAGAAAGTGTCATGCAGTTTTGCAAGCAGCGGCACCGCGCCAGACGAGCAGAAAGGACCACCCGTTGGAATGGGCGACCACTGGGCGAGGCGGCACTGCAAGAATGCAGTTCGCTAATAATCCTCTGCGTTTTTGCTGTCAAGTTCCGCCTCCTGGGCACTGCATACAGCCTGGCATATACCGTGGTCATCGCGGCTACGCACGAGCATGGCAATCTCTACTGCCATCGGCCCACTGATCTCCTTTTAATGTCACCCATTGGACCACCCCATCATACAATAAGAACAAACGTCCAAAGCACCACACAGTTCGGCAAGCAGCGGCACCGTGTGGACCGACCATAAAGGGCCACCTCTTGGAAAGCGCACCCACAGGGCACTGTCGCACCACAAGAGTGCAGTTCGCGGCCAACGCTCTGCACATTGCTGCATATTTCTTCCTCCTGCACACTGCATACTGCCTGGAATACACCATGGTCGTGGCGTCTATGCACAAGCATAGCGATCACAAGCCATCGAGCAAATGATCCCCTTTTGTTGTCACCAATCAGACCAGCGCATCGTGCAACGTCAACACGTGCAGAAACCGGCACGCAGCTTTTGCAAGCAACGACACCGTCCGGGACAAGTCTAAAGGGACACGCTTGGGAATGCGCGACCACTGGGCACGGTATCACAGCAAAAATACAGTTCGCTTCCAATCCTGCTAGTAAGAGCGCAAAATGTAGACAACAGACGAGAAAAGAAGACACCACAAGCGCTTGTGATGTCTTCTTGTCTCGTCTCTAGTCTACATTTTGCGCTGTTACTAGCAGGACGGAAAAGCAACAAGTCCAAGCTGCTATTTTCGCTTCCAATGCTCTGGATGTTCTTGTGCATTTCGGCGTCCTGCACACTGCATACTACATCGAACACATCGTGGTCGTTGTGACTGCACCCGAGCATTGCAATCTCAACTGCCATCGATCTAATCACATTTAATATCATAAATGAGACCACCGCATGTGACGACAACAAGCGCATGAACCGCCACGCAGATTGTGCAAGCAGCGACACCGTGCCTAACGAGAATCCACCCTTTGGAATGCGTGACCACTTGGCAAGGTGGCACCGCAACAATGCACATCCACTGTATTCTGCTGTGCAGTTTGGCCTCCAGCACGGTGCGTTTTCCTGAACAGTTCGCCCTCCTCCTATTGCATACTGCCTGGAGGTCATTGTGCCTATGTCCGAACATGAGGATCTCAGCTGCCATCAAACTGCTCATCGCCTTTTTATGTAACCCATCAGCACATCGCATCATACAACGAGAACAAGACGCAGGAAGCGACACGCAGTTATGCGAACAGTGGCGCCATGGGGGTTGAGCATAAAGGACCACCCTTTTGAATGCACGACCACTTGGCACGGTGGCACCGCAAGAATGCAGTTCGCTGACAATCCTCTGCGATTTGCTGTACACTTCTGCCTCCTGCGCATTGCATACTTCCTGGAATACCGTGGGCAGTGCGGATACGCAAGAGCATGGCGATCTCAACTGCTATCGAGTTCTGATCACATTTTAATGCCGCGAATGAGACCACCGCATCATACAACTACAACAAGCGCAGAAAGTGGCACGTAGCTTTTGCAAGTAGCGAATCCGTGCAGAACCAGTAAAAAGTGCTATACTTTGTAATATGCGAATATTGGGCACGATGGTACAAAAAGAATCTAGTTTGCTGAAAATCCTCCGCTTTTTTCTGTGCACTTCTGCCACCAGCGCACTGCAAACTGCCTGGAATAGACCATGCTCATGGCGGCTACGAGCGAGCATGGCGATCTCAACAGCGATCGAGCTCCTGATCAGCTTTTGATGATGCCCATTAGACCACCGAATCATACAACGAAAACAAGCGCAGGAAGCTGCACGCAGCTTTTACCCGTAGTGTCACCCTGTGGAACAAGCATAACGGGCCAGCCAATGGATTGCGCGATCAGTGGGCACGGTGGCACCCTAAGAATGCTGTGCATTACCAATCGTCTACATTTCGCAAGCAGCCCTGCCTCCTGCGCACTACATAATAACTAGAACACCGTGGTGACTGCGGCTAAGCACGAAGATGGGGATGACCATGGTCATTGAGGTGCTGATCAGCTTTTAATGCCACCCATGAATCCACCGTACCATACAGCGACAAGCGCAGAAATTCGCACGAAGCTTTGGCAAATAGCGGCACAGTGCGGAATGAGTAGAAAGGGCCAATTTTTGGCAATGGCCATCCTTTCCTATTTCAAGAACCACCCTCTTGCGTTCGCCTGCGCCCGCTTCACCAGCTGAGTCGCATGCCTGATAACATGTAGGATGATTGAAAAGGAGAGCTCACGTGCGCCGCGCCCACTGTTTAGGCGGCAGTATGGACGGCGACAATTCTGATAAACAGGAGGATGCCTGGAATCGACATCGGAACGAGATGAAGAGGAAACCAATCGCCCAGGAAACAGACCAACAGCACGCCGAACTACAGGCTAAGCGCCGCAACGTAGCTAAACAACCAGACTAACCTGGACTTGCAATCAAGATTAACCAAGGTTAACCAGGTGAGTACTGGTAAGACACAGCTATGATACATTTTTCTCTTGAGGGATAATGACAACCTGCTGTTCATGATCTCAGAATGCCTGCCAAACGCACCCCAGCCCCTTCTTATTCTTCTGATTATTTCCGTCTCTTGATCCGGTTCCGCCGTCACTAACTGCCCTAAGCAGATGTATTCCCTTACCACTTCCAGTGTTTCGCTACCGATTGTAAATTGCTGTTCTCTTCCCAGACTGATGAACATTACTTTAGTTTTCTGCAGATTATTTTAGACCCACTCTTCTGCTTTGCCTCTCCAGGTCAGTGAGCATGCATTGCAATTGGTCCCCTGAGTTACTAAGCAAGGCAATATCATCAGCGAATCGCAAATTAATAAGGTATTCTCCATTAACTTTTATCCCCTGTTCTTCCCAATCCAGGTCTCTGAATAGCTCCTGTAATAGCACTGGAGAAATAGCTCCGCTGTGAATAGCACTGGAGAAATCGTATCTCCCTGCCTGCCGCCTTTCTTTACTGGCATTTTGTTGCTTCCTTTACGGAGGACGGCGGTGGCTGTGGAACCGCCATAGATATCTTTCAGTATTTTTACATACGGCTCGTCTACACCCTGATTCCTTAATGCCTCCATGACTGCTGAGGATTCCATAGAATCCTATGCTTCCTCGTAATCAATGAAAGCTATATATAACGGTTGGTTATATTCATCACATTACTCTACCACCTGATTGATAGTCTGAATATGGTCTATGGTTGAGTAGCCTTTACGGAATCCTGCCTGCTCCTTTGCTTGACAGAAGTCTAAAGTGTCCCTGATTCTATTTGCGATTACCTTAGTAAATGGCTTGCAGGCAATTGACAGTAAGCTGATCGGTGTATAATTTTTGAAGCCTTTGGCGTTCCTTTCTTATGAATTAGGATTATCTTAACGTTCTTCCAAGATTCCGGTACGCTCGAGGTCATGAGGCATTGCGTATACAGGGTGGCCGGTTTATCTAGAACAATCTGCCCCCCATCCTTCAACAAATCTGCTGTTACCTGATCCTCCCCAGCTGCCTTCCCCCTTTGCATATAGCTCCCAAGGTTTTCTATACTTCTCCTGGCGTTACCCGTAGGATTTCGAACTCCTCTAGACTATTCTCTCTTCCATTATCATCGTGGGTGCCACTGGTATTGCATAAATCTCTATAGAACTCTTCAGCCACTTGAACTATCTCATTCATATTAGTAATGATATTGCCGGCTTTGTCTCTTGACGCATACATCTGATTCTTGCCAATTCCTAGTTTCTTCTTCACTGTTTTTAGGCTTCCTCCGTTCCTGAGACCATGTTCAATTCTATCCTTATGTCAGCTGTTTTACGCTTGTTGATTAACTCCGAAAGTTCTGCCAGTTCTATTCTAGCTGTAGCGTTAGAGGCTTTCAAACATTGGCGTTTCTGGATCAGATCTTTCGTCTCCTGCGATAGTTTACTGGTGTCCTGTCTAACGGAGGACCACCGACTTCTATTGCACACTCTTTAAAGGGACACTAAAGGTTACTATTAGGTCAACGTGGACTGTTGAAATACCATCCCAGAAACCTCGGAACGCTTGTTTCGTGCCAAGGAGAAAATGCGTTCTGAAGCGTGCGCATACCTCTAGCGCAGTTCAAATCGCCCGCCCTCCGATCGAGGAGGACTGACATCATGGTCTCATAGTGACGTTGCGACAACGGTGAGTAGAACAGCGTCCGCAGACGGCGCTGCGGCTTTTCTCCGCAAAACGCAAACGCGCGGCCAGAAACAGAGCCAAGACAGAGCCGACAGCAGAGCGAAAGCGGGAGTATGGTGGCTAGCGGAAGGAGAAACGCGCGACCATGGAGCTCTTGCATTGCCCAGGAGGCGCGAGAAAGGTGCTAAAAAGCGCCCTCTGTCCTAAAATGGGTCGTACCAAGCTCGGTCGTCTGCTTCGGAAAGCACGTTTACAAAATGAACCCGCCACTTTCGGTTGTGTTGTAGCACGGCCTGCTGCGTACATCGGGCGCCGAAGATTTTTTCAGGGGTGGCACGCTGCGTAAAGGCGAGAAATTCTGGACTACCGAATATGTGTAAGCCGTTCAAGAATTAGGCGCCGAAGTTTTAGCACGGTGTCAATCGCAAGCGAAGCGAGTCGCGTACGAAGTGGAACTACAGGTAAGGTTTGCACGCTAGCTGCTAGATTCAGGCGCAGAAACGCGAGGAAATGCGTGCTATAAATGAATCCACAGCAGCGATAAGCAGACATCATGTGTACGGAACTGCTCGAGCACACGACGGTACTCGCCGCGATGTACCAACTGCTCGAGCGCACGATCGTACGCGCCGCGACGGCAGCGGTCTTTCGAGATGCCACGACGGTACGCGCCGCGATGTACCAACTGCTCGAGCGCACGATCGTACGCGCCGCGACGGCAGCGGTCTTTCGAGATGCCGCCAAACGGCGGGTCTCCTGCAATCTTTGTAGACTGCATGCCGCTAAACGTAGGTGCGAATCGCGCTGCAGTGCGAGCTCGTGCGCTGCTCGCTTGATGTAGCTTTTAATGACAGCGCGCGAACATCGATGTGCTGCAATCAATACTGCCTTGCTGCACTGCCTCAACGTGCTGGCTTGAGATCAAGGATGAGCGCATTTAACTCTCTTAACCTGTGCTGCTCGTAGAATAGTAGTGAATTGTCATCGAATGAGCCCGACCATTTGTGCTCATTTGCACACACTTCAACACTTCGCATCGGTCGAATTGTTAATTGTCGCTGTGGCCGGGTCTCGAATCGTGAAATACCAGCCATGCCTGCTGCTATGTCGGTCTGCTGTCGGTACTGTAGGTGCAAAAGACCGAAATTTCCATCGCAGATAATCAAGCAAGCTTCAAGACCGGCGAAGCAGTCCGCATGTCACGAAGTTTCGCTTACTCAGCGCGACGAACTGCAGCTATGCAGCGCGCCCGACGATCCACTTCGTGAGGCCTTGAAGAAAAACGGTAGAATCTGATGTTGGGATTCCGGCCTTTTTGGTTCATGGCAGCCCACGACGCAGAAGTAATGACGGTGACGCCTTTTCGAGGCTGGGCTAGGTCTCTCCGGATCGGCAACCCCGATTCCTTCTGCTCCCAGCATTACGTCCCACGGCACACGGAGAGTCCGTTTTCGTTAAACTATAGGCTGCGGCGAGCTCGCTGCGTGGTCAGCGTGGTCTGTGAGAAGCGACGAGCCTTTTCGCACTCGCAACAGGGCATAAAAAAGTGCGAATCGACGAACACTCGGCCTAGAAACGTGCTTCGCCACAGCCAGGGCTCAATACGACCCAAGCTGGCACGACCCAGATGTCGTTTCCCGCACCGCCACCAGGCGCCGCTACTATACCTCAAACTCCAGCGCAAGACGCCCATAAGCTGGTACTTTATTCTATGACGCAAACTTCGACGCTCGTCGCAATGGACCCTGACACCGACAGATTGGCTCGTGATGGTGGGCTCAACTTCAGCGATTTGAGCACCGACGAGCGCGACCTACTGCTGAGGGCTCGCACTGCCGGCGTCGTTGCGTACTACGACGGCAGCCTCGACACCGGCTCTCCGGAGCGGGAAAGCAACGAGGCCTTCCCACGACATCACATGGACGTGGCATTCTCGCTGCTTGTTCCAAATGAAAGTTTCGCGAGCCAGCAAAACCCTCACAGCACGACGCGATAACGAAACTACTGAAACTCCGAAGCGTGCGCGGCGCAGAGTCGAGCGAAAACGAAACCTTTCGAACACCCATATTACTGAAGGGTAACGTCAAAATGTTATTTTTTCTTAGAATTGTATACACGTAGAGAAGTAGCATTCTTTTCCGTCTTATAATCGAATGAAATAATATTTTTAATACGAGTAGTTGAGTGTTAGTAACACAAATTATGAGGAGTGCTTTCGTCATCGGGCTAGTACCGGAATGTCGCGGGGGGGTCTCAAATCGTGTCATGCAGTTACCTCAATTTCTCGGTTACCAAAGCACCGTTCCAGATTATATTGACGCCTTAGACGTTCTAGAACATTGCTCTACCACTTTAACTTGAGTTTCTGGTAACCTTTAGTGTCCCTTTAATGATGGCCATAAGATTGTCGTTCATTGCTTCAACACTAAGGTCCTCTTCCTGAGTTAGAGCAGAATACCTGTTCTGTAGCTTGATCAGGAATTCCTCAATTTTCATTCTTACCGCTAACTCATTGATCGGCTTCTTATATACCAGTTTCTTCCGTTCCCTCCTCAGGTCTAGGCTAATTCGAGTTCTTACCAACCTATGGTCACTGCAGCGCACCTTGCTGAGCACGTCCACATCTTGTATGATGCCAGGGTTAGCGCAGAACATGAAGTCTATTTCATTTCTAGTCTCGCCGTTCGGGCTCCTCCACGTCCACTTTCAGCTACCCCGCTTGCGGCAGAAGGTATTCATTATCCGCATATTATTCTGTTCCGCAAACTCTACTAATAACTCTGCCCTGCTATTCCTAGTGCCCATGCCTTATTCCCCCACTGCCTTGTCTCCACCCTGCTTCTTGCCTACCTTGGCATTGAAGTCGCCTATCAGTATATTATATTTTGTTTTCACTCTACCCATCGCCGATTCAACGTCTTCATGGAAGCTTTCGACTTCCTGGCCATCATGACTGGACGTAGGGGCGTAGACCTGTAAAACGTTCATTTTGTACCTCTTAATATCTTTCACAACAAGACCTGCCACCCTCTCGGTAATGCTATGGAATTTCTGTATGTTACCAGCTATATTCTTATTAATCAGGAATCCGACTCCAGGTTCTCGTCTCTCCGCTAAGCCCCGGTAGCACAGGATGTGCCCGCTTTGTAGCACTGTATATGCTTCTTTTGGCCTCCTAACTTCACAGAGCTAGCCCTGTTATATCCCATTTACTGCCCTCTAATTCCTCCAATAGCACCGCTAGACTCGCCTCACTAGACAACGTTCTAGCGCTAAGCGTTGGCCAGGTTAATATTCCAATGGCGGCCAGTTCAATACAATCCTCTGTATTTTGCTGTGCAGCTTGGCTTCCTGGTATTTCATACTGCCTGGAACACGTCAAGGTCATTGTGGCGACGTCCGAACATGGAGATCTCAACTTCCATCGAGCTGCTGATCACCTTTTTATGTCCACCCATCTGACCATCGCATCATACAACGAGAACAAACGCAGACTGCCGCACGCAGTTTTGCAATCAGTGGCACCGAGCCTAACGTGCATAAAGCGCCACCATTTGGAATGCGCGACCACTGGGCACGGGGGCACTGCCAGAATGCATTTCGCTGACAATCCTCTGCTTTTTGGTGTGCAGTTATGCCTTCTGCGCACTGCATACTGCCTGGAACACATGGTGGTCTCTGCGGCTATGCACGAACATACGATCTCATGTGCCATCTAACTGCTGATCGCCTTTTCATGCCACCCATCAGACCACGGCATCTTACAATGAGAAAAAACGCTAAAAGCCGCAGGCAGTTTTGCAAGCGGCACCGTACAGTTTAAAGTGCGGCCCTTTGCAATACGCAACCACTGGGCATAGTAGCACCACAAACATCCAGCTCGCTGACTATGCTGTGCTTTTTCCTGCGCAGTTCTCCCTCCTGCTATTGCATATTGCCTGGAAGACATCGAGGTCATTGTGGCTAAGCCCGAACATGGGGGTCTCAACTGCCATCGTGCTGCTGATCGCCTTTTTATGTCACCCCTCAAACTACCGCATCATACAACGGGAACAAACGCAGGAAGTGGCACGTCGTTCTGCAAGCAGCAGCGCCATGCGGATTGAGCATAGAGGATGACCCTTTTTAATGCACGACCACTTGGCACGGTGGCACCGCAAGAATGCAGTTCGCTGAAAATGCTCCGCCATTCGCTGCGCCGCTCTGCCTCCTGCCCACTGCGTACAGCCTGAGAAATGCGGATACGCACGAGCATGGCGATCTCAACATCCATCGAGCTTCTGATCACATTTTAATGCCACGAATGAGACCACCGCATCATACAACGACAACCAGCGCTTATGCAGCTTATGCAATTAGCGAATCTGTGCAGGACAAGTATAAAGTGCTACCCTTTGGAATACGCGCATATTGGGCACGATGGTACAAAAAGAATCTAGTTTGCTGAAAATCCTCTGCTTTTTGCTGTGCACTTCTGCCTCCTGCGCACTGCAAACTGCCTGGAACAGACCGTGGTCATGGCGGCTACGAGCGAGCATGGCGACCTCAACTGCCATCGAGCTCCTGATCAGCTTTTGATAATGCCCATCAGACCACCGCATCATACAACAGCAACAAGCGCAGAAAGCTGCACGCAGCTTTTACGCGAAGCGACACCGTGCGGGACGAGCATAAAGGGCCAGCGAATGGATTG
Source organism: Dermacentor albipictus (assembly GCF_038994185.2). Classification (NCBI taxonomy): domain Eukaryota; kingdom Metazoa; phylum Arthropoda; class Arachnida; order Ixodida; family Ixodidae; genus Dermacentor; species Dermacentor albipictus. The sequence continues at coordinate 291,165,725 of NC_091821.1, forward strand.
CGCGACTACTACGCACGGTGGCACCCTAAGATTGCTGTGCGCTGACAATCGCCTACTTTTCGCATGCAGCTGTGCCTACTGCGCACTGCATACTACCTAGAACACCGTGTTGACTGCGGCTAAGCACGAGGATGGCGATCTCAATCGTCATCTAGGTGCTGATAAGCTTTTGATGCTGACCATCTGACCACTGTATCATACAGCGACAAGCGCAGAAAGTGGCACAAAGCTTTGGCAAGTAGCGGCATTGTGCGGAACGAGTAGAAATAGCCACCTTTTGGAAATGACCACCCTTCCCTATTGCAAAAACCACCGTCTTCGAGTGCCTTCCAGTGTGAAACCAGCGTGTTTTTTTTAAAGCGAAAGCTTTACTGGCTGCGAACTTGCGATTTCGCCCTGGCCGTGCTCCGAGGAGGCACTCGCCGTCACACTGCGTTCCTGTCTACAGTGCCAGCACAAGAAGCGATGAGCGCCGATGTGACGCGTCATAAAGACAAGTATATGGGCTGTCGCCGTAGGCTCCCAGCACTAGCCTGCGCTTCTCTGACGAAGATGTTTCCCTAGAGAGACTTGTCGACTGGAAGGCATTACTCAGGTGCTGATAAGGTGCTGATAAGCTTTTGATGCTGACCATCTGACCACTGTATCATACAGCGACAAGCGCAGAAAGTGGCACAAAGCTTTGGCAAGTAGCGGCATTGTGCGGAACGAGTAGAAATAGCCACCTTTTGGAAATGACCACCCTTCCCTATTGCAAAAACCACCGTCTTCGAGTGCCTTCCAGTGTGAAACCAGCGTGTTTTTTTAAAGCGAAAGCTTTACTGGCTGCGAACTTGCGATTTCGCCCTGGCCGTGCTCCGAGGAGGCACTCGCCGTCACACTGCGTTCCTCGTCATACCGTGCTCCACGTCGTTGCGTTCGCCTGCGCCCGCTTCACCAGCTGCGTCGCACGCCTGATAACATGTCGGAGAATTGAAAAGGAGAGTTAGCGTGCGCCGCAACCACTGTCGAGGCGGCAGTATGGACGGCGACAATTCTGATAAGCAGGAGGATGCCTGGAATCGACATCGGAACGAGATGATGAGGAAACGAATCGCCCAGGAAACAGGCCAAGAGCGCTCCGAACTACTGGCTAAGCGCCGCAAGATAGCTAGACTACCAGACTGACCTGGGCTTGCAATCAATATTAACCAAGGCTAACCGTGTTATGCCTTAGCTTTCGCTACGTATATCCTGGCATAGCCGAGCTAAGCCACTGCCTACTTTTCGGCACTGGATCGCACTGGCTACGCTGGCGCTCGCTGAGACTCATTGGGACACCAGTGAGAACGCTGGGTAAAAGCTGGGTCACGCTGGAAGAGACGCTGGTTCAACTGCCATGGCACTGGGGCGCACTTGTTTGTGCTGGTTCTTCTTATCCCGCGCTGGTTCCAGTAGGCAAGGTCAAGTGCTGCTGAATATGAAATTCTTTATACGATTTCATCGCTTGTTACGTTACTAGTCTCTTGTCCTAAATAACGCTATATCTTGGGGTCATAAAACTCCATTTCGTGTAGCAACTTGGAATGAAGCTGCATGAGCAGCCCTGTTTATTCATGCACATTCGACACTGAAGATCACTTTCGTTTTTTTGCATTTTCCCCTTTGACTCGGTGGATAGCTAAATTCTTGAACGAAACCACACAAACGCAGAGGTGCCACGTTTTTTAGTAGTTCGCGCGTAACATATGACTGAGAGTTGTCGCCGTTGTCGCAGATCTTTTGTGTGGACATGAGATCCAGAAGTCGTTCAGACGCACTCGAACGGACCCCGAGTTCGAAGCCTACGGCTGCTGGATGTTATTGCACCGATAACAAAGCTCAGGTGATTCATGCGCTTCCACTTTCCCTACTGTACTAAAAAAAGTTATGAGGCTCAAATACACATATTGTAGCTTAGGCCAGCTACCCGCACCGAGATCCATCCCCACCGACGCTTAGGCCTAGCGTAACCGCCGAGCCCGTCTGCACGCTATCAGCGCGTCCAGGCTCAGGAATGAAGAAGTCTAACAAGGATAAATCACTCTGTATTTCAGCTTTCGCATCAGTGTCCTTAAACCGTTTCTTCCTGTCTACAGTGCCAGCACAAGAAGCGATGAGCGCCGATGTGACGCGTCATAAAGACAAGTATATGGGCTGTCGCCGTAGGCTCCCAGCACTAGCCTGCGCTTCTCTGACGAAGATGTTTCCCTAGAGAGACTTGTCGACTGGAAGGCATCACTCAACTAAGAAAATGTTGCATATTCCTCGCGTGAAGAACAAGAAACCGCTATCGAAATCGGCAGTAACCGCCCACACAGCGTCCCGGGTCGGCGGTTCATTTAGGATTTTTTTTCCAAGTTGAAATACCAATTGCAAATGAAAATCGATATTGTGGCACTTCCGAGCATGCTACTGAATACGGACAGCAAATTTTTCTTTGTGGTACAGGCGTGAGTTTAGTTGCTGGGCGATAGCGCATCTACCATATCTGTGCTTGACGTATCTCTGTGAAGCTAAAATTGCTTCTCGATCTTGACATGACCAATTATCCGCTCATGATTCTAGCGTGGCTTAGCGCCATTCTTCTTCCGGCTACCGTTCGGTGCGGACACGGAATCATGTGCTTCAGCGGAACGGCAATAGCGGCCTCTGCTAGGCGCGGAAACAGGATTGAAGACAACGAAGTTCAGGAGTACGAGATCATTTTGCCTCTATTGCCCACCGGACGTGTTGTGGTTAACACCATTTTTCTGCACGGCGACGTACGAGTTAGGCCTTACAGGGATGAGCATTTCCGCGACGCCCTCGCCAACGCTGGTGCGCTTCCCGACGTGGTGTCATTGGGGGCATACCAAATCAACCATGTTTGGGCGGTGACTCTCAACAGCACCGAAGCAACTAAGAAGCTGGCCGCTCTCATGAAACTGGAAAAAAAAGGACGCCGCTGCATTATCAGATGACCAAGAGGTGAGACTACGGCTGCACTGGATGTTGCATGGCGTGGCGGACGAAGACATTCGGACGGCTCTCGCTGCTTATGGCAACGTACCCGAAGTGACCAGGGAGCGTTGGCGTGCCTCAGGCGTCAAGGAGAAGGGGTCCACAACGAGGACCGTGCTGCTGAAGCTGAAACCCGGTTTGAAGGTTGATGACCTACCTCACCAGCTATGCGTTGCAGGAGAGTTCACCCTTGTAGTGGCGCCAAGGCGGTCTATGGCGTGCCTACACAGCCGCGGTACGGGCCACGTGCGACGTGAATGCAAGGTGTCACGGTGCTCAAAATGCAGACGCTATGGTCACGTCGACAGTGATTGCGTCCGCACATACGCGGTGGCTACGGAGCCGGCATCGCATGACAAGTCGGCGGAGCTACTGATGGACGTCGACGAGGCAGAAGAGGCGGCGAAAGGAGCCGAGGAAATGGGTAAGCCAGCAGGAACGACTGAGCCGTCGGGGCTCTTCAGCGGGGCACACTCACGTCATGCAACTGAGAGACACACCCGGAGGAGAACTTGCCTGCGTCTTGGGCGAAGGCGTCGAAGAATGGGGAGAGCGTTCCGGCACCCAAGCTCGTCGAACCAGCGAACAGCCCGCAGAACGCGGACCTGGACGGCGGCCGAGCAGTCAGCGTCTCCACGCCATCCAAGCGCCCTTCTTCCCTCAGCGGCAGCGAATGGGATAAGGAGGAAGCCTCCAGCATCGAGGAGCCGCTTGCGAAAACAACTCAAACCAGGCGGGCTAGTCTCCGCCAGCGACCTAACCTTTCATCTAAAAGGCGAACCGGCGATACTGCACATACGTTGCAAGGTCCGGAGCCTGCACCGGGTGGCTCCGGCGTCAATGAAGGCGTCGAGACGCGCGCTAGACGCGGAGGCTAAGCACCATGCTCTCAGCCTTTCCACTTCGCGAAAATACCTCCTGCATCTCCGCTGAAGGTAGCTACACTTAATGTTTGGGGCTTGGCAGGAAATAAAAAAAGCAAAGTCAGGTGTATCGGCTTTTAACGGAGTATGACATTGATATATTGGCCGTGCAGGAAACAAAAGTTGACGGTTAGGAAGAGGCCGGGTGCATGGTGCGACGTTTCACGTCTATATTCTACGCTGTTGTAAGCCATGCCTTCGGCTGATCTGCTGGTTGCGTCCTTTTCATTAAGATGTTGTCGGCTCTGGTCGTGCATGCTGATTTATCGTGCTTGCAGGTCGGCGTGTTATGTGTTTGTACGAAGCAAACGTTGTAGATGAAAGGGTCGATTTTTTAAAAGTTTTGAGCAGCGTCTCAGTTTCGATAAGCAGCTTATTGTGAAGTTCAAGTTTATTCAAAATAGAGAAGTACACAGGAAATGTTGTACAGGACATCTGAATCCCTAGCTCAAGGCTAGTTAGAATCCATGCTAGTTATAATTCACAATCTTAACAGCAATACGAAAAAGTATAAATAAATGATATGTACATAAACATTCATTCATAAACACAAGGCAGGGTACGTGTAATGGCTACTAGAAACCCACAGAAAGGAATTTGTATTTGGTAAATTATACACTGGAAGTGAAAGAGGTAAACATATATGCACCATCGAGATGAAAACTCTATGCAGGTAATAGTAGTGAGTGATAACGCGATTTCACTGATATTGAAAAAACATTTTGCTTGTTTTACTTCCGATGGTAAGCTGTTTCATAGGAGTGCTCCACTGTTGTTTAACCTTTGCCTTCCATATACATTATGTATTTTTGGCAAGAGAAAATGGCAAGAGAAACGCTCAAAGGAGAGTTAGTGGTTATGCTATTAAGAGTATGCAATATAGTTTTAAGATTCAGTAAAAATTAAAAGGCCGTATAGACAAACGTTGAAACAGCGGCATTGATTTAGCATTGTAATCCGAAAAAGTCATAAATCAAAAGGCCTTTTTCTGGAGAAGTACAATAGCTTCTACGTAAGAAACGTACGTGTTACCCCAAGATTTAATACAGTAGCATAGAAGGCTATGGAATATGCTAAAGTAAATTGTTCTCAGAGTGGCAGTGTCGAAGTAATAACGGCATTTGTACAGCATAAAACCAGCCTTGGTCAACTTTTTGCACAGCAATGCAATGTGAGGCGGCCAATGAAGAGGCTCGTCTAGTGTGACACCCAAGTGTAGAATTGAACTTACCCGGTCAAGTATATTATGGTTTAGAGAAAGCGAATGACATTCTCTAAGTTGTGCTTTCCACGAAGAAGTAAAGAGAATATATTTAGTTTTCTTGGTATTCAGAGTTAGCTGATTTTACTCGAACCACTGGTTAACACTTCGAAGTTCATTATTAGCCACTTAAATGTTTTGTTCAAGGAGTCAAGTGCACAAAGTAGAACAGTGTCATCTGCATACATCACAGCAGAGATGTTTTCTAAGGCATCGGTAAGATTGTTTACAAATAAAAAAAAATATTGGCCCCAGTACAGAGCCTTGTGGGACCCCTGTAACAATGTCAGAAACGTCGAATTTGGTATCTGCAATGGAAACTAGTTGTTTGCTGTTATTGAGATAGCTGCGGAAAAATTGAAGAGTTAGACCTCGAAAGCCATAGCATTCTAACTTATTTAGCAGTATGTCATGATCCAAAGTGTCAAACGTTTTTCTCACATCTAGAAATATGCCTAGGACACTTTTGTTGTTTTTCAAGTTAGAATGTATGTAGTCACACGAAGCTAATGCTGCAGTGTTTCTTGATCTTTTAGCTCAAAAAGAATGCTGGCAATAAGACAAAATGGATTCACGTTCAAGAAATGAAGTGATTCGTTGGGCGATAACTTTTTCAAAGACGTTGTTTAAGCAGCTTAAGACAGATATAGGACGGTAGTTTTCTAATAAGTTATAGACCCCATTTTTGTAAATTGGCATAACCTCAGCGACCTTTAGTAAGTCTGGATAGGTAGCACTATAGAAAGAGAGATTGAATATTTTTTCTAATGGCATGCACAGTATATCAATGCAATGCTTTAAGGCCACTGTGGATATTCCATCGTGACCAGTAGAATGTTTGAATGACATGCCGTTAACTACGGACACTATCTCCTCCGCTGTAATGCCCACAAAACCAAATGAGTTTGTCGTCCTTTTTGGATAAGTAATGGACGAAAGAAGAGGTACATTATTACATATTGCGTGACCAATCATACAGAAGTAGGAGTTAATAGACGAGACTAAGGATTCCATAAATATTCCTAAGATTTTCAAGTCTGGCATTGTATATTCTCTAACCGATGGCTTAATTACCGAGTTGATACTGCGCCGTGTAGCCTTTGACTTACCAGAATTACGGACTATTAAATTTGTGTTATACTCTTTTTTACGAATAGGTATAGCTCTAGTTAGTATATTTCGAGCCATACGAAATTTTTGTTCTTAATATTTGTTACCCCTATGGAACCTTATTGTGCCAAAAATCGATCTTTAAATAATTTTAGCAGTCTTTTCGTCATCGAGGGACAGATAGGAGTGCTATAATGTCTTTTTTCTAAGGTCCTCGACGATTGCGCTAATGCATCACACAACCCTTTGCTGAGACTGTCAAATTGCTGATTTGCATTTTTCTGCGCAGTTATTGTTAAAGAGCAAAGGCATTCACAAAATACTGCATAGTTAACTCGATGAGAAATATGATAATGGACCTGAGAATGAGTGGATCGATGAAAAAAGATGGCAGCAGGATCATAAACATTACACCAGCTTGAATTGGTGTTAAAGTTGCACAGTATATGATCGATCAGTGTGGATGTCAATGATGTTAAACGTGTTGGGGCTTTAATGACGTTATGGAATCCATATGATCTAACAAGATTAATATAATCACTGTCATGTTCCTTTAGAGCATCAACATTAAAGTCTCCAAATATAATTATTCGTTTATTTAACTTGGTTAAATAAACTAATAAATGTTCAAAATGTTGCATAAAACCTGATTTGTTCTTGTTAGGAGCACGATAAATTACCGCTGCAACGAAGCAATGAGAATTCATAAGAAGCATACCAAATTCATTCGCGTATGAGTAAGAGTACTCCTTAAGGACTGAACACGATATAGAAGACCTCACAAATAGTGCAACGCCACCACCCCTAGTTCCCGTACTTCGAGGAGTGGAAAAGAATGCATATCCGGGTATATGGTACAGTTAGTCTGAACGCAGCCATGTTTCTGAACTAACAATAACATCAAAAGGGAAATTATGCAATGACAGAAGAGAGCAAAGATTGTCAATAATTTTGAGCAAGCTACGCACATTACAATGAACTAAAGTGTAACAGGATGAACTGTTCAGGAAGTCATTAGCAGACTGAACTGTGGTAGCCATGTTAATGCTAAAAACTAACCAATAAGTGATAGGTCGTTATCATTACGAATATTGATAACCCGTGCATTCTAAGCCTTTCGGGCGAGAATTCTTCCGTTTGCTACGCAGACAAATTTCCAGTTGTCGTTTTCCTGGTGATAGCTTTCCCTGATAGTGTTTTCATTTCAAGGCAGAGGTGCTCGTTTATGTAGACATTTGCTGAGCCAACGTATCCAAAATCCGGAGGGTTTATCTTTTCCTTCTTGAATCCTTTAATTATGCGTTGACGAATAGAACGAGACATGCACTTAACTACACCATTTGGCCGATCCCTGTCTTGACTAGAAACAGGATGAATCACATCAAAGTCTGTTTTCACTAACAGAGATGTCATGCTTCTGACAAAAACATTTCAATACTTCGACGAGGTTTTCGTTTCATTTGAGGGCAAGTCCCTTGATTTCCAAATTTTGTTGTCGTGCATATTGCTTCAAGACAGTCAAGAAACGCACTAAAAGAGCAGTCACGGAGCGATCCAGGCAATTCTAGTAGGTCATTATGAAAAGATACAAGTTGTTTTACCTCTACGATTTGAAGAAAACGATTAACGTATGCCGATGCTTCCAGTTGCCTGTACCGCTCCGTACTGACGAATTTCGCAATTGTTACAGCTCCTTTATAGCTGATGAGAAGGGGCGTCCATGATTTGACGATTACAGCGCCATTCCATGACGCAGGCGCAGTCGGTTGCTACCATGGTGGCAATCTTGAAGATGAAGGCTGATATAGTTGATCGGATGAAGCAGCTGGTCGTTTTTGGCTACGCGACCAGCAGCGAATTGGCCCCGGAATCTGCCCGATTTGAAGAAAACGATTAACGTTTGCCGATGGTTCCAGTTGCCTGGACCGCTCCGTACTGACGAATTTCGCAATTGTTACAGCTCCTTTATAGCTGATGGGAAGGGGCGTCCATGATTTGACCATTACAGCGCCATTCCATGGCGCAAGCGCAGTCGGTAGCTACCATGGTGGCAATCTTGAAGATGAAGGCTGATATAGTTGATCGGATAAACCAGCTGGTCATTTTTGGCTATGGGAGTAGCAGCGAATTGGACCCGGAATCTGCCCGATTTGAAGAAAACGATTAACGTTTACCGAAGGTTCCATTTGCCTGGAACGGTCCGTACTCACGAATTTCGCACTTTTTACAGCTCCTTTATAGCTGATCGAAGGGGGCGTCCATGATTTGACGATTACAGCGCCATTCCATGACGCAGGCGCAGTCGGTAGCTACCATGGTGGCAATCTTGATGGAGGTTGATGTAGTTGATCGGATGAAACAGCTGGTGGTTTTTTGGCTGTGCGACCAGCCGCGAATTGCCTGATTTGAAGAAAAATTGGAGGACGCTTAAGCTTCGCCTTCAAGAGTGGGACGCGACAGCGTTCCCGTCGACCCGCCAAGGGGTATAAGACAATGCGCTACGGCACAGCGATCACTTACGATGCGCCCCGCATCGGACTTAGCGCTGTCAGGATTGGGGGCTCAATCCCATCGTCCGTGGTCCTTTGCCAAGATTGGAGTACGGCATGAATTCGAAGGTAGCTGGCCCATGCCGTCGTCCAACTTATTTACGCTGAGATCGTTGATGAAGTGAAGAACTGCTTCTCATCGAGAACGAGGAAAAAGGGTTTATTTACAGAAATTTAAATCAGTCTAACATGACTGCTTGAGAAAAAGAGTATCAGTCCAACATGACTGCATGAGAGAAGTGACTCAGTCTAACATGACTGCTCAAGAGAAGTGTCCTCAGCATTCGCACAACCACAGTTTTTATACACTCGATCCGCCGGTCCTACGACGCGGCGACTGTTCGTTTACTCATCACCAACTCGCCGCTGCTCTGCAGGTCAGTTTACAGACACAAAGGCAACCGCGCTCTGATGCCCGACGACGGCGTTGGCGGGGTGCCGTTCCGGGAACTATCGGCGCCGATCGAGGGTCGCTCGTTGTTCCGTGCTAGGCCGAAGCGTGAGACGCACCAAAATGCGTCGTCCCCACGGCAGCTTGTCCATGCGTGTCAAATCAGCTCCGCGTTGGGGAACTCCGGAATCATTGTTCACACACGCCGAACTAGTTCCGTCACAATGTCGATGGGGTGGGGGGAAGGCGGCGGATTCCAGCGCAAAGGCCGCTTCTTTGAACGCCTCCCAGCTGCAGCGACGGAGAGGGAGAGGTGCGCGTCGTGTCGCCCTGTCGTAACTGTGAGGCAATCTTGTTTCGCCGCTCGCCATTCTTGACAGCGCCTCTATGGCCCGGAAAGTCTCGACTGTCTAGCGCTGACAACCGCTAGGCAGGAAGAGAACGGCTGCGGGTCAAGGGGGGGGGGGGGGGGGGATTGATGTCTTGGCTCGCAGCGACCACTTGTGCATTGATGTCACCGCCCCAAAACATCCAACAAGGACAGGCAACTGCAAAATGAACCCCACAACACGGCTCTGCGCCGAGATGACGTGCATTGGCTCTCACTTTAGACTCGCTAGGCTTCAAAAAAACAACAACAACATAAGTGCAGAAACAAAAAAAATGCTACATTTCACTATGCCAATTTCTGAAGCAAATTCCTGCTGACAAATTCAGCAATTAATGGAGGGAATTCTGCTGAATGAGAGGGGATTTTCTTCGCCTAAAGAAAAGCTAACACTAGTAACCCCAAAATTTAGGCGGGACCCTCAAACGCAGAATTCAAATTAGCCTGCTCAAACCATCCGCATTGCTATGCAACTTTCCCTTCTTATATCTAACGGAGAAGTTGTACTCTTGGAGAGTGAGGCTCCATCGGAGCAAGCGGCCGTTTTTGTGTGACATTTGATTGAGCCACGTCAGAGGACAGAGGTCGGTCTCGAAGATGAACTTCGCTCCGTACAAGTAACACGACAACTTCTGGGCGGCCCAAACCAAACAAGCGCATTCCTTCTCTGAAGCGCTGTAGGCTTCCTCTCTTACATTTAGTTTACGGCTGGCGTAGAGGATAGGATGCTCCTCGTTATCGTCGCCGACCTGACTAAGTACCACGCCCATACCTCTGTCGCTTGCGTCGCATTGAACTATGAATTCCTTTGTGTAGTCTGGCGCGCGAAGCACAGGGCGAGAAACCAATAGCGTTTTCAAACTTTGGAAAGCGTTCTCCTTGTCCTTATCCCAGTGTACGTTACTCGGTGCTCCCTTTCGGAGGGCGTCTGTTAATGGACTTGCCAATTGCGAGTAATTCGGAATGTACCGTTGATAGTACCCCACAAGTCCCAAAAATGAACGAAGGTCCGTTTTCGTGCGCGGCTGAGAAAAATCTCCAATCGTCGCTATTTTCAGCTCAGCCGGCCGTCTCATGTCCTGACCGACAACATGGCCCAGATAAGTAACCTGCGAACAACCAAACCTACACTTTTCCGCTTTCATCGTTAAGTCAACTTTAAACGTACGAAGCCTCGCATTCTTGTCGTAATAGAATTTGGCGTTCCTTTGAGCTATTTCCATGTTATTTCCGACTAGTTCTCGGGTTCCGCTTAGCCGTTCCCGTAAATTTAGCACGTATTCAACCACGGTTGCACTCTCCCCTCTTTCGTCCCACATCTCTCTTAACATTCTCAGTGGAGAACGGAGTGTCCTCCCATACACTAGTTCTGCTGGTGAGAACCCTGTCGCCTCATGTGGAACTGTTCGCAAAGCAAACAAAGTTGCCGGCAGACAGTTCTCCCAGTCCTCCTTGTGCTCGTAACATAGCGCACGCAAAACTCGCTTAAGCACCGAAAGCCACCTCTCTACACTGTTTGACTGAGGGTGATAGACAGAACTGTGTATTAACTTTACCCCGCACTTTTGCAAGAATGTGGAAGTCAGTGCGCTCGTGAATACTGACCCTTGGTCTGCCTGAATTTCGGCTGGAAACCCAACTCGTGCAAACACTGTCAAAAGCGCGTCTACTACTTCGGTGGAGCTGAGCTCTTTCAAAGGGATTGCTTCTGGAAACTTGGTAGCCGGACACAGCATGGTAAACAAGTACCTGTAGCCTGATTTTGTTTTTGGAAGAGGCCCTACCGTGTCTATTACAAGCCGTCTGAAAGGCTCTGTTATTAAGGGCACTACCTTCAGTGGAGCTTTCCAAGTCTCTCCTGGTTTACCAGAACGCTGGCAGGCGTCGCATGATCTTACAAAGTTTTCTACATCTTTGAAACAGCCAGGCCAGTAGTATACCATAAGCAATCTTTCCTTTGATTTGTTTATGCCTAGGTGGCCGGACCACCCATTTCCATGACAAAGACTCAAAAGGTCCTCCCTATACTTAGTAGGTATGACTAACTGATCTAAAATCCTACCCTTTCGATCTCTGTAATGCCGATACAACAATCCTCCTCTCTCATGTATCGTTACGTTGCGCCTAGCAATGCCTTCTTTAGCTGTGTCACGTAATATAGCTAAGCTCTCATCATTCTTTTGCTCAGCTGCCAGTGACTCTCTATCCACGCGTAAGAGTTGATCAAAGTTCTTTGAGGCCGGTGATAATAACGACCCTGTCTCGCTTGTGAGCGCGTCTGCTTGCTCTTCCTGCAGGCTAGAACTCTGACACTCTAGTGCTACGCTCTCATTGAGCTGGTCAACTGGCAGGCTCTCCTCAACTGTTCTTTTGTCCCTCGGGCCTAGCTCGGATTCGGGTATTGAAGTTATTCCCTTTTCTGCTTCCGCTGGAGGAGCTTGAGCATTTTCAGCCGAAAGCGCCGCGATCTTACGAGCTTGGCCTCGGGTCAATGCCTGTACTATGCCCTCTCCCAGTTTGAGCCCTCTGTCACGCAGTAACTGATTCGAACGATTCGAAAAGATGTAGGGATACTGCAGTGACAAAAATTTGGAAACTGCAGCCTCAGTCTCTAGCTCCCCGAATGGTCCACTGATTTTGACTTTGGCCATGGGCAGACACACGCTGTGTTCTTCTACAACCTGTTTTATCCATGCTACTTCTCCGGTGAAGTCATCTACCATCACGTAAGACGGATGGACAATGTCCAGCGTGGCGGCACTGTCTCTTAGCACTCGGCATGGTTTTCCATTATCTTGCAGGTCGTGGAGATATGGACTTAAAAGTTCCATATTCTCATCTTTTTCCTTCACATAGGAAAAAACTACGCTAGACTTCTCGCAGTTTACAGCTATATGTCCCAGTTTGTGGCATTTGTAACAGCGAATTGGTCTAACAGATTCGAATTTTCTTTTCTGTTCTTTTTGTGCGGTTTCTCCGTTAAGTTTCTCCTCGCTCTTTTCTGCGGGCTTTTCCGCCATGTCTACAGGCTCGGATCGTCTAGTTTGCGCACCCTTTTTGAACGGAAATGGTTTCCGCGGTCCATTTCGACCGTCCCAGTTTCCCTCCTCGGCGTTCAACTTTCTACGGGTTGCGTACTCTTCGGCTAATTCAGCCGCCCTTTCCACAGTGTTTACATTACCTCTGTCTTGCACCCACAGTTTCACAGCTTGGGGGATGGTTTTGTAAAACTGCTCTAGACACATGCATTCAATGATCATGTCTCTGCTGTCGTACGCTTCCGCGCTTTTAAGCCACTCGACTAGGTTGGCCTTTAAGCTATATGCAAACTCCGGATAGCCCTCGCTATCTTTCTTGCCTGTGCTCCTAAACCTTTGTCGAAAAGCTTCGGCTGAAAGACGGTATTTCTTCAGGAGACTAGCCTTAACTTTTGCATAATCATATGCATCCTGCACACTTAGTCTGGCGATTACTTCCGCCGCCTCACACGGCGACATAGACAGCAACCGCTGTGGCCATGTACTCGGGCCGAAGTTCATCTTTTCGCAAGTCCTTTCAAAATTGCTTAGGAAGAAGCCTATGTCGGTCCCGACCTCAAATGGCTTTAATAGCCTGTCCATGCGGTATGATTCTGCCTCACTTGATCGTCCCAGAGCGCCTTCACTTCCTTGAGACAACTCCAAACGTTTGCTTTCAAGTTCAAGTTGCATTTTTCTTAACTCGCGATCTTTATCGCGTTCCTCCCTTTCTTTATCGCGTTCCTCCCTTTCTTTTCTCTCTCGTTCTTCTCTCTTTTTCAGAAGTTCAAACCCCAGTTCAACTTCTTCCTCACTGGCCAGTTCGGAAATGATATGCAATAATTCTGATTTTAGCATTTCTTTACGTACATCTAGGCCCAGTTCCTCACCAACAATCAACAACTCGTCTCTCAGCAGTGTCCTTAATTCCATGACTGCTGCTTTATTGCCTTGATTCTGCTCTCTAAATCTAGCTAGTAAAACACAACCTAGCTAACACACAACAATCTAGCTTCCCTACTGTTCTAAACAGAACAACCACAAAATGAAGCCTAGAGAGTCAAAGCAAAAACCAAGCACTCACCGCAGATACAGCGCCATGTCGCAAAGTCCATCTCACCGCTGTCAGCCAGTTGTCAGGATTGGGGGCTCAATCCCATCGTCCGTGGTCCTTTGCCAAGATTGGAGTACGGCATTAATTCGAAGGTAGCTGGCCCATGCCGTCGTCCAACTTATTTACGCTGAGATCGTTGATGAAGTGAAGAACTACTTCTCATCGAGAACGAGGAAAAAGGGTTTATTTACAGAAATTTAAATCAGTCTAACATGACTGCTTGAGAAAAAGAGTATCAGTCCAACATGACTGCATGAGAGAAGTGACTCAGTCTAACATGACTGCTCAAGAGAAGTGTCCTCAGCATTCGCACAACCACAGTTTTTATACACTCGATCCGCCGGTCCTACGACGCGGCGACTGTTCGTTTACTCATCACCAACTCGCCACTGCTCTGCAGGTCAGTTTACAGACACAAAGGCAACCGCGCTCTGATGCCCGACGACGGCGTTGGCGGGGTGCCGTTCCGGGAACTATCGGCGCCGATCGAGGGTCGCTCGTTGTTCCGTGCTAGGCCGAAGCGTGAGACGCACCAAAATGCGTCGTCCCCACGGCAGCTTGTCCATGCGTGTCAAATCAGCTCCGCGTTGGGGAACTCCGGAATCATTGTTCACACACGCCGAACTAGTTCCGTCACAATGTCGATAGGGTGGGGGGAAGGCGGCGGATTCCAGCGCAAAGGCCGCTTCTTTGAACGCCTCCCAGCTGCAGCGACGGAGAGGGAGAGGTGCGCGTCGTGTCGCCCTGTCGTAACTGTGTGGCAATCTTGTTTCGCCGCTCGCCATTCTTGACAGCGCCCACCTATCACGCGGTGAGCGTCGAGCAACGCAGCGTTCGGCGCGGCAACGAAACGTGCGCCTGAGCGAACGGAACGAACCAAAGAACTCGGTGTCTCGGAGGGGAAACGATCTACGCCAGCCAAACGTCGTGATCGGCACGGGCAGAGAGATAGATAGTAATCTAAAGAAAGGACCGGGAGCACGGCGAAGCGTCGTCAGGGGAGAGGGAGTCCCGCGACGCGCCTGGCAGCGGTCCCAATGCGCGCGCGGCGCGCCTCCTGTCGGGGCAGCGCCGTACATTGAGAGGAGGGGGTCTTCTGTGTTTGCCGCAAGATGGCTCTGCGTGCGCGGAAAGCGCAGAAGAAATGCAGCGGAAACGCACTTCGGAACTCGTGTAATTGTGACTTCTGTACGTTACATGTTCATAATTACCGATATACACCGCAGTATAACTTTCCACGGCTCGTTTCGAAGGCAACACCGCATTCACTAGAGGCGCGTTTGCACCGCTTGGAAGCATCGAACTCGTGGCTGAGTGGTAGCGTCTCCGTCTCACACTCCTGAGACCCTGGTTCGATTCCCACCGGGCCAATCTTGGAAGTTGCTTTTTATTTATGAAGCGCCTGCCGTGATTTATCGCTCACGGTCAACGCCGCAAACGCCGACACCGACACCGACGCCGACGACACCGGCTTTTCTGCGACACGAGCTCCTTAACGCTATCGCGTTAAAAGGATTAACGTTTGCCGTTGCTTCCAGTTGCCTGGACCGCTCCGTACTGACCGGCGACTTAAACTGTGTCCTGAGCGCTTGCGATAACACTAGTCATCGGGGGTTCAGGGACGAAAGTACTGAGGTGCTGCCGAAAATCATAGACAAATGGAACCTAGAGGATATGGCGGTGTGCATGCAAGGCGCAGGTGTTGTGAAGTACGCACATTTTCAGCGTGCAAGTCATGCCCGTCTAGACCGCATTTATGTAACGCTGGACGTGATTCCAAAATGCCACAGTTAATCAAGTAGTGTCGGTGTCTTTCTCAGACCACTGTTTAGTAGAGTGCGGGACTGGGGAACAAAAACGTGGCAGTGTTTTTAACTGGGTACTGTTGATAAATAACAAGCTGATTAAAGACGATGTTTTCAACCGTGCGGAAATGGAAGAAATCGGCAAAATAGAGCCGAATAAAAAATTGGCTGAAGGCTTAGCTTGGTTAAGCCTGGAAGATTGCGAAAGCGATAGCCTTGGCTGCGCCTTGGTTCGGCTGATGGTGTGGACATGGTTGCCCTTTGTTAAACTTATGGCTATACATCATCCGACATAGCGCAAGGCAGCGCGCCGACCACTGCGAGGAGCCGATCTGTAGCCCCATTTATCCTCCTAGCGTGATGGATGGATGGATGGATGGATGTTATGAGCGTCCCCTTTGGAACGGGGCGGTGGGTTGCGCCACCAAGCTCTTGCTACTATATTGCCTAATATTCTACCTAGGTTAAACAATGAAAAAAGAAAAAAAAACACTATGAACTACCACGTCTAAATTTTCTGATCCCCTATTGCGAACTGTGTTATTGTGCGTCTCCGTCTTTTGTCGTTTCCCTACTTTTCTTCCACCAATCCTCCAATCGCCTCTTACTAATGTCTATTGCAGACCTGTTAGCTTTACCACTGCTGCCGCTGAACCCAAGCTCTTCAAGGAGGCCAGTGGTGCCTAAATCGACCGCTGGGTAGACGTCTTCACATTCTAATAAAATATGCTCCGTCGTTTCCATAGCTTTACCGCAGCAAGCACATGTTTTTTCTTCCTTCTTATATCTCGCTTTATAGGTGCGTGTTCTAAGGCATCCTGATCTCGCTTCGAAAAGTAATGAGCTTCCCTTTGAGTTATCATAAATGGTTTCTTTCCTGATTTCGTTTTTTCCTCTTAAGTAGTTACTCATGGCAGGTTTTTTTCCATTGCCGCCACCCATGAGATTAAATCAGCTTCTCTGACTTTCCGCTTGACCTTTGTTGTTGTGTTGTCCACCCTACAGGCCGCATACTTGCTGGTAAGCTTCCTAGTTCTTTTCCTCCAGTGTGAACCAATGTTTTTCCTGTACAGATACCTAAACACTCTCCCAGCCCATTTACTTTCTTCCATATTCCTCAGCCATTCTTCATACTCAATTTTACTGCTAGCTTCCCTCACTTCAAAACTAGTCCAGCCCATATCACCCTGCATAGCTTCATTTGTAGTCTTCCCGTGAGCGCCCAATGCGAGGCGACCCACTGACCTTTGGTTCCCGTCGAGTCCTGATTGTACCCCTGATTTATAGCAAACAACCGCATTTCCAAAAGTAAGTCCGGGAACCATTACACCTTTCCACATACCTCGGAGGAGCTCGTACCTATTGTATCCCCATTGCGCTCTGTGCTTCATTATAGCTGCAGTTCTCTTCCCCTTTACTGTTATGATTTTTTCCTGTGTTTCCATATATCCATTGCCTTCGTTTATCCATATACCAAGGTATTTATATTCTGTTACCCAAGGTATTTCTTGGCCCTGTATCTCCACTGTCTGTTCACTGTTTTCATTGAATACCATAACACCTGATTTTCTAACACTAAACTTCAAACCTAAATCGTTGCCTTCCTGTCCACAGCTCTTAGCCAGACGTTGCAAATCACTTTGCTTGTTAGCTAGCAACACAATGTCGTCCGCATAAAATAAACCTGGGTGTTGCTGCTCTATTACTGTACCCGCCTGTTTGTATGAGAGATTAAACCCGATATTACTTCCTTCTAGCGCCCTCTCCATCCTCACCATGTACATCATAAACAACAGCGGGGATAAAGGGCACCCCTGCCTCAGTCCCTTGTTGATATGAACTTTCTCCTCGCTCCTCATCCCTTCCCATTCGACGCAAACGGTATTTTCTAGGTAAATCTCTCTCAAAAGCTGTATACAATCGTTACCTAAGCCTTACCCTTCCAGGATATCCCACAATATGTTGCGGTCCACGTTGTCGTAGGCTCCTGTAATGTCTAAAAAGGCCACATACAACGGTCTGCTTTCTGCTTTTGATATTTCAATACACTGAGTAAGAACAAACAAGTTGTCATCCAAACGCCTACCTATTCTGAAGCCATTCTGAAGCTCTCCCAAAATGCCATTATTCTCTGTCTATGCTTGAAGCTTTAATTTGATTGCCTGCATTGCTAGCCTGTATATTACCGATGTAGTGGTCAACGGTCTATACGAGTGAAATCTGTCTTTCTCCCCCTTTCCTTTATAAATCAAATTCATTCTACTTTGTCGCCAACTATCTGGTATTCGTCTATCTTTTAAAGTTCTTTCCCCTGCTTTCACCAGAGCTTCCTTGCTTTTTGGTCCTAGTTCATTTATCAGCCTAATGGGAACCTCGTCTAGCCCTGTGGCTGTACGCTTAGGAATTTTCTCTTCCGCTTTCTTCCAGTTTAAATTTGTTAGCACCAGCTGCTTTTCCCCTTGGGTCTCTTTCATGCTCTTTTTTTCAACAAGTATAACCTCGTCATTGCCTTGGAAAGATTCGGCTGTTGCTTTTCGGATGTAATTGATTGCCGCTTCTCCTTCGAGTCTGTTTTCATCTTCGTCTAGGATATGTTGCTGTATTGTTGTTGACTTCCTGCCCAATAATTTTATGTGGTTCCAAAATATTCTAGGTGCGGCCTTCTGTTTCTCCCGTATTTCTGACAACCAACGCTCACTTTCACCTTTTAATTTTGCTTGCACCAGTATTTGAACCATAGCCTTTTTCTCCCGGTATATTTCCCATTTACTAGTTACTTCATCCTGTGGCAACGGCGCCTTCTTTGCCTGCCTGTGCTCTCGAGATGCTTTCTGTCGTTCGGCGATCGCTTCTCGTGTCTCCTTGTTCCACCAGCTTTTCGGTTTCCCTTTTCCTTTCCAACGAACATGTTGGTTCTCTTTCCGTATTTCTGTCTTTATTACACTTATAAGCTCACCATATTCCCACTCTTTACTTGGCCATTTGCCAAGTTCTTCCTCAACTCTAGTGACTGTATTTGCTATTTGTTCAGCGTTCAGATTTGGACTGGCCATTTTGCTCTCCTTGCTCTCTTTCCCAACTACATATCCTATTTTCAAGATGATGCGTTTATGGTCACTCCCTATGCTGTTAAACCCTTCCTCATCGATGTCCATTTCTCTCAACTTATCATGAATTCCTTCTGTCATCAGACAGTAATTAATGGTCGATTGCCGGTTTCCCACTTCCCACGTGATCTGTCCTTCACACTTAGGCCCTGTATTCACGATCACGAGGTTATTTTGCTCACAAAGGTCCAGCATTGACTTCCCGTTATTGTCAGTATAGCCATCTAATTCCTGTATGGGGGCATTCATGTCACCTAATAGGACAATTTCAGCACTACTCCCGAAACCCTTAATATCAGCGCTTATGCATTCCACTAACTCTTTATCTTCTCTGTGCAATTTTTGTGCAATTTGTGCAATTTGTGCAATTTGTACAATTTTGTGACGTCACACCAGCGAGCGCCCTCTTTCGGTAGCGCCGCAGGAGCAGCGTGCGAGGCTTCGCCTCCACCATCGATGCCGCGAGCTGGGGCCCCGTCTCTCGGTCTGGCGTGACGTCACATGGTCACGTGACGCGCAGCTGTGTAAGGAGGCGCCACGACCACCGATGGGCCGAAAGTACGAGCAGTATCGCAATAATAACTGAAAATATGGCAACAGTGGGAGCTTTGTAAGGAACAACTTAAAATAAAAGCAATAGAGCGGTCTTGTTCCATGGCGAACTAAATGAACGCAATCTAAGGTCCATGCTTGCAAAACTGCTCGAAAAAGAATGCGAAGCGGTCGTAAATGGATCGTTCACATTAGGAAAACGAAACGAGAAGAAGTGATGGAAGAGGAGCGTTATCGCGGTGTGCTGGTGCGGGCGCGAGTGGAACATGTAGCTGCTGGGGAGACGCCGTCTAAACTAGCGCTCGGAATTGAAGAAAGACCATGCTCAGCGAAATCACATAGACAACATAGAATGGGGAGGTGTCTTATCGGATAGTGACGAACATATTAAGCATGCGTTTTTTTCAGTACTTTCAGGCGTTGCTCGCTTTACATGTTGCCGACACCAACATGTCTAAGGATAGGTTTCTGAGGGCACTGCCGCGACTAGATGATGAGCAGAAGGATAGGTTAGAGCTGCCAATAAACGAATCAGAGGTAGAAATGGCGATAGACAATTTAGGCTTTGTTAGTCACCAGGACCGGATGGGTTAAGGGCGGCGTTTTACAAAGCTTTTAAGTGCGGAATGGCACCAGTACTGACCGTCGTGTTTAATGAAGCTTACGAAATTATTGAATTGCCGCCGTCTTATGCAAAATGACACACTGTCTTAGTCCCTAGAACTGACGAAGCAGAGAAGATACGACAAGTAAAAGCGTACCGGCCAATTGCACTCACAAATGTGGATTACAAAATTTATATGAAGGTTTTAGCGCGAAGATTACAATCAGTAATTCAGGACATCGTTGGACCGCATCAAACGTGCGGGATAAAGGGAAGATCTATTACGACCAATATTCCCACAGCAAGATGCGTGCTGGAGTGCTGTGATATTACAGATAGCCGCGTGGCCATTTTTGCAACTAGGCCTTGAAAAAGCGTTCGACTCTGTCACGCATGAAATTTCGCTTTGCATACTACATCATGCCAATGTTGGCTCTGTTATTCGCGAGTGTCACCTTGGCGTATTAAAACTGCACGACGAGATTGATCGTTAACTAGAGTCTGGGGGCCCCCATTAGCGTGCAGCGTTCGGTACGCCAGGGTTGCCCCCTTAGTCATCTTTTGTTTTGCCTTCACAAAGAGGCGATGTGCTTAAACATCGTGAAAAAAGATACAATTCCTGGCTTTCGGTTGCAAGCAGTGGAAGTCAAGCTGCTGGCATATACGGATATTGTGGCGGTTTTTTCAACCAGTCCGGAAAGTGTACCCGGGGCTATTGAATGTGTAGAGGATTTCTGCCAAGTCTCAGGGAGCAGAGTGAACTTAGCCAAGTCACTCGGGCTCTGGCACGGAGAATGGCAATCGACGCCCGACCGACGCCCGACCGCTTTGCAAACGTGTCCTGGGTGACGACCCCAACGAAGTACTTGGGAGTACCTGCAGAATGGTATCGTGATAGCGAGACATATTGGACAGCGCAGACGCGTGATACACGGGTGGAAAAGTGGAAAGCAACGAACTTATCGATTTTCGGTAGAGTCACCGTGTGCAATCTGTTCTTTATTAGTAGATTATGGTATGTAACGCACGTGTTACATTGTGCACGACTCAATGTACAGAAGCTGCATCAAATTTTCGCCTTTTTCATGTGGGCTGCGCAATGGGAAAGGTGCAGCCGAACAATTTTGTTCAGAGGTGTCAAGAATGGTGGTTTGGGCATGGGACACCTGTTCTTGCTGCAGATTGTTAACAGGTTTTTTTTTTTCCTTCGCGACGTCAGCGATCTTTTTTTGCGCACCGCATGCCAAGTAAGGCTCGGGCGCGCGTTGCCAGACTTTGTTGTTTCAACCGAAACACGCACGGGAGGTATTTTTGCATATTTTAGAGAAGTTGTCGCAAGTGTACGATTCCTTGCAACGAGGTGTTCAAATGAATATTCATCTACTGTCAAAAAAAACGTTATACAAGGATTTGTGTGATGTTGTTCTGCCGGAACCCTTGTACAGAACCTTGTACAGTGGAGGCCATGATAGGGACGTGTTAAAGAGAGTAAAGAAAATGCAAGTTGCACCAGGGGTTAAAACCTTGTTTTTAAGTTGCACACTGGAACGTTGCCAGTAAAAATGTTTTTACAGGAAAAGGGCTTATTTCTACCATGGGGATCTCACTGCCTTATCTGCAAAGAATCAGAAGAAATAGATCACGTTTTTCTTCATTGCTGGGGAAGGGTATATTTTTGGGGACGTACTACAAAGAACGATAAAGAAACAACTTCCTCTCGACCCTCACGGAATACGGTATCTACCCATTACTACGAGGATGGAGTTCGGTTTGATTTATTAATGTTAATGGGCCTCGACAGCATTTGGCGCTCTGGAATGGCAGGATACTACTGCGATCCTGACGCACGAACGACCTACGCGAATGTATTTCCGTGGAAATATGCATCGGTTTGTTGAGATATTGAAGCCCGGTGTCGATACTTCCGAATGGCTGCCAAGAGTGAAGCCATTGATGGCTTTGTATGAATTTTAATGTGACGAAGCCTGCCGCCTACCAGACTGATTATGTCAATACGACGTGGTCATTGTATCTTGTAAAATTTGTTTTGTGTATTGCTGTTTTTTGAAAAGTCAGGCAATAAGGGAAAAAATGGCGTGGCGTAGCGGTAACGTAACGGGCTTGGAATCTGCAGGTCCGACGATCGAATGATCGAATCTGGTCGCAGTATTTTTAGTTTTTTTTTCCGCTAAAACGCTCTCTGTTGCTTTGTGTGTTCAAAAAAATATATACGATGTCCAGCCACCGCGTATTGAACGCGCTAGAGCTGTTTTTCGCACTAGTAGGCAGCGCTTCCCAGTACGCCGAGCCTGCCCAGCGTCCCAGCATCCAGCGCTGCACTGGGCCCCTAATCCGCCGCTGCACTGGACACTGGGTAATGCGTTTTGCAAAAGCTGACCTCTTCGTGATAGTGTCGTATGAGGAGCATGGCAGCATGGTGGTTTCCAGGAATGACGATGGACTAAGACTCGTCCTGGCTCCAGTGTGCTTATTTAAAGGACCGCCGTTTTTGAGCGGTCCGCTGCCATAGACCCAAGGGTCGAGCTTCCACAATGGGCTCGATTTTGTGATGTTCTGCTGATCTACAAACTTCAGTCCTTCAGAGCATGCCTCGCCCTGTACAGAACGGATTATGACTGTCTTAGCTCGATCCAAGTGCTCTACACTTGGATCTGGTTGAGTCGGATTCAGTGAGCCGAGGTCCTGAACAGACTTGCTGTTGCGATAGTTGCTCGCCGCACGTACAAAAACTGCCATCGAAAGCGTCAAACTTGTCAACCTCGAGAAGCGCTCGAATCTACCGGTGTCAAGCCCTTTTATGCTCACAGTGGTAGCAAGACTAGTTAGTTGCTTGGTGCCGCACGTCGGCGTCAAGGTCAGGACCAATGAGTTCAAACCTCCCCCGCAGGGCTTCTGAACATTGTTCGTGGTATCTTAGAAATTCTAGTCCAGTCCGCCACGCAAACTTCCGAACCTGCGCCTTAGGTACGAACCTTGTACGCAGATCTGCAGGATTAATATCGGTCGGAACATAGTGCCACTGATCCAACCGAGTTGACCTCCTGATGTGTTACACTCGGTTGCTTAATACACATAGAACCTCCTTGCCTCATTCTGTCTATATGTATCCGTGGACAACCTTTCTCTCACTATAGAAGTTTACAGCAGCGCCTAACGTAGTATACATTCTATCTCTATTATCTGTGCTAGCAGCACTGCCAAGAATGTGCTACAAAGTTCGAACCTAGAAGCAGTGTGTTCAGGAAGTTGCGCCAGCTTAGATTTCGCCATGATAAACTCCACATCGCACGCACCGTCTTGGTCCGTTGTCTTCAGATACGCCATAGCGGCGACTGTCTTGTTTGATGCGTCTGAAAAGATATGAGCTGCTTTCCGACGGGCCGTAGAAAGCGAAACGGGTACATATGTACGAGCCACGTGCAAATCTTCAAGCTTCTTGAAGGAATCCTTCCAGTCTTTCCACTCTTTCTATTTTCCATCAGGAAGTGGGGCTTCCCAGTTACAGGTCTCTGTAATGAGCTCATGGAGAAGAGACCTTCCTACGGTGCCGACAGAAGCCGCAAATCCTAGAGGGTTATACAAGCTCTTCACGGTCGGCAAGACGCCACGCCGGGTGAATGGTCTCTCTTGTGTCGGAACCATGAAGATAAATACATCTCCCTTCAAGTCCCAATAGATTCCCCGACAGCGTTGGATGGGGGGGTGCGGCGGCGCCAAGGTCAAGGTCCTTCAAGTCCTTTGCATCGTCGTCCCTTGGGATCGCCTCCATCACTGCAGTGCTGTTAGAAGTCATATTGTGCAGGCTAGGGTTCGACGCTCCTAAAATCCGTTGTGTGCGCTTAAGTAGGCTAACAGCTTCTTGCTCCGTGGGCAAAGACTTCAATCCGTCGTCAACACAAAAATCTCTTTCCACAAACTGTCTGGCATCCGTGCCCAGTTCTTCCCCTGCTCGTGCTATCATCTGAAGCACATAGTTTGCAACAGCTGGCGACAGACTGTTACCAAAAACGTGCACCGTCATCCGGTGTACTCCACAATGTCATTATGAATGTCGGTTCTACGGAACTAGAGAAAACGTAGGTAGTTTCTATGGTCTTCGTGCACGCTGAAGCAGTAGGACATCTGCTGAATATCCGCTGCCCTTGCAACGAGCTCCTTCCTGAAACGGATGAGCACACCTAACAGACTATTCGTCAAGTCTGGTCCCGTGAGCAGAACGCTGTTCGAAGCGGTGTTCTCGTATTGTGTAATAGAATCAAAGACAACTCCAGCTTCACCTGGATTCTGTGGATGGCACACGCCAAAGATGGGAAGGAACCAGCATTCTTCTCCCACTTTAAGGGGCGGAGCTTCTTCCGCGTGGCCTTTTTTGACCATTTTTTCCATCAATGCCACGAAATGCTCCATTGCTTCTGGTTTCTTCTCGAGCTTGCGTTTCAAGGTGGCGAGGTGAACGGGAGCTAGTCTCTTGTTAGGAAGCCGCTGTCTCGGGGAACGAGAAGGGAAGGGTGCCACCCAATTGCCAGACTCATTCTTCTAGAACTCAGTGTCCATAATTGTCAAAAACTTTCTGCCCTCCAGGGAAATAGTAGGTTGGTTGTCATTCTTAGTCACCTCAAATAACGTGTCTGCGATGTCACAACGGTCTTGTATGGCGGAGTGAAGAACAAGCTGGAAAGGCCGCGTGCACTGTGATTTAGAGATGTTTTCTTTAACGAGGAAGTGGCTGTGGCAAGGTTTTAGGAGAGAAGGGTGATCACTTTCGAATACATTAGTTTTAAAGCTGCTGACGCAGTTGGCCGTGCGCTGGCGGTCAACGCAAACGTCTGCTACTATTACCCAGCCAAGGTCGAGTTTTTTGGCGAAGGGTGCATCAGCCGGTCCATTACGTTGCTGGCGGACTTTACGAACTCTCCTAATGTCTCTTCTGAGCAGAATAATTTGAGCATTTGTGTCAACGTTGGGGATCTGTTAAGATATAGCCTTTAGGCGAGTGTGATGCCATGCTGCCTCGGGCTTCGGAATCTCGTTCCTGTTGTCCGGCAGCTTATTAGAATCTATGAGAGTTTACAGTGGTAGCTCGTCCCGCCATCCATGCATTGAACTGACATCCCATAGCCCCTTTTTCCCCGATGTCTCCAACGCCCGAGCAGGTCTTTAATGTGTAGGCAGCGCACTGACCATTTATCCCGAAAAACACATATAAGTTGTTCTTGCGAGTGAGCTGTTGCTGTGGTCATCGAGGATGGGATACATCCTCACCTTCTTTTCAGGCCAAATTGCATGGCTTACGTCTACCAAGCAGATCTTCTGGCAGGACTTGCCATCATAGCCACTTCCACATACTTTTGTGCATGTTCGCGAGACCTCAGGCAGCAGCGGCTCAGAGTTGAGCTTGAGTTGAGTCGGAAGACACATTGTGAGGGTCCCCCTGGTGAAGTGCTGTTTCTCACTCCCACAGTCTGCGCATGTGACAAAAACCTCACAATCCTTCGGAAATAGATCCGTCGTCATGAAATATTTGAAGCATAAACCAAACTGCTTCAGATGAGATTAGCGCTCATCGAGTGGTTTCTTCTTAAATGATCGACATTTCTGCAAAGGGTGCGGGTTTTTGAGCAAGAGACAATAGTTGGTCGAGCTCGATGCCTTCTTGCGTGCTGTGCAAGGTGTTTCTGAGCAGAGATTTACATCGGTTAGATAAACAGAAATGTGTTGCTTCCTCTTACATTCATTCATTGCCCATTTGTCGTTCTTGGGGTACATTGGGAAAGTACTACCCGATGAGCTGAGCTTGGGTCATTTCTCATTTTTTCCTGGTCGCGGACAAACTTGGAAAAGAAGGTATACGGAGGGAAGGCTACGTCATGGTCTTGCTTAAACCTTGAACCCTTGGAAATCCACGCTTCCTGAAGACGCACCGGCAGTTTTTTCACAATGGGGGACACCCCTCTTGCGGTATCTAAGTGGCTGAGTCGGGTAAGGTGAGGGTCTGCTTTCGCACACTCCAGTTCCAGCATCAGGTTCCCCAGCTCTCGCAGTTTGTACGTCCCTGTCCAATAACCTGGGAACGTTTTCGACCCTTTTAAAAAGAGCATACTCCATATCTTCTGGTCTGCTATAACAATCCTCAGGCCTTTCCCAAACAAGGTTTGGACCAGCTTCAGGGTTGGCGACATGGACTGACCTGAGCCTTCTTGCGTAGCTTGATAATTCGACTCCCAGCCACTTCACTAAAAGATCAAGTCCTTTATTGGGGTTTAAATCCAGACTTCGCGCCTTTCCCTGAAACGTTACCCACTATGATGTGCAATTTTCAGGGCGATGATTGAACTTTGTCAGCACCGAACTAACAAGGTCTCGCCGAACTAAATATTTTGCCATACTATCCAGTTCGGTAGGGGGCACTGGTTCCAGTTGCCGAGGGTGCAAGCCATTGTGCGAAGAAGACCCATCTAACAACCAGATTATTTGCATTAAGATGACCCATATAATTGAGGACGACGCAACGAGCTATGGAAAGAAGAATGATAGGTGTAACGTTAAGGGATTAGAAAAGAGCAGATTGGGTCAGGGAACAAACGCGAGTTAATGACATCTTAGTTGAAATCAAGAAAAAGAAATGGGCATGGGCAGGACATGTAATGAGGAGGGTTACGGAGAATTAAGGGTTACGGACTGGATCCCAAGGGAAGGGAAACGTAGCAGGGGGCGGCAGAAAGTTAGATGGGCGGATGAGATTAAGAAGTTTGCAGGGACGGCGTGGCCATAATTAGTACATGACCGGGGCTGTTGGAGAAATATGAGAGAGGCCTTTGCCCTGCAGTGGGCGTAACCAGGCTGATGATGATGATGATGACCTATATTGTAGGAGTAAATTATGTGCTCAAGGAGTTTGCAACAAACTCATGTCAATGAAATCGGGCGGTAATTGCTTGGACATGAGGGCTTACCAGATTTAAATATGGCAATTACTCCATTTCGATGACGCCTACGATGCGAGACTGCTGGCGTCTGGATCGAGACGAAGGGCGGCGGCGTCTTAGGGCTGAGGGCTGCGAACTTCGCGGTCACCGCATTTCAACTGTTCCGATACCATGGCGCGTGTTGATGTAGCAGCCACTCCTCGGAGAGATGACAGACGGCGAAAGCGCTATAAAAACTTTTGGATTTAATGTTTATCGACCATCGTAAAAACACGGTGCTGCGGCACTGCTGCACCACCGGTGGATAGACAATGAAAAAGAGAGGGGAGAGAAGAGAACGCGGAATCCTTGGAGTACAAGGTTGCTTGGCTAAAAAGAGAAACCGTACTTCTAACAAAAACTGAAATTGCGGCGGTTTCCACACATGGTTGCAACACAGATACGCTTTGACCAAGATGCAGTATATATCACGACCTCATCTAAGTAAGGCAAGGCGAACTCGTCCTGTTTTCGCTACATCTTGTTTAAAAGGCTTGAAAAAGAGTACGGCGCATTTGTGAAACCGAAGCTTAGGACGTTAGGGCGGAACGTTCTCAACGGAGATAGGAAGGCCGAATATTCGCTAGCCCACTCGGTGAGCGGAACATGCCAGTAGCCTCGAACTAGATCCAGGGTAGAAATTAATCGGGGCTACTAACTTTCTCGATGCGCTCTTTGATATTTGGTAAAGGATAAATCTGATCTTAAGTGGTCGCGTTCAGCCTGCGGTTATGTACGCAAGGACACCGATCCTTGCCCGGCACCTGAACTAAGATCAAAGGCGAGTTGTGATTTCACTCGCAACGCTCGATCGCACCGTCAACATTTTAATGCCTCCGCATCCTTAACCTCACGTTGATGCGGTGACACTGAATAAGCATTTCAACGTACCGGCTCCGAAGGAGTGATCTAGATGTCATGTGTAAGAACCAATGTCCTCCGTGGCCTATCTAAAAACAAGTCCTGAAACTCCTGCAGAATTTCCTAAAACTCCGTCATTTGTTGAGGCTCCAGCGGCGCTTTAGAGACTGGTTCCCTATGCAGTTCTTCCCTAGCCTCTCCGTTAGTGACTGACACGAGCCCCGGAAACTCTACCGGAATCTCTTCAGAAACGCCGACCTCCATGCATACAACTGCTTCCTGTTCCCTGTAAAGCTTGAGCAGATTATAGGGATAAACCTGTTACATCTTCCGCTTTACAGGCAGGTATATAACTGAGTTTGTGTCAGATTGTTTCTCAAACACGTTTGCTGGACCTTCCCACTGGACCTCGAGCTTGTTTTCTGCGATGGTCACAGTATCATTGCGTTAGTGCCGATTTCAAATCGACGGGCCCTGGCTGTCCGGTCGTAATAAACTATGGACTTTTTCTGGGCTTTAGACATTGCCTCTTCTCACAACTTTTGCACCTTTGTTAAGCGTTCTAGTAGCCTAAGTACGTACTGAACCACAACTGGGTCTTCCACGCCCCCTTCCCATGATTCGCGGAGCATGCGCAACGGCGAGTGCAGCGAGAGACCATACACAAGCTCTGCTGGCGAAAAGCCGGTTGCTTCATGCGGCGCAGTCGTCAGCGCAAACATAGTAGCAGGCAAGCACTGGCGTCCAGTCTGTCTCCCTTTCGGAGCATAAAGCCCTAACGCGCGCTTCATAATAGAGTGTAGCTTCTCTACGGGATTGGTCTGCGGATGGTGCAGTGAGCGATGAATGAGCCTTCGCGCACATCTTCCTAGACAGGTTGGGGTTACGGCACTAGTAAACACGGCGCCTTGGCCGGGCTGTTATTCGGCGGGAAAACCAACTCGCTTGAATATCGAGAGGAACGCATTGACTATTTCTACCGAACTAACTTCTTTAAGTGGCACCGCTTCAGATAACTTAGTAGCGTGGCCAATCAGTGTCAAGGTTTGACGGTGTACCGAGGTTGTTACTGGACCTAAGCCTACTGTGTCGCCTAAGAGCCGGCGAAAGGGCTCAGTAATGGTCGACACTAGCTTCATCGACGTTCTTGCGTTTTGATCCGGCTTCCCCACGTGCTGACATCTGTCGCAAGTTCCTACTAATTGCTCTGCGTCGCGGAAACAATCTTGCCAATAATACTTCTTAGCAGTCGATCCTTAGTTTTTTTTTTTTACATCTAAGTGACCAGCCCAAGAGCTTCCATGCTAAAAGCGCAAAAGATCCTGTCTATAAGCCTGAGGCACGACCAGCACGACCAGAGTCACAAATGTCACACCCCTGCGATCGGCATACTTCCGGTACAGTAGACCGCCTCGCTCATAAAAATTGACGTTTTTCTGTGCAACATCTTCGTTTAGGTTGTTTCAGATGTTACGCAGGCTGGGGTCCTTGTCTTGCTCGGACTTCAAAGCTGAACTGTCTACCTCTAACAGCCGCTTTAGGCATTCCGACGTAGGTGCTAGAAACAAATTTGGCGACGGCTCTTACAATTACTCGGCTGCGGCCACTACCGGGACCTCTTCCTGCGCGGATCCAAAGTCCTGCGGTGCCTCGATCTCCACTTTGTGAGGTTCCGAACAGCCATTCATCTGAGTTAGTACCATTTCGGTTACCTTTTTTTCAGTTAACACACTAACTTTCGATCTCGTTAGTGTCATCACGTTAGCCTCCCGAAACATTGCCCCTTTCTGGAGAAGAATCTGATCCAACTCATTTGATAACAGGTAAGGGTACTGCGGAGGAAGCGGAGGTGATACGGTAGCTTCCGTCTCAAGTGTGCTGAAAGGACCTTCAACAGAGACCTTAGCCACCGGAAGACATGCACTGTGAGCTTCTACAGCTTGCTTAATGCAGCCACATTCACCCATGAACATCTCAGGTTCCACATAAGTGCTTTGAACAACGTCCATAGTAACCGCGGAGTCGAGCAGGACGCGGCATGGTTTCCCGTCTACCTCAAGGACGCGCATGTACGGTTCGAGTAGTTTTATGTTCTCGTCATTGTAGCTGACCGATCAAAACACAACCATTGCCTTGTTAAACTGCGCAGGAATGTGCCCTGATTTGTGAGAGATGTAGCAAAAAAAAGGGTTTCCTCACTTCCAATTTATTTTGCTGCTCTGTCTTGCCTTCAGGGATCCCTTCTGACACGGAAATATTACAAAGTACCTTCAATCATAGGCTCGTGCTTTCTTTTTTTTTTCGGTCCGGGTTTCGGCTTGCCGAGTCTCAAATTGGTATAGCCTTTTCGACCGTTGCTGGCTTCGCGAGCACGGCGCGTCACAATTCTTCGACTGGTTCCGTGACTCTGGCTATCATGTTCACAACTGGCCTATTTTGAACCCTGGACCTGAGATTATCAGGTAACCGGTTACAAAATTGTTCAAGTGCAAGGCACCAAACAACAGCGTGATCACCATAGGCTTTTTGTTCCCTAAGCCATTCCTCCATGTTTGACATAAGCTTATATGCAAACTCAGTATAGGACTCATTCCTAGCCTTTTCCATTTCGCGGAACTTCTGCCGGAACACTTCCGCTGACAGCCTATACTTCTCAGCAAACTGGACTTATCGCCTTATCGCAATCCTCAGCTTCCTCTCTGGTTACGAGAACGATTGCGTCCGTTGCCTCGCCCAGTAGCAGTGTGAGCAGACGCTGTGGCCACCATTCACAGGAGAAAGCTTGTTTCTCGTACGCCCGCCCGGAGGTCACCAAGTACAAACCAATGTCCCCTCCGAGCCTAAAGGGCCGCATTAGCTCTGTCATCTCTAACGGTACGCGCTCTCCTGCACTGTTTCCTTCGCTCCTCCGCCCTGCTGCTGAAGCGCGTTGTATTTCAAGGTCGAGTTGCTTCAATTCAAGTGTGTGCTCGCTTTTTCAATTCTTGACGCTGCCGTTGTTCATGCTATTCTTCCCGAGTTCTGACAGTCTCACTTTTTCTTATCATTTACAGGCATTCCGTAAGCTCATCATCATCATCAGCTTTCATCATCCTCATCCTCACCCTCACAGCCAGAATAGCCTCAATCAACTGAGGTTTTCTGAATGCGCTCGCGACATCCAGTTGCAACTCCCACCCTTCTTCCAAAAACTCCAGTTTACGCAATATTTTCAAATTCATAGCAGTTTTCAGTGCTGCTTTCTCTACTGTGCACAACTATCTCGCAACCTACCTAGGCGACAACAATAGCTAGAATTAACCCTTCTGTTCTACCCCTTCAACAAAACCTGGCTAAACTCAGCAAAGAAAGTGCCACACTCACCAGCTTACACCAAGAATCTGGCGTAGACCATCGCAAACGTTGCAATCTGTTGCGACTTGGTAGGCGATGCTCGTTGATTCATATCCCTCCGATGCTTACCAATTGTTACGAGCTGGTACAGTCAAAAGCAAAACATTGCGGGATGCGGTTTCCCCTTCAAATGTGAATTCCCGCACTGTTAAGGCACGACACTTCGTATTTAATGAATATCTGTGTAGGTGGCTAAGGCTACTACATGCTGGAACATTTAATTCGAGGCTGTGTGACAACGCTTCACGAGAATTCAGCCTTATCGCAGATCATGCGTACCGTAAACATTTGCGGTGGACTGTACCTACGGTTGTTAAGAACACACTAGTCAAACCACATGGGAATTCAAAGAGAAATCACTCTTTGGCGTAGAGGGATTTAACGTAGGGCAAAAAAGGATTCGCACTGGTGCATAATGTCGTCGCACACACCCAGCGGGCAAGACTTTTCATGTTGACGAGCGCGACGATCAGGCACGTCGTGTCTCAGGCGCGTGGCGTCCGTTTCCTTCATCGCTGCACTCAGTAAACCGTAACACACCATATTTCTCAAGTCAAGTTCGTTTAACTTTAACATCTGTAGTTGTCATTCTGTGGCTTCCGCTGCTCTGGTTATAAATGGCATAATCCGGTGTCTTCCCATGTTGCTATGGCACTCGCTTGCCATGTAACGCTTGAGCATGGTGGTATGATGACTTCTGTATGACGCCGACGCACTAGCGACTATGAAATTGCAGAGCAGGAATGACGTCAATTAAATTTATTTATTTATTTATTTAGAAATACTGTCAACCCTCAGTTGAGGGTCATAACAGGGAGGGATGTTACATATACGTTCATACAAGGCAGCCAGATACAAAAGAAATATGCACATGCACTACAGTGTCTTACGGATACAATACAAGATACTATATACAGACTGTAAGGCATGTATTCAAATGTTCAACCAGCTGCCGCACGCACACAAACTGAAAAAAGGAAAAAGAGAAAAAAAGAAAAGAAAAACTCTTTACAATATCCACATGGTACAGTTTTAGTAAAGAACCTTGATTGCATTTGTAAACAATGCAGTATCAGAACTGCGAACAATTTCTGCAGGCAGCTTGTTCCACAGCTCTATTGAATCTGGGAAGAACGAACAACGAAAGGCATTGGTTCGGGACAAGTACGGTTGAATAGCTTCACTATGACTTAAGCGGGAGCTCAGTCTGCCTGGAGGTTTTAAATACAACTCTTTAATATTTTTAGTTCACCATGAATTATTTGAAATAACGTTTTTACTCTCTGATTCTTGCACCGATCTTCCAATAATTCAAGACCGCAAGACTTTAACATCGCCGAAACTGAGTCTGTCCTTCTATATTTCGAGCAAATAAAGCGTGCCGCCCGGCGTTGCACCTTCTCTATTTTGGCCCACATTACCTTTTGATGGGGCGCCCATGCTACTAACGCATATTCTAGGGATGGTCGAATAAGAGATCTGTAAGCCAGCAGTTTAACATCTTTTGTTGCCCTCCCCAGCTTTGCTCTTAAAAAACCCAATTTCTTCTCTGCCGCAGAGCACACTCTTTCTACTTGATTGTGCCATTTTAAATCATGCGAAATAGAGACACCAAGATATTTGAAACAAGGAACATTAACTAGATTGTAGCCTTGAATATCGTACTGAAAAGTAAAAATATTCTTGTAGCTTGACTACAACATCACGGTTATGATCATTCTTAAATGATGACGTTGGTATAAAGAGGACAGCGTGACGACTCCGGCGCGGCGACGACGGTGCGACACCAACCGGATGATGGCAATGATTGCATGATGACCGCGAAAAAGAAAGGGAAATATTGGCGTTCTACATCGACAAAGGACGATAAAATCTTTGCAAAGTGAGTCTTCCCGAGCACTGCGTATAGCTTACGTCCCGTATCTTGACAACACCGTCTAGGACCAGGATGCTTTCTTTTGATGACGTCATATCTTCAAACGCTAATTTCCCGCCTTTGGAAGTAGGTAACTTATACGCAAGAAACAAGAATTCATAACCTTTCATCCA
Source organism: Dermacentor albipictus (assembly GCF_038994185.2). Lineage (NCBI taxonomy): Eukaryota > Metazoa > Arthropoda > Arachnida > Ixodida > Ixodidae > Dermacentor > Dermacentor albipictus. Next base: position 291,198,856 of record NC_091821.1, read on the forward strand.
CATCAAACCACAATGAGCTCCAAACAAGGAAGGTCAAATTGTTTCGCTCACGGCCTCGTGTGGTCTCCCCCCACATGTGCTTATGATAACTGAAACTTGGTATAAAAATGCAATATATGTGTTTAGGTTGCCTGTTTATAATTCATTCTTCGTAAGCAGACCCTTTCGAAAAGGAGAAGGTGTTTTGTTGATGGTAAAAAACACGTTGCATTGTAAACTGGGTCATTTTCCTTAGTTACTCTTGATTCCGTAGTGCTTTCAAGTAAATGCAATGATAATGTGTGTTGTGTTTGATATCGACCTCCAGGTAGAAACATACCAAGCTTTCTTTGCTTCATATATGACTACCTAAGCTGTAACAATAATAATGGCTTGAAGCTCACTATGGCAGGTGATATAAACAAGCACTCATTAAAGACTTCTAAACCGCGTGAAAAATTATACAGGACTCTTTCCAATAGTTCTGCAAATGTAGTAAATTCTCCGACTCATATTTCACATGCCTGAACTACACTGGCAGACGTCTTCCTAAGAAATGTTGAAAATACTCATCTATCACCAGGTGTTGTAGGCACTCACATTAGCGATGATCTCCCAATTTTATTTTATACCTTAAACCACATCTACTGGAACAGCGAACGACATTGCTTTGACTGTACGGGATGTAAATGCACATCGCTTAATCAGTTTCCGCAATGAAATATTGCTCATGGCCTCGTCACCTCTATTGCTTAGTAAGGACCCCGACAGCTTACGAATACGATATACTCGCGAAAAGTTGAAAGCGGCAGGGTAGTTCCTATTCCTCCCATGCAATTTAGCCTATGTGACCATTTTTTTCGTGATCTGACGGGGTTCAAGCATTCATCTTGTTAGTACTGTAATCAGCAATCTCAGGTAGTGTTACTAGACTAGGATAATTGTTTTCTACGTAGTTTTTTTGCTTGCTTTTATGCTAGACCCACCAAATTTTGAAGCGCAATCTGCTGTAAATTCCCTTTAAAACAAACCTCCCTCCATTAATAATCACAACTCTAGTTAATAGAATTTCTATAGTGTTTACTCATTATCTGGAAAACATTATGTCCCTATACTCCTTGCAGTTCCTGAGAAATAGGGACAAATGTAGCAACATTTGATGTTTTGAGAAAATTGGCGTTGAAGTGAAAGAAAGAGTTTTATTTCGACATAGGGCTCTGGATATGCAAGCTGATACTTTTTTTTCAACAGCCACCAGCCTGATAGCCACCTCGGTTGTCAATACGTCTTTTCTGTGCTAGCTGCCGTGCTTTCCGGGCCACCTTCGTGACCAGTCATATAGCCCTCTCCGCAAAGTATAGTCGTCACCGGTCAGCTTCGCATAACCACTGGACTGTGAAAATCCCACAGAAACTCCTAATGACCTCAGAATGTCGGCTCGATCAGTGCTGCCATCCTTAAAAGTTACCACAACATCCATGGTCAGAATTTTTAGTGTCTTTCGACCAAGAAAGACATTTTTCGTAGCGCGCTTCCATACAATATTGTTGAACGACTCATTTACATTTCTGGAGAGGGTCCGGTTTTGAGAGTGGCTGAAAAACTGGTTTCACTGCCTCAAGGACCGCAGCCGGGGGCGATTCCTTCTAGACGTATGGCTCGCCATTCATCTGACTTTTGTTGAATCTGCACCAAGTGTGAGAACCCTTTCGAAGGAGACCATGAGAAAGATCGGCATCAGTGGACCCCATATGAAAATAGGTGGCCCATACGCTTTTTCCATGTCGTCCAAAGCCCCAGCATGTGCCATTAAATTGAGGAAGAAAGTGCGGCACTCCAAAACTAGAGCAAAAAGAGCAGTCAAATAAGAGTATTTCACAATATCTTCCCGCGCTGACTGTATAGCTTTATCAGCTGAACGATGGAAGCGCTGAACCAGCCTGGGTTGCACCATTCTGATTGCTGATTGGCGATCTACGAGAAATTGATGCTAGCGATAGCACTGAGAATTTGATCTTGCCATGCAGATATCTGTTTGGCATTGGCTTTATAGCGGAGGTCCCGAGAAAGCTCACACAGCTTTTCTACCTGCCAACATATTAATTGTGAGAACAACGTCGTGGGCAGTGTAGGCAGTAGAGATTTAGGTCATTCCAATGAATATTTCGCTTCCGACAGACCTCTGGGAGCTGTAGTTGGGTGGCTGTGAACCTCAGCGCACAATTCCTTCCTCTGCGTGTAATGGGCACTGATATGCTGGCAGCCAAGTCTACTCCAGTTCATAGCGTAGCTTGTAAAATGTCTACTTAGAAAGCCGGCAGGCGCGGTGCAAATAATTATCCGTCATCTCTTCGAACGCGTATCGCACGTACTCCTAGCAGTGATCCACACCGAAAGAGCATCGCCAAGCAGGCAAGGGCAAGTGACAGCCTCGGAAGCAACCAACCCCGAGTGGCTCCGGGGCTCCGCGACCGCGGATTAGGGGACCTTAATTATCCGAGCATCACATAATTATCCGACTTCCACTACTTAACCCATTCTCGTCACACTGTCAGGATTTCTTAGACATATGTGCATTCTTTAATTTCACGCAGGTGGTAGCCAAGCCTACCAGAATCGCCGCAGAAACATCTAGTACATTACACCCTATTTTGACCACACACCCAAATCTCAATACTCGCGTACTTGCCTGGTATTACCCACCATTTACTGCTTCATTTCTACATAAATATTTATTTTTCGCGATACACGAAACAAAAGAAATTTATCCGCGACTACAAAAAAGAAAAACATTTTGACAATATTAATCAAGAACTGTGCACATATTTTAATGCATACGTCATATATTTTGATACACAGAATGTCTAAGAAAACTGGGTTCAATTTCGGAATAAGGTCGCGCAGCTTATCACTATATGCGTTTCACTGAGACGCATTCAGTGCGATAAAGCGTCGCCGTGGTTTGACAAAGACCTAAAGCATCTTTCCAATAAAAAAGCGTGTGTTTCGCTCAACGAAATTACGAAGAACAGGAAATCACTGGGAAGCATATCACAACGTTGAAGCCAAGTAGCGCGCAGCAAGCTGTCGTGCCAAAGATCATTTCTCTACTAACACTCTCCCTGCCCTCTTATTAGGTAATCCTAAAGCATTTTTGAGAAGCGTAGATGTGACAGAAACCACTGTTATTTCGCTTAATAATTCTGAAAAGGAACCTACATTACCCGAACAATGCGCCTCAGTGTTTAACAATGTTTTTTCGGACAATTTTTCTTCATGTCGACTTGATTGTGTTAAATATATTGACACGTGTACTTGCCTTTATCGGGCGACAAGTTTTGCCGCCTAACAAATGTTATCGCACAGCGCGGGACGCGCCTGCATGTATCCGAACTTTCTGGAAAGTTATCGATGCTTCTATCCGCTGTCTGTTGTCACCGAACCTTGTGTTATCTGATTTATTCGCTTGACGCGAATGGTGTAGAACATTGTAGAAGGCATGCGGGTCCGAACGATTAGTCGAGAACATTCGACGACTGCTCTATAAAAGCCGACGCGCTTGAACCGCTGATGAGATTTTTCAACTCCGGGTCTGCTCGCTGCTGTTCAGCGAAGTCTTCTGCGCTTAAAATGCCGAGGAAGGCGTCGTCATCTTCGTCATCTTGCGGCGGCGAGTCAATGGGGGTGCGTGAAAGGCAATCGGCATCAGAGTGTTTTCGTCCGGACTTATAGGTTACAGTGATATCATATTCTTGCAGTCTTAGGCTCCACCGCGCCAGCCGTCCTGAAGGATCCTTTAAATTCGCTAGCCAACACAAAGCGTGATGGTCGCTGACGACTTTGAATGGCCTGCCATATAGGTACGGGCGAAATTTCGCTGTAGCCCAAACGATGGCGAGGCATTCCTTTTAGGTTGTAGAATAATTGCCTTCCGCTTTTGACAACGACCGGCTAGCGTAAGCTATCACGTGTTCATGACCATCTTTTCTCTGGACTAGCACGGCACCGAGGCCTAGGCTACTGGCGTCAGTGTGGATTTCGGTATCGGCGTGCTCGTCGAAGTGCGCAAGTACGGGCGGCGACTGCATGCGTCGTTTGAGTTCTTGAAATGCGTCGGCCTGCGGCGTTTCCCACTTGAACTCGACGTCAGATTTAGTTAGCCGTGTCAGCGGCTCAGCGATACGTGAAAAGTCCTTGACAAATCGCCTGTAGTAGGAACACATGCCAAGAAATCTACGCACTGCCTTCTTGTCGATGGGCTGCGGGAACTTTGCAATGGCACCTGTCTTCTGTGGGTCAGGGCGAACTCCAGACTTGCTGATGACGTGGCCTAGGAAACGAAGCTCATCGTAAGCGAAGCGGCACTTTTCTGGCTTCAGAGTGAGCCCTGATGACTTGATGGCCTCTAGTACTGTCGCAAGCCGCCTAAGGAGATCATCGAAATTTTCGGCGAAGACGACGACGTCATCCAAGTAAACAAGACAGGCCTGCCACTTCAATCCTGCTAACACCGTGTCCATGACGCGCTGGAATGTTGCAGGCGCCGAGCAGAGTCCGAATGGCATGACCTTGAACTCGTAGAGACCGTCTGGCGTGATGAAGGCGGTTTTTTCGCGATCGCTCTCGTCGACTTCTATTTGCCAGTAGCCAGACTTGAGATCCATCGACGAGAAGTATTTTGCGTTGCAGAGCCGATCTGCAACGCAAAATACATGATGATTATCCATTGGTGTGCCCTATCGAGTTCGAGAACTCTGGAATAGTAGACTTAATCGACTCGCTAAAGCTTTCTTTGTCCTGTGGCACTGACAGCATCAGCTCTGAATTTCTGGTTTGTTTTATTGGATGGTACCTTTCCAAAAAGGCTTCAGGTCCCAAAAAGGCGCCAATTGACCAATATCCTTCTGCGAATATTTTCAAAACCTCTGCAAAAATTATTCACAGCCGCAATACATCCTTTAGGACTAAGAATAAATTAATACGGAAAACGAAATGAGATTCTTTCGAAGGTAAGTTATGTACATTGGGTATTTTTGGCGACTACTCAAGGCCATTCGAATACATAAATCGTATTGCCATACTAGAAAAGTTTAGCTATTGTGCGTTTCGATGCGGTTTTTTTCGCCATAAATGGTATATCATCTTCAGCACCGCTCTTTATAAGTAGTTATAAACAGTCGCTTGTACGATTTAAAAGCACTTTCCGCAGGACTACCACAGGGAAGTATTTTGAGTCCCTTGCTTTTCTGTATATATATATATATATATATATATATATATATATATATATATATTGTTGAGTTAGTGAGTATTGTAAATGACGTCAAATCTATTTTGAATGCAGATGACATTACAATTATTTTAAACGAAAGAAATGCTGTAGCTGTCATGACTAAAGCCAAAGAGGTGCTGTGAAAATTATCATCTTGGAGTATCCTGAACTCGTTAACAATAAATATTGATAAAACAAAGGCTCTACTTTATAGGTCAAAAAACGAAGCATTGATACATCTACCCTTCTACAGCTTAATAACTCCATTTTGCCTATTGTTCCCTCCATTAAGTCTCTTGGCGTTGTATTGAGCTACATTTGCCGTGGAATACTCACCTTGAAAGGGCAATGGGTAAGCTCTCTCAGGTGACCGGAATACAATGTAACTTGCGTTTCTTTCCATCCACAAAGTAATAAGCTTCTGTGCAAATCAGTGTTCTTATCATACATAAAGTATTGTCATCTCGTACGGGGCACTACAGCGCTTCCTAACATGAATGCACTGTATTGAATACAGAAAAAGGCTGTAGGTTGTTTCCTAGATGTTGCTAACTTAACGCTGACTAGTCGTACATTTGAAAAGCTCAATTTCCTATCCATGCGTAACATTTAGGAAAATATGTTAATACAAAGTTACATAACCAGTATTTAAAAAATAGCGACACCCTAAAACGTATCTCCAACTTAGTACCAAACAACAAGACGGTCAACAGAAGGAGCTCTGAAATATGGAAATTACCATGGTCTAGAACATTTCATAGCTATGAAATACTACGTATTTGACTACTCTACCATTCAAACAAGGCAAACATAATGCTTATTTATCTAGCTGCAAGTCTGTGTGCAAACGCTTGAAGGTTCTTTGATGAGGTGTGTTTCTTGTATAATGATTTTTTGTACTGTGCGGATCAAGCCTTTCTGTATAAGTTGCTGTACAAAATGTTTCATATCTTGTGCCCTACCAAATTTATTTATATGGTGCTGCATCTTTTGTGAATATTTATTAGGTATTATTGTAATGAATGACTCATTATATATGCTTTCATTTTTTAATACTTCCTCATAGTCATCCTGATAATGGTTTCACCGTTTTTAGTGTGGAAGTTCTATTTTGCTGTTCTCTTGTGTTAAACTATGTTCGTCCTTTGTTGTTTCGTAGCTGCCTGTAAAACGGGGCAGTGCTCCACGTCGACCCTTGCAGGCTTTTTGTCTACGGTCCTCAACATCAGTTACACGTTGGAATAAATTTAATTTGATTTGAATGAGGACGATGGCATGATGAGGACGGGATGGCGACGACGGTGTGACAACTGGTGTCTGCCTGAAGAGAAGGCCACCACAAGGGGGGCACAATCGTGACTCAATCACCACATTACGATAGAATCATGAAGGACTGATATCGGTCGATGAAACGATGACGGCATTGCTCACTTTTAGTTAGTCACCTAGAATTGGTGGAATATGTGGTACAGATTTCTTAATAAAGCGATATCTGTGTTGTATTTTTCTGTGCATAAACCTGTCGCAGCTATTCTTCATTCGACATACGTCATACACCACTACACGGAAGTCTCACAGTGTACCTATGTAACCTAGTGTGTTTAATTTGGCTTAGCTTGTGTGCAGTGTAGTGTATAGACCTGCATGAAAAAGAAATTGCGTAGGAATAATGTTTTGACCTTCATGGTGGGGCAGCATGATCAATTTATGAGGTTGCGTGCGGCAGAAAATGAAAGCAAACACAAGTGTACCTATTAACGTTACTTGTAAAGCATTTAAATTACTTCTTCGTTTCAGGTACATTCGATCATGTGCGTTAAATCTGCATAATTTTTATCACTTTCCTGAATGGCAGCGAATGAACATAGACCCTCCGTTAAAGATTGTCTCTAATTGTGTACGAGGCAGCCACCTACCTCCAAGACTGCGCCCCTGTAGTGTGGGTGAAGTACTGATATGATAAGGCTAAACTTGTACAAAATATTCCTACATCGAAGAAATTCCCTGCTCCATACGTGTAATCACACTTACATTGCCCATGGTATACATACGAACATCTACCAAACAGTCATTTCTCTCATCATTGAGCATATTTTAATTATGGGGGTGTTTCTGCTAATACTTTAAAAAATTATTAAAATCAGCTGTGGCAGATAGAATTCTAATGCTGGAGCTGCATTGCTCTAATGGGTGACAATAATTGCATGACGAGTCGAAATGCAAAGCTCACTAATTCAAGAACATCACTAATTTGGTTTTGCCTGAGTAAATTAAAGCACATATTCCAATTTACAAATTGTAGTTGGGGTTTTCCCAAGGCGGATCCAGTTAGAACGAATTCTCAGGATGATACTAGCTCCAATATATTAATTCGTGGACTTGGAAAATATACACACTGGCGGTCCAGTTACTTATGCGGTTTAAATGCATAAGACGGCGTGTTGTTAAAACAGCAAGTGTAATTTCAGAAGAGTAGAATTTTTGGCCTTAGGGTAATGCATAATTGAGTACGGTGAAGTGCCTTACTTTGTGCCGTCTATCACACTCCACCGCACTGAAGTAACTGGAACCACAGTGCATTTTTACCGCAAGTTGATGGCGCAAGGAGGTGCAGCGGTGGCGTAAAGGGAGAGCATCCGCTTTTCCTGCAAGGGCACTGTGCTTCGAATCCCGGTGCCGCACAATTTTCCACCGGATTAAGAAAAATCCGCGTGTTGATAAAATTGCATAAGCAGGCCTGGAGTGCGACCACAACCGGTAACGCACTCCCTCACCAGAGCAGGATTGGCCACCCTGGTGCATCACTTGACTACAACTTCATATATGAATACAACAATCAAACCCCGGCCCTCAGTCCCCAGCAGCTGCGAAGCAACTGACCACGGCGGCGATCAGGCCTGTGACGCAGCAGAGGGTGCTAAGAATCCCTGGATCCGGACCGGCTGCCATTGGACTCTGAACCTGGCAAAGTTTAACGCTAGAACGTGATCTAACGAGGAGAGTCTAGCAGTGCTATCGGAGGAATTAGAGGGTAGTAAATGGGATATAATCGGGCTAGGTGAAGTTAGGAGGCTAAAAGAAGCATATACAGTGCTAAAAAGCGGGCACGTCCTGTGCTACCGGGGCTTAGCGGAGAGACGAGAACTAGGAGTCGCATTCCTGATTAATAAGGATATAGCTGGTAACATACCGGAATTCTATAGCATTAACGAGACGGTGGCAGGTCTTTTTATCAAACTTAATAAGAGGTACTAATTGAAGGTCGTACAGGTCTAGGCCCCTACATCCAATCATGATGACCAGGAAGTCGAAAGCTTCTATGAAGACGTAGAATCGGCAATGGGTAAAGTCAAAACAAAATACACTATAGTGATGGGCGACTTCAATGCCAAGGTAGTCAAGAAGCAGGCAAGAGACAAGTCAGTGAGGGAAAAGGCATAGGCACTAGGAATAGGAGGGGAGAGTTATTAGTAGACATTGCAGAACAGAATAGTATACGGATAATGAATACCTTTTTCCACAAGCAGGATAGCCGAAAGTGAACGTGGAGGAGCCCGAATGACGAGACTAGAAATGAAATAGGCTTTATACTCTGCGCTAACCCTGGCATCATACAAGATGTGGACGTGCTCGGCAAGGTGCGCTGCAGTGACCATAGGATGGTAAGAACTCGAATTACTCTAGACTTGAGGAGGAAACTGAAGAAACTGGCACATAATAAGCCGATCAATGAGTTAGCGGTAAGATGGAAAATAGAGGAAGTCCGGATGAAGCTGCAGAACAGGTATCCGGCTTTACCTCAGGAAGATGACCTTAGTATTGAAAGAATGAACGACAATCTTATGGGCATCATTAAGGAGTGTGCAGTAGAAGTCTGTGGTAACTCCGTTAGACAGGGTACCAGTAAGCTATCGCAGGAGACGAAAGATATCATCAAGAAACGCCAATGTATGAAAGCCTCTAACCCTACAGCTAAAATAGAACTGGCAGAACTTTCGAAGTTAATCAACAAGCGTAAGACAGCTGACATAAGGAAGTATAATATGGATAGTGTTGAACGTGATCCCAGGAAAGGAGGAAGCCTAAAAGCAGTGAAGAAGAAACTAGGGATTGGCAATAATCAGATGTTTGCGTTAAGAGACAAAGCTGGCAATATCATTACTAATATTTATTTATTTATTTATTTATTACATACTGCAGACCAATCTGGTCCAAGCAGGACGGGCAATACAATTTACTGAAGATCTGTTTTACACAAGAGGAGAACAGAACAACAATGAGAAATGAAACATGATAGTACCATATGAAAGAATAGAAAAAAGACATAATCATCTAGTCATATAGTGCGTCATAAGGTTCTGTTGGGCTATTCCAGTCGGACACAGAACGCGGAAAAAAGGAAAACTTATAAATGTCCGTTCATGCAAACTAAGGGGTTAGAAAGTATGTTTGGTTATGTCGCGTAGGTATTGTGGCCAAAGGGGAAAGAAACTGTGTGTGATCAATAACCATTTTATAGTTGAGAAGTAAGTTTAAAAAATTTAAACGACATTTTTTTCGTCTGGATTCAAGTAGCTCAATGTTGTTAGCTTTCATGAGCTCAGAGGAAAATCAGTATACTGCTATTTGGAATAGATGAACCTGACAGCTTTTCGCTGAATCCTTTCTAACTTTTTAATGTTAAGCTTAGTATAAGGATCCCAAACAATAAAGCAATATTATAGCTTAAGTCGTAGGAATGTGAAATAGCTAAGAAGTTTGACATTAGGAGGAGAATTACGAAGTTTATGTCCTAAGTAACAAAGTTTGCGGCACGCTGAAGAGCAAATGTTATCAATGTGCAGATTCCAACAGAGGTTATTAGTAATTGTCACTCCTAGGTACGTGCAACTGGTAACCTGTTACAAAGGAAAAAATGTCAGGTTATAAATATATTTGAAAGGGGTTTTCTTAAGCGTTACACAAAGATAAACAGTTTCATCAGTATTAACAGTCATGTCAAAATATGTCCATCACTTAGATACATTAATGAGATTAGAATTCAACTCAACCTGATCGTGTACACCTCTGCTTTCACGAAATCAGAGGGGTACATCATCTGCAAATAACCTAATTTGAGTTCCAGAAGTAATTATGGAGACAATGTAATTTATATATAAAAGAAACAGCAAGGGTCCCAGAACACTTCTTTGAGGCACACCTGATGTTACAGGAAGACTGCAGGAATCCAAACCGTCAATTGAAACAAACTCCGTTCGGTTGTGTAAGTAATCGGAAACTCAAGAGACCAAAATGTCGGGAAGTTTAATATTTATGAGTTTATTGAGCAATTTTTCATGAATGACTCTGTCAAATGCTTTACTTAAATCTAAGAATATCGTGTCAATTTGTTCACAATTATTTATGCATGCTGCAAATGAATGTACTACCGTGACCAATTGTGCTGCAGTAGAGAAATTTCTCCTAGATCCATGTTGAAAACTTGAGAGTATAGAGTTTTCCTCAAGAAATTCAGTGATTAGTTTTGCTACAACGTGATGCAATAATTTACAACAAGATGCTACAGACATTGGGCGATAATTTTCTAAAAACCAACGGTCACCTTCCTTATTGACGGGGATAACTTGAGCTGTCTTCCATTCATCAGGTAGCCTCGCACTTAATAGTTAACATTGAAAGAAGATCACAAGAAATTTAGGGATAGTTTCGGCATAACGACGAAGAAAAATATTGGGCAAACCATCAGGACCGCAAGTCGATTTTATTTTTAGATTTAACAGCATTGCAACTACACCGTGATATAAAATAAAATTAACCTGGGCTGCTAAACATGCCCTGTGACGCAGATTCACAGTTGTACTTGCCTTTGAAAAGACTCCAGTAAAATAAGTATTAAAATATTCAGCAATAACTTGTGGATCTGTAATAGAGATGCCATCAACCGAAACCTGCGTGACGTGCCTCTCAACATCACTCAATTAATCCCAAAATTTTCTTGGTTCATTATTCATAAAGTTGCGCAAAGTTGTGAAAAAGAAGTCCTTGGACTCGTGAATTGCACGTGTAAGATCATTTTTGATACCATTAATGATAATAGGATTGGGAGTAGACCTTTTAGCCCGTTTTAGTTTCCGTTGAAGATGAATCATTTTTCGCGTTACCCAGGGTGTACCTTTATGCACTTTCTTTTTTTTGTTTGGTGCGAACGTATTCAAACAATAATTGCACATATCAGCAAACTTTTTCCATAGCAAACATAGATTATGATGCTCTTCAGCAAAATCAATCAGACAATTTTCCACATGCGCAATCACAGAAGCATCATTAGCTCTGTCGTAATCTCTAAAACAGGGTGTCTACCAAGTTGACATTTCCAAATTCCCTGATTTTTCCAGGTTTTCCCTGAGCATCTTTGCAAAATTCCCTGAATGAGCCACAACTTTGTTTTATGTCAGAACAGGCTGACACTATGTTGCCAGATGCTGTCACTCTCTACTAAGCATGTTGAAACAAAAAAAATGACAATCCGATTTGAATAGTAAGAAGTAATGTCTATTTTATTTAAAAACAAAACAGAAGGAAGGCGTTAGTAAAATGCACAACGAAAGAAATGGTAAAACCCATTCCAAACTGAGTCGAACATTTTCAAATACGAATGAAAAGGAGATGCATACATGAGTAAATATTTTTGAATATGAGATATTTCTATCAACTGATAGCAAGCTGATCGGTATGAGGCCTCAACTTTGTCACAACTAAGATTCTCTCTCGGCATCTGGGCAGTCAGCTTCAACTGTCCTGACATACTCTCAGCCTGTACACAACATCAGTGTTGGGTTTCACTGCTTTAAAGAGTTTATTCTGGTTTGGATGAGGTACACTTGCATCTCGGCATCAGCTGACACTGTTTTTTGAGCTCAAGCTCCTTCAAAGAGGCGGCGGCACGCTTCCATTCCCGTTAATTCCTTAGTGTGTTGGTCATTTCGGTTCTCATCCTCCTTCTGCCACCGTTTCACACCATGGATCATTTGAAGCATCCTCTTGGTCAGTTGTACAGTCAACGTCCTATTTTTCGGACTCGCTAGGGGCCGCAAAAACATCCGAAAAATCTGGCTGTCCAAAAAAAATGAATGCATGTCTTTAATTGCCCTTAAGGGCTAAAATTGCCACAAGCACGCCCGAAAAAACTATTAATGCCTGTCAGTACACTTATTAGGCATATCGGTGCTCGCACTTTGACATGAGACGGGGGTGCACACGTGTATAATTAAAGAATACATACTGTGCCTCGTGACAATTGCCCTTCCCACTCTTGTTATGCTTCACCGCCGAGCAATACTGCACTGAGGCGAAACTAACTTTTGGCGACTGGCACTAGGCAACGCGCTGCGCTCTGCGAGCTTCGAAGCCAACCGCGAGAATTACAAAGGCGGAGTCGGTGCCATTGCTGACAGCGGCAAATTCTTTCAATGAAAAACACGGCACCGCACGGCAAGAAGCTTAACAGCGAACGTAGAAGCAGCTAGGCTTAACGTTGCCGCGGTAGTGGCTACGGCTGCCAGCGGATCTGCGTGCGAGAGTGCCGGTTCGAGGCGGCGAGATAATCAAAATGGCGGCGGTGGTGCCTTTGATTAATGCCATTTCAGACCTGCTGTCAGTGCAATATACATTGACTATATGGAGTACGTGGTGGTGCCGCAAAGTCGTACGAATTATCGGGCGTCTGGAAAATCAGTCGTTAACTACTCCGTGCCGATGACATGGCGTCAATGACGATTATTTGCGATTCCTGTGTTACTGGAGAAGGGCAGCGGATTGGGCGAGTTGGTGTTGCATGGTAACAATAAAATTCAAACAGCACTAAACGACGGGACCAGAGTGATCAGCGCCGTGTTTGTCTCCTCCTCACTCTGGTCCCATCGTTTAGCGCTGTTTGAATTTTATTGTGTTACTGGAGCCAGCATTAACACGACTTTCGTTCCCTTTCACTAAAGTTACAGGTAATTTTCCCTGATAGAAGCACAAATTCCCTGAGTTTTCCCTGAGTATTTCCAGACTATTCAAATTCCCTGACAATTCCCGGTTTTCCCGGTTGGTAGACACCTTGTAAAATAGCGTATGCTACTAGTATTATGACAAGCAAATTTCACTAGGGGAATTGACATAAATACAAGACATTGGTCTGATAAACCTTCTTCAACTATGACAGTCTGTTCTGTAATATCCCGGTTTATAACGGCCCAATCTAATATGGAGGAAGATGAACCCTGGCGGCGAGTGGGCTGTTTGACAATTTGAACCAGGTCATGAGTAAGCATAATATCAAAGACAATATTCATATTTTTGTTGAATTTGCTAGTTCCTTGCAGTCGCTCCCAGTCGACGCTGAGTAAATTGAAATCACCCATCAAAAAAACATTCTTACTGCGATAGAAGTACATACATTCTCGCAATTAGGTAATTAGGAGTACAATCAGGTGGCCTGTAGCATGCTACCAGGATAAAGCTATGACCCCAGCAAGATATCTGTAAGCATAAACACTCAAGATCACTGAAGCAGTCGAATACCACTGCCTCAGTTGCAGATTTAACAAGGATTGCTACGCCCCCGCCCCTCCTTTCTCTGTCTCTACTAAAAGCTTTATGAAGGAATGACTAAGTCGTCTGCTGTGTCGCTGTGCAACCAAGTTTCAGTGAGGACTGAAAAGTGTGGGTCATGTTTAATTAGCTTTAATTCCAGGCTATCTTTCTTGTTAACAATGCTCCGGGCATTAATCTTTAAAGTCTCAGGTACTTTCTCTTTGACTTAGCACGAGTAACGTGACTAACGGTGTCATTGTAGAAGTGTAATGAAGTGCTGCTTTGGATACTACTCCTCAAGTGCTGTGCTGCATTTGCATGCAACTACGCGTTAAAGGGCGATTTAGTTTGTTGGTTTCGCTTTTTTTGCAGAAGTACTTTATCATTTTTGGTCTCATCCCACACGTAGGCCACGTTATTGATACACAGTTTATCAAACCCAAAGAAATCTTATCACGCTTTTCACGGTTTGTGTTTGCACTTGGCCGTAACTTTCTTCTGACCTCACGTACTCTAAGCAAAAAATCTTCGCCAATAGAACATTCAATGTTTTAGTTTATAACTTTGTTTACAATTTTTACTTTATTACGTGGGCCCGTTAACTTGAGAATCATGGCCTTAACTTTCTATTGTTTGGTCGGCCCAACCTGTGAATGCGCTCTATATCAGTGTCATTAATCTGAAGAATTTGCTGAAAAATACCGTCATTGACTGCCTTTTCAAGTGAATCAGTATCCTCTTTCTCAGATTCCGGAAGACCATAAATGATTAAGATGGATCATCTGCTATCGTTCTCTAAATCATTAATTCGCGCCTCAAGTGATAGAATTGTGTTACTCATGCATTCAATCTGATTCTGGTATGAAGAAATTTTCTCTTCCAAGATAGCCAGAGCGTCCAATTTAACATCAATAGCGGCTAATATTACGTCTTTGATTTCTTTGATGTCGGACGCTATCAATTTTAGTTGATTCGCAATTTGTGATTGGTCAGGACCAGGATTTGACTCAATATCCCCTCCAAGTAACAAGAACAGTCGGAGTTAATAAAGTACCACATGCGATACAAAACTCATCAATGGGCACGGCAGCATCAGCAAAAATGGGCTGCTAGACCGAAAACATTTATCATGATGCCTTCTCACCTGCGTAAAGAAGAGAACCGGATTGTGAAGACCCCGCATGTTCTGAAAGCCGCCGTGCCCAGTGGCAAGGAAATTTGGTGGAAATCCTTTTATAGCCTCTCGGCACAGTGACGCCCCCTGCAGGTCCCACAGGGAGCGCTCAGTGCTTGCTGACGTGATGCGATGATGCAGATAATCCATTGATATTCATATAGGATTTAGATGCACGTGTCGTGGTGGGGCGTCGCGGTCATGCGCAAAGGCGGTGATCGCAACGACATCCCGGCAGTCGTCATACGGTTGCATAGGAAGGCCAAGAAACTGCGTAAAGAAGAGAACCGGATTGTGAAGCAGCCGCATGTACTGGAAGCCACCGTGCATGCCCGTACAAAAAATATTATTGAGAAGGCATTGAATTATTATTGATCAATGTGAGTTTTTCATTGAGGAATTGTGAAAATTTCGTTGGAGAATTTTTGAGCGGGTTGTTGAGTGGTCTTGAATATTGGCCACTGAAATTTAATTGGAACACCATTGGGTGTCTCAATATTAAATAATTGTTAAGTTACTATTGAAATTCCATTGCGCTTAAACGGCTTGTGTTCATTTTGTTGAATGGTTGTTGGGTTACTTTGGATAATGCATTGAACTGACGTTGTGGTAGTTCTGTTGACCTGTTGTTGTGTTGTTGTTGCCACAGCACTGAAAAGTACGTTGTGGCCCAGTTGAGATGGCATTCAGATTTCAGAAGTGGCCATTGAAATATGATTGACATTTCGTTGGGCTAGTGGATTTTTATTCATATATTGAACTTACTTTGCTATTCAAACTTGCATGCCCCGGTGCCTGCTCATAACTTTCACAAACAAAAGCAAAGGAGAGACTGATCAATTTGAAGTACCCTTATTTACACTAAAGATGCGTGCCCATGAAACATTATTACAGTACATAAGGCACCACTACATCGAACCTGGAGAAATAGGCTAGTACCTGCAGCACTCTTAACAGTGTAAATACATCTGAAAAACCTATACATATGAATTAAATCAAAACGATCATTGTGGTCTTCCCTTGCGACTTAATTTTATGACTACAAGGCAAAGCGACTCAAAAGGCAGGGCTTAAGCATACCCTTTTAACAACCAACTTTGAACACATGAACACTTGAAGCTGCTTGCGTGTGAACACACACAAGACATCTGAATACGTTACATTAAAATGTTTCGCAAACT
Organism: Dermacentor albipictus; assembly: GCF_038994185.2. Classification (NCBI taxonomy): domain Eukaryota; kingdom Metazoa; phylum Arthropoda; class Arachnida; order Ixodida; family Ixodidae; genus Dermacentor; species Dermacentor albipictus. The sequence continues at coordinate 291,215,042 of NC_091821.1, forward strand.
AACCCACCACAGGAACAGTTACGGCTGATTGTGAGAAGGCAAAATAACAGACTTGAAACAAATGACTTCACTCCACTACGGCGTGCCTCATAATCAGAAAGTGGTTTTGGCACGTAAAACCCCAAATATTATTATTATTACAAATGACTTCACGTGAATATATACAAGCTTTAGCAGACGTCTTTCACCGCGATTAAACTTTATTGAAGTACCAAAGTAGACTTGTCTGAGCTTTTTGTCTTCGAGATGTATATATTTTCAGGTTGCCCAATGAGTTTATAAAATAACATCACTCAACTTAGCTATTACTTGATGAGACATCATTTAGAAAGTTGTCTGGCATGGTGAACAGCTGAATCATGTTTCTGACGAGCCAGGTTTGCAATAGCACTACGCCATTTGTATATTTTAAATTGAGGTACATAAGAGTTTGTTGGTGGTATTTCCTCAATTTAGTGAGCTCATTTTCAGTTAATTTTTCTGGACTTGCACAAAGCTAATTTGAGCACTTTTGGGACCTTTTTCACTATACCCAGCAACTAAGTGGTACCTCAGTCAATAAAGAGATAAGGCAAGGCTAATACCTTGAACGATAAGAGAAAACATAATTATTTAGCATAGAAAATTGGTAGTAACACGCGGCTAACACAATTCCAAAGAGCCAAATAGATGGTCACCTGCACTTGCAATATCAAGTACCCCAGAAATCGTCATAAAGAACGGGAAAAGGTTGCAATGACTGGACAGCCAAATTGGTGAGACAGTGAAAAACGCAAATAAATGCGTATACGAAAAACCAATGACCTCAATTGCGCAGGTAAAATGTTAGTAAAATGCTACCAGAATTTTATTGGATAAAATACATAAAAGTTGCAAGAAAATTGGGACAAAGCAGTAACAAAGACGGAGGGAGATACAGCACCCGTGTTGAAACGAAATTTCAAGTGATATACATGCATATTTAGGCTCAAGACAATTTTTTCTCCGATATTTACAAAAAGAACCCATGCCCTGATGGCATAAAAGGAGGTTCCTGCGCCTGGAGAATGCAGCACAGTACAAAGCAGCGTCATGAGAACCGAAAACTAGAGCTTAGTATGTTTAAAACGTACGAATACTTGCATACCTACAGGCTTGTGACATGTCATGCCTTGAATGGATTAAATTCATAAATCTCACACAAATGAAGTTACCATCACTCTTATTGGCTTCCTCAGGATACTCCTTGAAGTTGAACTAGAAAAATGTACATCAGTGTTAAAAACAGAGAAGCTAAGACCCTATAGCGTTCTTCCTGAAATGAACAGCGCAAATATTTCATGTATCAATTCTATGGACACTTCGCCAATTCGGTGTACATTTATACTTGACCACCACCCAAACAGAGACGAGAAGGATGAATTAGGGTAGGAACACACATGAACGCTGACTGAACTAGAAGTTTATTCGTGAAGACAAAGATTTTAAACACATTGGCCGACTTCACAAAGAAAAGGCCATGGATGCGCAGCAGAAACAGCCCGGCAGAACAAAAAAGGACCGAAAGACATGTCCGAAAGACAAAAAAACACATGAAAACTGAAAGGTTTGTCCTGTAAGTGATATTAACGTGAAATACTGCAGCAACTCTTTCCCACCATGGGTCACAGAAATCTTGCTTATGAATTTTTCTTCGTGATCAATAAATAATTCTTCCATAAGTACTCTTGTGTTCTGGTCTTTGTGATGAAACAACCGTTCTTTCTGCTCTATACCTCAGCACCAGAGGAGTTCCAGAAGCAATATTTATTGATCACAAACGAAACAAATGCATGACCAAGTTATCTGTTGCCCTTAGTGGGAAAGACTTGCAGTTCTCAAGAGTATTTCTCGTTGGGTAGTATCACTCATCGGACAAATATTTCGCTCTTTCGATAGATTTGTCCGATAGTTCTCATTTCTCACGCGCGTTTAGTCTACATGACATGGCTTTTTCATATTTTTTTTTTCTTGTCGCCCGTGGCTGTTTCTGCCACGCATGCACGGTTCTTTACCTTTGTCAAGTTGACCAGCGTCTTTAATACCCCTGTCTTCAAAAATAAACTTAGCTGAACTTCCACTCGTGTGTGCTCCTACCTATTTCGTCGTCCGCCTCTGCTCGCGTTGCGGTTTCCAGTACGCATGTATCACTTGGTTAGGCTGGTAAACATTCTCGCAAGCAAAAGGAAATACCTCCCTCAAAAGATAGCCCGTCCTTCACCACTAAAAGCCAGAACAAATCGAAAGTAAGCCTTGACAGCGTCCATGTGGCAGCTAGTACACCACAGAGCAGCACAAAAAATAGTTAAAAATCCCACTTGATGGAGAGTGGCAACATAGATGCGAGCTTGCTAGTGAATCAGCCATATATCAACAGGTGTCTCTTGCACGACGCCAAGCTGCTCTTGATGTAGAACACTTTAGCATCTGGGCATTTGCTACATGTGTAACCTGGGAGAAGGGAATGCGGACAGAAAATGAGATTGCGCGGATTCAGAATCTGCCACACACTGCACATAACTACGCACAAAATAGAAGTACACACTATACTGGCAAGCAAAAATTTGCGACTCTTTACGAGTGCTGTCTAGAAAAGGATGAAATGGGTCACTACCGTAAATGTTAGCTATAACACGCACAGCGATGTTTCACAGCGGTGAGAAATATTCTCGGCTCTCTCGCAGAACCAAAGACCACGCGACAGTGCATAGCCAACACTAAGCAGATATAGAATCTTTGGGTAGAAGTCCAGCAGCAGGAATGACCTAAAGATACGCCGAGAGCGATGCGAGCGTGAGCGTGCCTGTACGAGTGAGAACATGCACTGCTTCTTTGAAGCTAGCCGCTCTGGCGTGTCTCCAAACATCCCACGCGATTTGTGTGCAGAATGTCGCGTGCACGCCCTTGCGCGTTTTGCGCGGTTGCGTCAGCGCAGTGAGCTAGCTTCATGCACGCGTTATTGCACACCGCGCAAACGGTGCTCGTGGCGACAACGCGCCGATTGGCGCTCCTCTCGCTTATGCAAGCAACGCACATTCCGATCGGCCCAGCTCAGAGGCAGCAGAGAACGGTGGCATGTTTCGGTTATTGCTAATTAAAATTGTACAATACGCCTTCAACAGAAACGCGCCGCGCTAGATAAAGATGCGTACTGCGGCAGTTTTGGCTGTGATAGGCGATAAGGCGAGCCCGTCGGCGGCTGTGTTCTTTGCCGACGTCTTCACCACACCTCTGATCATTTGCGCTGTGTATCCCTGAACAGTCACCGCGCGGAAGCTGCGACTTATCGGTTGGCCGTTCTCCGCAAATCCCAAAGAGGCGAAATATATGTTGCGGTGCGCCGCACCATTAGGCGCAACCTAAATCGAGGCACGCTTAACCGCTACGGTACAAAAGGTGATCACACCAACCGTATGGTATACGATGAGCCACTACGGAATCAAAAAAATCATTATGATGTCTTACGTGCGAACCAACGCTCTGATTATGAGGCAGGTCGTAGTTGGGCACTTCGTATTAATTTTGACTTTCTGGAAATTTTTACGTACGTACAATGCACAATGCATGAGCGTTTTTGCATTCCGCTCCTTTGGAATGCGGCCGCTGCACGGATCGTATCCATGACCTCGAGCCCCAAATCGCCATGGCGGCCGCCATATTTACGAAATGCGTAAGCGTGACGACCAACACCGCCTTCCGGTACGAGTGTGGTTGAAGGAAGGGAACGGTGTGCTTAACATCTCACTCTTGTCAATGTCAAAATAGAAAAAAGGCTACGTGCCCAAGAAAACGAGGTTACTTACCTATCTGCAGGAGCTCGGCTGCGACTCTTTCGGGGTGCCTTCTCTCCAACAGGCATCATGACCTCTGCCGCGCAACTCATCAAAACAGCCAGGCTCACACATCACTCGAAGACTAGTAGCTCAGTCAGCCAACGACTTCAACGGATAAACGTCCCACTTATCCTCGTTAAAGCATTTCACTAAAATGGGCGTCATGATGTCCGAAAAGAAAAAAATAATTACATCCAAAAGCACGAAACGTGAACCACCACACAAGGCAACCAACTGAGTCCGAAAGCCGTTCACAGCTTCACTATCGTATGGAGTTATAAAAAACATTTCAAACACAAAATAACCACACGAAAAAACAACTAATTAATTAGTAATAATTTTTCATCCACTAGCCTTCATAAAGTTTCAAGAACAACCTAATTTGTAGCGTAAACAACAAATACTACGACCAAAATATGCGGCTACGAAACTAGTGGTAACGATGGATACTGTTGCTAAAGTGTGCTCAAAACGAAGCTACAACGGTTGCAACCGCGTGCGCACACGCACACACCCGAACGCTGCCTTCACGTTTGTAGCGCCACCTAGAAATGAAAATTACTACTAATTTTATTATTTTTACAAAAGTAACGCTACTGGAATAGTTTATAGCACGTTTGCAGATGACGAGGTGACAAGGTGTGATAAGAGTCCGTTACCTGTATTTCTTTCATTTCCCTTTGGTGTTCTTCTATTGAACTGAACATACAGGACCTGTCCCGCAGGCTTGGGATAGGACGACAGTTCGGCGAGGCTCAAATAAATCGCATGCTTCTTGCAAGGCGAGAGTCGGGAGCAGCCGTAGATACAGCGATTAGCTGTGATACTGTTGCGGCTGTTTCTGAATCAGAAGCTCTGTGAAGGCAATGGTTACAGCGGCTGCGCGCTGCGATCTCAAAGCGTGTTCGCTGTTTTATGTCTACTACCACGGCCGTTGGATGAAAATAGCTATATTTCCTTTCCGGACAGAGGGTGCGTCGCAGGAAATTCGAAGATCTCTCACGTGTATGTTTGCAGCATGTGCGCCGCTTGCATCCTACGGTTCCCACCGCGCGTCGGATGCTCGAAGGCAGCGTCGTCGCGTGTCGGCGCCTGTCTTATCGCCGACCGCGCTGCCGCCGTGTTTGCTTTTGGGGAACACCACATGCGCGTAGTCACAGTGTTTGCAAGTGAACTTCGCATTCTTCTGCTCCCCGAAACGTGCTCATTTTAGATCGTGCCAATTGTTATGTCATCTAGTGTATGTTAAAACTACGATGGCATTTGTACACCGGCGAAGAAATAAGTCGTTATGAATTTGGGCGGTGATGAAGCTAGTCTAACGCTGCAGTTTTTAGAGAGAGAAAACGGCTACGAAAGTGGGGCGGTCCCGGAGATAGGCGCTTGAAAGCGCCAGCTTTAGCGACAGCACGAGGAAGTGCCACGCGGCGCACACGCCAAGCATTTCAGAACTTACTGGCTGTCGAACGAGAGGAGCATGCGCGTTCGTGGCCTAATGGTTAGAGCACCGGGCTCAACGGCTGACGTTCAATGCCACCCCATCAGTCACACATTATTTTCGTTTTATGAAAACGAGGCGAAAGAAGTACCTACCTGCCGCAAAGCGACAGCAATGCGGTTGGAACGCTTGGCATTAAATTTTTGGAATGTCTTCATATGCGAGTCCTAATTATTGATACTGGACTCAACTGCTACACAACAAAAAACAACTAGAATAATCAACACAAATTACCCAATAAATTCTTTTTAGAGAAGACTCAACGGTAACATTGTTGTGCAAGTGTTAAGCGAACTCAATTGCTTTTGAAAATTCGTTGAAGTCCGTTGTTTCACCAATTCCCCAACAACATATCAATTGTTAATCAACAGTCATTTTTGTACGGGCATGGATCCATTGGATGAGATAGTTCAAGTGCCTCAAGAGTTCTATAGAGTATAATACAGTACCAGTGGCAGCCACGACAATAATGAAAGAAAGAATAGTCTAGAGGAACTCGAAATCCCATAAGTAACGCCGGAAGAAGTAAAGAAAGCCTTGGTAGTTATGCAAAGAGGGAAGGGAGCGGGGGAAGATCAGGTAACAGCAGATTCGTTGAAGGATGGTGGGCAGAATATTCTAGAAAAAGTGGCCACCCTCTATACACAATGCCTCATGACCCCGAGTGTACGGAAATCTTGTAAGACGGCTAACATGATCTTAATTCATAAAAAAGGCGACGCCATAAATTTGAAAAATTATAGACCGATCGGCTTACTGTCCGTTGGCTACTAAGTATTTACTAAGGTAATCGCAAATAGAATCAGGAACACCTTAGACTTCTGTCAACCAGAGGACCAGGCAGCATTTCGTAAAGGCTACTCAACAATAGACCAGTTTCACACTATCAATCAGGTGATAGAGAAATGTGGGAAATATAACCGACCCTTATATATAGCTTTCATTTATTGCGAGAAAGCGTTTGATTCAGTCGAGACCTCAGCAATCATAGAGGCATTACGGAATCAGGGTGTAGACGAGCCGTATATAAAAATACTGAAAGATCTCTACAGCGGCTCCACAGCCACTGTAGTCCTCCATAAAGAAAGCAACAAAATCCCAATAAAGAAAGGCGTCAGGCAGGGAAATACGATCTCTCCATTAGTATTGACAGCGTGTTTACAGTAGGTATTCAGAGACCTGGATTGGGAAGAATTGGGGATAAGAGTTAATGCAGAATACCGTAGCAACTTCCGATTCGGTGATGATATTGCCTTGCTTAGTAACTTAGGGAACCAACTGCAATGCATGCTCACTGACCTGGAGAGGCAAAGCAGAAGGGTGGGTCTAAAAATGTAAGTGCAAAAAACTAAAGTAATGCTTACCAGTATCGGAAGAGAACATCAGTTTACGATAGGTAGCGAGGCACTGGAAGTGGTAAAGGAGTACATCTACTTTGGGCAGGTAGGCACCGCAGATCCCGATCATGAGACTGAAATAATCAGAAGAATAGGAATGGGCTGGGGCGCGTTTGGCAGGCATTCTCAAATCATGAACAGCAGGTTGCTGTTATCCCTCAAGAGAAAAGTGTATAACAACGGTGTCTTACCAGTACTCACGTACGGAGCAGCAACCTGGCGGCTTACGAAAAGGTTTCTGCTTAAATTGAGGACGACGCAACGAGCTATAGAAAGAATGATGGGTGCAACGTTAAGGGACAAGATAAGAGCAGATTGTGTGAAGGAACAAACGTGAGTTAAAGACATCTTAGTTGAAATCAAGAAAACGAAATAGGCATGGGCAGGACATGTAATAAGCAGGGAAGATAAGCGATGGTCATTAAGGGTTACGGACTAGATTCCAAGAGAAGAGAAGCGTACGTAGCAGGGGGCGGCAGAAAGTTAGGTGGGCGGATGAGATGAAGAAGTTTGCAGGGACGACGTGGCCACAATTAGTAGATGACCAGGGTAGTTGGAGAAGTATAGGAGAGGCCTTTGCCCTGCAGTGGACGTAACCAGGATGGTGGTGATGATGATGATGGCGCGCATCTCCAAAATGGTGTCTTCCAAGCAATCAGTCTGAAGTGTATGTCTTTTGCAGTCTCACCGACTACAAATTCTGAATTGCAATGCAAGCCGTAAGATAATTAGGCAAATCCTAATTTGTGAGATTGCGTTAATTATTCGATCCCACATTTTGGCTTCTCTTCCAATTAATGTCGGCCTCTTCGGTTGGAACAGCTCATGGACTAGACTTGTTTTTTCAGCCACAGTCGATTTTAAAAGTCGCTTTAAGTGTTCACAGAAGCACCTGGTATACGAGTTCAAAACTATATTGCGATCCTCTGTGTATCTGCTGGTCGCTTGCGCTACCCCACTCAAAGTAATCGTCATTTTACTTGGAGTTAACGAAACGCCTCGCTCCAAAGAGTACCTTCGAGTACCCAGAGGCGTTTATAGTATGTAACTAATGTTGCAAAACCTTCCAACTACGTGTATTTTTAACAGTTTGCACGTGCTACTTCGTTGTTCGTCAACGTTGATCTATAAAAATCTTCCTTGGCTGAAACAGAGCCAAAGGATAGCAAATTCCCAATTTGATATATTATTGCCCTACGATATTTATTCCCTTTTGGGCTGCGAATATGTGCGGCGCATACACTATTTATTGGTCAGTTAAAAAAGATTGCTGTGGCTTAGGCAAGGTTAAGCCCAGGATTCGAAGCATACTAGCCTTTATTTTAGTTGTTGAACCACCGTTTAGCTTGGTGAACTGCTTTTGCTTGGCTATATTTGGTTCGGCTAGACGAAGAAACAACTCATGCGTTACTCTGCTTCGCCTTGGACGCCCCGCATTGGACGCGGTGAGCGTCGAACAACGCAGCGTTCGGCGCGGCAACGAAATGTGCGCCTGAGCACGCCTGAGCCTTAGAAACAGCTCGTTTCTAAGGCAACACCGCATTCACTAGAGGCGCTTTTGTACCACTTTGAAGCATCGTACTCGTGGCTCAGTGGTAGCGTCTCCGTCTCACACTCCGGAGACCCTGGTTCGATTCCCACCCAGCCCATCTTGCAAGAGTTGAGCCAAAGCCACTTCTCCTCTGTCGTGACGTCACGGTGTCACGTGGTATTCAAGGCGACACCGCCGCGCCTGAGGAGCTGGGTTGAGCTTTCGTAATATGCTTCGCATAAAACAATATTAGTATTTCACAAAACTCTTGACACTGAATCAAGAACGAGTGAGTGCGTAGAGCGCAACAACGCCCATCAGATGTGACCATGATCTCTTGCTGTCTATCTACCGAACCTTCAGACCACGGCATTTAGTTACCAACACCGAATACAACATACGAAGAGATACTGCAACTATATCGCCTGCGCAGATGAACTCTCACTCGTCCCGCTAAGGGAATTACTAAAGCAGAAGAGAGGCTCGAAACCATGTCGTACGGCAGCCTTACCGCGCTGGGCAAAATCGATCCGGAACAATCTAACTCTAGTGTAAATGCCGCGGCGGCCGGGTTAACCTGTATGGCATGGTATGGCTCGGCCATCTAATAGCATCACGCAAATAACGTAGCCGCCGGGAGCGGTTGGGGAACGCTGCGTCCAGTCCAGCTCTCCAGAGGACCCTTGTGGAGCGGCGCGGGTCCAGTAGTCGCAGAATAGGGACCCTCTCTGCGAATATAATAATAATATTTGGGGTTTTACGTGCCAAAACCACTTTCTGATTATGAGGCACGCCGTAGTGGAGGACTCCGGAAATTTCGACCACCTGGGGTTCTTTAACGTGCACCTAAATCTAAGCACACGGGTGTTTTCGCATTTCGCCCCCATCGAAATGCGGCCGCCGTGGCCGGGATTCGATCCCGCGACTTCGTGCTCAGCAGCCCAACACCATAGCCACTGAGCAACCACGGCGGGTCCTCTCCGCGAAGAGTACAGCCCAATTTTTCCAAGAAATGTTGTCTTCGTTCTTTGCTACACTACCCATCCCCTTTCCCAAATCATTCTTAATGCGTCAGTGACGAGTCCAGGCACACTGCTGTCAACGGCGTCGCCGTGATGTTCCGTCCAAGGACGATAACACCGTGTGCTGCGGGCACGCGAGGAAAGAAAGCGCGCCGTCAGGCGAACGGAAGGGAGTGATGGGGTGGCCTTGTGTTTGGCAGCGTAGTTCGTCACCATGCGGAAGAGGGACTGCTGATCGCGGCTCAATCTCGCGCACGAAAGGAAAGCGGGGAGGCAGCGTGGGGCGGATGGGGCGGCGGCTTCTACTACGCAAGCCACTCAGTACATTGCGCGGCCACGCTCGGTCGCGCGCGCTGTACTTTCAAAGCGATGTACAGACAGCTCATACCTTTGTGCATGGTGTGTTCTCACCGCGCAATTTGCGTTGAAGCCATGGAGTGTAGACAGATCATTTGGCTCACTGCTGCTGCCGCACTTGCTCACGCCAGCATTTTCACAGCGAGTGTCCGCGGTGATCGAGTGGGACGTGTTCATGTTTGCTTGTGCGCACTGACACCGTGGTTGCTAATTCAGTTAGTAAGCGAATGTTCCCTAGTTCATACGGCCTATAAGAATACTATTCGTAATTCGTATTGCTATATAAAAATTTCTTGTATCAATCAATACTTGGCCTTTCGGACGAAACTGTGGCATTTTTTTTCATTCTTTTTTTTTCTCTCTGTGAAGTTCTAACGTGCTCACATTTCCCTGTAGTGTTTCCTGCGTGCCCTGTAGCGTCAGGAAAAAGGAGACGGAGAGCGATGACAGCGGCACCAGGGCAATAGCTGTGAATATGGCACAAGGGAAAGGGGTTCATAGTGGTAGTGGCAGGTTCTGTGGCAGGAAGGGGGAGTGTAATTCGTGACATGTTGTGGCCAGCGCATTACCCACTATTTCTGAGAGTGCTGCTTATATTGTTACGACGTCCAAGAAACAGGACACTGGACCAGGATAGAGAAAAAAATAGCTCTGTATTCAGAGACCGCAAGACGCGACGCGCCGACTACGTCCTCTTTCAAAAGCAGCGTAGTCGCTGCTCGTGTCCTTCAATTCGTTTTCTTCTGTTGCAAGCCTTTAGTCGTGAATTTAGCCTTTCTTCCTAAAAGCATCGTCCCGATGCTTTATCCTCATGGCAACAGGACCAGGACACGCTTGCCGTGCAATGAATTCACTTGGACAAATAGCGCTTCATCCGGACCCCGTTCATAACCTCCCGTAGACGCCGTCGACGCCTTGAATAATGCGGTCTATCCGGAGTAACCTCATAATTGACATGTGTGAGCCACCTAATAACATTATACGCCCGAAGTAGTGCCTTATCAGTTTCTCCGAATAGCCACGACGGCAAACGGGAGTCCATACCCAAACTGTCTCTCTGGGCTCGTCGTAGACTGGTCGGTGACGAAGATTATTACGTCTCAAGCCGTAATCCTGCTGCCAATGAATACGTATGCGAGCAAGTTGTCGCGCTTCTTCAGCAGGCTGAGTGAAGTCTTCAACATCTGTTTCGATGCCATCGTATTCATGTGGCAGCATCGCATCTAGCATAGTTTTGACTTCACGACCATGTAGGAGACGGAATGGTGTCATTCGCGTTGGCTTTTGCTGAGCCCTGTTTTATGCGAAGGGGACATACGGCAACATTTCATCACAGTTCTTGTGCTCCACATCCATGCACATGGAGAGCATATCGGAGCGCGTCTTATTCAGGCGTTCTATCAGTCTGTTCATTTGCGGATGATACGCCTATGTTAGTCGGTGAGCTGTTCGACTAAGTCTTAATGCTGTGTCCAGTAGCTCGGCTGTTAATCCACTTCCCCTGTCAGTTAATACTACTGGTGGAATGCCGTGGCTGAGTACAACATCGTCTATAAACGATCGGGCTGCTTCACCTGCCGTGCTCCGCTCCAGAGCTTTGGTTTCAGCGTAGCGAGTGAGTTAGTCTATGGCTACGATAATCTATCTGTGACCCGAAGCAGATGTGTGGAATGGGCCTAGAAGATCCATCCCGACCTTAGCAAATGGTGTTTTGGGCACTTTAACAGGATGGAGAAAGCCTGCTAGTTTGACTGATGGCACTTTTCATCGCTGGTATTGAAGACATGTCCGGGCGTATTGTTGGACGGTCGCCGTGAGTCTTGGCAAATAGCATTTTTGCCTCACCCTACAGAGCATTCGCGTGTAACCCGAATGACCGGATGTTGCTTCACCATGGCGTGCCTGTAATACTTAACTCCTGAGAGGTGTTGGGACGACGAGTAAGTAAGTGTTTCCGTTCGGAGAGAAGTTCGCCTTAAACAGGACGTCATTACGCACACAAAATGACGGCAGTCCTCTTGCAAACAGTATTAGGACAACGGAAGTGCGATCCTCCAAGAAACTAATAATTGGTTGTAATTCAGGGTCGTCGCGTTGCTTCTGTGCGATTGTTGCTGTGTTGACAACTCTGACAGAGGCTGCATCGTCGTCATCTGCTGCATTGGCAGATTTGAATGGGGCACGAGACAAGCAATCAGCATCCGTATGCCACTTTGCCGATATATAGACAATAACCATATCGAATTCTTGAAGCTTAGGGCTCCAGCGCGCCAATCGTCCCGATGGATCTTTAAGTTCGTCAGCCAGCATTGGAAGTGGTGGTCACTGCCGACATTAAAGGAGCGGCCGTAGAAGTACGGGCGAAGTTTCATAACGGCCCACACCACCGCAAGGTACTCTTTTTCCGTGGCGGAATAATTCTCTTCCGCCCGCGAACGGGTTCTGCTTGCAAAAGCTATTGCTCGTTCAGCGCTGTTTTGTCACCTTCTGAGTACTGTTCCTAAGCCGACATTGCTGGCGTCAGTGTGAACCGCTATAAGGGCGTCTTCATCGTTGAACACTTGTTGCTGTTATTGGCCCCATACGAATGCGACGTCTTGCCTGGTGAGGCGCGTCAACGGTGACACAATTCGTGAAAAGTTCCGAATGAAGCGTCGGTAATAGGCGCAGGGTCTTAAATATTGACTAACTGCCTTTTTGTCAAATGGCGCTGGAAAATTTGCAGCGGCAGCAATTTCGCCGAGATCAGTCCATACACCTTCATTGCTGACCACATGACTGAGGAAGAGAAGCTCTTCAAAGCCAAACTGACATTTTTTCCGGCTTCAGCGTGAGACCGGCAGATTGGATGACTTGAAAAACTGTCTGCAGTCGCCTCCGGTGCTCGTCAAAAGTTGCAGAAAATAAAATAACATCTTGCAAGTGTACCAAACACGTTTGGAACTTGCACCACTGAGATGTTGCCGTCGCGGAGCACAAGCCGAAGGGAAGTACCCTTATTTCATAGAGGCCGTCAGGCGTCAGGAATGCAGTGATTTCTCGGTGTATCTCTTCAACTTCTACTTGCGAGTACTCGCTCCTTAAATCCGTCGAAGAGAAATACCGTGCATGTCACAGTCTATCGAGGGAATCGTCTATAGTAGATAGCGGAGAAACGTCGCTCTTCGTGATCGGATTGAGCTTGCGTAATCAACGCAGAAATGCAAGCTGCCATCCTTTTTATTTACTAACACCACTGGCGACGCCCAAGGACTCTTCTACGGCTGAATAACGTCGTCTTCAGCATCTTGTTAATCCGACTTTCTATGGCTTCGCGTTCCCTTAGGGCCACCCGATGCGGGTTGTGCAGTATAAGCCTAGCTGTATCATCAGTGATAATTCGATGTTTTGTCAACGGCGTTTGACCAACTTTCGACGTCGACGAGAAGCAGTCTTTAAACTGATGTACAAGCTCCAGCAGGCTTCGTTTCTGCGCAGGCAGCAAGCTTGGGCCAACATTGATAGTAAAATCTGGAGGCAGACTGGTGGAATCACCTTTCTCTACAGTCAAGCAGTCTGTGACCTGACTGAACTCTTCGACGTACGAGAGTGTCATACCTCTTGTAAGATACCGGTGCTCATGGCTAAAGTTTGTCACGAGAACTTCTGTGCGTCGATACTTTATGCTGACGACGCCCCTTGAAAGCGCGGTGGAACTGTCACGTCGTCATCGGCGACGCGTAAAGTTTGACGTCGCCGCTCTGTACAGAGTACAAATGAACCTGGACCCATGCTAAAGGTGACCGACCTGTCCAGAATGTTTATAACGGCACCGAAATCACGCAGAAAATACATTGCCAAGATGAGGTGTTTGCAGCACTCCGGCAAAACAACAGAAGCAGCAACGAAGGCCGAGGCACCGATAATAATTCTAGCGGCTATAACTTCGCCTGTGGGCGTCATCAACGGGCCTCCTTGCAGTTCTTATGTGGGGCCCGTCCACGGAGTCTTGACTTTCTTAAAGCAATCGGCGAGTTTTTTACTTATCATAGAGAAATCCGCGCCAGTATCTACTAGCGCTGTCACTGGCCGTCCGTCTGTGTAAACGACGAGATCGGCGCTAACGGTGTCCGTTGGAGTGGGCGACGTCGCATGGTCCGGCTATACTGATGGCGTTGAGGGCGTTGTAGCATCTCGACGGGCGCGAACCTTCCCCTCAGAGGTCGCTGCTTTTAGTTTCCCCGACGAGGACTAGGGGACCTGCCCTGGACTACATAGGCGTAACTGCGACGGTGCGGTGAAATGCGCAGTGCAGATGACGGATGTGGGGATCGACGGTACAGTGGAGCGAGTGGCTATGCTGGCGTGGATACGCTGGTGGCGCGTCGGTTGTCCCAGCGGGCTCGAGAAAAGGCGGTTGCAACACTTTGGTATCCAGGGTCACGATACGAGCAAAAACGGTAAATATAGCCCGCTTTCCCGCAATGCAAGCAAAATGAACGTCCGTCGACAGAGCGCCACACGTCCGTCTTGCGAACAAGTGGTCGACTGATGGGCGGCCTTTAATACCAAGTCGGAATAGTCGGCGCAGGGTGGTAGGACGGCATTTCCACGGGCGCATTAAGCGGCGGGGTCAGTGACAGCGGTGGTTGTTAGGGAGGGGTTAACGACTCGTTGTCAGGACGAGGCAGGCGCTGAGACTGCATGACGGACAGCCGGCGAGTAGTTTATAGACCGCTGGTCTGGGAGCGATTCGGGCAAAAAAAAAAACGCTTGCCTGATTTCCTGCCGTACAACCTCTACGACAGAACCCACCGCAGGTTCTTGCGCAGTCACCACAAGCTTGCGAAGCTCATCTCGAACAACCTCCCGGATGAGCTCACGGAGGGAACACTCACTGCCTGTGGTCAGTGCCGAGGCACTGATCGAGACGTTGGTTGGTGGTTCGCACTGGCGGCACCGTTGTTGAAGTGCTCGCTCGATCGTAGTAGCCTCCCTGATGAACTCAACAACAGTTGACGGCGGGTTGCGAAGAAGACCGGCGAACAGATGCTCCTTCACGCCTCGCATGAAATGTCAGATTTTCTTTGTTTCAGGCATCGCGGTGTCAGCTTGGCGAAAGAGGCGGGTCATTTCCTTCGCAAATATGGTGACTCTATCATTCTGTTTTGTATATGCAATTGGATGAGTTGCAGCGCGGAATCGCGACAATCGTTGTTAACGAAGTTATCCAAACGTTGCCGCCTAAATTCATCCCAGGAATACAGTGTGCCTTCCCGGTTCCCGTACCATGTACGAGTGCTGTCCGCCAGGGCGAAGTACACGTGGGAGAGTTTCTGTTCCGAGGTCCAACGATTCGCCTTGGCGACTCTCTCCTACAGCTCGAGCCAATCCTCGACGTCCTGAAAAGCAGCACCGTGGATGGTGTCGGGAATCCGAGGGTGATCAACAGCTACCTGTGAAGCGCCTGCCGTTGCCGTACCTTCAGACGGATGAGTGCTTGGCTAGGAGATTTCCAAGGGAATTACCTCGGCGCTAAGACCTCGCTGTCGTCGACTGTAGCGGTGCACAGGAGTATCCACGGCTGGAACTCGTTGTGGGTTCGGAATGAAAGTGCCGTTCCGCAGAGGAGTCCCCGAGCATCAGGTTTTGAAATCCAACACCTCCACCAATGTTACGACGTCAACAAAAAAAAAGCAGGATTCATGACTTTGATGCTAGAAACAAAAACCAGCTCTATATTCAAGGACCGCAAGAGCCGACGCGCCAACTTCGTCTTATTTCAAAAGCAGCGTGGTCGATGCTCGCGACCTTCAATTCGTTTTCTTCTGTTGCTAGCCTTTAGCCGTGACTACATGCGGTTCTTGAAGTAGGCGCCCTCACGGTTAACGCCGCTGTTGAGGGCCGCCTACATGGGGCTATTTCTGCTAAAATGAACAAGTGCTGGTTATTTGTAGAATGTTATCTCATCCTTGAGTCAGAGGGTAGTCCTTTAATGAAATGAAAATGGCCGAGCTCCAAGTTTCGAACAATGTCCCTAGTGGCTGAGATTGCGCTGTTTTGTGTCTACCGGTTCAATAATGCTCCATGATTTCCTTGTTTTTCTTTTTCGCTGCGTGTGACTCCGTCAGATGACGCATGGTCAGCCAGGCCTGCTGCTTGCCCTGCTGCGGGACCCATACGTGCTGCTGGCGTCAGGTAGGCGCGGAGGGGCCTCCTTAGCGACGATTATGCCGCAGCACTGTGCCACAATGCAGGCACTGTCGGCCTGAGTGCTGTGACCGTCGCTGTGCTCGAGGCCTGCCTGCCTAGCTGGCTCAGGAAAACACTGCGTCCGTCACGCTGGCAGCTCGGTGAGTGCCTGGCACGGCAGCCAATAGAAGTGCTTGCGCATATCATTTTGTACTTAGCATGTACATTCACGGCCCCTCACCTAGTGACGATCACGTCTGCGAAATATTCCTTGAATGTACGCCTTAAAACCACTGCAAAATTCAAACAAACGTTCACGCACTCTTAACTAAAAGCAGGCGAGGGATTCACACAAACTGCGCCGGCAGCGCACAAGTCTATACCTTCCAGCAGCGCAAACCCTGCCGAAAACAGAGCGTATCTGCAAATGTACGGCTTCGCAAGAACATAAGAAAATGGACACTTTTGACAAGAGGTGGGCTCGTAAGTCGCTTGCGTACGCTAGAAAAGAACATTCAATAAATGTGAGGAGTGTATCATGTTGGATACCTCTAAGAAGTTCTTGCTGTAAATCGCTCCTTGCAGGATTACCCTACAACATCTAATGTATAATTGAAATTACAGTGGGGCCTTATCACGCGTCCTTTAAGAAATCCCTGGGACCATCTAGAAAATTATTCAACGATTGCCTCGGAACTACTTACAAAACGAGTGGTACGAGGGCGAATCATAAATGTTTTGCTACTATACTTTTTTTCCAAATTATGGCCGTAAGTGCCAAGTCAACATATCCATCCCAAAGGTGGATTTTTCTTTGACGGGCTGGCCTTATCTGCCGGTAGCTCCACGGCACGGCACTGTTGTCAAATGGTGAAGATGGCGGTTGTGCTTCACACGGCCACGGGGTACGAGCAGCCAAGTGTGATTCGTTTTCTATGAAGAAAGGGACGGACGCCCATAGAAATCCACAGGGAAATGCAGCCCATGTATGAGGAAAGGTGTCTCGCTTTGAGAAGTGTTAGGTGGTGGTGTTGTGAACTGGAAAATGGCCATGAAGTCTTGGTGCGTCGCTGACTGGGAACATGGCACAGGAGCATCTCAAATTTAGTGTAGCGATGGGACAAATGACTGGACCGGTGTGCAGACTATGTGGAAACGCAGTAAAAGGTACGTAGTGCGTATATTTGTAATGACATTTTTGTACCTTTTGACTATAATTATAGATAGGGGCACATGCTTTCTGATTCGCACTCGTATATTCGATGAAAGCAGTAACAGTGATGACTATATAAAAAAAATCGCGTATAAGGCATTCATAATTTTTTTCGAATATTATTGACGACACTTAAATGGCTGTGAAAATTCTACTGAATGTTTCGCAATTGAACTTCCGTGGGTATGAGGTGTTCGTGCTGTGGCGTGCCGCGCATCAGAACTGTGGATTGTTTATTTGCGTGTGTAGTTGGTGAGCCAGTTACCATATTCTGCAGTTGGCTTTAGGTTTATTTAGCTTCTTTGAGCGCACCTCTTCTTGCTTGTGAGGGGCTGCTAGTGAACCCTTCTACGAACCAAACTGCTTCAGTACTTAATGCCCGTTACTTGAAAGTATAGTACCAAAGGTGGTGGTGGTGGTGATGTTGATACAAGAGGGGTTAGCCTGGTGAACATGGTCGGTAATTACTCCGCCTCCAAGTTCCAAGGAAGTGTCAACACTTTGTGCAGTTGCGTTTATCGTGGAGCATGATTTGAACGTCGTTCTGTAGCCCGATGCCCGAGTAGCAAAATAATAAAATTAATGTCAAGGTAGACGCAAAGAATAACTTGATTTCTTCGGCGTTATGAATTTGAATCACCGAGTTCTCACTGACCTTAACCCCTATACCTGTCGTTTGGCTGCCTTGTTCACGTGCGTATTTCCCCTTCGCTAATCTGTGCAATCTCTTCACTGCAACGCACAAACATAACTGAATGGGCAAAAGTTTAGCCACTTATATTTCAAAATATCGACCGAGTATCAACAAGTTTCCATTTACTGCGGCGAGACGGTAGTCCCTTCAAACAACATATACATTTATGGCACTTAGAACATTGGCGCTGCGTAAAAGCAGTGTTCTGTTCAGAGATGGGCGGTGCAGTCACACGACAGGAGCGAATCGTTTTGCACCTTCCCGACCGAGGGGCGCATGAAGAAGCGCCAAATCGAAACCGTTAAGTGATTGATGACAGCTAGCGTTGGTAATGGCGCAGTGAGTGTCATGCAGTCTGGTTTTTGAGAAGGAGCAGGGAGGGAGAGAGAGTGCATATGCGCGTGCACGTCTTGAGCGTGCGTGCGCGCTTACTTGACTGCGTGCGCAACAGCGCGTCTGCCAGCATACGTGCGTTTGTGTATGCGTGCTTTTCCCTTTGCGTGCACGCGTACATTTTTGTGCATGTGTGCATGCGTAGGCGCGTGTAAATTTGGATGTGCACGAACATGCTTGGTGTCTGTGCGTAGCATGTGTGCGTGCGCGCGCACCTCAGCAAGCATTTATTCTCCTTACACCAGACAGATATAGGATATGAAGTTGCTTTATGCCCATATTTAAATCCACGAGACAAGAACGAATGAAACTGCATTTATAGAATTACCTATTTCTGAAAGCGAAGTGGATGCAAAACAAATGCGACTGTGACGTCACATCGCCACCCTCGATTTGATCGCCATGGTACCATCAGCACGGCCCGATGAAAAGCTGCTATGCAACTCACCTTCGTTATCTTCCTTGCCTCGGTGGCTGCGCCATGTCTTCCAGCCAGAAACGTGCTAAGTCTGCACCTTGCATAGAGTTTCATACAATAATTACTAGAGGGAGCTGTTGGCGCTAGTTTCTACGGGAGCTGCAATTTGAGCCGTTGTACCAGCATGGAATCATGGGAAGTACGTGGCTTTGCCTAAACTTCGTCCTTCTGCATTCAAACGTCTTCGTGACTTTGTAAACTCCCCATTTTCAGCAAAGTACTCGCTGCGCAATAAATCATGAAATAAATAGTAATAAAATTGTCGGACGGCATGATTCCAACACAGGACCTCTAGCTGCAAAGTCCGATATTGAAATCATTATGTCACGGACGCTTGCATCGACAAGGGACATAAAACGCCCTTATGAATTTATTGCGGGCGAGCCAGTTCCTTCAGACGCTTGGCGCGTTTGGATTTGGCCACCTCGACAAGCTGAACCGTATCAATTAGTAGCGTAGTACAATCAGACACATAAAGCGAAATAAACGAAGCCACAGTAACGTGTGAAACCATATGCAAGAACATCAGGCAAATCCACGTATTACCATCATTCCCATGGTAGCTGAACCATTACCCGCCGCGGTTGCTCAGATGCTACGGTGTTAGGCTGCTGAGCGCGAGGCCGCGGGTTCGAATCCAGGCCGCATTTCGATGGGGGCGAAAACACCCGTGTACTTAGATTTAGGTGCACGTTAAGAACCCCAGGCGGTCGAAATTTCCAGAGTCCTTCACTATTGCGTGCCTCATAATCAGAAAGTGGTTTTGGCACGTAAAACCACATAATTTTTTTTAGCTGAACGATTGGAGCGCCAGAGTTCCCTCTAGTAATTCTTGTAAGAACCCGATCGGTGCGTCATGCATCGCAACTGCGACCAAGCAAGCCTTCGGCGGCAGGCTTGCGCGTTGCTATGTTGACATTAAAACATTAAACTACTAGGGAAAACAACGTGAATAGTATCCGAAAGCAGATTTGCCGCAATAAACATGCTCACGGGGCATACCACTGATGACAATATTAAAAAAAGGCTGGGTGTGGTCATGTCGACCGCTCATTTTCTGCATCAGTTACGTTTGTAGAGAACATTTAATTGCAAGATATTTGCTTGCATAGGGCATACAGAAACATTAATAATGAAAATTTCTTCGCTCAGCTACATAAACTCGAGGACGGGCTCCAAACTATTCGTTTACTTTAGCCACTATTATGACTGCAGTAGGCAACATGTTGTTGGTCACGCGCAAAACTGTAATGCGAGAACCACGCTGGAAAGGTAATCGGAGGAGAGTTCTTACGCGATGCTGGGCGCTGCTATTTTTCCCGTAACGAGCTCCCTTTCCACAAAGGAAAGAAAGAATTGCCACTCCGGCGAGATGACGCGAAGGGCTCGTGCACGTTTCCCGGAAGAAAGCCCCCACGAACTGTTGCCTATACTGAGAAGCAGCGAAGACCTGTTGGGAGTGAAAGATCTCTCCCATTCCGTCTCTCCGCCTTTGCAGCCACTGGAACTTGGTGGGAGTCGCCAGTCCGATATTCCGCCTGCGGCAGTATTTGTTCTTGTTGATTGGCTGTCGCCTTGGTGGGTTTCAACCCCGCCAAGACGCAGGGTTGGAACAGAGCTGTTATAATGACGGTCCGGAGAGAAAGCAAACTGCTCTGGGCCATGGAAAGGCGGCTCATCCAAACGCTCGTTGCTAAACCCCTGATCTATTGCTATTTTTTTTACCTATTCAACAATGTAAATAAGTTTTGTTCAAGTGCCAGTAAACCTGTTGGTTATCGATTTCCCCCCTTCCGAGCTTCTGATTTCTTCAACGCGAAGGCTACACCCCGATACCTTATGGAGTCGGGTTCGAGACATAGCCTAGCGCCGCAACAACTGGTGATCAGTGGTGACATCTGAAGCTATAAGCGGCAACAACGGTCAGCCAGCGAAAGAGCAGCTGTCTCGAGACACCGATCACGCGTGGGTGAGTGCTTGGCTTTTGCATTGATGTGAGCCAGGTTCTAAAAGAGCGTTAGATTTGAGAAGTGGTAGATAACTTTGCTGAAATGTTAGAGGTTAGGTACTCTCGGTTTGTTGTTTTGGATGTAGCCGGCAATCGAAAGGATCATGGACTTGCAGAGCTGCAGAAGCGGGACCTGTTGCTGTTGTGTGAGGAATTGGAGATGGAAGGCTCTGGCACGAAAACCCATGATCAATCACCTAATCATTGATTTGGGGACCGATGATGAGGAGCTCAGTGAAGCATGGAGCCTCATAGAACGAAAAAAAGGAAGTGCCGCTCAGACAGCAGCAAGAGCGGGAAAGGAAGAAATACAGCAACAAGAGCGGCAATGGGAGAAAGAAAGACAGCCGCAAGAGCAAGAAGGGGAGAAATGAGACAGGAGCATGAGGCAAAACGGCTGCAACGCGAGATTGAGCTCCGCAAGTTCCAACTTCTGTTGAGTAATAGGTCGGGCAATTATCCCGAGCAACCTTGTCCCCAGCAAGTGGTACAAGGGGGCAGAGTTCAGAATGTCCAGGCACATGCAGCCATATTTGTTATCAAGCGATATGGGTCTGTATCTTGAAAATTTTGAGCGAACGTGTGGGAAGCTGTCGTTTGATCGAGACACATTGTCTCAGAGTCTACTGACTGTTCTGCCCTGCGACGCAGCAGAGGTTGTTGCGCGGCTCAGCAAGGAGGACGCAAAGGACTACGAGAAGCTGAAGGCTTGCCTTGTGAGAAAGTACAAACTTAGCGCAGAAGCGTTTAGACAAAGATTTCGTTGCGCCAGAAGTCGAAGGAGGAGAGCTATCCCGAGTTTCTATGCAAGAGTAAACTTAACCGAATGGTTAAAAGGAGCTGTCCTGCGGTGACAGGGACGCTTTAGTGGAGAGGATTCTGCGAAAGAAGTTTTACAGACGCCTCGTAGAGCAGGAAAGAAATTGGTTACAGCACCAGGGCGACGTACCTTCTGCGACGAAAGCGGCCGAAGTCGTCGAGGGGTACGCATCGCGCCGACAGCTTAGGGACAGGGCCTAGAATTACAAAACAAGTGCGTTATGTGAAGCACTCTTCCAGCCCTCAAGTTGAGAGGAAGGAAAAAAACGTCCCTTCAGATAAAAATGCAAGGGCTATAGTGAACCAACTAAAAAAGTGACCAACGCACAAAACCCAAAGAACCCTTGAAGCCGCTCATTTGCTTCAAATGCAAGGAGCCGGGTCACATAGCGGGAACTGCACAAAGGATGCGTGCCGTTTGTCAATGACTGCGAAGAAAACATGAAGTTGTTGCAGCCTTACATCTATGACCTCGTAGTAAAGTGGAAACCGCGCAGAGAGAGCTCTGCGCCACTCAGCGGCAACAATGCGTGTTGTCCATCCATCGTTTGTGTCATCATCCGACCACTCAGGCCAATGTGCATGAATCCGCTAGGTGGTGGAAGAACAGAGCTTGTGCTTGCCAATAGTGACAGTGGTTATTGAGGATCATTTCGGTAAGCTGAAAGCCGAAGCTGCAGTTTCAGGAAAGCTCTCTAAATGCCATGCGCACTCGTTTTCAGAGAGATAAGATATATTATTCGGAGAGAGGGGCTTTATATTGCGTGACCGGGTTGTACAAGCAATAATCCGTTCAAAACCGCGAGAATTGGCAACTCAACTTCCTTCCTAGAGATACACTATGGAGGAAGCACACGATAAGACTATGGTGAAAACGAATGAACGCAGTGCAGACCGCCACGATAACGAAACACCCGAGAGCAGTCAGCCGGAGAATCACTCTCGCAAACTGCAGAACGAGGATGTCCTTGAGAATGGGTTATTGCCGCCAGTGTCACGTATTTTCACTACACTTCTAAGTGGGAATAGAGAAGAGTTGGTTAGTCAACAGGTGGAGGACCCCACCATTCAGGAGATCAAAGAGCACCGGAGAAGGAGTACTCCAGCAAAGACGAAACCACTTTTCCAGCGGAGAAGTAGTGTTTTATATCGCCTACACAAAATTAAGCGCGGAGTAGAGTTAGATCTACTAGTCATTCACCATGAGTATCGCGCAGACTTGGTGCGGCTTTCTCATGGCTGCTCGTGGCCGTGTCACCTTGGAACCAGAAAAACAAAGCAGAGGCTGCTACAGGAGTATTATTGGCCAGGATGTTTCAGGACGTGGACCGATTTGTGGGGTCATGTGCACGTCCCATTGGACCAGAAATATCCTCTGGACATCCCGAATAGATCCGAACGTCCAAGTTCCGGTTAGGACGTCCAGTGGATAACATGAGGACAATAGCTTCGACATGTCCTGTTTAGGACATCCTTCGGACATCCACACAATTCAACTTCAGGGATCTTAAAAAATACCAAAACTATTAACCTATGGATGTCTGAAGGATGTTTTGAACGGGATGTCCCATACCGGCAATATGTGGGACCAACACGTAATACGTGATCATATCGCGGAATGTTAAATCTCTCTATGGCTGCCTTCAGTGCATGCTCTTCCGAAACGACATGTCAGCCAGAAACGTGAAGCTGCTGCCCTCAGTATCAAAATTCGAATGCACATGATGAATGGAGAAGCTGCCATGAACGACCGAAAGAGCACAAGCATATCGCGAGGAAGCGCCACACAGCTGTAGCGCCGGAGCAGCTGCGCATTACCACGCGACGCGTAACCAAATCAGTCGTCTCCTACGCCCTCCAAAAATGTCGAGAAAGCCGAGTACTTCAACCTACGAGACATCCGTTAGAGTGATCACCAGCCGTTTGTGCACGCGCGCGAGTAAGAGGGGTCGAGGAGAGAAAATTTGGGGGCTTTGGCTCCTTGAATGCCTAGACAACACGGAGGACGTTTCTTAGCGCGTGTTGTCCCCTAGGCATGCCGGCAGTGCGGAGTGAGGTCGAGCTTGTTGATGCTCGGACGCTTGCTGCCCGTGCGGCAAAAGAAGTGAAGCAGCGGGCGAACTCCGTCGTGGAGAATCACAGCTTACTCACGTCTTACGTCTTACTCACGTCTCACAGAAACATCACAGATGTTTCTGTGAGAGCAGTAGCGAGCGCAGTAGAGTCCAGGCAGCATACATTGAAAACCTAGAAGGCAGAGCGCCTCAACAACCGTGGTTGCTTTATCACCCCTTTTTTGTGTTTGGCTACATTTGGGCTACAATTTCTTAGAACGACAGAAAGCTGAACTAGTTGGTAAGGATTCATTATGCTGGTAAGGGTTCATTATTTCTCTAGCTTTCGAATAAGTCGCCTGGTCCGACCTGGCAACACTGGCTCTCCCATGCTCAGTTCGCGCGTTTTCTCTTAATGTGGTCAAGGTCGATTCAAATAGCTCGCGAAGCTTCGGGCGAAAAGCGGTTCAGTACAGATTGTCACCGACATCAGCATGGGGGGCTATGGGAGCAGCGATTGAAGCGCGACTATGTTTGGAGGGAACATGCACTGGGAAAGAAAAACGCGTTTTTTAATTCAAACGAGACACAGATTTATTCAACGAAAATAATATTCCTAGTCAATTTTATATATTCGTGATGAGTTAAGAAAATACGCTTAATTTTATTATTATTAATAAATGCATTTCTTTTCAGCACCCTTCGCTACAGGAGGCGTTGACGCCACTATCACTCGCAGTGCAATGCACGTCTTGAAATGGGCAGAAAGGCGCACTCGTATCACTTGTTGAAATACGGCCCCCTCACAATTTGTGCTTTCTTGCTTGTCGAAGTTTGTCTGAATTTGGTGACGAGGGTAGCTTCATTGCTTCTTAGTCTGTTCAGTCAAAAGTAGTGAGTTACGACCGCCAGATAATTGTGTAGTTGTTTTCGTGTGACTGCGCTGACCGACGGGCTTGGCATCCGACAATAGGATCAGCACTCTACACCTAAAGCTTTCGTCGGCCTCCAAAGAAAGTGTGTTCTGTGCAGGGATGCGATTTTGACAACCGTACGGCTGGCCTTTTCCTGCATCGCTTTCCACGCTGAAAGCTCGAAACGCCCGTCAAGTCGAATGGCGGGGCACTTGAATATATAACTCCAAAGGAAGAGCAACAAAACAAATTTCGTTCGAAAACAAAATGACGTCACTTCTGCTTTTAACGGACATGGCGTCACGTTATTTTTTCTTCCGCCGGAAGTGTTCTCGACACATACAGATGGCACTAAGCCCCATGAACCGGCGATGGACCGCCATGTTTTGAACGTATGGGCTCCTATGGAAGCTTCGCTACCAGGTATATTCACCTTGACGTGGTGGTTGTGTCATGTGCTCATCAGTTCCAGCGTGAACGTTTGTCAGTTCCAGGTGAACCTTTTCGTCGTGCGCTTTAGAGCTCCATTTCAGCGGCGCCCGTACATCTTACGCCTATCAAGAGGTAAGTGACAGTTCATTAAGTCCGTGTTTTTCTATTAGCAGCCCTGCAATCTTTTCGAATTAAATTGAATTGTGGGGTTTTACGTGCCAAAACCACGATCTGATAATGAGACACGCTGTAGTGGGGGACTCTGGAAATTTGGACCACCTGGGGTTCTTTAACCTGTACTGTAATCTACGTACCGGGCTGTTTTCGCATTCCGCCTCCATCGAAATGCGGCTACCGTGGCTGGGATTCGATCCCGCGACATCGTGCTTATCAGCGTAACACCATAGCCGCTACGCAAACAGGACGGGTTGCAATCTTCGACTAAAGTGTCGTGTCTGCGCGCAATCTAATGACTGGCATTGTACGTACCCATGGTTTGCTGCGATGGTATCAATCGGCGGTTGACCATCCGTTGTGCCGCGTTTGGTCGCATCGTACTGGTTTTCGGCAAACTTCCGAGCTTACTCTGTCCTATATTTCTGCAGCACTGAGATCCGTTGAAAATAAATTTCTGAATGCGAAACTTTAGAACCGCTTTTCCATGTAGCCCACAGAATGGGTCCGCGGCAGTTAAGTTGTGTCTTTCCGGAACAGTGGCGACTAATAAGAAAATGAGTATTAATAAGAATAACTTCCCGACACACACTGTCCGAAATAGCCTTGCTTGAGCGTCGCTTGCGTTTTCTTTGTGTAACTGCGAGTGCGACAGCAATCGGTACAACTGCGTAAGGTTGAAATCGCTGAAATTGTGTACGCATTCGTATCACGCGCTCGGGGTATTTGCTGCACATTATGGCCGACAAGGCTGCTGAATTTTAACAAGCCTCTCTTAAGAGCTGCTGTAATGTTCTTGCCAAACAGTGCCATATGCACGTTTCTTGGAATAACGAAACTTTTGGGGGACTTGAGACTTCTACTCACTAACACTTGATCGGATGCTAGTAAGGTGGTGTCATCACGGGAAGTTTACTCCTCAGCTCTCTGTGACGAACGAAACGTTTGCGCCAACTTGATTGCTCGTTCGCACGTGGTTGTACTATTTAGTACGTAACAGTGAAACTTTTTCTCAGTTGACTACTTCATTCGCGCGCTCGTAGTGATAACCGTGTCGCTTAAACTTCGGTGGTGCTGGCGCTTCATTGGCGTAGCCGAAAGTGTCAAAGTAATCGTAAAACAGCATACGTTCGGAATAACAGAACTTTTGTTGCCGTTTCCATCGCTATCTGAGACAGGCGCGTACCCAGGGGGGGGGGCCCGGGGGGCCCCCCCCCCCGAAATCATGTGGCATACCCCCCCCCCCTCCCTTCCCACGCACGCCCCCACTCCTCACACATTCCTAAAGCGCCGCCAGATCAATGTTGAGACTTGGCAGCTGTTCATCGGTCAGCATTATGCTGCTTGTTCACTCCTTTTAGATAGCGGTAGTTATCGGCCTCTTTTGTAATGTGAAGGACAGTTTTCTCATAGATTCCGCACCCGCGCAATTAACTCGAGATGCGTTCAGTTGTCACCATCTATTCAACCGTCACACCCATAGCTGTTGCTTTTGTTAGTTCAACCTTCTTTGTTTAGGCTGATGCAGGGACCAGGAGGGGAATGCGGCTGTTACTCAGCTGGTCTGTACTCTCATGGAACGAGTTGCGGCCGGAGAAAACGCCAATTGCGTTTAACTTTTCCTTTGCTTTATTATTTCCTTGAGACCCGCCGTGGTTGCTCAGTGGCTATGGTGTTGGGCTACTGAGCACGAGGTCGCGGGATTGAATCCCGGCCGTGGCGGCCGCATTTCGATGGGGGCGAAATGCGAAAACACCCGTGTACTTAGATTTAGGTGCACGTTAAAGGTCCCCAGGTGGTCGAAATTACCGGAGTCCTCCACTACGGCGTGCCTAATAATCAGAAAGTGGTTTTGGCACGTAAAACCCCAAAATTTAATTTTTTATTATTTCCTTGAGTTACGGCACGCCGCGACGCTGCCAGATGCCCGGAACCATCTACACGCGATATGGGTTAGATAAGGTGGGAAATAAAATAATGTGAAAGAGCGGTCATCATGAAACCCTGCAATAACCCTTAAACCCATAAGCAAGATGGCTGTCGCCCGTTACCTCGTCTGTTTTTCCCTAATTGTATAGCACTTTTCGTGCAAAATTGGCAACTGGAAACAAAAATAGCAAGGAGTTGAGAAATTAAGCGATCTACTAAGGGAGAGAGCCAAGGCAACAACCAAACTGCAAGCAAAAGCGAATAATAAAAAAGTTAACCGTTGTTTATGAGACTATTTATGGATCAACATCTTTTTATTGAAAAAGGAAGTAGAGAAAACGCCGCCGGAAGTGGAGAACAATTACTTGTTTTGAATGACGCTTCTATACAGTTATCGGTCGAACCACCTCACGTAGCCACTTCTCTGTTGTGCTTATGTGGGTGTTTTTCTAACCTTTCACGGTGAGCGCAGTACGTCTAGAATCGCAGAGTCCTGCGCTCTACGCGGTTGTATGGGACTGGCGGCCGCACAGCGTTACGCAATTCGCGGAACTGCCAAACCGGATAAACAAGGCGAAAATAACTGATATTCGAAACTATAACATGAGAAACACTGAAGAAGCCGTAAAAAAATGAACTCAGCCTGAAATCAGTAAAAAAGAAACCTGGCATAGGACAAACCATGATGTATGCACTAAAAGATAAAAAGGGGATATCATCAGCAATCTCGCAGATATAGTAAAAGCAGCGGAAAAATTCTAAGCTGACCTGTATACAGTACCCAGAGGAGTCACGATACCTCACTTAGAAACAGTAATGAACAGGATACAGAAACTCCTATAACTAGCGATGAGGTCAGAAGGGCCCTGCAAGATATGAAACGATGAAGAGCGGGAGGAGAAGGTGGAATAACAGTCGATTTAATCAAAGATGGAGGAGACATAATGCTTGGAAAACTGGCGGCTCTTTATACGAAGTGTCTGTCGACTACAAGGGTCCCAGAAAACTGGAAGAATGCAGACATTATACTAATCCACAAAAAAGGAGACGTTAAAGAATTGAAAAATTGTAGAACCATTAGCTTGCTCCCAGTATTACATAAAATATTTACCAAAATAATCTCCAATAGAATAAGGGCAACACTGGATTTTGTCAAACAAGGGAACAGGCTGGCTTCAGGAAGAGATCAATGGATCACATCCAGGGGCGTAGCCAGGGGGGGGGCTTATGGGGCTTCAGCCCCCCCCGAAATTTTTTCGGGCTGTCATGTGCCGCCGACCAAAAGAACTCCCGGCGCCAGAAATCATGCTCGATTTTGTCTAGAATGTCCTTAATTCACGCTCGAAAAGACATTTTAGCACGAACATTGCTAAATCGGGCTGGATTTCGGGTCAACGCCCATGCATAGGGAGTCACATATCGTAACGCAAGGAGCCCCACCGGGCACAAAATTTCAAGGGCGTTTTGAAGGCGAGCGGGGTCGTCTCGGCATCTCGCGGAGGCCGCGGAATCTACGGAGCGCTTGGATTTCAATTCTGAAAAGTTGTGGCTGTAAAGTTCTCATCGCATTTTGATGCGAAGGGTCCATTGACATTTTCAAAGTCGTGCTTTAGATTTTCGATTCCGGAACTTTTGGGGTTTAATGCTGTTGTAAACAATTGACGCCAAAGGTGCATCGACTTTTCTAAAGTCGTACATCGGGCCATACAACGAGACAAGCGAAATCAGCATACTATCAGACAAGTTGACAAAGCACACAGTGAGGTCCGATGAGACAAAGCGTTCTGGTGGCTCATTTGTGCCATCAGGTCACAGAAAAGAATAAACACTTTTTTTTCACCTGCGCCAAAGCATCCATGTCAAGACACTAAAGCCACCATTTTAACTAAGTTCTTATTTATTTTTCTACCTAGACTTTTATTCGCGAGGGTTTATTGAGCCTCTTTCTCCTTTCTTTTTCATTTGTTTATTTTTTTGTGTGTTCTCGCAACCCGCGGGCTGCCGATCCAGCCAGAGCGCATGCGTTTTTCTCGTGGAGCATCGATAACCGCGCGGCGCACTTGGATGCGCATTTGTTTTTCTCTGGCCGACTGCATTTTCACCTGGCAGAGTTTGGGACGTTTTCTGGCTAGCAGACGAGAAAAAGAAACAATGCATAGTCGCTCGCCGCCAGCACTGCGGGGACTCGATGGATTGCAACGCGTTCGCTTGAGCGCAACCTCTCCGGAAAATTTTGTCTCGCCGGTGTAGGATACCGAGCAGTACGCGTATGGTTTTCTGTGGACCAAGCTTCACACGTTTTCTTCGATAATCGTTCGGTAGCCCCACTAGGTGCCCAAAGTAGGCATTCGATTGTAGCCAACATGCTTTCCTTTGCGTTATACCATTTCGCCGCCCCCCACCCACACTCAAAAAAAGAAGACATTATTGCGGCGCAGCAAATTTTCGCATAGTGAAAGTTCGATTTTGTTACTTCTTTTGCGGAAAGTAATGGGCGACGGGACTCTTCAGTTGCCGAATACTATTCTATTATTGCGATAGCAGCTCTATGAAGACTCCAGGCGCATTCCTGTCGTTGCCCTCATGTTCCGTATAAATTGTTCCGCCAGGGGCGATAACATCGTGACCGCGCGCCGCATGCTCTATGTGCGAGTGAAAGCGTGCGGGGGGAAGGGGAGGTGGTGAGCCGACGATGGTGGCTGAGTCTTGTGTGCGCAAGGGAGAAAAGTGGGGAGGAAGCGCGCCGCCTTCCGTCGCACGCAATACATTTTGGGAGTCGAGGGAGGGGGGTGGTGCTGTGATTTGTGAATCTGTGGTTGCGCAACCTGCTCATTTGCCTTGTTTGACGCATTATATATATAGTGACTTTTTCTTAGGTACGTAGATTTATTGGTGACTTATACGTATATTTAAATATCTTGTTGGGATGTTTTTTGCATATGCGCAGTGAACATTGTTTCCAGTGACAATTTTTTGCCCTGTATCAAGCTGTATCTTCACATTTGTGTATTCCATGGTATCTTCGCATTTCTAATGTACGAAGGTGAGCCAAATGAAAGTGAGACAACCCGCCCGGCGCAATAATGGTTCGGTTCATTATTTTCGATGCATGCGCGTAGCACATACGCATCTCATTTACAAGTGACATGCAGAGGTGAGGTTAAATGTTCTTTAATGCTCTCATACACGGGGTTTAACATGGTTGCGTGACATTATGGACACTTCAAAAGTTGAACAGCTTGGTGTCGTGAGGTTTTAGACAAATGAAGATGTTTCCCAAAAAAATGGCTGTGGCTTAGCTAAGGTTAAGCCCAGGATGCGA
Source organism: Dermacentor albipictus (assembly GCF_038994185.2). NCBI lineage: Eukaryota > Metazoa > Arthropoda > Arachnida > Ixodida > Ixodidae > Dermacentor > Dermacentor albipictus. Next base: position 291,245,299 of record NC_091821.1, read on the forward strand.
AGCATACTAGCCTTTATTTTAACGCGACAGCGTTAAGGAGCTCGTGTCGCAGAAAAGCCGGTGTCGTCGGCGTCGGCTCGGGCGTGCGGCGCTTGCTCAGGCGCACATGTCGTTGTCGCGCCAAACGCTGCGTTGCTCGACGCTCACCGCGTCCGATGCGGGGGGCGACGCCGCGAGCGACGGCGCGAGTTGGAGCCCCGTTTCTCCTCTGTCGTGACGTCACGGTGTCACGTGGTATTGAAGGCGGCACCGCCGCGCCTGAGGAGCTGGGTTGAGCTCTCGTAATATGCTTCGCATAAAAGAAATTATTCGCCGCATGGCTGCCGCATGCGTTGAACACTGCGTTTCATTGGCCACTAAGAAGCGTTGTAGCAAACTGTTCAAAGAAACACATGAAAGTTACAAAGACGATCTAAAGCCACCGTGCAATCACCCCCAACACAATTGAAAAAGCCGTGGTTGCTCAGTGGCTATGGTGTTCGGCTGCTGAGCACGCGGTCGCGGGATCGAGTCCTGGTCACGGCGGCTGTATTTCGATGGAGACGAAATGCGAAAACACCCGTGTACTTAGATTTAAGTGCATGTCAAAGAACCCCAGATGAGGGTGACGACTTTTTGTCTGAAATTGTGACCGGGGATGACTCATGGTGCCGCTACTATTAGCCTGAAACACTACGGCAAATTGCTTAAATGATATTGCGCGACATAAAAAACGACACGGACGTGAAAGAAGACGACACACCAAGCGCTTGGTGTGTCGTCTTCTTTCACGTCCGTGTCGTTTTTTTATGTCGCGCAATATCATTTAAGCAATGGATTACCAACTTGCCCGGAATGCTGCTCTCATTAACTACGGCAAATCTTACAGTGGAAACATTTGAATTCACCGCTCCCAAGGAAAACAAAGGCCGTCAGTTATGCCGGAAAAGCGTTGATTTCTTTTTAGATCGTTAGGGGCCACTATTGATCGAATTTTCTAAACCTGGAGAGACTCTAAATCATTTCAGATATTGTGAAAGATCGGATCGGCTGCGTGTCGCAATTAAGAACAAACGACGTGGAAAATTCAGCATTGGGGACATCTTGCTTCACGACATTGCCCGTTCCCACGTCGCTGATGTGGTTAATACAAAACTGGCAAAGTTCAAGTGGGAAACGCTGCCAAGTGGGAAACCTGTTGCCTTGCGTCTTCCACATTTGGTAAAATTTGAAGAAACTGCTCAAGGGAACCAGATTCGTGTCGAAAGATGACGTGTAGTCATTTACAGATTTTTGAGGCAGCACCCCAAGGACTTTTATGAGACGGGAATTACGCGACTCGTTTGTAGAACAAGTGTTTAAATACTCATGGTGACTACTTTTAAATAAAGTACCCCGTTTGTCATATAATCGAATTGGCTCACTTTCATTTGACTCGCCCTCGTATATGTTGCAAACTCCTGCTTTTTATATGTGCTCTCTGTTTCGACTATTATTTCGGAGCAATTACTCGCAATGAACAACCGGTGACAGCTGCTCCTGCGCAATACATTCTAACAAAGGAAATATATATATATATATATATATATATATATATATTGCTCCCTCGACTAATTTTATAAGGAGCAGGCCGAGCTGCAAAGTGAGCCCCCCCCGAACGAAATTTCTGGCTACGCCACTGATCACATCCATGTCATCAATCAGGTTATCGCGAAATCTGCAGAGTACAATAAGCCTCTCTATGTGGCTTATATAGATTACGAAAATGCATTTGATGCAGTAGAGATAGCAGCAGTCATAGAGGCACTGCGTAATCAAGGAGTACAGAACGCTTACGTAAAAAGCTTGGAAAATAATGCTACATGCGTGTGGTATTTGTTTGTTCGAACGAGGCGCGTGGGCGTCATCACTCAGGAAAAGAGGAGGAAGAAAGAACTGGGCTCGCGCTGTGAATCTAACCAGTCAGCGCTGCAACCATTGTTGTAAATATAGTCTGTAAATAGTTTCTCGTCTTACTGACTCGTCCTTCGAGTAAGAATATTTACAGAGGCCCTACGGCTACCTTAATTCTACACAAGAAAAGCAGGGAGATACCTATAGAGAAAGGGGTCAGACAGGGAGACACAATTTCTCCAAAGCTATTCACGACAGGAAGATATCCTGTTCCCCTGTCATAATCAGCTACCAGCTTTCCTAAGTGTCGTCGAGTACCTCGACTCGTCGGGGCTCTCTGCGAGACTATAGGACATTTCTACAAAGACGGATGGCCTAACGGCCATCCCACCACCTCGGGCTTCCTGATCGGCCACTACTTCGCTTCCATCTCTACGACCCTCTACCTTTCTCCCTCCTACCCCCTCTCTCTTTTAACCCCATCCCCTCCACCCCGCTGGCGCTGAGCCGTGCTCCCGCATGGGTTGCAGAAAATAGCACTAGCCTTTTCTCCTTCCCCTCAAGAACCACATCTCTATTCACTGCGTGCTTAGAAGAATTCAAGCTATTAAACTGGGAAGGCTTAGGAGCAAAGATCAACAGCAAATATCTCGGCAACCTTCGGTTTGCCGATGACATTGTTCTATTCAACAACAATGCAGACGAGCTACAACAAATGATTGGAGACCTTAACAGAGAGAGTGTAAGAGTGGGGTTTAATATTTATATGCAGAAGATGAAGATAACGATAAATAGCCGGGCAAAGCACCTAAGCACCCTAGAAACAAACATTATCATTGCAACAGATGCCTCACAGTGCGAGGAAAAAGCTGGCATTGGAATATTTTGTCCCGCGCTCGACTGGTCTTTTTATTTAAGATTGCCTGATTTTGTGCCTGTTTTCCAGGTCGAGTTTTTAGCACTAATTCTAGCCTTACGTAAATTAGAACAAATGATTAAACAGCTGCTATTCTTACTGATTCCCTTTCTGTATGCTCTTGCCTTACCGCTACTAATAAGTCACCCATGCTAAAACTCTTCCACTTACTAGTTCCTGCCCATGTGCAATGTATTCATTTGATTTGGGTGCCTGGTCATAAAGGTTTGTTTTTAATGAAACTGCCGATTCACTGGCACATGGATCACTAGCCGGCCCTGTTCTTCCTATTCTACCAGTGACAGCACAGATCACGGCGGCAAGATTTCGGATGAGATCAATTAGATCAGCCTTATCAAACCCACATTTGACAGCTTCTCCAGAGTATCAACACCTGGCATTTCCCTGGCATAGCGAATCTTGTTACACAAAGATGCTTGAGGTCTGCTTCACCAAATTTCGCTGCCGCATTCCCTCCCTAAATTTCTATTTATACAGGTCGGGTTTGGTTCCCTCTCCCCTTTGTTCTTTTTGTGAGGAAGAGGAGACGATACAGCACTTTCTTCTATCTTGCCGCCGCTTTGCTGCGTTAAGAAAAAGATTGTTGGAGATACCTTTTCGAAGAATTGGCCTGGACTTGACAGAACCTGCAATTCTTTCGTTCGGGGATTCCACATTGGGATTCAGCCACAGCGATGCGTGCTTCGCTGTCCAAACATTTCCTTACAGAATCTAAACGAATGCCCTGCTAAATTCAATTTTTTTATTACATTTAAATTAATTATTCCTCATTCAACAGCACCTTCCTGATTTAATTTTAGCCGGTAATTCAACCCTATCCAATGCTATTCCCATAGATATTAGGAAATTTATGCTCTATATTATTTTGGAATAGTCCACCCATTTCTTGGCCAATCCCCCATCGTGGGTATGAGCCACACGTGCCACAGGCTACAACAACAACAACAACAACAACAACAACAACAAAGGAACAAGAGATCAGGATCGCCAGTCGGTCACTAGAGACTGTGAAGGAGCACGTTTACCTAGGTCAATTAATCACAGGCAACCCTGATGATGAGAAGGAAATTCACAGAAGAATAAAAATAAGTTGGATCGCATACGGCAGACATTGCTAGCTCCTGACTGGAAGCTTACCATTATTATTGAAAAGTAAGGTGTGCAAACAGTGCATTTTGCCAGTGCTGACATATGGGGCAGAGACTTGAGAGCAAGTTAAGGACCGCGCAAAGAGCGATCGAACGAAGATTGCTATAGGCATAACGTTAAGAGAGAGAAAGAGCGATTTGGATCAGAGAGCGAACGGGTATAGACGATATTCTAATTGACATCAAGAGGAAAAAATGTAGCTGGGCAGGTCATGTAATCAGCCGGTTAGATAACCGTTGGACCATTAAGGTTACAGAATGGTTACCAAGAGAAGGAAAACGCAATGGAGGATGACAAAACACTAGACGGAGCGATGAAATTAGGAAATTCGTGGGCGCTAGTTGGAATCGGTTGGCGCAGGACAGGAGTAATTGGAGATCGCATCGCAGGGAGAGGCCTTCGTCCTGCAGGGCACATAAAACAGGCTGATGATGATGATGATGATGGTGGAGGAGGAGGTGGTGGGCCCCCCCCCCCCCCGAAAAAAAATCCTGGGTACGTGCCTGATCTGAGAATTCGTTGCCCGTGATTCTCGGTCGCACTGCTGTATTTAACAACGCATGTATTTAAGGCTGGTATTTTTTTTGGCTAACAGTGTAATGAAGGTTGCCGTAATAACAACACATCTGGGCGACTTGTACGCATGAATGGATGCATCCTAGTATGGTGTTAAGGTCAACTTCAGGTCGCAGTTTAGTAACGACGAAACCTGTGCGCTGATTAGCTTGTTCGCATGTGGTCGCATTTTCCCGTCATCCCCATATTCCTTCGGAAGAAATAAATGTTCCTCTGATTGATCGATTGACTGATTGAAAGTGTGTCAGAGTTTACTGTCACGCGCTCGTAGTGAACAACCGTGTGGCTTAAGCTTTGTCGATCATTTGCGTTTTGTTTGCTGAGCGATCGCGATAGCAATCGTAAAAACAGCGTAAGGATGGATTGACTGAATGTCACGTAGGGCATTACAAAGAGGGGTGGAATTCTATACAATAAGTGGAAATAGTAGTTTTCAAGGATGATGAAACAGCTTGTCACTTTCCTTGGAATGAAGGAATAAGTGTGCAGGTTTGTACGTGAACTTGGGACGTGCAATACAGATGTCGGCATCTGCATCACGATCGGAGCACTTGCTGCACGTGATGGTTAATTGGCCGGCGCACTGTTGAACTTTACCACGCTTGTCGTTACGGAATTTACCGGCCGCAGTGCTGAGATTTACCACGCTTGTCTTTACGGATACCAGCCACAAAGACAAGCGTTGCAAATTCATCAGTGCGGCCAGCCAATTAGCCATCGCATGCAGCATATATATATTCGTGCCAAATAGTGACATGCACATTTTTTTCGAAATAACGAAACTTTTGGACGACTTCTTAGGCTGCTGCCTATTCGCATGTGGCCGGATGCATGCTCTTATGAATGAATGAATGAATGAATGAATGAATGAATCAATCAATCAATCAATCAATCAATCAATCAATCAATAAAGGATGAATGAATGAATGGTGTTTTTATTTCTTTTCACATTGAAAAAGAGGAGACAGGACTAAAAGCTGGGGTACAGCTTGACGAGGGTCCCGCCCCCTCATACGTTTGACAGCAGAGCACTGCAGAAACATTACGAAAAATGCAACACTTGCAACAAAGTAATATTGGGAACACATGTACTTTCAACAAAAAAATCGAGTATAAAATACACAAAATAGGTACATACTTATATACACATACAATTTCGCATTTATGCATAAATTCACACATGCAGATACATACTATATGCACAAGCAATCCACACAGATCTATATACGAACGACATAACCATCCGGTTATTTGCAGACGATTGTTTATTATATCCTGAAATCAATAACCAAAGCGATCAGGCGTCACTTTGTCAAGCCCTTAAAGCTGTAGAAGTCTGGGCCGCAAAAAGTAAAGTGAAAATTAACGAATCTAAATCAGTCATGCTCAGAGCTACAAACAAAACAAAGCATGTTATTGTGTAATTATGACATGAGCTCAGCAATTCTTACCGAAGCTGAAACGATAAAATACTTAGGTTTAACAATTTCGAAAGACTTAAGTTGGAAATCACACATAGGCAGAATTTGTGGAGCTGCAGAAAAAAGTTATGGTTCCTTCGCCGAAAATTAAAGCTAGCAATGACACCAGTCAAACTACTTGCATATTGAATTTACATTACACCAACGTTAGAGTATGCCAGTGTCATTTCGGATCCGTTTCAATCCGGAATTATAAACCGCATTGAGAAGATACAGAGAAAACCTGCAAGGTTCATTCTTTCCCCTAATATCGTACTGACTCTGTTTCCGAAATGCTTCGGTTGCTTGATTTGCCTCCACTGGCTCAACGGCGGAAGTTAGCTAGACTTAAATTTCTTTTTTTGTTGTCAAAAGGCCACTTCAATATTAAAACCACGTCCTATCTTGCTCCCAGGCAGGCTAGAAACGTCAGATCAAGCAATCATTGCATGTTCTCAATTCCAAAAGCATATCTGGACATGTACGCTTATTCATTTTTTCCGCGAACGATTAAGGAATGGAACAGTTTGCCGGCGTCTGTTTTGCAGTCGAGTAGCATTGAAATCTTTGAGGAACACGTTAAAAACCTTTTATGAAATTAATCTTAGTGGTGCCGTGCAAACATTGTCACACTATTCTAGAAATACATACAACAGTCTTTCTTTCATGCTGCTTCCAATATCACTGTCACAATGTTAGAAACATGTATTTCTTAGCCAAACTATTGTTTTTGTATTTCATTATTTGTTTCGCGTTGTATTTCCCACATTCATTGCTTCATGTCCAATTTACATTTGTAAAGTGTTTACATTTTTCTACGCTATGTGCAAACCAGCTGTACCCATTCTGTTACGGCCAAACGCCAACAGTATTTGAAAATAAAATAATAATAATATACACGTATGTACAGGTGTCCTAACATGCGCTCATGACTGTAATATGTGAATAAAAATAATATGACATTCTAGTCTATTTGGCATAACTGACAAAATAGTCTTATTTTATTATTGTAGTTGCATTAAGGATCAAAGTAGTCCTGTGCGAGCTGATCCAGTAGAATGCGTACTGTAAGTTTTAATGATTGTTTATCGTAATTGGTCCGAGGTGTGCGTACGTGTGATTTCTCTTTATGCCTAGTATCACGGATGCTACGGTTAGCTTTTAAATCAGCCATGGTAAACACAATAGAGTTATTAGACTTCACGTATGACCTGTAGTCCAAAATTAAACGACAGTTGTATAAAGAGAATACAGGCAAGATTTCAAACTTTGAGAACAGATTATTCGTAGAAAATAAACGAGGAACATTGGCAATATATCGCACGGCTCCTTTCTGGGGCAAATGCAATTTCGTAAGGTTGACCTTGCTAGTAGTGCCCAAAACGAGGTTACAATGTTGCAGAACTGACAATATTAAGTATTTTAATGCAAAATTTTAATTTTAACAGGAAGAAATGATTTTATTCGACCTAATATACTTACATCAGTAGATAGCTTTTTACTAACATTTTCCAGGTGATCATTCCAACTTAAGTCTTTAGCGAATGTTACGCCTGAGGCAGCAACCGTGTTAACAATTGGTAATTGATCCATATCTATTTTCATGTTTAGTGTACTTCGTAACGTTTTGCCTCTTTGCATATAGACAACAACTTTTGTCTTGCTGGCATTTATTCTCAACCAGTTTCCATCGGCCCAATCTTTAAATTTTCCTAACGCTCTGTTCCCCTGAAGCTGCACTGCAGTTTCTGACGTAGCAGCTGATAAACATTGCTGTATCATCGGTATAAAAAATAAATTTTGCCCGTTTTGAACTTTGTGGCACATCGTTTACAAACATTATGAACAGGAGTGGTAATAATGACGGTAATAACATCAAACTCAGGTCTCAGCTTCCTGTAACGTTCGAAACATTTATGCTACTTAGATAACAGCTCGTTCGCACGTGGTCGTATCGTTTCCTATAAGTAATGGGGAACGTTTGTCGATCTTTGTTGAGTGCTAAAATTGTTTCACGAGCCCGCCCTCACTGATTAGTTTCGTCTGCCGTTTGTTTTTTTGTGTAACTGTGACTGCGAGAGGGATCGTAAAACGGTGTAGGTATGAAATAACTTGTAGCGGAAGCAGCATCGGCGTCGCATGAGAGTTACGTTGAAGCTCGCATCTAAACGAGGCAGGTGCGGCTGGCACGCTCTCGCGCGGACTAGCGTTCCGGAAGAGATTAAAAATAATGCTACGCTAAGAGATCGAGTGTCGGTTCTTCCTCTCCTGCGAGAGCCCGAGACTGTACCGGTCTACGTGGTCGTTCGTCGCCGCAGTTTGGTGACCACGGACGTGATATTGCCATACACTCATGTGGTAGAGACGATCATGGACCAGACCAACGCTACGAGAGCTCAAGGACAGAACCCTTCCGTGGAACGCGGTGAGCCCTCCTGTTCGGCCATCGATGTCCGCCTGCCACAGTACTGGGACCAGCATCCTGCGGCGTGGTTTCTTCCGGCCATATCGCAATTTCAAGTCGCTGGTATCCGCTCTCAAGCCTCAAAGTTTCATTACGCCGTTGCAGCGCTCTCGCCCGCCGCCATTAACGAACTAGCAGATTTGTTGAACTCCCCGTTGTCTACCGACGCCTATGACGATCTCAAGGCAGCCCTGCTACAGCGCACAGCAGCTTGACAGCGTTCTCGCATCCAGCAACTTCTATCCGCTGAAGAAGTCGGCGACCGACGCCCTAGTCAACTTCTTGGCCGAATGAGGCAGCTGCTCGGAAACAACGCAAGATCCATCGACGACGCACTGTTGCGCGAATCGTTTTTGAAACGACCCCCGACTAGCGTGCAGATGGTCCTGGCGACCGCCTCTACCATGGGCCTTACCTTGCCACTTTGGCCGGCAAAATAATGTAAGTAGCCACCCCAACCATCGCAACTATGGCGTTGTCTCCAGGTGACAATACAACCGCCCTGCAAACACTTCCCAGCTCTTCAGCAGCGCAATCTCTGCTCAACTGCTTGTGCCAGCTCCTGGAACGCAACATCGCCGCACTTCATCTGGTCGCCTACGCAGCCGTGATTCCAGCAAATCAAGAGGCACGGCAACCTGCAATTGCAACGTATGGCGTTTGCTACTTCCACCGCCGTTTTGGGAACGACGCCCGTCAGTGTCGGCGTCCTTGCGCTTGGCCGGGAAACAGGCCGGCCGACCTCTAACGGCGACGAGTGGTCCGCCCCAACACACAAGTCGCCTTTTCTACGTGACGGACAGAATTACGGGACAACGATTTTTAGCCGACACAGGAGCTGACATCAGCATTCTCCCCGCCCACTACTCCGACCGAAAAGCGACACCTGTGTCGTTTTTGCAAGCCGTCAACGGCACCAATGTTCCAGTTTTCTCGTCACGCTCCGTCACGCTAAACCTTGGCCTTCGACGAGCGTTCCGCTGGATTTTCGTGGTTGCTGACATCCGTCGTGCAGTCAGTGGAGCAGACTTGTTGCACAACTACGGACTCCTTGTCCACGTCCAACGACGCCGTCTCACCGACTCCGTGACCCAGCAATTCGTTGCTGGCGTCCCATCACCAGGCACATCGCTGATTGAGCCTATTTCTGCCATGTTGGACGAATCTTTCGCCGCGCTCCTACGCGAGTTTCCTACATTGACGCGCCTGCCGCACTGGACGCAACCGGTTCAACTTGACGTGTCCCATCACCTCGTGACCTCCGGCCCACCAGTCTATTTCCGGCCCCTGCGTTTCTTCCCAAAGAAACTCAAGATCGCTCGCACGGAGTTGTAACACATGTTGCTACTTGGCATTATCCGCCCTTCCTCCAGAAATTGGGCATCACCGCTTCACTTGGTGCCTAAGAAGACGGGAGAATGGCGCCCGTGCGGCGATTACTGGGCACTAAACAACGTCACAGTTCCTGATCGCTACCCTCTACCGAACATTCAGGGTTTCACGGTAGCGTTGCACCGTGCGACGATCTTTTCTAAGATCGATCTCGTTCGCGCCTATCAACTACCGGTCGCTAAAGAAGACATTCCCAAGACTGCCATCACCACACCCGATCGGTCTTTTCGAATTTCTCTGCATGCCTTTCAGTTTACGGAAAGCGGGCCAATCCTTTCAGCGTTTCATCGATTCCGTTACTCGAGGCTTGCCTTTCGTTTTTGCCTTCATTGACGACCTTCTCGTCGCAAGCTCTTCGGCGGAAGAACATCTTCACCACTTGCGGTTGTTGTTTTCACACCTTGCCAGTAAAATAACTGTCATCAACGTGGCAAAGAACGAATTATGGTCAACCCGTACTCGAGTTCCTCAGTCATATTGTCGACGCTAACGGCATTCGACCACTGCAGTGCAAGATTCGCGTCATCGAAAACCTACTACGACCGACCACACTGACCAAGCTTCGACAATTTCTCGGATTTGTCAATTTCTACAGCCGATTCATTCCCGATTGCGCACGACTTATGGCTCCACTAGACGATCTGCTGGTAAGGAAACGTAAACAAGCGCTTCAGTGCACTGAAGAGGCCACTGATGCTTTCAGAAGATTCAAGTCTGCCCTCGCGGACGCCACGCTTCTTAGACACCCAAAGCCAGAAGCGCCCACTGTCATGACCAACGCTTCAAACACCGCCGTTGGTGCCGTTCTGCCTCAGTTCATCGACAATGCGTGGCATCCACTCGCCTTTTTCTCCAAGAAACTGAAGCCTGCGCAGTCCCGCTACAGCGTGTTCGGCCGCGAATTACTCGCCGTTTACCTCACTATCAGACATTTTTGCCATTTCCTAGAAGGCCGTGCATTCACTGTCTTGACTGGCCATAAGCGTCTTTTGCACGCAAAGAATCGGTCGGCGTCCTGTTAGTCGTCCGGCGAGATTCGACATCTTTTCTACATCTCCGAGTTTACAACAATGTTCCGCCACATCAAGGGCACCGACAACGTTCCAGCCAACGTCCTGAGTCGCGTCAATGTCGTTTCCACAATGACGTCGGAACCTTTCATCATTGAGGTCAACTTACTCGCCAGTCAACAGCGCGATGACACTGAAATTTGTACACTCTGGAATTTCTCAACGTCCCTGAAACTAAAAAGACGTCGTTGTCACCCCAGAAGGTAGGCCCGTCGTCTGCGACACTTCTACCGACACACCTAGACCATACATTCCGGCATCTCTTCGAAGACGTCTGTTCGAAACCGTGCACAACCAGTCGCATCCTGGCATACGCGCGACACAGAAGCTTCTTTCTAGTCGTTTCGTTTGGCCTCAAGTAAACGCGCAAGTTCGCGATTGGGTTCGCTGCTGTTTGTCGTGTCAACGCTCTAAGATCCAGCATCACCCCATCCCGCCTGCCAAGTCTTTTCTTCTACCGGATGCTCGTTTTTACACCGTAGACCTGAACCTCTTCGTCCCTCTCCCACCTTCGAAAGGATACTGCTACATACTGACATGCATCGACCGCTATACACGGTGGCCAGAAGCTGCACCAATATCTGATATCTCAGCGCACACTGTTGCAGCAGCTATCGTGTCTACATAGATCACAAGGTTCGGCTGCCCATCCACAATAATAACGGATCGCGGTCGCTAGTTTTACTCAGCACTCTTCAACGAGCTACTCAAACTACTCGGAACGACACGTTTTCGCACGAATGTTTACCACCCGCAGTCCATTGGACTAGTTGAACGTTTTCACCGGCATCTCCAGGCGCCCCTTATGGCGCATGAATCGCCGGAGAAGTGGATCCTGCATTTGCCCCGCGTCTTAATTGGCATCAGAGCTCACTCAACAGCGACCTAGGTTGCTCCTGTGCTGAGCTAGTCTACGGCACTCACCTACGCCGTCCGGGCTATTATTTTGTCCCCACCACCAAAACACCTATGCCATCACCTGCCGACTACGTTGCCGAACTACAAGCTTTCTTCAGCCAGATACGTCCCGTGCCTACACGTTCGCAAGAAGCAAGGTCTCCGTATGTTTCTTCCGCATTGACCTCTGCTTCCCACATTCTCGTGCATAACTGTGCCGTGCGGAAGCCTTTGCAGCCACACTATAATGCATGCCATATTGCGTTCTAGAGCGTCGTCCGACGACTTTTGTCGTGAATGTCAACGGCAGCTCAGATACAATTGCCCTGGAACGTCTCCAACCCGCCTACGTTGAAGCAGCCGCGCCCCTGCCTCCACCAATACGCGACGAAATCTTGCTGAATCCTTCGACGCCGCCACCGTACGTGACACCCAAGACCAACGCCAAGACACGCCGCTTCACGTGGACTTTCCATCGTTCGTCGAATTTTCCTCCTCTCTATGGGGGAACCCTCTGTAGCGGCAGCAGCATCGGCGTCGCATGAGAGTTACGTAGGCGCTCGCGTCTACACGAGGCACGAGCGGCTGGCACACTCCGGCACGGGCTAGCGTTCCGAAAGAGATTAAAAAGAATGCTACGCTAAGAGAACGAGTGTCTCTTTTTCCTTTCCTGCGAAAGCAGGAGACTTTACCGGTCTACGTGGTCGCTCGCAGCCATAAACTAAACATTTTCTGGCATTTGTATCGCGATCGCAGCGCTTGTTGCGCGTGATAGTTGGCCGGCCGCGCTGCTGAATGTTCCCACGTGATTCTGCCAAACAATCCTGTACACGTTCTTTTCTGGGAAGGGCGAAACTGTTGGGTGACTTCTTGTGAACTGCTGCTTATCACGTTGTCGGATGCATGTTAGTATCATTTTGAGGTCAAGCTTACGTCTGAGCTGTCTGTTACGATCGAAACGCTTACGCGACTTATTAGACGATTGCTCGTTCTAAAGCTTTCATATTTTTATTAATGGTAAAAAGTTTGTCTCTGTTGACTGCTAGCTTCGTCTGCTCTAACCTTTGCGTAACCACACGATTCCGAGAGGAATTGTAGAACAACGTTAGGTTGATATAAATAAACTTTTGTAGGTATTGGTATCACGATCCGAGCGCTTTCTGCACGTGATGGTTGGTCGGCAAAGCTGCTGAATTCTTACGTTACCTTTAGCTCCGTATATTGCTCATCCCAAAGAATGCCGTACACTTGCCTTTCTGGTAACAACAAAACTTTTGGACGACTTGTGAAACTGCTGCTTATTTACACGTTCTCGGGTGCTTGATGGTATGATGGTGAGGTCAAGCTTACGTAGGTCTCAGGTGTCTATAACGATCAAAACGCTTACGCCTCTTATTAGAGTATTGCACCTTCGCACGTTATTGTACTTATAGTAATGGAGTCCCGGTCATGGCGCCCGAATTTCGTTGGAGGCGAAATTCGAAAACACTCGTATACTCAGATTTAGGTGCACGTTAAGAACCCCAGGTGGTCCACATTATTACGGAGTTCCCCACTATGGCGTGCCTCATAATCAGATCGTCGTTTTGCCAATTGAACCTAAACATTTATTTTCTTAGTAATGGAGAACATTTGCCTCTTTCGACTTTTAATTATGTTTCTGTCAGGCGATTTACCGGGTCGCTTAAGCTTTGTGTACCGTTCGAATTTTCTTTGCGTAACCGCGATTGCAAGAAGAATCATACAACCACGGAAGTTCCGAATAACGGAACTATTGGAGGCATTTGTATTTTAATGACCGCACCTCTCACACAGGGTGATTGACCAGCCATGCTGCTTCATTTCTGAGCTCGCATTTGCTATCATTTGGGCCAGCGTATGTGCTGACATGTGTGCAAGACGCGCTGGACAAGATTGCGGGACTGTTGCATCCCCATATTGTCATTGTATCCTTAGTGAATCTATATAGTCAAGAGAACTAAAGTTTTATTTTCTGAAACGGTAATCCTAGTCAGAACCTGGTTCACCTATATAGTCAACATTCACCAATTTCTAAAATTATTGTTGCGATATAAATTGTAGGAACACTCCTGTCGAAATTCCCCTGACTCGAACGTGCGCTGTGGGGGGTTGTGGCTTCGTGAGCGAAGTTTCCGCGCAGCTGTAGCGTCAAAGGTCACGTAAACTTCGCTTTGGAAACGCATTGCAGCTGGAAGCAGCAAAAAGCGATCGCTTGTCGCAGCTACCTCGCTTCATCATGGCAGCGTTCCTACAGCGCGTTAACCGTCAGTGAGATACGTTCATCTTTGGCTTTGCGCACGACATCAAGTTTGTTAATTTAACAAGGAAGCGAAGTTTTACTGTAATTTACACTGGCGACAACACGTACAGCTGCTTAGTTATAGCTGTCTGGTAATTTGCTGTCGCAATCACTGCTGCGCTTTTCTTTCGAAACAGCGACATTGTTTGCTGTTATCAGCTCACTTGTCATAGCTATGCTGACGTAGAGACTAGGAGAATTTCGTTTGTCTTTGCAGAGAGTTGAAATCATTACAACTTATTTAGCTCAGCCAGTTTGTACAAAGCCACAAGGAAGCAAAGTTGCTGTCATAACCAGCAGATTGCTGTTAAAAGTGCAGGTTGCCAACATGCACATGCTGGATAATAATTTTCGTACATATTTCTAACACGTTTTATTGCATACGCTACAGCCACGCTGTCATCAGCCTGGTGTCATCTCGGGTCTACATCATTCTTCGTTGATGATCACCACAGAAACAAGCACACGGAAATCTGCTAGCTTTCTTGGTACCTCTGATATTAACAGTGAATTTTCGTTTCTGCGACCACTGGAACCGATCCTGCAAGATGACTAGTAAACTGTGTAGCGTAACCGTGATCACGATGAAATAACTCATATAATGCATTTTTATGTACATGACTACTGAAGTGAGCATGCTGCAAGCCTGTAGTTAATTGTGTATTCTCCAAGGTACCTGTGACGGCTTCAGCAATATTTGGCTGCAACCACGGAAGGGTCGCATTCAGCTTCTTTTTACTTGCTTAAGAGGGCTTCGAGCCTGCGAACATTTACGGTGAATTTGTGTTTGTGACTACTCAAGCACAGCAAGCATCTTGTAACTTCTAGTACCTGTGAAATAAGTTTGGTATTGTGCCGAAGCAAGTGTCTTGGTGACGTCTTTTGTGCCTGTGAACTCTCCAGTAATGTTCGTGTCTGCAACTGCTTAAGTGATCATTTAGTAATTTCATTAATGTCCAGTGTGTCTATCAAATCTTTAGTACTTTTACTCTGTGCGACCACTTAAACAGGCCCATAGAATGTGTGGAGTAGCTTCCTTCATGGCTAAGACACATGTGAACTTTCCAGCAAATATTGCATTTATGTGCCTGCGAGCACTGAAGTGAGCCAGCCTGCAGTGGGCGTCCTACAAACTTCCTTTCTACCCCCACCCTTGCAGAGGCCTTTTAGAGTTCTTTTAATGGCCGAAATGCATCTGCGAAATATTAGCTCAACTGAACTGCTCTCGTCAATACACGAAAACGTCAATGTTTGCTCTGGTGACCTTTACCAGAACCTGTTATGGATGCATAGCGCATTTGCTCTATATATGGATTATCATAGAGCAGCTGCTTGTGTCAATATATGGCTACTGAACTATTTTCAAGTAATTTCGTTAACGCCTAATGTAGTTGTGAGATGTTTAGCCTAACTCTTCTTAGTGTCTAACTATTAAATATGGCCTAGAGAAATGCTCTGTAACTTAGAGTGGCTAACATATCTGAACTGTTAAGCAGACTTTGCATTGATGTGCTTGCAACCACGGAAGTGAGCCCGGAGCAAGCCTCATGATAACTTTCATAGTTACCCCACTGTGAATTCTTAAATTTTCTTGCTACGTAAAGTGCATTTGTAAACATATTATTTCATGCAAACTTTAGTAAGAAGAGTGCGTCACAAGTAACTCTTAATATCTGAGCTTGTATGATGAAATTATTCAGTTTTATTTAGTTGCATTGGTGCACTTTACTGAAATCTGCTGAGTGCATTTGAGAGTTAAACTCGTGATTTTTCTGCAATAATCTTATTGAAATAAATGCTGTATTTTAATGACATTGTCAAATGGTCAAGCAGCCTGCAGAACTTAGTTCTGCAGCTTCGTTCCTGTTGTCACAAAAAAGTATGGCTTGCCTGTCTATGTTTTGATTATTTGCACTTTTATCAAGTTTTATGTGATCTATTATCTTACCGTAGCAGGTAATTATGTGCACAATGCTTAGCTGCACTGCAGCCCTCTTTAGTATCTCTGAGATGCCGTGTGCTGTATTCTTGGCTTGTCTCCTGGTACTTAAGCTATTGCATGACAAATATGTTTGGTCGCGTTATTTGACCACCGGGATGGGATTTCAAAAGCTATGCGAATCCTTTTCACCATTGCCCTACAAGCCAACATAAAATAAGACCAAGCTTACATTGTTAATGGTATGTAAAATGCAGCAGGCTTGCTGCACAGCTAAAGCACATTGTAAGGAACGTTCCTATTATATCAATTTATAATCAATACGGACGTCCTGTAGATATCCTAAATCCACAACCAAATGTCCCACAAACTTCCTTTGGATGATTGGTAACAAAATGTCCCACAAGCGTACTACATCCTGACAGAAATGTCCTTAGAATGTACTGAAGATTATGCTATATGAAGCGCTGTGTATGTGCACTCGTCTCGTCCTTGTCCTTTGCGCTGTTAAAGAAGAATCCATATTCAAACATCTCTTGGACGTCCACATATCCCATTATGACGTTGGTGGGACGTGTTTATGAACGCCAATTCGCGTGCATAGGACGATCCCATAGATGATCCAGGGATGCTCCATTGTCCTGTTTTGGATCCGACTCTGATGTACGATGGACGTTCTTTGAATGTGCACTTTCTCTGCGTGCGGCATTTATAGCACATCATTGGGACTTCTGTGCATATCTTATGGACGTCAAAATATCCACTGTAGGATGTCCTTTGGATGTGCACTGGAGATCCGTGGTCCAATAGGATGGCAGCGGGTCGCATAGGCGCAGAATAAGCCGAAAGGATCGATAATGTTAGTACCGATTATTACGGAGCTGTTTCAGTGATTAGTGATAGATGCAGTTGGGCCTCTTCCTGTGTCAAAGACAAGGTACCGGAACATTTTATTTTATGCCCCATAACGAAGTTTCTAAAGGCGCTTGCGCTGCGTGAGGTGACGTCGGAGAGTGCTGTGGATTCGCTGTCATTGATGTGTTCCCGACTTGAATTTCCTTCCGAGATCCAAAGTGATCAAGGGAGCGTGCTCACAAGCGTCCTCACCACGTCATTTCTAGAGCGATGCGGCATAAAAATAGTGCACAGCTCAATACATCATCCACAGAGCAATATAATTGAAAGGTGTCAATCCGTACTCAAGCGCGTCATTAGAGGACAGTGCTATGAAAATAAGCGCGATTCGCGCTCATGCCTGCCAGCAGCACTTTTCTCTTTGCGTTCCACATGAATGTACTCGTTTCAGCCCGGCCGATGTGGTTTACGGAAGGTCCCTGCGCTTACCTTTGCGAACAGTGCGGGACACGTGGGAAGGGTGCCGGGCAGACCTTACTGTGGTGCAGTTTATTTTGAATCTGCTCGAGCGTCCGCATAAAGCTAAAGAACTTGTGGAGGCCAGCATGAAGTTAGCTCAGGCTCGATCCAATGTCTACTATTATGATAGAACCGTCTGTGAGAGGTCGTTCCGTATCGGTGACAAGGTAATGTTACTAAGAACTTCAAGACAAAACCGGCTCGAAGTAGAGTGGGAAGGTCCCGCTGAAGTGTTTGCAAAGCTCTCTGACCCCAACTACGGGGCCAAATCCCTACGGAAACGTAAAGAGGTGCGTATTTATCATTGCGACCTAATGAAACCTTACGTGCACATGTGGGCAGTGGTGAATATGAGCCTAAATTGTCCTGAAGAAATGAAGGACAACGTTGTCTAAGTAGAGGAGGAAGTAGCGCTCAAGCAATGCGGAAGAGGATAGAGCAACTAAAAGAATCCCACTTGTCTGATCTCGGCAAAATTATAGCAGAGTTTGATGAATGCTTCACCGACAAACTGGGTACAGCTCATTTCACTTAGCACAATATTGAGCTGACCGGCATAATGTAGCCCGAAGGCACAATTAAAAAGAGCCACAGAACACGTCACAGTCGGCAAGTAAACACCAACTAGCCCAACAGGTCCTTTTATAGGATATTGCAATGACGTCCAAGGAGCCAGTGCAATCAAAGTGTTGTTATCGATTTTCTCCTAGGCAGAGAGAAATCCTTGACAGCAAAGGGGAGCGCATGCCCGAATTAGGAGCAATTAGGCCCTCCGAAAGTGAATACACATAACCTATGTTCCGAAATGTCGGATTGTACATCATACATGGTCAGTGACCGTGATCGCCTCCTTCACCAATGTTCTGAGTGGAAGCTTCGGCTAAAGACTCAAGTGCCATGGTAGACTATCGGAAATGAAATGCTCTCAGCAAGGATGAAGTGTATCCAATTGCAAATATTGATGAGCGGGTGGGACAGGTGAGTCCAGCAGCCTATGTGACTACGCTAGACCTTACTCCATGGTACTGGCAACTACAACTCACTGAGCGAGCCAGCAGATACGCGTCAATCGTCACGCCGACACGGAGGCATCAAGCGACAATGATGAGCTGGGGATCAAAAATGCTCCCTTTGAGTTTGAATAGCCTTCTAAAGGGTTGTGAAGCATTTGTCGTGTCCTACTTAGATGGCGTCGCAGTCTTTTTTGATTCATGGGCAAACCATTTGCTGCACCTCAGAGCGGTGTTCAGCAGTTTGCGTCAAGCTGGGCTCACCGTTAAGGCCCAGTAGTCTCGTCCTGCAAGGCCGACAACATAGGTCAAGGTTTTAGGAAACCTAATTAGGGTACAATATCGGAGGTAGCAGACTTTCATCGACCGCAAGCTAAGACAGACATTTGGGCATTTTCGGGGCTCCCTGGGTATTGTAATCATCGCATCCGATTCAACTTTGGCAAGCGCCTGACTGATGCTCTCTGCAGGAGAGAACCGACAACTGTAGTTCTTGGATGAAAAAAAAAAGAAACTGCCTTCTTAAGCCTGAAGGCTGTATTCATTAGCCTTCCGGCATTGCAACCTCCTGATGTTGACCGAGAATTCACAGTGCAGTGTGATTCGAGTGATCGAGGACTAGGTGCTGTTCTCTGCCAGAGTGATGACGACGATAGTGAATATCCCGTGCTCTCAGCCAAAAAGTGAGCTCTCGTGAGATGGCATACTGGGCATCGTAAAAAGAATGTGCTTGTATTTTGTGCTAAGTATGGACAGCTGGGCTAGTTGGTTATGATTAGCATTGTGAAACATAGTTCCAGCGCACATTTGAACAAGGACGAGGCGAGAAAGACAACACGAACGCCGAACTTCAACTGAGTTTTATTCATTGGAAACAGGGCTTTATGTACACAGGGGGAGGGGGTGGGGGACTGCTCCTGCGCAGGACCACTAAAAAATATATCCTTGGTCTAAGCAAAGGTCATCACAGGTGTCAAAACAAAAATAAAAAGAGAAACTTTTCCCTCCTTTTTTTTCTCTTCTATTTACGTCACTCAATACAATCTTGTTCATATCCCGCCCTGCCTAGCTGAATCGACACACCCGTTTGCCCTGACATAATCCATTTCTTTTGTCCCGAGTGCAACAGAAGGAGCACTGACACAGTTCTCGTTTGCATTGGAGATACAACACGCTTCATATATTTCCCGGTGTTTCAGATCGCTATACTTGCGCAACACGCGTGTTCATTCGAAAAAAAGCCTCGCATGCTGGCTTGTGCGAGCAACGGCGTATGTGGTCGGCTAAATGACCAGCGCCACTTAGTGATGTGGCATTCCTGCGATGCTCTAGCAAGCGTTCATTCAGACAGCGCCCGGTTTGGCCAATGTAGCATTTCCCACAGGCGAGGGGAATACTGTACACAACGCCGACGTCACATTCAACGAGGGCTTTGGTGTGCTTAATTTTGCAGGCTGGTTTCTTCTGGGATTGGTTTACAAGGCGACACATTCGTCCCAGCTTTTCCGGTGCTGAAAACACAACACGCACCCCGCACCAGTCGCCAACCTTCTTGAGGCGGTGAGACACCTGGTGCCAATAGGGCACTACGACAGGGTGCTTTTGTGGGCGTGCGTATTTTTTCTGCCTGCGCCTCCCACCAGCCTTTGCCTCGCGAATCTGGCTCTCTACCACCGAGGCCACGATTTCTCTGTGGAACCCAGCCTTCTCCAGACGCCTAAGCTGGGCGTCGACGCTGTCACGAACTTGATGTTCGCATGACTTGTCTAGAGCAGAGCGGATGCAGTTTTTTGCTATAGCTCTTTTTACGAGCTTGGAGTGGGCCGATTGATAATTCAGAATTAAATTTTTCGACCGTGGCTTGTACTGCCAGCACACGCGCGCTCCATGAAAAATCAGACACAAGTCGAGGTACTGGATGCGACCATCTTGCGGCAGTTCGTGCGTGAACTTCATTCCGAAGGCGTTACTAGCAAAAATATCGAGAATGTTGTTTATACTATTGCCTTTATCCTGAGCATCAGTCGTGTTCATTACTACGAGGTAATCGTCAACATATCTAAAAACTTTCTGCACGCCTGCGTTGTAAAAGGACGCTTGAATGCGCTTGTCAATACTTGCTAAAAAAATATCGCTTAAAAGTGGAGCTAGGCAAGAGCCGATGCACACTCCTTCTTTTTGGATGAAACAGCTGTCATTAAAAGTGATAATGGTGGATGAGAGATAAAAGGAAATTAGTTCTAAAAAATTGTCGGTTGATAACCCAGTCATGTTTTGGAAGGCCACTGGTGCCATGTCTTCAACGTGGCTTCTAACCGCGCTGAAAAGCTCAGGATGAGGCAATGAGTAAAACAAATCTTCTACATCGATAGAAAATGCAAACCTCTTTTGACACGAGGTTTCACAGCCAGAAAAATTTTGTGACTCATTCAAAAATGTCAATGCTATCTCAGGGACGCCAAATTCACTGCAGAGACGGAACATTGTCCCCTGGCCTCGCTACTAAGCGCAACATCAAAGGACAGTCGCCTCCTAAAAGGAGTCTCATTCTACAGCAATATCATTTGGAGATCAAGTTCAAGAAGGGCAAATTGAATGGAAACACGGAGGCACTTACTCACTCTATTATTGCTCCACGATTGCTCTTCGCCATTACTGAAACTTGCTACTTGAGTTTTATTTGTTTGTGAGATTGAGTGTGCATATTGTGAGTGTGCACATCATTCGGCAAGAGATACGTCTGCATCTCGTCTACCGTGCTCCGACGGCCCATGCACTCATCAGGTACCAACGTATGCCGACGTTGTTGCACTCTCACCCTCCATCACCGCACCTTCGCCTACACCAGTAGACCGTCCTCCAGTGGCTTTGTTGTCACCGCCAGTGCATGTGCAATGTTACTACGCTCCGCTTCCTGCAAAGAACATTTGCTACAACTGTGGCTATCCAGGGCACATCTCCCGATTTTGTCGAAGGCGTCAACGGGATAAGCAACGTGGATAAGCTCCCAACGAACGCACAATCGTCCATCCAGCATTGAGCTATCAGCTGTGATAGGAGGATGTGGGCCCAGGACTCAACCACACAGGGATGGCACAATGGACACCGAGAGGCTTTAATGACACGGGGACGGGACTAGAATAACATACACGATAACACACACACAGTTCCTTTCGTAAATGTCTCTCGCTTAACTATAGTCACGCTCAGCGTCAATGTAGCAAGGCGTCCGATAGCGCGTCGGTATCACCCACTCACGGCACGAAGAGGCACAAAGATGAATCTGGAGCGGCGAGTGGCGCAGGTGCTGGAGGCCGGGGCGGATGCCCGGCACACGACGAGCCACTCGCGCGACAGCTGCGTCGGGACGTCTGCCCGCCACAGGGTAGACCGTTCGGAAGGCTTAGCTGCACCGGAACATGCCGGTGTCGGATGCTCGCCCAGCAGTGGAGCAGGCCGGTTGAAGCCCAAGGACAGCCCGGCCTGTTCTTCCAGCACACCCAGGAACACCGGCCTTGGGTAGACGAACTGCTCGGCTCGTTCGGAAGGCCAGTCCAAGCAGCTCAGGCAGATCGCATGGCTGCCGTCTCCGCCCAGACACCGGCCCTCTCTCTTCTTCTTCGTCCGTCGCCGCCGCAGAGCAATCACGCGCATTCGGCAGCGACATTCAAACAGTCCAAACTCCTATCACATTTCCCCCCAAGTTCAGGAAGTCGAGGAGGGTAGCACTACGGAGTATCACAAGTCACATAGTTCAAATTATTGCTCTCATCAAAGATTAGTCCGTGTCCGTAGCGATTCTACTTAGTCTGCACCAACGTTATCACATCCACGAATATACTCCACATGAAAGTCATAATCCATAAGGAGTAAACTCCAACGTAGCACGCGACTGTTCACGTGCTTCGCCGAATTGAGGTATCGCAGTGGTTGGTGGTTGGACTGTAGGATGAACGGTTTACCATAAAGGTACACATGAAATTTCTGTACAGCCCACACTATGGCGAGGCACTCCCTCTCAATTGTGGAGTAGGCAGCTTCACGTGGCAAAAGCTTCCGGCTAGCGTAGGACACGGGATGCAAACGCCCGTCGTGTTCTTGCAAAAGAACTGCTCCAAGACTTCTCGACTTCAGCTTTGAGTCGCTGATCCATAGTCGGTTGGTTGGAAATGGCGATGTCCTTTGATGTCTGCGTTCCGACGAGTGATTGGTAAAGCGGTGTTGTCTCTCCAAGCTCTAGACCTGTCTCGTCATCTGTACTCAGTGGGGCGCGTCCGACTAAATGGCGCGGCACCTTTCGTTGACAGACGTCGCACGATTTAACAAACCGTTTCGTCTCCGACTGGACCCTTGGCCAGTAAAATTCAGCAACAATTCGATCCACCGTTCTCGTCACACCCCGGTGACCGGCGAGGATCCCTTCATGAGCCAACTTCATCACCATCTCCCTGAGGTCTTTTGGCACCACTAGCTGATCTAGTATTTTCCCACCTGACACTGTGTGCTTTCTGTATAAAATTTCGTCCTTTATGTAATATTCGCTTGCGCGGCCATCCACGACCATCATCTTGCCGACCTTTTCGAAGCAACTCCTCAGAGACCCATCGTTTCTCTGTAAGGCTTTTAATTTGCCTTGCTCTATTCCAGTGACTACAGGTTGCGGGACAGGCAGTGTAGGCAGGGACCGTATCTTCGTTTCCTTTGTCACAGCAACGAGCTCGGTACCAGATTCGTTGTCTTCTGTATGTCTCGAGGAGGCGGCTGCGTTTTTAGCTGTGGACAACGTTTGGCCCTCTACGTTTGGTAGCTCTGCTTGAGCGGTAGATGACATCCGGTTGGCAGGGTAACTCGTCTTGTCGCTGTTATGTTTCAGCGGAGACCATGAATTGGCCGGGTCAGCAGGTGCACGGGCACCTTCAATGTTTCCCAAAACCACATCATACAGGGGATCTCGCATACATTTAACTCGAGCGACGCCGGTAAAGAACGGACTGTCTAAGTAGACAATGGCTTCCGGTAAGTAGTGGATTGTGCGGTCCAGCAGGAACACTGGACTTTTTGTTCCTGTCATTTTGTCCTCAGGTACCAAAGAGAGTCGAACGACCACGGTATTGCAGCCAGTGTCTCGTAAGACAGACACCGGTTGTGATTCGAGAAAGCCTCTTCTCACTGGCAGATTTCCACTGCCACATCTGGGACCTTGTCGCATTAACCTCATGTTGACTATTGGGACCGTTTCGTCACCTTGAAGCACTACGTATCCGCCACTCTCTTCTGTCGGCTTTTCGGCTTGCGATGGAGCCAGAATACACGAAGCTTGCCCTTGATTTTTCCTTCTTGAGGTTTCACCTCCTTGTCCCTTTCTGCCGGACCATCCGCGACCTGTAGAGTTCTCTTTAGTCCGGGACCAGCACTCCGAAGCTCGATGTCCCGCTTTATCACACAGGAAGCACCGACTAGTTGCACGTGGCATCGCTGTTGGAGGTTCAGTCTTGCGAGCAGAGTCTACCACGACCTCATTGGATAGCTTTTCTCTGCCTAGATTGGTCAAGTTTTGTGCCTCTATAAAACAATCGGCATTCTTTGACAACATAGCGAGGGTCTTACAGTTTCTTTCTTTCAGGAACACTCGCAGTGACGCAGAACATCTTCTCAAAAACTGTTCAGCAATCATGGTGTCCCTGAGGGAGTCGAAGGTCCTCTCAATATGGGACATTTCAAGCCAGTGGTCAAAGCAGCCCGATATTCTACCTGCATATTGTAGGCCAGTCTCATTGACTTCAGGCCTTGCGTTTCGAAACTTTTCTCGGTATCCCTCAGCAGTGCACCGAAAGCGCTGAAGGAGAGTAGCCTTCAGCTGGTCGTAGTTTAGGGCTGCATTAGAATCAAGCCGTCCTATGACCGTCAACGCTTCTCCTGTCAGGCAGAGGCTGAGGGAGAGCGCCCATTTTGCGCGGGGCCATTCCTGACTTGTTGCCACTCGCTCAAAACGTTGCAAGTAGGCGTCTAAATCATCCCGGGCTTCGTTAAAGGGTGGGATCAACTTATGAGGACTGAATAGCTCAGGAGCCGCCCTGGTAACCGAATGTTCCGTAGTGCTGTCACTCTGTGCGCTTTGTACGCCAGCAGTCTTTTCCTGGAGCTCGACCTTGACCTTTAGCACTCGTTCTTCCGCTTCTAATCGTAGACGCTCTTGTTCTGCCTGTGCTTTCGCGTCTTCCCGATGTTGGGCGCGCTGGTCACGTTCCCTCACGATTTCTGTATCAACCCAACGCTTTAACTCCGCTCCTGTCATACCTAGTTTTTTCCCTATGACGTACAACCTCTCGATCTCCATCGCCCCTCCTGTGCATTTGAAGATCATGGCAAGCTCGCCAAAATTTGTGATAGGAGGATGTGGGCCCAGGCCTCAAGCACACAGGGATGGCACAATGAACACAGAGAGGCTTTAATGACACGGGGACGGGACTAGAATAACATACACGATAACACACACACAGTTCCTTTCATAAATGTCTCTCGCTTGACTATAGTCACGCTCAGCGTCAATGAAGGAAGGCGTCCGAGAGCGCGTCGGTATTACACACTCACGGCACGAAGAGGCACAAAGATGAATCTGGACCGGCGAGTGGAGGCCGGGGCGGATGCCCGGCACAGGACGAGCCACTCGCGCGACAGCTGGGTCGGGACGTCTGCCCGCCACAGGGTAGACCGTTCGGAAGGCTTAGCTGCACCGGAACATGCCGGTGTCGGATGCTCACCCAGCAGTGCAGCAGGCCGGTTGAAGCCCAAGGACAGCCCGGCCTGTTCTTCCAGCACACCCAGGAACACCGGCCTTGGGTAGACGAACTGCTCGGCTCGTTCGGAAGGCCAGTCCAAGCAGCTCAGGCAGATCGCATGGCTGCCGTCTCCGCCCAGACACCGGCCCTCTCTCTTCTTATTCGTCCGTCGCCGCCGCAGAGCAATCACGCGCATTCGGCCGCGCCATTCAAACAGTCCAAACTCCTATCACACAGCACAAGGCTTTCCCAGTTCTGTGATCACTTCAGTATGCGAAGCCATTTTGCAGAAAGAGAAAAGAAGTTCCGATGATTCCCAAGAAAAAAAACAAAGACAAAAGACTAGTGCAAGTGGCGCCATACCTACACAAGCTGTCTCACAATCTGAAGAAAGTTTCTAATAGACATAATATTAATTTGGTTTTCAGTGCCCCATGCAAGTTGTCCTCGATATGCAATCGCATGAACAAGCGCGAAAGGCACTTGTGCACCACTAATCATAAAACACGTTTCACTGAGTGCAGGCGCAATGTCATCTATCAAATACCGCTAAGCTGTGGGAAATCTTATATAGGTCAAACGGGACAGTGCTTCAATGAAAGATCTCGTCAGCACAGAACTAACCTAAAGAATGGCTATGGGAGTCATTTAGCTGGACACTGTAACAAGTGACAATGCACCCCCATATTTGAAAAGACTAAATTCATAGGGAAAGGAAAGAGCAAGAAGGAAAGGGAGATAATAGAGGCCTTTCATATAAGAAAGGAAGGCGATAAATGTGTGAGCACTCCCTGCCTTGCCTTGTCGGGAAAAGAAATAACATTTTTGGAAGAAAGATTAAAATGATGATTTGCAGATATTTTTGTGAATGATGTGCGCATGCCTATGCTGATGAAGCTATAAATGTCCGGTGATTTTCAAATAAACTTCCAGTTGGCAGTCAGCGCTTGTCTGTGGTATTTGTTTCCTTGTGTCCTCGTCTTTTTCGCGCTGTTTCACCTCAGTTCTAAGTATGAACCAACTAGCCCTCATCAAGATCTTACTAATTCGGAGAACAGTTTCGTAGACGCAGCGCGCTACGCCGACGGACAGGCCTTCGCTGTAGTTAGCGTAGATCATGAAATGCAAATAACCAACGTAATCTTGATTCAGATGAGGTCTTCTATAATCGCAGTGGAGGCTCCAATAGCGATGGCCTTATTGGAGGACAAGAAGACATCAATCCACAGTGACTCGATATCAGCTCTTAGGGCATTTGCCAAAGAAACCATATCAGAGCTGGCCCTAGGGATACTAGGAAGCAAGGAGATTAAGCCACACACATTGATCTGGTTTTCAGCCCACATGGGATAGATCGAGGGTGCCCTGCGCAACCTCAATGAGTCTGCACATGGAGCTGCGCGAGGGATCATCAATCGCGTAGCTACCGTGCAGCATGACGCTGGGGGTACTGACAATCGGGACTCTCACGGCGAAATTACTAAGCCCTTTTACTTAGCTCGGAGGATCTGCTCCCTCCCACAATGCAAACTCAATAGACCTCAGGCTTTTACACTACGGCTTCCACAGATGGCGGCATACCCAAACCCCCTACTTCTTGGCAAGATGTACCCCGAAACTCAGACAACAAATGCATGTGCACTATGCAATGACTTAGCGAACTTACCTCACATGCTCTGGCGATGTCCCGCTTACGCGGCGATGAAAGCAATACTTCTTCACGCTGGGATGCGGTCCTACACAGCCCCAACCTCGAGGAACTGTTATCGGCTGTCCAACGGGCCCGCGACGCGGTGGAGAGGTTCGGCCTCTCTGTCCCGACGTGGGAGCGGCCCGTTGCGCGCTAATGCGCGCCCTAAAGGGCCCTAAAAAGTTTTTCATCCATCCATCCATCCATCCATCCATCCACAGTCGGGGAAAGTTGAGCTCAAAGCCTCTGGAGGGATCGTTTGAAAGGAGTCAGGGACGTATAGAACATAGTCCGAAGCATGCGTAAAGTGGACGCCACATGCCTAGCCAGTTTGCTATGAGGGGAGAAGTTCTCCTACCAAGGAGATAGTGCTTAGTGATTTCGTTGAAAGTAGTGAGAGTGCCCCGAAACCCGAGAACCCCGGGGACTGAGCTCGCCCCTACTCCCGCGCGGTGGGCTAGTGCGAGCGCTTGGGAGTGGGTGATGTCATTGAGATTGGGCAAGGAATCAAGCTGGGGGTCGAGGTGCACCGGAAACCGCGTGATGATGTGCGCAGGGCTTATCTTGTTCTGGAGTATCTGGTGAGCCTCCTCGGCGATGGCGGTACCCCTGACCGCCGATCTCGAATGAGTTAGGATTTGTGTTCTGCGGTTATGTAGAAGTGCTACACTAACTGCGACCTGCTCCGCTCTGGATGGGGTTGTGCACTTCAGAGAAGCCGCATTCGCTATCTGTCCATTGTGATCAGCGCGGGAAATGACGAAATTAGACAACTGTCCATATTGGGCTGCGTTGACAAAACATGCCGAGTAGGGATCACCTTTGGTGCTCTTGAAGAGGGCGAGGGCTCTTGCCCTGCGTCTGCTTACACTGTGTGGAGAAACATTACGGAGAAACGGTGCGACTCCTACGTTGTTCCTTTGATCTTTTAAGATTGGATATTTCCGTTCTTCCATGAGGATATGGTTGATTCCAAGACCCGCGAGTATCTTCTTTGCAGCCGGGGTACAGGATAGACGGGCCAGTTGAGCCGACTCCTGGATCTCGATTATCTCGTTCAATGTGTTGTGTACTCATAGTCGCATAAGGATATCCACGCTTGCCCGTAACGGAATGCCTACTATTCTTTTGATACTCTTTCTGATGGGTGTGTTCAATGTTTTTCTTCTCGGAGTTATACCAATTTGTGCATGGCTGCCACATAAACTATATATAGACTCATGAGGAAGGCGTGGAATAACCTGAGGAGGTTATCTTCTTGAAGGTCTACACGCCTATTTGAGACTCTGTTGATGAGCCAAATCATGTTCTCGGTCTTGACTGTGAGCTTGTTGAGCGTCGTATTGTTACTGCCATTGGTTTCGATCAACACGCCCAGGACCCAAATGGTGTCTGCTTTGGGCGATGGAACAGCCGCTCTAAGTGCAGGCTTTGCTGCCTATTTCAGACAACGGTTTCCAGCCTCTAGGTGTGGTACCTGTCCTGACGGGCCTGTAGAGGAGGAGCTCAGACGCGCTCGGGAAACATCTCAGCCCCGTATTTTCAAGGCACATCTCTGTTTGACCTGCAGCCTCCTGTAAGCCTAATTCAGCATCTCCTTCGCTTCCTCCAGTGCACGAGATTGTAATGAATGAATGAATGAATGAATGAATGAATGAATGAATGAATGAATGAATGAATGAATGCTTTATTTAAACAATACATTGGCTGGGATCTAGGGGTTGAAGGCATATGCAACTGCCTGACAAAGGCCCCCCTGCCCGTCGGTTGCTTTACGCTGATGCCATCAGCGGAAAGCCTATGATTTATCATTTCTATGTTGGAGACCCTTTGCGATAGTGTCTTTATGGCAAGGTTAAAAAGCAGCGGTGAGACTACCGCTCTTTGTAGCGTGCCTCTGGGGCTCAAACTGAATTTGTCGGAAATGAGGTCACTGATTTTGAGCGTGGCCTTCCGATCCCTGATTAACGAGCTTATGCATCTGCGGAAGGCCTCTCCCAAATTGAGCTCCGAGTTGGAGTCCAGAATGAGATCATGGGAGACATTATCGAAAGCCTTCTCCAGGTCTAGGCGTTAGATGCCTCTTATATCTCTTGTGGTGTTGTCAGTGACTTGGCACTTGGTGTGCTTCATCACGTCCTGCATTGACAGGGCCGGACGAAAGCCGATCATGTTGTACGGAAACAGCCCTTGTTTCTCGATGTCCTTAAAGATGCGATTCTAAATAACATGTTCCGCCACCTTCCCCGCACAGGACGTGAGTGAAATAGGTGTCAGGTTAGCGACACTCGAGGGTCTTCCAGGCTTTGGAATGAGGATGACCTGTGCAATTTTCCTATACTTGGGGACAACCCCTCGTTCCCATATTCCATTGATCTTCTCTGTCAACGATTCGATAGAGCCGTCGTCGAGGTTCCTGAAGGCCCTGTTAGAGACGTCCTCAGAACTAGGGGCTGACCTGCCATTTAGATTCTGGAGGGCTTCCCTTAGTTCGCATCACTTGAAGGGGCTGTCTAGCTCGGGGCAAGATGAGCCTTTTTAGGGCAGAGAGTCTTCGTCACTCGAGTTGCCCAGTGGCAGATATTTGCGAGCGAGTCTTTCGAGTACCATCTTTACTGCCTCTGATGGTGGTGCCTCGTGTGGAACCTTCGCTATCACTTGTCTTCGGTTTGACTTGGTATTGGTGTCATCAAGCAAATGCTTGAGCAGGTTCCATTTAGCTCCAACTCGCATATGGCCATCCAGCGAATTGCAGACCTAATCCCACTGGTGTCTGCTCAGTGCTTGGCAGCGATCTTCTGCAGTTTTGTTGAGCTCCGCGATCTTCTTTCGGGGCCTTCGGTTGACTTTCTACCCTTTCCATCTGTTTAACAGAGACTTTTTAGCTTCTAGAAGACGAGCGAGACGGCCATCCATCCTGTCCACCTGCGTCCAGTTCAGTGTGCGCTTTCTTTTTCGCCGCCCTGATATCCTCTTTTAACTGTTCATCCCACTGTTCTAGGCTAAGTGCTGAGTCCTGTGTTCATGCTAGCCCTTCCCTAATCTTGCGAAAGTAAGCCCATTCTGTAACAGTAAAATATTTGAGGTCCCGCTTCTCACGTTGACAGAGGTAGCCAGAATATTGTGATTGCTGCCTAGGTTCACATGGAGGTTGGACCAAGAGGCTGACTATATTCCGTATGAAAAACGGTATGACAAAGCAACTAAGGATTCCACTGAAACAAGGGCTCCGGTATCGACTTGGAGTGAGATTTGCTCTGAGTGTTTTCACGGGGAAATCACTGTCCAGAATTTCTTTGGGTTATGTTTTATCATTGAGTGGAGGTCATGTGAAAATAATTTGTGCTTAGTACTACAAATATTACTGAAATATTCTTTGTCGGAAACTTTACATTTTAACCATGCCAACGGAGGGCTCCTTGCAAGTTTGCAGTTTTGGACAGGCGTTTCTTTTAATTTTTAATGAGTATACCGTCTTCTGATAGCATTGTTTTGAACTATTTACCCGGAAGTAAATTACGGAAAATTAGCGCTGAGAGCTTTATGAGTGTTTCCTTAAAGAGTTTCCATTTTTCTTCAACAGGTCACGAAAAAAGTTACTTGCGAACGAGCTGTAGAGTTGCACTAAACCTATCCTGACTGCGGGGAAATCAGCCTTCTCATAATTAATTATTCAGCCTTCTTAAGTGTCGGAGAGCGTTTGTATAAGGGTAGTTCAAATGTAAGGTTAATGAGTAGATGATCACCTGAACCAGGCATCACAAAAACTGGTGTAATTGTTTCTGTGATGTATGTCAAAAGGACGACTAGAATATTATTTCCAGGGGTGGGTTTATGAATAATTTGCACTGGGGAAAAGTTTAGCGTAAGCTCGACGAAATCGTTGGAGTGTTGGCTAGCCCAGTTAGGCTAGCTCAGTCAATTCCGCGTAATTAAAATCGCCTACTAAGAATGTTAGCTTTTGAAAATTTTGAAGTAATTTGGCTAAGATTTTTATACAAATAGGACGTGAACATATCTTTGCTATCTGATGGTCGAGAAAAAAATTCCAAATACGTTCTTAGAATGTGAAGGCGGTACGAAGACCCAGGTTACTTCAAGTGAGCTTGAAATTTCCAGTACATAGGCAGTCATGTTCTTCTTTACGGCTATCATCACGCCGCCACCCCTTTTACCGTCCCTATCTTTACGACAGGTTCTGTAGTCAACGGATGGTTATAGGTCTTCGTCATCAGTGATCTCGGAGTGAAGCCACATTTGTGTCAGCAGAAGAATACCGCAATTGCTGTTTCCTAGATACGAGCAAACTTCGACACGTTTTTGGAATATAGTGCGCATATTTGTGAATTATTTCGAAAGCTGCGCTACAGCACTACGGACACTTGAAATCTCAATTAAATAACAATCTGATCAGACTGCCGGCCTTTACAACGCTTATCCGGATTATTGAATAACGCTGCCAGTGTCAGCGCAGTTAGTGAACACGGTATTTTCGATCCGCAGTGTATCGACGGCTAGTTTAAGCGGCACATTTCGGGATTAACTTTTTTGTGGCTACACCTGACTGCTATAGAAAGTCTTCACGAAGAGCAAATTTTATATTTTTGATCTTGGGCTTTTTTCAATTACTCTTTGTTTTTCCTTGAAGGTGGATTTTGTAATAACAGGTCTGCGTTTCCCCACTTGATATTTGCCAAGACGGTGTGCACGCTCAATTGGCGAAGGTCAGATGTAACGCCCATCTATTTCGAACATACATCCATGACTTTGCCTTTTGACGCTGATCATGTTTCATTGGAATCGTCGGTGATGTCAAACAAAGAGCAGATTAGATTCCCTTAGTCGATTTTTGGTATCATCGCATCTAGATTCAATAGTCGTATGTTGCTCAGAGATTGAATTTATAGCTTCAGGCCTGGGGACTGGTAATGCATTATGTTTTTTTAACGTTGACATGTTAACCTCAAGAACACGTAGTCCTGAAGGTAACTGTTGCTGTTCCACATCAACAGATGCTTGCCAGGGCTTAATTGTGTGCAAATCGCTACGCATATCTGCCTGTCCGCTTTCAATTCTTGTTAAGGTTTCTAATACAGCAGATAGCAGAGAGCTCAGTGGGGCACAAGACCACGAATAGGTAACGGTTGCTACTCGGAACGGAAAAATAATCAAGTTATCTAACCTGGAACATTAACAAAGGTGAGTGCGCCATTCCTTCGGTAGTGTTGTGCCCCAGTGAACTTCTAGTCGAGGGGTCCTTTTGTGAACTGACTCTGAGATTGATAACAGAAGCACTAGGCGTGATACAGGTTGCCAACACACGCGGTCAGTGCAGCCAAAAAGCAGAAGTGGCGTCCAATAGACTAGTAGATCTGGGGGAGCTCAGCTTGTTGACACATTCGCAGTGCATGCTGTAGCAGGCATTGAAGCCACTGGGCATGCAGCTACGGGCACAGCCGTCAGCACAACCCCCTGCAGTATCAACAAGGGTGAGCGTGCCATTCCTACAGCGGCGTTGTGCAACAAAAGTTAAAGAAATTATATAGCCCATGCTATCGTAAAATTGGACATGAACCTTAGAGTTATACCTAGTAACGAGTCTCTTTTGCGACAAACTGTGCTGCTTTCATCTAGACATTCGTTCACCATGACACAAGGAAGATGAGCTATCTGCTTTTCTTCATAAATTTTCGTTTACTTTTGACATAATATTGATTACGGAAACTTGGTACACTCTAGAAGACCAGGTTTACTGGCAAGATAGTCATAACAGTTACTTCCTCAACCATACAAAGATACCTACAACCATACTCACAGATAGTACCAAAATTTTCTTTTATTAATTCTGACATTGAATGCCTAATTCTAACGTCACGAAATTACGTTTACTCTGTTATATACAGACCACCTGATTCATCTGTAAATATTTTCACCACGGTTCCTGAAAAAATTTCAGTCACGTAAATGACAACTTAAGGCTAATTCTTGGTGGCGACATTAACATCAACGTACTGGTCTTCTCCCTTCATAACTGAGTTTGTGGCTACGTTTGTGTCAAACGGTTACGAGATACTAACAGATACCCCCACACGTATCACAGAAAATTCGCCAACCTCATGTGATGTTTTTATTACCAACACAAACAAAGATAACGTGGAGTCAGGTGTATTGTGTGGCGATATCAGCGACCACATAGCACTTTTTTTATTACAGACAGTGCTGTCAAAAAGCGCACAGAGTTACCGACTAGAACAGTTCAAGACATCACGCCTCTTACCTTAGTTGCTTTTAGCACAAGTCTTTCCCAAACGAATTGGAGTACATTCTACTTTTCATCAACTGCAGATTCAGCCTACGAGACATTCATAGCTATCCTTAAACAAATTTATCTTAAAGGGGCCCTTGAACCACCCTTCGGGCTTGGTGAAATAACATAGTCCGCGGGTAGCATACGCTGCTGTGAACATCTCAGCCAAGTTCTGCTGTCGTATGCAGTGCGTGGAGCTCGCAAGCGGAGCGCGAAGTCACCTTTTTCTCAAAGGCGCTCGTTTCGAAAACCCCATGATCATCTCTCTTTTCTGTGTGCTCTATTTTGTCATAAAGCACACTCCTATACGCGGCGGGAAGACGACGACGAATGCTCGAGCAGACGTGCGTGCGATGGGCTCCGTCGACTACAGCCGCTCGAGCACTAGTTGGATTTGACGGTCTTAGTTTCTAGCTGGAATCAACAGCACTCGACGAACGGCCACCGAGGATATCAATTTTTTCAAGATGGGCCCTCGTTTTCCCACGATATTTAGACTTTGATGTGTTCGACGCGCTGCATGGTGAGCTAAGCCTAAGGTTCCACATAGCGACGAGAAGCCACCGGCGGCGGCGGAGGCTCAGCTCGAAGACTATGATGGAGACCGTAGAAGGTACGGAGATCAATCTGGAAGAATTGAACGTGCCGGGGCAATGGTACGTTAGAAAGGACAAAGGAAAAAAATTGGAGGACGCTTAAGCTTCGCCTTCAAGAGTGGAACGCGACAGCGTTCCCATCGACCCGCCAAGGGGTGTAAGACAATGCGCTACGGCGCAGGGATAACTTACGAGGCGCCCCGCATCCGACTTTGCGGCCACCTATCACACGGAGAGCGTCGAGGAACGCAGCGTTCGGCGCAACAACGAAACGTGCGCTTGAGCAAACGGTACGAACCAAAGAACTCGGTGTCTCGGAGGGGGAAACGATCTACGCCAGCCAAACGTCGTGATCGGCACGGGCAGAGAGAGAGATAGATAGTAATCTAAAGAAAGGAACGGCGCTTGATTCTGCAAACCGCGTGGGAGCACGGCGAAGCGTCGTCAGGGGAGAGGGAGTCGGGGCAACGACGCGCCTGGCACCGGTCCGCGCACAACGCGCCACCTGTCGGGGCAGCGCCGTACATCGAGAGGAGGGGGTCTTCTGTGTTTGCCGCAAGATGGCTCTGCGTGTGCGGTAAGCGCAGAAGAAATGTAGCGGAAACGTACTTCGCTACTCGTGTAAATGCGACTTCTGTAAGTTCCATGCTCATAATTACCGATATACACCGCAGTATAACTTTCCACGGCACATTTTTAAGGCAACACCGCGTTCACTAGAGGCGCGTTTGTACCGCTTTCAAGCATCGAACTCGTGGCTGAGTGGTAGTGTCTCCGTCTCCCACGCCGGAGACCCTGGTTCGATTACCACCTAGCCCATCTTGGAAGTTGCTTTTTATTTATGAAGTGCCTGCCGTGATTTATCGCTCACGGTCAACGCCGCGGACGCCGATGCCGACGACACCGGCTTTTCTGCGACACGAGCTCCTTAACGCTATCGCGTTAAAACGGCACCCCTAGTGAACAACGAGGCACGCCATATGGAACGGCAGCGAGCCACTGAGAAGCTCGCAGGGAGGAATATGGCGGCTACGTCGGTTGAAAGGCAATTTGTCCGACTTCCGGACGGCGCCGAGAAAGTAGTTATGAGGCCGCACTGCGGTCTCGTAGAGTCGAGTGCGATTTGAAGGTTATCGCGCGAGCGTCAACCAGCCCAGCACTCCAGGCACCTGGCGGCCGGTTTCGGGACAGGAGAAATCATGATTTCGCACTCTTCTCTCCCTCGTTCGCTGTTACATACAACAACCATCACCCCGCGACAAACTCACCGCCCTTTCTCTCTATTCTACGCTTTCCATTTGTTGCGATAAAGTGTGGACTTGGTTACCTCGTATCTTCGCGGGCTTAAGCTAATGTTCTTGGTCACCCATTCTTCGTGGCTCAGCAGCAATGACGTTACATAGGCTAGATACAGCTTCGTAACGTCCTATTTCAGATAATACCGTAGAATACGTCGTGCGCACTGCGATCACTGCCTGTTCGCAGAACCAAAAAGAAAAAGAAAGAAACTGATAGCCCAGCAGGGAGTGACGGCTGCTGAAGGAACAGCAAAAAGAGTGAGGGAAGCAGGTCTAATACCTCCCTCGCCTCGGCAGAGAATTCTGGGCCATTTCGCTGTTCGCGTTCCCGGTCGACGCTTGCGCGATCACCTTCAAATCGCGCTCGACTGTACGTCTAATGAAATACGGAAGTGCGTATTTGGCAGAAGTGTAATATTTAGGGCGGCTGGCGTCAGTCCAGACGCCACCGGAGAGGATGTCATCTGGATGTATGTGAAGCAACATTCCATTCTCGTCGCTACCGTCAGCGCGGAAAGGAAGCGAAAATACGACGACTTGACGCTCGTCCTGTTCGAAGGGGAAAAGATTTAAATGACTACGTACGTCGCTATGCCGGAGGACTGCGGAAAAGGCGTCGTGCATGAAGTACCTTTGTCCTTCTCGGACACATATTTCTTGAGAAGGCTGCAAATCTACGGGAATCCTCGGGTCCTGGGAGTGCGACGACTCGGAAGAACGTAGAGGACAGTTTTAATACTGTTCGAAGACAAAGAGGTGCTGCGGGGGGTGGGACTCACGCCCGTGGCGCAATGCTGCGTAATATACCCCAAGAAGTACGAAGTTTGTAACGCCTGCGGGCGGCTCGGACACCGCGAGGGCGTCTGTCCGGACCCCGCGAATGTGAAATGTCATGGCTGTGGCATGCAGCAACAGCCACAAGACCATTTATGTGAACCCAAGTGCCAACTGTGCGGGAAAAGACACCAGCTCGGTGACAGAAAATGTAGAGAACACTACCATGTTGCTTACGAGGTGAAGAAGAGGCAGTAGGAACGAAAGATCAACGTGCTACAGCAGCAACTTCAGAAGCAGCAGCAGCAAGCCGGGGCGACGGCCGGGGTGAATCCCAGGGGTCGTTCCAAGGTCAGGTGCAGAAACGAGGACTTTCGCGTTAGAACCGTCTACTTTGCAAGGCTGGAGGAGAGCACCGGAGGGCACCAGCAGCACGGCTTTCGCGGTTGCGCACCAGGGGGCGCTACGGATCCAGACAAAGGGCCAAGGGCCAGGGAACAGGACCAAGAACTACCTCGGGTAACTGAATATAAATACCTTGGTATATGGATAAATGAAGGCAATAGATATATGGAAACACAGGAAAAAGACATAACAGAAAAGGGGAAGAGAAACGCAGCCATAATGAAGCACAGAACGCTATGGGGATACAATAGGTACGAGGTCCTCCGTAGTATGTGGAAAGGTGTAATGGTCCCAGGACTTACTTTTGGAAATGTGGTTGTTTGTTTTAAATCAGGGGTACAATCAGGATTCGACGGGAACCAAAGGTCAGTGGGTCGCCTCGCATTGGGCGCTCACGGGAAGACTACAAATGAAGCTGTGCAGCGTGATATGGGCTGGACTAGTTTTAAAGTGAAGGAAGTTATGGAAGGAAGCTCTAAGGAAGCTTTAAGGAAGCTATAAGGAAGCTCGCAGTAAAATTGAGTATGAAGAACGCCTGGGGAATATGGAAGAAAGTAAATGGGCTGGGAGAATGTTCAGGTATCTGTACAGGAAAAACATTGATTCACAGTGGAGGAAAAGAACTAGGAAGCTTACCCGCAAGTATGCGGCCTGTAGGGTGGGCAGCACAGCCACAAAGAAGGCCAAGCGGAAAGTCAGAGAGGCTGAAATAATCTCATGGGTGGCGGCAATGGAAAAGAAACCTGCCATGAGTAACTACTTAAGACGAAAAAACGAAGTCAGGAAAGAAACCATTTATGATAACTCAAAGGGAAGTTCATTACTTTTCGAAGCGAGATCGGGATGCCTTAGAACACGCACCTATAAAGCGAGATATAAGAAGGAAGAAGACGCATGTGCTTGCTGCAGTAAAGCTAGGGAAACAACGGAGCATGTTTCATTAGAATGTGAAGACGTATACCCAGCGGTCGATTTAGGCACCACTGGCCTCCTTGAAGCCCTTGGGTTAAGCGGGAGCAGTGGTAAAGCAAACATGTCTGCAATAGGCATTAGTAAGAGGCGATTGGAGGATTGGTGGAAGAAAAGTTGTGAAACGACAAAAGACGGAGACGTACAAAAGCACAGTTCGCAATAGGGTATCAGGAAATTTGGGCGTGATAGTTCATAGTGTTTTTTTTTTCTTTTTTCGTTGTTTAACCTAGGTAGGACATTAGGCAGTATAATAGCTAGAACTTGGTGGCGCAACCCACCGCCCTATTCCAAAGAGGACGCTCATAACATCGATCCATTCATCCAAGGGGGAGATCGAGCTCCAGGGACCCGGCGCACCCATGGACTAAGAAGCAGAAGCAGAGCAGGCACCGAAACATTGCAAGCTTTGGTGTGGGGTTTCCCAGGCAAAAGATAAGAAAGATGAGCAGATCGATAAACTACGGAAAGAGGTTGGGGAGCTTAAAGAGGTCATTAATGAGCTCACTCAAGAGCTGCACAGGCCAAAATTACAGGTGTGTACGGGGTCCTCCTCCCCCCACAACGCACAACCGAAATTGGCATCGAAACTAACCTTCCCGGCCCCTACGGCTGTGACTCCCATGCAGCCTGCGCCAACGGAGGAGGAAAATATGATTATCGAATCGGCTAGACCACCCCTAGTGAAACGCAAAGGTAGTTTAGAAGAACTTGTTGTTGGGCGAGTTGGTACATATTAGCGAACATTGTTTAACTGCGCGAACAAACGGACCATAGAGACAGCATGGGACAAGGACGGGCTCAGACTTGCAACTAATGTTTATTCCACAAAGACCACATATAATTACACCCTCGACATACACCGCTGCGTGTGCGAGAAAAAAGAAAAGATAAAAGAAAAGAAAATCCTTGTACATGCAAAACGCGACCTACCTACGCTCGTCAATAAACCTCATGTCACTGTTGTGTAAATAAACTGAGCTGTCACTGACAGTCCTGTCCCTTCTTTCTAATATGGTACGCCTCGAGTAGCTCTCTGGCTCGGCTATCTCGGCAGCTGCACAACATCTTTACTTCCTTCATGATCGGCTTAAACGTGCACACCAAGCAGTGGACAGGCAGGTGGCCATTGGACAAGGACTGCGCCAGTGCTTGTCCCATGCTGTCTCTGTGGTCCGTTTGTTCGCGCCGTTAAACAATGTTCGCTGAAACGCAAAGGGAAGACGTTGATCCGTTGGTGACACGAGAGAAAAGATTTGAAGCCAAAATCGAAGCTAAATTCGATTCTTTCATGGCCCAAATTATGGGAGCAATATAGCAGACACAAAGCCAGATCCAATCCCTTACGGCTGAAGTACAAAACCAAAGGACAGAATTAGTAGCCATCGGAGAATGTCAACTAAAAGTGGAGGAACAACTCGACCAACTCCAACATGGCCAGAGGCACGCAAATTGAGTCTTTAATCTGGCAGTGGAACTGTCGCGGCTTCCAACGCAAGCTAGCGTTAGTGCAACAGTACTTGACGCTATTAGATGAGAAACCGCTAGCTAGAGCCCTGCAAAACTCTCGGGATACCAAGCTCTTTCAAGTGACAGGGGTGAGAAATATCGCATCACGGCGCTGATCAAAAATAATATTGCGGCAATCGCGCACGAAATCAACTCGAGGGACATTGAGGCAGTGCTACTGGAAATTATTACGGGACGAAAAGAGGAACCAAGTGTCCTATTAAGCTTGTACAGTACTCCACAGCAGAGAAAGGTGCGATTCAGGGCCCTCTTTCACAAAGCTATCCAGGCAGCCGGGACTAATCCATTGCTAATAGTCGGTGACTTTAATGTAGCGCACCGGAATGGGGTTACGCTACACAAAATTCAAAAGGTAGGCAGCTATGGGAGGACGCGCACGAGCTAGGACTCACCCTACACACGGACCCTAACAGTCCGACCAGGGTGGGTAACAGCGTGTGCGCAGACACCTCTCCTGACCTGACCTTCTCCAAAAATGTGACAGATCTGAATTGGAACAACTCGGAGCACAATTTCTGAAGTGATCATTTCTTTCGGGCCTCTATCCTTAAAAAAGGGCTGAAGACGCGTCGTGCGCGTCAACCGAGGATCACCGAATGGGGATTATTTAGGGAGAAGCGAGAGAAAGCTGGCATAGGGAAAATCACACACGTAGAGAAATGGACGGAGGTCATCGCGCGTCACGTTGAAGAGGCAACCAAAACGCTTGAACGGGACGATGCCCCGGAAATAGTCGATAGCAAACTGCTTCACAGGTGGTAGGCAAAACTTGGTATGGAGCACAGACTGAAGAAGCAAAAATGAAACCGTAATCTGAGAAGGCGGATTGCTAGACATAACAAAGAAATTGAAAATTACGCGATCAAATTATGCGAACAGAATTGGTGCAGCAGATGCGACGAGATGGAAAGGGTCACGAGCCTTTCCTAAACGTGGGGTCTGCTGAGACACCTATTAGATCCGAGCAATTCCAAAACCCTATCGTGAATTAGATTATCAAAAACCAGGCACGCGTATGAGGGTACAGACGCGGAATTTGTGCACAAACTAATCACCATGTACACTGGCGATACTCATAGCACCGCCCTCCCGGAATACGACGGAGCTCCCAATGAGGAGCTCGACGAACCCATAGCGGAGTCGGAGGTCAGGGCAATAATTTTGGGACTAAAAACTAAATCAGCCGCGGCCCTGACGGGATAACAAAATTCTGAGAAATCTGGACGATGCATCCATCACTGCTCTGACGGAGTACATGCAAGAAATTTTGACTAAGGGTGCTATGCAGGATGCGCCGAGTTTGGCGAAACTCGGGATCTTCACGAGCTTTGGCGACACCCAAAGATGAAAGCACGAATGGTACCGAGACGCAGTTTGTCTTTCGACAAGCCTCCAGTTTCATTGGTTCATCTAGATTCACTCTGGCTGGCTATCATTCCTTGGGCGTTGCCTTCTGGGCGGTCGACAAACTGGGGCTCACGTGATCATACCGTCGGTGCATGGTCGTGCCTTCTTTCACTTGTTTGTCGTTCCACCGAGTGCATTACATGCACAAGCGAGTGATAAAACAAACGCATTTAGTACGATATTATTAGTTAGTTTGACGTGGTTTAGAAGCATTTTAAAGCTTACAACATGTACACTGAATGTGCATTAGACGAATTTGTAATTTAGTACGCTTAGCATTATACCACGAGGGAACGCTGTGGTGGCGTCATCACATCGATTTACCGAGCGAGCATGGCGGCTAAGCATCGGAGGTGCCCAGTGTAAACAAACTCGTACAACGAGCTTGCAGTGCGCGACGTAGTGATCAGGCTCGACGATGACCACTATTTCTTGGATATTTCTGTTGCTCCGTGAGCAATCTTTCCGTGCACCCCAAACGACTGCCAATAGCTTCGGCGATTTTACAGATCGCAACGCGCACCTACTATTCACGGCGCAGTGCTGAAGAAACACCTAGTCCGGTGCTGCTACTGCGAGTGCGCTGAGTTCCTCCACTCTGCGTGACTGCGAGCGTCACGAATATTTCATAGTGTGTGCAAAAGGAAGACGGCCTATATAGCTACGATGCGACAAGGAGGTGGTACCGACGATGGATCTCGCTACCAACACAGTGAAGAAGACATCGACAAGCTGCAGATAAGTATGTTTCTACTGTTTCATATTTAGCATAAAAAGAGTGCACGGATTAAGTCACTTTCGTAGTAACGAACTCAATGCCCAGCAGTTTAAAGAAGGCAGTGAGAACCAATGAGTGTTCGTGCTCTTACATGCAAGTGGGCCCACGAAAATGTGGAAAAGATGAAGGTGACCTTCACTAACATGGTGAGATAACAGAAATTCATGAGTGACATTAAGCCCGCAAAATTTATGGAAGAGTATCTTTACCAGGTGAAATATCAATAGCAGGTACTGATATAAAGCAGGAAACTTATACAAAAATTTCATGGGTTGAACAGCACATGGAAGGCATTACCGAATCGTGATCGCCACGTTACCAATATCCTCGAAAACAAGTCTAGAATCATTGCATTCTACCGGTTATGCAATACGGGACATAAACCTGGAGGTTAACAAAGAAACTTGATATGTCAAGGACTCCGCAGAAAGCGAAGTAACAAAAATTGTTGGAGATAGCATTAAGGCAGGAAGACAGTGGCGTAGTAAACCGTGGCAACCGATATGCTAGTTGAGATTAAGAAAAAAAAAGAATCGGCAGGCAGGCCATGCACGTATTCGAGCACTTGTTGCCCATTCATAACAGGTGATTACATAAGCGTGACAGAACGGATGTCAAGGAGAGAGAAGTACAGCCGAGGATGGTAGGAAATTGCATAATGGGACAAAAATATGATGTTTGTAGGCGTAGGATGCAATCAGCTCGTATAATACAGTATTGTAGGGTGAGGCATTTGTTTTGCAACGAACAAAAATAGGTGTGTGGTGCTGACAGTAGACTCGTGAAGGTGCGGGGCCACGTCAGCTGCTGGCACACTAATCAACATGACAATTGGCTCTGAAAAAGAAAACCCCAGTTATGAAAAATAAAGCAACGTTGTCCCAACGCATTGTTTTATTATGCATACTACACTAGAGGCTTCCACAGTTAAGAGCACTTAGTACTAATAGTGCAACGAGCATTTTTCTTAGTAAATAATGGTTTGTATGCGGCTGATTCATTCCAATACACTTTTTTGCAGCAGAATATTCTGCTGCTGGAGGCACTCAACCGCCTGGTGGCAGTAGGCGAGCACCAGGAACCTGCTCTTGAGAGTGTGGCAGAGGTCCAGAGGGCTGCTCTGCAACAGTAGTATCGGTGCCCTCACTTCTCTCCTGTCGAGCCCACAAAAGGCACCTTATAAAGGAGCTTTCAGTTTAATAATTTGTTTATTATTCAAGAACATGAATAAAATTATTGCAGTAAACATTGTGCTGTGCATATTAGGAGACTTGCAACATGCACTTCGTGTCACTTCAAAATAGGCAAAAACGTAAGCCAACCTGTGCCACTCTTTGACCATGTAAATAAAAAATACACTAATGCAGCATACACGTCATTATGGTGTTTGTTCTTTTTATGTGCAAGAATACAGTGCGTGTTGATTAGCCACAAGATGAACGGTGTGTGTAATTCACTATGAAGACAGGAAACAGCAGGATCTTAATAATGCTATCACCTACAGACTGTGCATCTGAATGCAGCACTCCCCGATTCAAATGTGCCATTACATGCATGTTCGATACTACATATTCTTTAACATTGTCTTATAATTGCATGTACTATATTTCACACATCTTAAGCGCTTGCACAGCACACTTCTGATGTATCCATTTCATAGGCCAAATAATTGTGCACTTTGTCCTTTTGTGTCTTATGAAAAGCAGCATCCTTTACAGTCGGCTAAAACTTCCGAAGACAGGAGAGGCCCCGCCCAGATGACCAAAGCGCAGCAGCCGATTGCCTCCACGTCTAAAGAAATAGTCCCTCTTCAACGAGCAGGTTGGAGAGGGACTATCTGTCCGGCGGCACGATGTCAGTCTAGAGTGCGTGCCCATTGGTGCAGGCTTGTGTTCACCTGCCTTAAAGTGCAGATTCCGCAGCCTCCTAAAGTTGTATCCGACTATAGAAACACGTAATGCCTTGCATCAGTTGCATAGACTTCTGCAACTTGATAGCACACAATGACTAGGAGCAGAAATCTATAAAGGCATCCAAGCAAAGCTGGCTGGCCACACTTCCATTATGAGGGGCTGTAAAAAGGTCTCGCCAAAT
Source organism: Dermacentor albipictus (assembly GCF_038994185.2). NCBI lineage: Eukaryota > Metazoa > Arthropoda > Arachnida > Ixodida > Ixodidae > Dermacentor > Dermacentor albipictus. Next base: position 291,288,386 of record NC_091821.1, read on the forward strand.
ATTCCCATGATGTCCTTGAAAATGAGGTGGTGTTTGGCACTTCTTTAGAATCAAAAACAGATTACAGTGAATGTTGTGTAGCATATCAAAACAAACTGAGCTTGGTTATCTGCACAGCATGTAATGGGAGGTTGTGCTTCACATAGGAAACAAACTGCTCTGCCAAGTACAATTTTGAGGCCAGTATGGCACCTATTATGTCAACGGTGTCTATATACAAATTACACTTTTCACAGGCCATTGATTTCACCATTATTTTTGTATGATGGTTCTTTCAATCAGTGCTTGTATTACATGAGCAGGTGGATTTGAAAGCAAAGCTTTGTTTGCAAACCTTCCGACTTCCATAATGGTGTGGCAAGGCACTGGCATGTTGTCGAATAGCTCACACTTCCTCGGTCCTGCACTAAAGAAGCCCAGTGCTCTATTTGAAGTTGGATCGCACAACAATTCAACGGCACACAAAGTAGAGTAACACACACAGCAAAGCATTCTGCTGTGTGTATTTCTCTTCTTTGTGTCCCGTCGAATTGTTGTGCAATTAAACTTCACGCTTCTATACCAATACACCGTCTTCAACATCACCAATGCTCTAGTTATTAGGCCACAATGGTGCACATCTTTGAAATTTCCCACCACAAATTAGCTCTCCAAAAAACCACAAATGTTAAATTTTGCAGCACAGGGGTATGTATGCACGTGCCATATTCTTTACCACTAAACTCACAGGAATCAAAGGGGCAAGCATTAACCAGCCTTGCTGCTGCCGTTACCATTATCATCATGACACCAATGGAAAGACAGTGCCACGTTTCGGTAAAGGGAGTGCCGGAGGGAAAGGTGTGACAGCGAGGGCTTACAATAAAAATAACGGTTACGAGACATGTTCAATGCCAATATATGCTGCATGTCGCTCAGCCTACTCTGGCATTGCGGCAAGCGTTTACTCGCTTGAGCATGTCACGTTTTGTGTAATCATTGCTCTAAAGCTGTACAAAGGGTCTATTTGCTCTGCAATTTTTATTTTTATCATGGTGGGTTAAAGACCCACATTTCATAGGCATCTGCACCACATTTTTTCCTATATGTAATTTTGCCTTGGTGGTTCATGACATCTTCACGTACAGAGAGTTCTGCAGAGCATTGGATGTGCATTGCTCTACTGCTTAAGAATTAGAGCCCCTTTATGAGACGAAAATATACAATTTATCCATCCAGAATAACGCCGCCCCCCAAAAAAAAGAAGATACACTGAAACTCTGGCACATGCATCGACAGTGAACAGAGCAAACAATCTGAAGTATTTTCTTCATGCAAGCCAACACACTAAGCTTCTCAAAGCATTTTCATTTCGCCACAAATGCATAGGCACAACCGGCTTGGCGCAACATCCACATCTCGCGCTGCAACAAATTTTGCAATGCCTCGCTGTTTCATAGTGCGGCCGATAGATTACACATGACCAAAATTCAGCATTGTGCATACTAAGTAACTTCACCAAAGAAGAACCCCAAGTTTTTTATGGTATTAGGATTCATAGGTTACTTCACACAATTTCTGATATCCATTTATCCATTTATACTTGACTTCTTTCCCAGGAAAGTGAGCCATTTGGAAGGCACCTTAACAGACAAGTAGAACAATCGGCAAAAAGTCATCAACCAGCGAAAAAGTCAGTATTATAAGCAGCCGCATGTGAGATGTCGCTAACACAAAATTTAATTCGGCTAATCAGAAGTCACAAATTTGGCAATATGGAGTGTCTAAACATTGCTTCAATGTTAATCACAGTAACGCTGACATTCAAGGCGCCTTAATTCCTACGTACGCTCCGTCGACACACCCGACTACGTTCGTAATGTTCCCACGAAGTAGGAAGCATTATTTTATATATGCCCGCTCAGCCGCAGTATTCTGGAAAGCTAGCCACCGTTTACGCACTGCCGCATCGATAAGCGCGTCAGACACATCTCTGACACAGTTGCTAACAGTAGTTTGATGGCGTCCAATGTAACGCTCGGCGCCGACGCTTCCCTGAAAACTCCCAGTCCCGTAGAAACGGAGGGCACAGATCACTTGCTCTACTACGGTGAGCGAATGAAGCCCGCCACGCTTTCTCCGCAGACGAGAGTCTTCGCCTAGCTCGTCACACAGCCAGCGCACTGATGTCTTCGACAGGCGAAAATGACGCTGAAACTCCCCGTCGGTCATGTAGGTGAACGGGTCCGGACGGTCATACTGACGCTTGCTGCCGCTGGATGCAATGAAACAGGCTGCTGCTGCCGCCGCCATGTTCCCGAGTTGAACTCGGAGGGGGTTTCGCGATGTACGAGTTTAGCACGACTTCGCTTGTCCATCAAAACCAGAGGTCACGCCCCGCACGAGGCATGTAACTCTTGTGCGCGCACCCACTACAGTTAAGCCACGCTCAACTTATCTTCCGGCAACAGCGACGCGGTGTCGAGCTGAGAGGCACCAACAATCTTGACCGCCGACATAAAACACGCAACACACACTGTCATCGGTGATGTACCGAGCACCACTATCACAAACAAAGCGTTGAATGTCGCTGGCTTATGCACACATCTTCTCGGGCTGAGATGGCCGCACAACACGGTTTCATTGACTGTATTATGGCGCGTAGCACACAGTAAATCATTATCGGCACGTAACTGTAGCTGCTTGCAAGGCGTCGATGCGCTGAGGGGGACGACGATGCTGAGGAGTGCGTATTGCAGCAGTTGTTTGAGATGCCTGCTCTGTCATCGGTGATGAAACGGAGCCACAGCGTCGTAAACACGATCAGCGTCCGAGAACCGCTCGCTCTTCTAGATCCAGTGCAATGGCATTTCTTCATCGCAAGCACTGCGCACTCAACAGTTCCAACACCTCTCTCCGTTCGAAATCTGATTTCATAACTGCACACAAGAGCCCTCACCTGCCAAAATGCGAGTGCTGAGGTGTCGTTACGATATCCATCTGCGATCGGTGCTGGCTCCAGCAGACGTAATCCGCAAGCACCTTCGACTACACAACACACTCGTATACTGCGTACATGCGCTCAGAGGCACCTTCACTGGGCAAGCGATGACAAGCGATGAATTGTGTCGCTGGGGAAGCACGCACTTTTCGCAATGTATCGCAGAGGCTTCGCGCACAAAGATAAACTGGTACGTTTTTACTGAACTGCGTCACTACGCACTCTAAAATAACATACCGCCATGTTGCAGCCACAGCCGTCGTTTTTAGTCGGTAAAGCGGGGGCCTTAATAGCCTAGTGAAGCGCCTGCGATGAACAGCCGTACCACGGCGCTGCGTTTCTATTCCCCTAATAGAGAAAGAGTGGCCATTACCCTCCATGGATCATGGACCGACTATATTAAGAATAGCACTGCAGCGCCCCTAGGCGACTTATCACCGTATGAATGCCCTCGTGCGTGCGACCCGATTCCATGTACCGCATCTACGCTTTCGCCTCACTGTCGCCACTCGCGGCAAGAAGTGCAAAATTTAATAATTTGCTCGATCTCCGTTTGTCATCACAAATTTCTAGCGTTGAAAACGAAAAACAGATACTTAAAGAAATAAAAATGTTCGTTATTTTATTTGTTGTATTTTAACGTATTCGTTTGAGTGAAAGTGTAGGTGCAATGATGCGCCGCATGTACCCTGTTCGCATTCGATGGAGGAAAGACAGATTGTGCTCGAAAGAGGAGGCACGCCCTTGACGCGCCCGGGAAAGGCGTGGCAAGCGGCTCAGGGCAAGTGTGCAGACAGACAGCGGGACAGTCACGGTATCGCTAAGTTGTGATAATCCGTTGATAACAATACGCGGCGCTGGCGCGTGTCGTTGTGCAGTCTTCTGCGCTTGAAACGTGGAAGCAGCGTGCCACGCAGGGTGCGCTCATGTTGTCATACGCGGCTTTTTGTCTACATATTTTTTTGCCCGCGCCTTCGGCGCGTTCCGCGCTACCTCCGTTCACTGACTGCCGTCGAGCAAACTCGGGTAAAACTCGGGTGAACGAGAAACTCGGCGCATCCTGCATAGCACCCTAAAGGTCATCTGCCACGCCAGTGGAAGAGGGTAAACGACATCCTAATCCCAAAGCCCGGCAAACCCCCAAAACTAGAAAATCTACGACACATTTCCCTAACCTCATTCATAGGGAAATTAATGGAGCGCGTAGTCGACACCAGACTGACGCACTTTATGGAGCAGAACGACCTGTGGCCGCACGAGATCATCGGCTTCCGACCTGGCTTGTGCATGCAGAACGTGGCGCTCCGACTTAAACATGACATAATCGACTCACGTTCTAGAGACGCCAAGGTAATCCTCAGCCTGTTCTTCACAAATGCTTTTGATAATGCTAAACACGAAGCGATACTCCACAGTCTCCAAGAAATCGGAGTAGGCGCGCGAACATTCGACTATGGCAAGGACGTTTTGTCAGACAGAAATTCCTGCATGAATTTCCAAGATATTGAATCTCCAACACTGAAATTAGGAAGCAGGGGCACGCCGCCTGGCTCGGTGCTGTCCCCGTTCCTCTTCAACGTGGCGATGAGGGGCCTCCCCGAAGCTCTGAGAAGCATACATGGGCTAAATTTCAGTATGTATGCGGATGAAACCACCCTCTGGACAAACCAGGGGAGTGATGCGAGCATCGAGGAGCGCCTGCAGGCAGCGGCGGACACTGTCGCGGACTGTGCTGCCAGTAGGGGTCTCTCGTGCACTCCGCGAAAATCCAAATTATTCGTCTACAACCAAAAGTCGTTCCGGTGCAAGCGTAGCTGGGAATTTGACATTAAAGTAAAGGGGAAACCAGTCCTAAAGGTAAACCAAATCAGAATCTTAGGACTTTTCATACAGGAAAACGGATATAATGATGGGACAATAAAAATTCTTGAGGGATTTTCCACGCAAGGCCTTGGCATATTTAGAAGGGTCGCGCTGAAAGGACGAGGCCTGAAGGAAAGAAGCTTGCTTAAGCTAACCCAATCATACGTAATAAGCCGCGTGTGCTATGCCACGCCTTTCTTAAACATCAGGTCAGAGGAGAGGAGGAAACTCGACTCGCTCATTCGACGGTGCATAAAGAAGGCCTTAGGCTTATCAATTAGCACCTCCACAGAGAAGCTCCTCTCTATGTGAGTGCACAATACCTGGGACGAAATAGCGGAGGCTGTCAGACTTTCGCAGCTCCAAAGATTAAGCCGAACGACCACGGGCAGTGCTATCCTCGAAATGGTAGGCCTGCAAACAGATAGGGGACTACGAGGCCTGACAAACAGCCCGCTGGACTGCCGAGAAAATGTAATCATCCCCCCCCCTCCCTCGTAGCATGCGTCCCATATTCAATACGGAGAGCAGGGAAAAGAGAGCAGGGGCACTTATCAAACGCTTTCATTCGATGGACAGCAAGTAGGTTGCGTATGTGGACGCGGCAAGTGTCAAGTCGGGTGCGGAGGTTGCCTCGGCGGTCGACGGCCGAGGTGCCCCCGTATCGGCCGCCACCATTGGAAGCCGCAACTCGGAAACGGCTGAAGAAGTTGCGATAGCGCTCGCTTGCGTGGGAACGGAAGCAAATTTCATAATTAGCGATAGCAAAACGGCCATCTAGAATTTTGCAAAAGGTAGGATCTCGCCGGAAGCGGTTAGGGTTCTGGCCAGTAGACGGCTGAACAGAAAAATTAGCCTACTTTGGACCCCCGCACACACGCCCGTTCCTGGCAACGAGGCAGCCCACGAGTTAGCCCGAGCTCTCTTTTTCCTGGTGGCTATGGAACCTCCTGACTGTCGGAACATGGACGAGCGTCTGCAAAATTATACGGAGATTGCCGAAAATTATCGGCTACGCAGGAGACTGGTGCCACAACCGGATAAAAGCCTAAACAATACAGAGGCGGTCGCATAGCGGCGCCTGCAAGCTGGGAACTTCGCAAACCCGGTCTGGGCATACCATGTTATGCATTATAGAGAAAACGATAAGTTCAAACACTGTAGGGCGAGAGGGATCCTCGATCACATAATCTGGGAATGTCACCAGGGGCTAAAGCAAACATAAATTGTACAGGGGCCTGGGAAGCCCTGCTGCGGAGCGAGGACCCTACTCCACAGCAACACGCCATCGGACTGGCGGAAGAAGCCGTGAAGAGTCTAGACCTTTTTGCTTGCTACTAATAGCGGAGGTTCCGGCCCCCGTCCCCAAGGCCTGTGTGCCGGGGACGGGGAGTAAGGGCCTCCTTATCCGGCGGTACAATAAAGTTTATATCATCATCATCATCATCATCCTATACGCGGCTGCTATTGGTCGCTGCGCTTGGCTACAACGTGGCGGCCGCGAGGTGCCGCCCCGAGTCCAGTGGCTTAGCACACTGCAGCTCTCTGAGGACAGCCGCGTTTGGCTAACGTTTAGCGCGGCATAGGCACCAAATCGGAAATTTGAACTACGCGCCACGGTGACGTCTCCGCCGTAGCCTTCACAGTGCAAGGCATTGGAGGAGGAGGGGGAGCACACCTGAGGCCGTGTTTAATTGCCGAGAACTCTGCTTCTGCTGAATGCATTGAAGTGCTTTTTTGCGGCAAAGTGGTTCTGAAATAGCCTATCTTCACTTCAAATTTTATTTTATTTATTTAGAACATACTGCAGGCCTACAGTAGGCCCAAACAGGAGGCGCGAATACATAATATATGCAAAAAGAACAGGATTAGCAAAATGAAAAATGTTAAATACAAGTTGTAACACAAAATACAGCAATAAATACCAGGCTCAGATGCAAAATACAAAGAGTAAACGTAGAAATAAAAGGCTCTCAGATTAAATGCTGTGAAGACAACATTGAGTCAAAAGAATCAGCTCTGGTTAAAAGATCTGGCGGACACCTTTTCCACTCCTCAATGGTGCGTGGAAAAAATGAGTATTTAAAGGCGTTAATCCTAGCACTGTGAGGGGTTAATGATTGTGCATGATGATTTCGTGTTTGGCGCGTAGTGTTAGGTTTAAGGAAGGGGTCTGCATTCATAGACAGTTTATGGGTTTTTAGTAAGAAAAGTAGTTTGAGTCTTTGAATTTCCCGGCGCAGCTGCAATGTTTCAATACCGTGAGTTCGCATGAGGGTCGTTGGTGAGTCAGTTACACGATACTTTGAAAAAATAAAACGGACGGCTTTGCGTTGAATCATTTCAAGGGCCTCGATGTTACGTTTAGTGTATAGGGATCCCAAACGGTGCACGCATATTCTAGTGATGGCGTTATTATTGAAAAGTAGGTTAATTTTTTAAGTTCAGGTGGGGCAAGTTTTAGTTTACGTCTAAGAAAGCAGAGTTTACGAAAAGCTGAGGAGCATACGTTTGATACATGTTTATTCCAGTTAAGGTTTTTCGTTATTGTAACTCCTAGATACTTGTACTCGCTGACTTTGGTCAGAAGGTGAGATGAAATATTGTAAGGAAATGAGAAGGAAGCCTTTTTGTTAGTTATCGTCATGTATACTGTTTTCTCTAAATTTAGCTTCATGTCCCATTTATTACACCATGTATGTATGTTCTGAAGATTGGAGTTTAGTAAAATGTCTTTCTCCACTTCGATAAAAAAGTGGTACAGGGCCCCTTTGAGCATTTTGAAGAAAAGGCTGTAAAAGAACGCCGTAAAAATCGAAAACCATGGATAAACAATGAATGTTTAAGAATTATCAAAAAGAAAACGAAACTCCTTAGAAGGTTTTTAAAAACTAGAGACATATCAGACCTAAAAGCATTTAAAGAGTTCCGCAACTAAGAAAAATCCGTTTATTAGGAAAGAAAAAAAGAAATGATTTTGGTCAATAATTTGATCGAGACTGCTGCAGTGGGAGTGCAAACATCTAGAAAAAGCTTAGTACGGTACTTCACAGGACACCTATTTGCTCAGGAATTAAGGAAATAGAAATAGGTGGCCGCATTGTTAAAGATCTAGAGCTTGCAGAAAAATTTAACCGATTTCTCATAAACGTTATGCAGCCAACGCAAAAATTACAGCCTACGGTGACTCGTGCAGAGACTACAGAAACGAACAGCATCTTTTTCGGACCAGCCCATGGTGAAGAAATAGCCTTAACGTTCTCGGCGCAACGAACACTAGCGCGCGTGACATAGACGGCTTTCAGATATCTCCAATCAAGCGTGTAATCCATATTTTAATTCCTGTTCTCACTCACATTTATAGCCAGTCTTTATCGACAGGCTGTTTTCCAGAACAAATGCAAAGACTGTTGTCACGATTGTCAAGTGTCTGACATCGCCGCTATACGATGTCATAGTGGGAAATGTACTTGGGTCGCGTGATGACCCTGATGAGCCCTGGAAATATTGTTCTGGAGATGTATCCATAAACAGGGAGGTTCATTCTGTAGACGAAGATAACCAGCGAATTTCACTTCTGGTTGGTGTAAAAGGCCCAAGAACCATGCAAAAGTTGCCGTCAGCTAAATTCCCTTGGCCAGAGTCTCAAAACATTTCCAGGAAGAGTCACCTTGCCGACCTTGCCGAAAGGCAAGTTAGGCAAGGTGACTTAAGGACGGATGCCGTAGATTGACGCCCTTTTTTTAACGTGTGGCCGTTGCGACCATTGGTCCTTTAAAGGGAAGCTGAAACGATTTTCAATTTCCATGAATGGCTGGGATTGGGAAGAACAGACCTAATAATTTACGGTTCCGAAATTTTTTCTTCATTTTTGGTAATATAAGGGGCGGAAATCGCTTCCTTAATCACCCCCCACGGAGACGCCCCCATCGCTTCCCGGAGCGCCTGGTGAGGTGGTTGCCAGAGGAGAGAACCGGCGAGAGCGACGTCATTCGCGGGGACCGAGCTGCCGGACCGGCGTGCTGGCATGCGCTGAAATGCCTCTTTCCGTGCTGCGCTTTACTGAACGACGCTACGAGAGATCTGCCGGTGCCGCCGCCGCACACGTTTGTTTTCTTTTGCGATTTTCGTAAACAGTTCTTTCCTTCTGTGCTGCGTGAGTGCCTACAGCCAAGGGCGCCCAACATGCCCTCGTTCTGTGCAGCATTCGGCTGCGCGAACACAGGCGGGCGAGACGATGTGGTGTTTCACAGGTTCCCGAAGGACAAGAAGCTTGCAGCGCAGTGGGTTTGTGCGGTGAGGGGAGATAATTTCTTGCCCACGAAATCAACTGTGCTGTGCTCGGACCATTTCCGCGATAACCGGATAGCCTAACGACAAATGCGGAAACGCGTTGTTGCTAGCGTCGCTATGCTCCGTTTCATACATCAGGTGCAACGCTGTGGAGGCTTGAGATACTTCTTGCAGTGGCTGCGTTCGCAATTAGAAAAAAATCGGTGTTTCTTGACTCGATTTTTGAGAAAATTTTCCATGTATGCGCTGATTTCTGAATGAAAAAAAAAGAATTTACTCATAGAAACAATCCGTGTACTTATACGGCTGCTAATACGTTCTTTTAAATCAATTTTCTTTTCGGGATTTTTTAATTGCAGCCCGTCGCGGCAGCTTCACGTGCATGCTCGCGCGAGCAAACGCCGCTGGCATGCTGCGAAGCATAGACGGAAACGCGCGCAGTAATAAATTCTGGTGACCGGACATGGTGCGTAGCTTCCACAGCGTTGCACCTGAGGTATGAAATGGAGTATAGGCTTGCCTACTGACATTCGACGTACGGTTGCAGTTATCGTGTTTACCATACGGCGGTGCTAAAACTGCCTAATATCTTTGTGTCAACACTTGCATGGAGCACGCATACCGATTCTTGATCGAGCCACAATCGCAAAGTCGTCGAACCATAGTATGAATATTGTACAAATAATACCTCTGGCCATCTCTGGATGTGTATGATAAGCAACTTCCATGACTGTACACTCGCACACAAATATTGCGGGGTGCGCGAGCGCGTGGCCAAGCGGCCCCTTCTCGTGGTGTCGAGACCGACGCCTGCGCGCATGCGCGTCCCTCCGTGACTGCAAGGGTGCCTTCCTGCGTGCACGCCGGCGATATCCCCTCTTGCGATATGCGTCGTGGCGGGTGCGACGGGCAGAACTTCGTTCATACAACGAAAATCAATGGTTCAATTTCGTCTTGCCTGTCTCCTTCTATAGAGTGCGTTTTCTGCCACGCTCTTCTGCGGAAGAACGCCCCGTTAGTAAAAAGAAAGAAACAACGAAGATTGGCCACTAAAAGGTGCAGCGCAGAAAAAACAAAATGACTTGTTGCGCTCGCCACCGGCCCGGCCCTATGCGTCAGCGCTCGTGACTCCACAAAAAGCGGCCGCAGTGGCGAGCGCAAGCTCACGCTTCTAAACACGCTTCACATAGTTTCGCCCGTCGAAGCCGCCACAGCGCATATCGCAAGAGGGCTACCTCGCGGCTAAATTCGGATATCGCCGGCGCGCAAGGAGGAAGCGCGGAAACATGCACGCTTGCAGTCTCTGAGGGACGCGCATGCGTGCAGGCGTCGGTCTCGACACCAAGGGTGCCCCGCTAGAAGGGGAGGGGGGTCATTTCGCCACGCGCTCGCGCACCCCGCAATATTTTGTGGACGAGTGTACCTCGCAGCACTGCATGTGCGCACTTTGAAACACGGCACTTATGTTCGCGATCGTGTATCAACACTAAAAAAACCACGGGCTTTAGACAAGCAGCGGCAAGGTGCTTGACATCGCGGAATTGTACCCGTGTTTACAATCTAATGAGAAGTTAGTGCTTCGCCATTCTTCCAGCAGCAAGTTCCCAATAACACTTTAGCACATTTTTCTCCCGTCATTGGAACGTGCAGCTACATGAAAAAAAAAACATACGTACCAGCTAAGATTTCCAGCGCGCGAGAAGGTGCACACATCGCTCTCGCTGTTAGCACACTCAACATCGTCGTTGCCGCCGTTGCCGCCATCGTTTTCCGTATCGGCTGTCGGTTCGAACATGTACGGCGAAAATACAAGCTGTCCGAGACAGCGAGAACGTTCCGTAATGCTTACAACTCAGATATGAAGCCAGAACAGAACAGCGTTCTACGCTCTGAAACGGCGGCGCCAACCGGCGACTGTCGCGAATGACGTCACAGCGGCCCCAACCAATCACGGGCAACAGCGGCGCTCGCGCAGTGCCCAGAGGCGCTGGTGCGTGTTTTCGTGAAAAAACAGCCGCTTGCATTTGTTTCCGCCCTTTTTCAACCAGATATTCGTGTTCAGGGGACTCAAAACTGTAGAATGCCGCGGAGAACTCATTTTTTTCGAAAAGTGTTTCAGCTTCCCTTTAACTCCCACTTACGCAAGAGGTATCGATATATTCTCACTCTTTTGGACTTGGCGACTCGCTAAGTAGATTCTGTAGGTTTGACAGCAATCGACTCAGCTACAGTTGCGGAAGGACTTGTCGAAATATCTTCTCACAGTGACTTCCCACGGACAGTTCTCTGCGATCAAGCTTCGCCTTTTAGATCGTATCTTATGAAGCAAGTCGATAAATTATTAGCAGTCAAACATCTAAATTGCGCTCCACATCATCCTATGTCTAACGGGGTGGTCGACAGGTTTCAAAAAAAGAATTTATTATTAGAAGTTGGGTCAAAATACAAGTATTTAGTATGCGGAAGGAGGTCCCATAGTCAAAGACTGCAGCGGGACCTCGGGTACAAGAACAGGTATTATAGTCAACATCTCAAACCAACAGTAGCATGTAATCAGGAAGTATACGTAAGTACGTATATTATATACGTTAGTATATAATAGGAAGTATGGCGCATTATAGTCTGCACGGCTGCTGCGCCATAAAAATCCCAAATCATCAAGTGTACAAGCAACAATAAAATAACGGTTACAGAACAAAATACAGAATTGATTATGAATAATAACAGGGTTTCGCACATCTCATGGTAGCAGGAAAAATTGTGCGGAAACAAAATACCAACACTTTATTTACAACAACAGAATGAAAAAAGATAAAAAGCACAAAGCGAACAAAGACCGACTACAGTAATCCTTGTCGTTAATCTGTCACTAAAAAAATTTATTTTAAGTTCTCTTTGTGTTATGTAAAGATCTTGCGTTTTTTATTATGAAAGGAAGAGTGTGCCATGTTGATATGGAAGTGAATTCTACAATCTGTTTACCATAGTTCGTGCGGATTCTTGGTAAAAGAAAATTGTCATTAAGCGCAAGTATGGTGGTACTATGAATAATCAGGTTAGATGGTGAACATGAGATCGATGGTAACTCATTATCCAGAAATCTGTAGCAAAAATACCTAGGTTTTATTTAGTGAGTCCCGAAATGGTAAAGATGTTATTCTGGTGTAGTAGGGAAGTGGCAATAGAAAATCATGGAATCTAAGTAATTATTCTTATGGATCAGTTCTGAGCTGTCTGGACAGACGAAATATGAGTATTATAGGTGTTTGCCCAACATATTATGCCATACGTGAGAGTGGACAAAAGAAAGTTAAGTGAGAATAATGTGGTACGTGTGAAGTAAGGGCTTGTTTTAAATAAGATGCGTATACCATAGGCTGTTTTTCTTTTTATGTGAGCAATATGATTGTGACATTTCAAAGTATAATCAAATAGGATACCAAGGAAAGATGAACATGAACTTGGAGGAAAGCAGTGAGGACCAAAAAAGATAAGTGGAAGGGATGGTATGTTTCAATGATGTGAAGAGAATACAACAAATTTTGTCTTAGTTGCATTAATAGATAACCTGTCAACATTACACCACTTAAGGATATTTTCTAAGTCAGCTTTTGCCTTTTTAACGAGAGAATAAATATAATTATGCAAGGTGAATATAATGGTGTTATCTACGTACAGAATGCATTTTGTGGAAGAAAGACAGGTAAATAATTAATATAAAACAAAAACTGAAGTGGCCCCAGGATAGATTCCTGGGGCACAGAAATGTTAGTAATTCGCTGTCGAGAATAAGCATTGGAAATAGGAACAACTTGAACTCTGTTATTTAAGAAACTTTTTAGTAGCGAGAGCAGGCCCACAAGTGACAATTGCTTCGAGCTTAGAGAAAAGTATGTTATGATTTATCCTATCAAATGATTTCGTTAGATCGATAAAACTGAGGCGGCAAGAAATCCTTCGTCAATTATTTTTTTTTAGTTGGTCAGTAAGACGAATTAGTGCCAGCTCTGCTGGAATATCCATGGCGAAAACCAAACTGGCATGAAGAGAGGGTACCAAATTTATAAACGTATTTCCTGAGCCGTATTTCGATTAGTTTCTGAATAACTTTTCCAAAGATTGGTGGAATGCAAATACGTCTCCAGTTATTTAATAATGAGCTATCGCCTTCTTTAAAAACTGGGATTGTTTTGTCACGCCTAAGTTCAGATGGAAATAAACCAGTCTTGAATATTAATTTAATCATAAATGAAAGTATATTTGAAGTTAAATGCACAATTAATTGAATGTTAGTAGGGTGGGCCTCATCAATTCCAGCGCTTGTCGCTTTTAGATTATTTATAGCAGATGTTATTTCTCCTGGCGTTGTAGGAAATAAAAATAATGAATGAGGTAGACGGTTCCTGCTGATGGACTGTGTAGGAGAAGGTAAATTGTTAAGAAAGAAAAAAAAACTACTAAAAGCCCCAGCTATATCGGCAGGGGAATTTGGCTCTACTCCATAATTTAATATTCTGGATACTTGCTTTAGTCGTATCGGGCTGTTTTAAGGAGTTCACAATTTCCCATTTATTAGTGGTATTAGCCGCTTTATCAACGGTTGCCATTTGGTTTTCCTATATAAGTTATCCCGTTTGCGCAATGCAGTTAATAACTGCTGTGAGATCCATGGATTGTGAGAAAATGCTAGTTTTCATTTAAATTTCTTTTTGGAGGTGAACTGTCGTAAGTATGTTATAATACGTGAAAAAAATGTGAAAAAGGCTTTCCGTTGGTCATTTATTGATTTCATTTCAGACCAATTTGTGTTAGCAACAGCAGTTATGAAGCCGAATGTGTCCAGAACACCTTTACTACGTGAAGGTGGGCAAGGTCGTACGTTGGAATTGAAGTGTAAGAGCAGGGGATAGTGATCAGTGATGCCGATGTATAAACGTTTTGCCTCTGGTGAATGAAGCAGGTTAGAAAGCGCATGATCAATAAGTGTACCTGTGCAGTTAGAAACTTTGCGTTTGGGGACGTCAATTAAACAATCATATCCGTAGCTATTGAAGAAACTAATAGCATCATCATTGTCAGCCTATTTTATGTCCACTGCAGGACGAACGCCTCTTCCGCAATCTCCAATCAACCCCTGACCTGCGCCAGCCGATTCCAACTAGCACCCGCAAATTTCCTGATTTCGTCGCACCACCTCGTCTTCTGTGGTCCTCTACGGCGCTTCCCTTCTCTTGTTACCCATACTGTCACACTAATGGTCCAACGGTTATCTAATCTGCGCAATACATGACCTGTCCAGCGCGATTTTTTCTCTTAATGTCTATTAGAATATCGTGTATACTCGTTTGTTCTCTCATCCAAACCGCTCTCTTTCTGTCTGTTAATGTTATGCCTAGCATTCTTCGTTCCATGTCTCTTTGCGCAGTCCTCAATTTGTTCTCAGGTTTCTTTGTCAGTCTCGAAGTCTCTGCCCCATACGTCAGCACCGGTAAAATTGACTGATATTATACCTTCCTTTCCAAAGATAACGGTAAGCGTCCAGTCAGGAGCTCACGATGTCTGCCGTATGCGATACAACCCATTTTTGTTCTTCAGTGAATTTCCGTCTCATGGCCAGGGTTTCGTGTGATTAGTAGACATAGGTAAACGTAGTTCTTCACAGACTCTAGAGGTTGACTAGCGATGCTGAATTCTTGTTCCCTTGCCCGGTTGTTCATCATAATCTTTGGCTTCTGAATATTAATCTTCAGCCCCACTCTTACACTCTCTCTGTTAAGGTCCTCAATCGTTTGTTGCAACTCGTCCGCAGTGTTGCTGAATAGAGCAATCTCATCGACAAACCGAAGGTTGCTGAGATATTCGCCCTCGATCCTTACTCCCAAACCTTCCCAGTTTAAAATCTTGAATATTTCATCCAAGCACGCAATGAATAGCATTGGAAAGATTGTGTCTCGTTGTCTGACTCCTTTCCTTACAGGTATCTTCCTACTTTTCTTGTGTAGAATAAAGGTGGCTGCGGATATTTTCTCTGTGGATATTTTCCAAGGTATTTACTTAAGCGGTCTGTACTTTTTCCTTACGCAATGCCTCTATCACTGCTGGTATCTCTACTGAATCAAATGCTTTTTCGTAATCTATGAAAGCCATATAAAGAGGCTTATTGTACCCTGCGGATTTCTCGATAACCTGATTAATTACATGGATGTGATCCATTGTACAGAATCCTTTCCTGAAGCCTGCCTGTTCCTTTCATTGATTGAAGTCCAGTGTTGCCCTTATCCTATTGGAGATTATTTTGGTAAATATTTTATATAATACTGGGAGTAAGCTAATGGGCCTATGATTTTTTTAGTTCTTTAACGTCGCCCTTTTTGTGGTTTAGTTTAATGTTTGCATTCTTCCAGTTTTCTGGGACCCTAGCAGCCGATAGACACTTCGTATAAAGAGCCGCCGATTTTCATAGCATTATGGCTCCACCATCTTTGATGAAATCGACTGTTATTTCATGCTGTCCTGCCGCTTTTTCCCGTTTCATGCCTTGCAAAGCTTTTCTGACCTCATATCTAGTTTAGGAGGAGTTTCTGTATACTCTTCATTATTGTTTCGAATAGAGTGCTCCTGAGTCATTTGGGTACTGTAAAGGTCAGTATAGAATTCTTCCGCTGCTTTTACTATATCTACAAGATTGTTGATGATATACACCTGCTTATCTTTTAGTCTATACATCTTGCTTTGTCCTATCCCAAGTTTCTTTCTCACTGATTTCAGCCTGAGTCCTTTTTTTTACGGCTTCTTCAGTCTTTCTTACGTTATAGTTTCGAATATCACTTATTTTCGCCACATTCATCAGTTTTCACAGTTACGCGAATTCTGTCTTATCTCTTGAGTTGGATATTTTCATTCTTTGTCATTCCTTTATTAGGTTCTTTGTTGCTTGGGGTGTGGCCTGATCCCGGTGACCAGAACCGGTAACGCACTCCCTCACCAGAGCAGGATTGGCCACCCTGGTGCAGTACTTGGCCACAACCTCCTATATGAACAACACAATCAAACCCCGGCCCTCAGTCCCCAGCAGCTGCGAAGCAACTGACCACGGCGGCGGTCAGACCTGCGACGCTGCAGAGGGTGCTAAGAATCACTGGCTCCGGACAGGCCGCCATTGGAATATGAACCTGGCAACGTTTAACGCTAGAACGTTATCTAGTGAGGCGAGTCTAGCAGTGCTATTGGAGGAATTAGAGGGCAGTAAATGGGATATAATAGGGCTCAGCGAAGTTAGGAGGCCAAAAGAAGCATATACAGTGCTAAAAAGCGGGCACGTCCTGTGCTACCGGGGCTTAGCAGAGAGAAGGGAACTAGGCGTCGGATTCCTGATTAATAAGAATATGGCTGGTAATATACAGGAATTCTATAGCATTAACGAGAGGGTGGCAGGTCTTGTTGTGAAACTGAATAAGAGGTACAAAATGAAGATTGTACAGGTCTACGCCCCTACATCCAGTCATGATGACCAGGAAGTCGAAAGCTTCTATCAAGATGTGGAATCGGCGATGGGTAGAGTGAAAACTAAATACACTATACTAATGGGTGACTTTAATGCCAAGGTAGGCAAAAAGCAGGCTGGAGACAACGCAGTGGGGGAATATGGCATAGGCACTAGGAATATCAGGGGGGAGTTATTGGTAGAGTTTGCGGAAAAGAATAATATGAGGATAATGAATACCTTCTTCCGCAAACGGGATAGCCGAAAGTGGACGTGGAGGGGCCCGAGCGGCGAGACTAGAAATGAAATAGACTTCATACTCTGCGCTAACCCTGGCATCATAAAAGATGTGGACGTGCTCGGCAAGGTGCGCTGCAGTGACCACAGGATGGTAAGAACTCGAATTAGCCTAAACCTGAGAAGGGAACGAAAGAAACTGGTACATAAGAAGCCGATCAATGAGTTAGCGGTAAGAGGGAAAATAGAGCAATTCCAGATCAAGCTACAGAACAGGTATTCGGCTTTAACTCAGGAAGAGGACCTTAGTGTTGAAGCAATGAACGACAATCTTCTGGACATCATTAAGGAGTGTGCAATGGAAGTCGGTGGTAACTCCGTTAGGCAGGATACCAGTAAACTATCGCAGGAGACGAAAGATCTGATCAAGAAACGCCAATGTATGAAAGCCTCTAACCCTACAGCTAGAATAGAACTGGCAGAACTTTCGAAGTTAATCAACAAGCGTAAGACAGCTGACATAAGGAAGTATAATATGGATAGAATTGAACATGCTCTCAGGAACGGAGGAAGCCTAAAAACAGTGAAGAAGAAACTAGGGATTGGCAAGAATCAGATGTATGCGTTAAGAGACAAAGCCGGCAATATCATTACTAATATGGATGAGTTAGTACAAGTGGCTGAGGAGTTCTATAGAGATTTGTACAGTACCAGTGCCACCCACGACGATAATGGAAGAGAAAATAGTCTAGAAGAATTCGAAATCCCACAGGTAACGCCGGAAGAAGTAAAGAAAGCCTTGGGAGATATGCAAAGGGGGAAGGCAGCTGGGGAGGATCAGGTAACAGCAGATTTGTTAAAGGATGGTGGGCAGATTGTTCTAGAGAAACTGGCCACCCTGTATACGCAATGCCTCATAACGTCGAGCGTACCGGAATCTTGGAAAAACGCTAACATAATCCTAATCCATAAGAAAGGGGACGCCAAAGACTTGAAAAATTATATACCAATCAGCTTACTGTCCGTTGCCTACAAACTATTTACTAAGGTAATCGCAAATAGAATCAGGAACACCTTAGACTTCTGTCAAGCAAAGGACCAGGCAGGATTCCGTAAAGGCTACTCAACAATAGATCATATTCACACTATCAATCAGGTGATAGAGAAATGTGCGGAATATAACCAACCCTTATATATAGCTTTCATTGATTACGAGAAAGCATTTGATTCTGTGGAAACCTCAGCAGTCATGGAGGCATTACGGAATCAGGGTGTAGACGAGCCATATGTAAAAGTACTGGAAGATATCTATAGCGGCTCCACAGCCACTATAGTCCTCCATAAAGAAAGCAACAAAATCCCAATAAAAAAGGCGTCAGGCAGGGAGATACGATCTCTCCAATGCTATTCACAGCGTGTTTACAGGAGGTATTCAGAGACCTGGATTGGGAAGAAATGGGGATAAAAGTTAATGGAGAATACCTTAGTAACTTGCGATTCGCTGATGATATTGCCTTGCTTAGTAACTCAGGGGACCAACTGCAATGCATGCTCACTGACCTGGAGAGGCAAAGCAGAAGAGTGGGTCTAAAAATTAATCTGCAGAAAACTAAAGTAATGTGCAACAGTCTCGGAAGAGAACAGCAGTTTACAATAGGCAGCGAGGCACTGGAAGTCGTAAAGGAATACATCTACTTAGGGCAGGTAGTGACTGCGGATCCGGATCATGGGACAGAAATAATCAGAAGAATAAGAATGGGCTGGGGTGCGTTTGGCAGGCATTCTCAGATCATGAACAGCAGGTTGCCATTATCCCTCAAGAGAAAAGTGTATAATAGCTGTGTCTTACCAGTACTCACCTACGGGGCAGAAACCTGGAGGCTTACGAAAAGGGTTCTACTAAAATTGAGGACGACGCAACGAGCTATGGAAAGAAGAATGATAGGTGTAACGTTAAGGGATAAGAAAAGAGCAGATTGGGTGAGAGAACAAACGCGAGTTAATGACATCTTAGTTGAAATCAAGAAAAAGAAATGGGCATGGGCAGGACATGTAATGAGGAGGGAAGATAACCGATGGTCATTAAGGGTTACGGAGTGGATTCCAAGGGAAGGGATGCGTAGCAGGGGACGGCAGAAAGTTAGGTGGGCGGATGAGGTTAAGAAGTTTGCAGGGACGACATGGCCACAATTAGTACATGACCGGGGTTGTTGGAGAAATATGGGAGAGGCCTTTGCCCTGCAGTGGGCGTAACCAGGCTGATGATGATGATGATGATGATGTTGCTTGGGAAAGCTTGCCTACTGGTTGTCTTGGTGCCTTGCCTCCCACTTCCATTGCTGCCTCTGAAGCCAGCCTCGTTACGGTTTCATTCATTACCTCTATGTCATCACTATCATGATCATCTCTCTGTTCTAAGGCTGCTTATTTGTTTTTTTTGCAAGAACCAGCCTAAATTTGTCTGCTTTTACCCTTACTGCCTCTACGTTTACCTGTTTTTCGTGACCAATTTTACTCTTTCTCTGTTCAAATTGAGGTGAATCATGGCTCTAACGAACCTATGATCACTGCACTTTACCCTACCTATTACTTCTACGTCCTGCACCAAGCTAGGATCAGCAGAAAGTCTAAAATCAATTTAATTTCTTGTTTCACCATTAGGGTTTTTGCAGTTGCACTTTCTGTTGCTACGCTTCCTGAAAAAGGTGTTCATTATTCGAAGCTTATTCCTTTCTGCGAATGCTACCAGCATCTCTTCTCTAGCGTTCCTAGAATCGACGCCGTAGTTGCCAATTGCCTGTTCACCCACCTGCTTTTTCCCCACTTTTGTATTGAAGTCGCCCATTACTGCTGCATATCGAGTTTGCACTTTTCTTATCACTAATTGAACATCTTCATAAAACCTATCTACTTCCTCATTGTCGTGGCTGGATGTTGGAGCGCAGGGATGTACTACCTTTAATCTATACTTCTTATTAACTTTGATTACGACAACGGCTACCCTCTCATTAATGCTATAGATTTCGTCAATGTTGCCCGCTACGTCCTTATGGACTAAGAATCCTACTCCATATAGTTTCTTATGTGGCAGACCTCTATAGCAGAGGATATCGTTGTTCTTCTTACCTCACTAAGGCCGACGATACCCCAAAGAATGGCTGGTAGTTCCTCGAACAGTACTGCTAAGCTAGCAATTAAAGGTTCACAGGGTTAGTTTTCATTGGCGGCCTGTCCGGACCCAGAGATTCTTAGCACCCTCTGCTGCGTTACAGGTCTGACCGCCGCCTTGGACAGGTGCTCCGCAGCTGCTGGGGACAGAGGGGCGTGAGTTAACTGCAGATATCACTGGGCAGGTTATGGGTGAATACTGCACCAGGGAGCCCAATTTCTGTTCTGGTGAGGGAGCATCTTTGTTCAAGCTTAGTGGGCCTTACTAATAATGTATTGTACCTGGATTAGTGTTGCCCCACTCGCCCTCGGCATCTTTCGCCGGAGTCAGGTGCCACGCCAAGCCTGCAGATGTAGTGCACTGGAGGATGTCATACGCAGATACACCATCTTAAAAAAAAGGGGGGGGGGAATTGAACTTCCGATTACCAGGACTGAGCATAAGACATAGCTCAGTAAGATAATCCTGCAGGCGGCTAGGCTACCTTGCCGCCTAGAAGTGCGGCCCAGAGGGACATACGTGCCTAAGAGATCCGCTGATTTGTCCGCCCTTTGTGTGTTTTGCCGATCGTCTTAGGTTGCACGACATAGTGTCAATTCTCGGTAGCCCTAACCTCTTGTTTCCCTAATCTCGCGCATGTACGAGGTCTTCAGCGCGCCTAGGTACACAATATATTTTCGCTGAATTTGAACAGTACTTGACACTTGCGCGTAAATATAAAAAGGGCAAAAGCTTTCAGCGCTTACCGAGAGGCCCCGAGGTACGCATGATCCGCTCGTCGCGTCTGCTTGTCCCTTGGCGTACGAAAAAAAGCGCACCCGGGTAGAATGTTAAGAATTTCAGAACATTCAGAATGTACAGTTGCACCGCCGTCTCAATACCGCTCTGAGTCTCGCGCGAAGGGAGTGATCTGGATAGCTCCCAATGGTGTATCCACCCTCCACAAACTAATACAGTGAATGCATCTGGGTGATGTTCCATCGAGTAAATTAACATTTATATGACCCATTATACCAACATTTTTATTTTCTAGTAAGATATTGACGCGTCTATTCTTCTATGCAGAAGACAATGAAGATAGGGACATTAACGAACTTCATCTAGTGGGTCAGTGAGATTCGGCGAGGACGAAGTAGACGTGTCTCTGGCCTGTTTTGTGTTTGAACAGGTTGTCCTGCGGTTCTTGAACGTCTCCCTGTCTGCAGTCCACGTTGTACTGCGACACCGGTGGAGGTGCTGGGTACTGACCGCGCCTGATGCTCGGGAGTCCTTCTGGGAGCCGTTTCTCTAGCCCGGACGCGTTATCACCAGTTACGACACCCGTGCATCGCTTTAGTCGTCGACTGCTAGGCCTTCCCCGGAGTTCTTCCCCCTTCAACCACCTCTTTTCAGGCGCTCCACACATCTCGCAATGGCCGAAACCAGCCCACCGCAAGCAGCCCAAAGCAGCCGGTTTTCCAGTCCACAGCAAGTAACCGTTCTGCATCCTCTGGTTCCCGATCGCTATCACGGAGCAGTCTTCAAAGACATTGAAGACTGGCTTGACAAATATGAACGCGCGGCACAGATTAATCAGTGGACTGAGCAGCAAAAGCTCTCCCACACCTATTTGGTCCTTGACGACAGTGGCTGTACTTGGTACGAAAACCGCGAAGCTAGCCTAACGACATGGAATGACTTTCGTCAGAAAATCACGGATACTTTTGCGAGTGCCGACCGAAGCGACTGTGCCCAGCAGAAGATGGAGCTACGGGTACAACAACCTAATGAGTCGGTCACAATGTTCGCCGAGGACATGACCCGCCTATTTCGCAGAGCCGACCCAAATATGACCGAAGAAAGAAAGTTGCGCTAGCTCATGCGAGGTGTAAAAGTTGAAGTTGAAGTTGAAGTTGATATTTATTTGCATCATCACAATGCGGGAATGCTCGGGCAAAAAGTGAAAATCAAATCACTTGAGAAGCGCCCGAGCCCCCAATATACAAGGCATACAAAAAGGGTGACAATTAACCAGGCATTTTAACAGCTTACCATTGCAGGTTAACCTCTAGTGTTATACAATGTAATGTAATACGAACAGCTTGACAGTAACTATACCTACATAAAAATACTAACAGCAGTGGAAAAATAGTACTGACATCATGGAATGAAGAACTCTCGTATGTTACGTATGCTGCACATTTCTACATGAATATCCTGGAAAATTAGTTTGTTCAACAGAACTGCAAGTGCATGACGAAACATTTGCCGCCCAAGCTCAGTACGACAAAATGGCACGTGCCAATATTCTTTACTACGGAATGGATATACAATGGAATTTGTTTTCAACGATGATATGCTAAGAAATGCATGCTCGCTGTTATATACAGATTTTTTGTATCTTATGCATAGAAAATACTCGTAAAGTTTGGGCACGGGAACAATTTTGAACTGACGAAACATTTCAGCAGTGTGTGCATTGTAATCAGCACTAGCGATATGACGTAATGCCTTCTTTTGTAGCACATGCAGTTTGCTAGTGTTAGACGATGTGGTATTTCCCCAAACCAGGAAACAATAGTTAAGATGGGATAAGATGAGTGTGTTATAAATTAACAATTTTACGGATACGGGAAGGTATGAGCGAAATTTTGCTAGAACACCAACAGACCTATTTAGGCGAGACATAACTGAGCTAACGTGAGGATCCCAGCTCATGTTTTTATTGAAAAGTATTCCTAGCGTTTTTACAGTATCAACTATTTCAATGTTGCAGTTGTTGAACTTTATCACTGGTTTTACAATAAGCGAATTCTGACGCGCATGAAACAACACAGCTTTTGTTTTTTTTGGAATTTATTAACAGGCAATTTACAGCGCTCCATCTACTAAGCTTTTCCATAGTTTTGTTAATAACCAAGGTCAGGTGCTGCATGTCAGGGCTTTTAAATAAGAGGCTTGTGTCATCTGCATATAAAATATAACTTGGGTCGTTGCTAATAGTTGTTATATCATTAATATATAGCAGAAACAATAATGGGCCCATGATACTACCCTGAGGGACTCCTGTGGTGATATTCTGGTAAGTAGACACGTAGTTTCCTATCGCCACGCCCTGACATCGATATTGTAGGTAAGATTTTAGGAGGAGCGCTGCGATTCCACGAATACCGTATAATTCTAGTTTTTCCAAAAGTATTTCATGGTTGATCCGATCGAACGCCTTCGAGTAGTCTATAAATACATCAATGCACAATTTTTTGTTTTCAATGTACTCAAGAATTAATTCTTTTTGCTTTAGAAGAGCTGTTTCTGCGGACCTGTTTGGTAGGAAGCCATACTGAGATGAAGTAATCAAGTTGAATTTCACGCGAAACTTCATCAGTCGTTTATAAATTATCTTCTCCAAGCCCTTGGAAAAAATGGGCAGAACCGAAATTGGCCTATAGTTAGCCATGTCATTTCTGTCACCACTTTTAAAAAGCATACTAACTTTAGCTACTTGCATCAGTTTTGCAAAGCAACCTGAATATATTGATAAGTTATATACATAAGCCAATACTGGGGCTATTATTTCAACCACGTGTTTAACTGGAGCTATCTCTATACCATCAATATCATGTGCTTTGCTGTTTTTAAATGAGTTAAATATGGCACATATTTCGGCCTCATTAGTTGGTTCGAGATAGATGCTAAAAGGGTAGCTATTTATGGCATGTTTAGACCTGCTTGACCTTTGCGGACCTGACACGGCATCTTTGCGAAATGTATTAAATTGTTCAGCAAGCTCGAAGCCCTCAATACGACGGCCATGATAGTTTAGCTCCGTGACTGTTGCCGAGACTTGGTGCGATTTAGCAGACTGTTGAGCTTATTCCACATCTGCGCACTGTCTCTACATTGCTCTTTACTAAACTGATCGTGCAGAAGAGAGCGCTTTTCGTTTTTTAGAAAGGTGTTAAGCTTATTACGATATTTTTTATAAATATCGAGATCCTCTGGTGATCTGGTCTTAAGAAACTTTTGAAACAGTCTTGCCTTCTTTTTTATTCTGTGCAGGCACTCGTGGTTGATCCACGGTTTCCGGTTTTTGTTACATTTTCGCAATACTTTTTCCTTAAAATGTTCGAAATAAATACGTTTGAAAGCAGAAATGAAAGCCTCGTATGCGGCGGCGTCGGCCGTTGAAGAATGGTAAACGTCATTCCAAGTTTCCCTTTCAAGGCACGCGTAGAAGGCGTTTAAAGTTGTGGGAACGATATTTTGTACCGTCTTTACATCGTTCATTTGCGCATATGTAAGCTTATCTTCAGCCCTGATAAACAAATAAATCGGCAAGTGGTCGCTGATATCACAATTCAGGACACCAGTTGTCAAACTTTCGGTATGTATATTTGTAATAAAGAGGTCGATGAGTGTCTCTGTGTAGGATGTAACACGCGTTGCCGTATCTGTTAAGATAGCGTGACCAGATGACTCTACTGCTGAAAAGAGTGTTTCTGTAATGCAGGAAGATTTTAAGATATCAATGTTTAGGTCTCCGCCAAGAATTAGTTTCGCGTTTTTCGAATTAACATAATTTAGAGCAGTTGTTCGCTGGACTTGTGCGGAATCCACCAGTCACCGTTGCTAAGTTCATCAAAGAGGCTACGGCTATTGAGCGGGCCCTTCATCAGATATGCAGACAGTACGATCGACTGTCCGCCAACACCACAATCAATGCCGCCGCTGTGACTTGCGAGTATCAGAACCCCTTGCGGGAATCAATCAGAGAACTCGTCAGAGAAGTAATTCAAAAGATTCTGACACCGACAGTGGATAGACCCGTAGCGTCAATAGCCGGAGTGGTGCGTGACGAAATCAGGCAGGCGTTACAGGCAGCCGATCTTCAAGATCACCAGCGTCCCATGGCTTACGCAGCCAATGTCCGATGTCCACCACCCGTTATTTATTTATTTATTTATTTATTTATTTATTTATTTATTTTTATTTACAAAATACTGCAGACCGGATCGGTCGAAGCAGGAGAGGGTACATACATTTGTTAGTAAGCACTATGCCTTAGGATCAGCAACAATGGGGAAGTTATAATTTACATCCAGAAAATAGAATAACAAAACTAAACAAGGTTACAAAGCAAATACAATTTGTGAGAGTGCGTGCCCCAAACACAGGTACATAGACAAAAAAGCACACGACGCACAGTTAATAAGTAATCATCATTTCTAACCATACCCATAGATACTTATATGCAGGCTCTCAAGAAGAAGGAAGGAGAGGTGAGTCATGAGGCAGGGAATTCCAGTCGGATATTGTTTTAGGGAAAAATTAATGTTTGAAGAAATCCGTGCGGGCAAGTATTGGCTTGATGTTATGGCTATGTTTACGTCGTGAGGGTCTGGTTGTGTCCCTTTCAAAGTAATCCTGTGGCTGAATGCCTAGTTTTTGAAAATACAAGGAGTGAAAAAAGCGCAGCCGGGCAGCCTTTCTTCTTTCAGCCAATCAGGGCTGCCTGATGTAACATGGCGGACGGAGAGTCCCTTCGCTTATAGCGGTTATATATAAACCTTACTGCTAATCTCTGGATTTTTTCTAGTTTATCTATGTTGATTGTGGTGTGTGGGTCCCATACTATGCTGGCGTATTCAAGAGTAGGTCTAACAATTGATTTGTAAGCTTGAAGTCTAAGTACACTTGAAGAATTGCCTAATATATATTTAAGAAACCTAGCTTTTTCCTTGCAGAGGAGCAGATGTTGGAGATATGGGATGACCATTTAAGATCAGATGTTAAAGTCACGCCCAGGTATCTGTATTCTTCCACTTGACTAATTATGTTGTCCCCAATGCCATACGTAAATTTCATTTTGTTGATCTTATTCGTAGCACATAAACGGTTTTATCATAATTAATTGTCATATCCCACTTGTTACACCAGTCTGCAAGGAGCTGTAAGTTCGAATTTAGGACAAGTTGATCGGATACAGAATGAATGCTTTTGAAGATAATGCAGTCATCGGCGAATAACCTGGCCGACGTGCTTAGTTCCAGAATACCTAACAGGTCGTCGATATATATATTAAATAAAACAGGCCCCAAGACTGAGCCGTGAGGAATGAGGAGCACCAGAGTGAACATCTAGGAAGCGAGAGTAGTTGCCATCAATTTCCACATATTGTTTTCTGTTTTGTAAATATGACATAACCCAAGCGATGTTACAAGAAGGGATACCCATTTCTTTCATTTTGGTTATTAATTTGGAGTGAGGAACCCTATCAAACGCCTTGGAGAAATCCATAAAAATTATACCTGCCTGACCACCACTGTCGAGAGTTTTTGTTAGATTATGTACGGCATCAATTAGTTGTGTAGTAGTGGAAAAACGTTGCCGGAAGCCATGTTGCCTGTTGCTAATTGTCTTATTTGTGTCTAAAAAGCTGTTAAGGTATTTGAGTATAATATGCTCTATTAGTTTGCAAGGAATAGAGGTGAGAGATATAGGGCGGTAATTATTGAGTTCCGATGGATTTCCTTTCTTTACTACGGGTACAACACGCGCAACCCGCCAGTCATGGGGTACGACGCCTGACTCTACAGATTTTTCAAAGATTACGACGAGAAACCTGGCCAGAATTTCTGCATACCTTTTTAAGAATGCTGCGGGAATGTTATCAGGGCCGGCTGATTTTTTTGGCTCCAATCGCAATAGAAGTTCGGTAACACCTTCCAAAGAGATGGTAATGTTGCTTGCGCCATCACTAACTGACGTGTTATCAATCCTTGCATCAGGTCTGGAAAATACGCTTTGACAATGGAGGTTGAACCTGTCTGCCATTTCCTTTTTGTCCGTGGCAACTTCCCCGTCAACCGTTACTTGGTATAACTTTTTATTGTCCTTATTCGAAAGGTACTGCCAGAATTTTCGAGGATTTTCCGTTGCAAAACGACCAAGTGTCTCCGAAAAATACCTGCATTTTGCTTTTTGCAGCCTATGCTTGAGGGAGGCGCTTAATTCTGTAATTAGTGACGCATTTTTATTCTGTTTCTTCCTGCAATGCTTGATCTTCTGTTTTAATTGCATTAGTTCTCGGGTTAACCAAGGGTTTGTTCTCCCTAGTTTCTTTACTTTTTCTGGTACAAAGTGTCGTATGCAATAATCGCAGACGTATTTAAACCTCGCCCACAACGCATTTACGTCGTCCTCACAAAACGATAAGAGGGCATCTTGCAGAAAATGCATAATGCGTGGGTTGTCTGCTGCGTCAAAATGCTTTACAGTTTGTAATTTTGGCGTGGACGTTCCCACTTGGCGAGGGAGCATGCAGTTAAAGTAGACCAGTTTGTGATCAGAAATGCCCTCGTAAACTTCAGTAATGCAATTTTTTATGCCTGCGGAACATAAAATGAGGTCTAGAATTGAGGAAGCTGAACTAGTTACGCGTGTAGGAGAGTGTACAGTCTGGACTAGATTATACGCTAACAATGTATCAAGTAATACTTCTGAACTATGCGCATCGGGGGGACTAAACTTCATGGTGCCCCAATCAATGTGGGGAAGATTAAAGTCACCTGCAATTATAATATTCTGATTTAAGTACTTTTCTAGGTAATCATATAATTCCAGTTGATATACTGGTCCCGCCCCAGGAGGTCTATAGATACCAACAATAGTTATTTGGTTACCTGAGAACATCAGCCTACACGAAACGCTTTCATGAAAGGTGGAAACATCGGGCAAAAGGACAGAAGACAATCCAGCCTTAACGCGAATCGCAATTCCGCCGCCCCTCGTGGCCCGGTCCTTTCTGTAGCATGTGTATGAAGGCGGTACGGCGCAGCTATCAGGAATGTCGGCATGAAGCCAAGTTTCAGATATAATCGCCACGTGTTGATCATAGAGGAGTAATAACTGTTCGAGCCGGTCTTGCTTGTTGCACAAACTTTGCGCATTCAAACATATTAGTCGAAGTGATTTTTCCACAACGCGTGCGGTGGTATCTGTTCGTCAATCTTGGGACTTATGGGCTGCTTTATGCAGCAATACCCTGCAGTTGTTCTGCTCGTCCCACGCATAAATGTTACCATTCACATGCAGTTTATTGTAGACGAGCGTTATTTTATTACCGGGGCGTTTTTCGCTCTTATAGGATTGCCGAAGCAGTTTCCTTATTTTTACAGTTGCCTGCGAGTAGTGTTCAGATATTGACACTCCGGAATCTTTCAGTGTGTGGCCATTTGTAAGTACGGCTATTTTTTTCATTATAGTTGTAGAGCCGAAGAATAACAGGCCTTGGTTGATTATCGCGTTTTTTGCCAATTCTGTGTATACGTTCCAGAGAATCAATATTTACTCCTAGCTTGTCTTTGCAAACGTCTTGAAGAAGCTTTCTTTCAAGATCGGACCGGGTTTCACTCGCATCTTCCTTTATTCCGAAGACTACTAAGTTATTCCTACGGCTGCGGTCCTCAAAATCTATCAGTTGTTTTCCCTGTGCAGCCAAACATTCTGTAAGTGCTGTACTGTTTCCTCGAGCTTAAGTATCTTTTCTTCGTTTGCCTTGGATATCGTGAGAACTTCGTCTAGTTTGGACAGCTTTTGGTTAATTTCAGCAAGAGTAGCGTCGCGCATTGAATCGGCAAGTTTCAGACTCTATAATTCTGCCAAGATTGTGCTAAGTGTTGGTTCATTATCACCGCCAGGACCAGGATTCGTTTCCACATCACCACCAGGACCAGGATTCGTTTCCACATCACCACATAACAGAAGTAAGAACACAGACCAACAATCATCAAGAATGCTTATGCAAGTCCGAGGGCAGGGCAGCATCACAAGGCCGTAACAACTGGTACGTAAGCAATGGTATGAATTGTGAGAACTGACCTGCACAACGAGCCAAGCAACATGTGACATGTCCGATGAACGCTGCCGTGCCCTCTGAGCCCATGGGGGTTGACTGCAGCCTTTATAGGGGGATCCGGTCACGTCACTGCCCTGTGGTTGCACTGCAGTGAGACGCTGATTGGCTTGTCGTAGTCCAGATAACTGTCAGAAGAAGTCGCAGTTTCCCAAGCATTTCTTGATTGAAGGATCTGCGGCGGCTGCTCTGTGGAAGCCGGGTGCGCAGAACATGGCAGCGGCCGGAAAAGAAGGAGCACCTGCACAACGAGCCAAGCAAAATGTGACATGTTCCGATGAACGCTGCCATGGCCTCTCCAGAATACCTAATAGGTCGTTAATATATATAATAAATAAAACAGGTCCCAAGACTGAGCCCCGAGGAACACCAGAGTGAACATCTAAGAAGCGGGAACAGTTGCCATCAATTGCCACATTGATGGCAACCACACTGCCGTACCACCAGCCTCCGCCAGTCGCTCCTTGGTCGCCGCCGCAAGAGGAGGCTTCGAGGCGCGCACCCGTTATGTAGCTAGTCATACCGCCAGCCGCAGTTCTCAGCGCCTTGATCAACGCCAGAAAATGACACTACGGGATGGCTGCAATTTCGGAGAACCGACGCATGGCGAACCGTCGATAGGCGCCCACTCCGTTTTGACTGCAGAGACACCAGCCACATTTCGCGTCATTGCTGGCATCGCAACACATAATTTCGACCTTTTCGTCCCTGGTCCTATGGTCGACGTGGGAATGACGAATCCATGCTACGCCGCGACGAAACTGCTTCTCAGGAACCCCCAATAGCGCACCCGAATGACGAATCCGTGCCGCATGATCAGTCCGATTTCGGCCGTCGGTCGCGCTCTCCAACCCCTCCTCGTCAGATGCCTTCCCCTACTGGACGTACTTTTGCTTTTGCTGGCCTCCGAAGACGATGGTCGCCCAGCCAACGCCGGGGCAACAGAAGTCGGCGACCTCTGGGGGTAAGGTTGCAGGCCCACCGCAAGACAATAAAAAGCCCCCGACACTCTCGCCGCAGCACGACGTGAAGCCGATAAACCCTGATACCAAAGAAATTGTGAGCGCCGACAATGATGTTTTGGCGGATGGACAGCTGGTGAAAGCGTTAGCCGACACTGGTGCCGACTTGTCTATAATGAGTAAGGAACTCGTCCTCCAGCTGAAGAAAGTAAAGACGCCATGGCCGGGACCCCACCTAAGGACGGCAGGCGGGCAATTACTGATGCCTATTGGAAGACCTACTGCTAGAATTAGCATCCGGGATTCTTCTTTCTTGGCCACTTTCATCGTTCTTCCTGTGTGCTGTAAAGATTTGATAACTGGAATGGGTTTTCTGAAAAAGTATGGCGCCGTAATTAACATTCCGGACCACATGGTGACGTTTTATAAGAGCCCTGGTTTAGTCCATTGCTTATCGCCGCAACGCAACCCTTTTCGTCTAGCAGAAGACGACGTCGTCATCCCACCTCGATCATGTACCCTTGTTTCGGTAGCATGTGACGCACGGTTTCATTGCGAGGCAGTTGCCGACCAAATAACCACGTTGTTGCTTACTCACGGTATCTCGGTTGCACGAGGAATTGTAAATTTGACCGACGGGCGCACTAACTTGTTACTAACCAATTTTAGCACAGAGCGATGGTACCTTCCAAAAGGCATGGCTGTGGCTTATTTTGATGGTGTTGCGGATGTTCGCGGCTGCTGTTCGCTACTCGAAGAAGCACCTACGCAAAACCCAGCTTCTGCACTTGTCACCAGCACTGCTTTGCCACAGCACGAACGAGAGCGGCTTCTCACGCTATTGTCGAAGTTCAATGACTGCTTTGCGTCGACGCCTAGCGTCGGACAGACGCCTTTAACGAAGCATCGGATAATTACAGAGGATACGGCAAGACCAATTCACCAAAATTCTTATCGTGTGGCTCCCAGGGAACGTGAAGCCATACAACAAGCAGTGACAAAAATGCTGGAAGACGACGTGATTCAACCATCAACGAGTCCCTGGGCATCTCCTGTCATTCTAGTTAGCCCTTTCAGGCCCAAATTAATTCTGTTCAACATAAAAAATTGGTCTTTACATATTTAGATGTGCATGCTCATATGAGTAAAAAAATATTAAAAATCAGTGCTTGTAGTTTTCAATCAAAATTTATTTAATGATTCCAAATGGAATCAGTGGGACCTGGTGGACTAAAAATGCTTTATTCCAACCAATACGTGAAAAGTCTATTTTAAATGAAAGTCTTTGAAACAGTTCTTTCCTTCGTTGAGGCAGAGGTGTGTGCCTCGCACACACCTCTGCCGCACCTCTGCATTTCTTGCACCGAATGCGGGAGTAAGAGACGATACAGAGCTTGCACCTCTGCTTCGTGTCACAGTGCACAGGCCAGTGAGCTCTCCTGTCTAAGCGTACATATTGAATTGGTCGGAGGCATGAATTGGCTCTTTTTAGCGGCGGCGTGCGAGATGCAAGACGGCCGCGCTTTCTTTCTTCTGATGTACCCGCCTTCAGGAGAGCCTGGGCAACTTTCATTCGGAAGTGAAGAAGAGGCTGATGTCGCATGCCAGATTGAACACAATGCCTCCTGTACAGCAGCCAGGCATTCACCACACAAACATCAATGATGTGAAACACAATGCGCAGATAGTAGCGCTTGCCGCGAATGTCACAGTGATATAGTTCCACCAACATGTCACACAAGTCGACACCTCCTACGTAGCTATTGTACTCTCGTATAATTGCCGGTTGCTCAACAGTCACATGAGTGCGGCTCGTCGAGCTCCACCTCTGAACTTGTCCAGTTGGTTTCACTCCAACGTAAGATGACACCAAGTGGACTGCCTTATTATCATACCACATTACGGCTGCGATCTTGTTTGTTGGCTCATTCTTTACGTCGAAGCTACCTCGTCCCTCCTTCTTCAGCGCAACATCGCCCTTGAAAGTGCAACCCCGTAAGCGGTTGGGGCGTACAGTCCCCACTGAATGAATTCCCCTTAGTTTTAGGGCACATACAAGGCCATATGAGGCAAACCAGTTGTCAAAGGCTACTTTGACGCCCATGTTCGGGGAGAGATCGCTGGTCAATTTGAGTACGACATCTCCACTGATGCCGAGCTCTGATGCTTCAGTGACAGTGCATTTACCTACATAGATATCGTATGCATATATGATGCCACTAGCACCTGCTCTGGCAAAAACTTTGATGCCCCACTTATGAGGCTTGTTCTTGATGTATTGTTTTAGAGGACATCTACCTTTGAATGGTATGATCATTTCATCGACCGCGTTGAACTCTTCAGGTTCAACTTTGGCCATGTTTTCAGAAACTCGCTTGAGCAATGGCTTTACCTTGAAGAGCCTGTCATGCTAGGGGTGTGTAAGAGCAGTCACGTGGCTGTTATCATTCACGTGGAACAGTGTTCTCAGTTTGCTAAAGCGGTTCCTCGGCATCACGTCCGCTACAGTGCTGAACCTTGTTGCTCCGCTCCAATAGTTCTTGTAGGACGGCAGCTTCACAATTCCAGAGATAACATGTATGCCTACAAACTGTTCCATTTCTTTAGCTGTCGTTGTTACAGAACTTCCAGTAGTCTGCACAGAGTACAGATTTGTCTGGTCTGAGAAGTTTTAAAAAACCAAGTAGTCACAAAATAACTTGAAATACTGGTATGGCGATGGTAATTCATCTGGTGGAGATCCAGATTGTTCATTGTATTCCACCTGCAAGGGGAGTACGCCATCATTCGCCCACAACAGCACTTTCTTCTTTGAAGATTTTTTCATGCGATCATCGACTTGCGGCAGCTTTGTACTACTGTTTACAACTTCACCAGCATCTTCATCATCGCTGAAGTTCTCAGTCTCGACTTCAAGGCCGATATCATGGGCAAAACTGTCACTTGTACAATCTAGTCTATTTTTTCTAGTTTGCACGATGACTTCTTCTTCATCTTCATCGGACGAATCAATGTCTACGTCTGACACGTCACCTCGAGGGATCAGAACAAGCTTCGCAACTTCTTTCTTTTTTCCCATAAAACTCGCACGTGCTGATTGCCGCCATCTGTTCCGAAAGAAAATGTTTCCGCATTACGGGGGGATTTCACAAAAAAAGTATCTACACGGCATAAGCTCATATCAACAGCATAAAATCACAAAAAGCAAAGCTACGCTCCACCAACTATACAGGCTCCTGACGCGATAATAATCCATCAGGTAACAAGCACCGAAAACATGGCCAAGTACGGCATGAAAACGAAAAAATAAGTATTTATAACATGTAAATGTTACCTCTGCGTGGAGTTCAAGCCCGAACAAACGGGCGATTTACTCAGTGCGGTAACCTCAATCAAGAATGTACCGCGTGCGTAGTCGGTGCCGGTACGTCCCAATGATTCCATTTGGAATCATCAAGATTCGCTAAGTTCTCCGGTACCCACAAGTACTTTTCGACGAATAAATTTATTGCGAAGAGATAGCGTAATACCTGATAGTCAAAGTCCAAAAGTTCGAGACAAAAATAAAATAGTTGTCTTACCTCTCAAGGGCGAAAGAAGAGGTGATCTCGGCGAATGGCGGGAACCGTGCAAATGATTCGTTTATTTTTTCGCTCACAAGTGGCAGCACTTCCTCGACTCTACCAGGCTGCCAGCGTATGTAGAGCAAAGGCTAAATGTGAGTTTAGTGCAAGAACAACCTTTCTTTTTTAACCCGGGGCTGCCCACTGACCCACAAAATTGATGATTCCATTTGGAATTGCTGGGCCTTAAAGGATTAAGAAAAAAGACGGCAGCTTAAGTTTTGCGTGGACTACCGACGAACTAAATCAACTGACAAAGAAAGACATGTACCCGCTTCCCGTATAGATGATTCACTTGACAGGCTTCGTCACGCGCGTGACTTCTCTTCAATGGAGTTAAAAAGCGGATATTGGCAAATCGAGGTAGATCCGAGAAAGCGTGAAAAAACTGCTTATGTGACGCCAGACGGCCTATACGAATTTGAAGTATTGCCTTTCGGCTTGTGTTCTGCCCCTGCTACATTTCAACGCCTCGTGCATACTGTGCTTTCGGGTCTAAAGTGGAAAACCTGATTAGTGTACCTGGATGACGTCATCGTGTCCTGACGCCATTGTGCCATCATGTCAATACCTCGAACGGCTTGAAGCGGTTCTGCAGTCCATCAGCTCCGCCGGCCTCACCCTGAAGCCGGAGAAGTGCCACTTTAGCTTCGGGGAACTACAGTTTATTGGTCACGTCGTTCACTCCGTCGAACACCTCGGTCGCGAGGTGTTCGCCCAGATCCCGAGAAAATGGCCGCCGTAGCACAGTTTCCCGTACCATCCGATAAAAATGCTGTCAGACGCTTCCTGGGCCTCTGTGCATATTATGGGCGGTTTATTGCGGACTTTGCTCGCATTGCGTCGCCGTTAACTATCCTGACGAGAGACAACGTTGCTTTTGTATGGGGCGACGAAGAGCAAAGTGCATTCAATGACTTGCGGGAACGTCTCCAGACACCTCCAGTGCTTGCTCACTTTGATGAGACCACTCCTACATTGCTCCACACTGATGCCAGCAATGTTGGCTTGGGAGCTATTCTTGTGCAGAGCGGCAAGAGGACACAGAAAGAGTACTTGGCTATGCAAGTAAAACACTCTCACGTGCAGAGGCCACTTACTCCACAATCGAGAAAGAATGCCGCGCCGTGGTATGGGTGGGGATGAAATATGGCCCATATTTGTATGACCGCCACTTCACAGTTATCAGCGACCACCATTCACTATGTTGGTTGACAAACCTTAAAGATCCTTCTGGACGACTGGCCCGTTGGAGCCTGCGGCTGCAAGAGTTTGACATGACTGTCAAGTACAAGTCGGGGAAACGCCATACGGATGCTGCCTGCCTGTCTCGATCGCCGATAGAGTCGGCTGCTGCACCCGAAGACTCGGCATTTCTTTGTGTTCGGGACACATCCACCATGCTGCATCGCTCTGCAACAACGGGACGACCCTGAGTTGCTTCAACTCATCAATTACTTAGAGGGCAGATCTGCGAAACCGCCTGGAGTTTTCGCAAGAGGCCTGTTGTCGGTTTGTTTGCGGGCCAAGGTCCTCTACAAAAGAAACTTTTCTTCGACCGCGTCCCCCTATCTGCTCGTCATTCCTGCAGCTCTTCGTACGGAAGTACTTCAAGCCTGTCACAACGAGGTGACTTCTGGTCACTTAGGCTACACGAGAACGTTGGCCAGAGTGCAGCAGAGGTACTACTGGCCGAGTCTTAACATCACCGCGAAACATCACTTCCGCACTTGCCTCGACTGCCAGAGGCGCAAGTCGCCTCCGTCAAAACCAGCCGGCCTCCTGCAACCCGTCCAGGTTCCTCAAAGACCATTTGACCAAATCGGAATGGATATATTGGGTCCGCTTCCTACTTCTACGGCAGGGAATCGCTTTGTTATCGTAGCAACCGACTACCTCACACGATGCACTGAAATAAAGGCAACCCAGAGAAGCACAGCGGCCGAGGTGGCACGCTTTTTCATTGAGCACATTGTGTTGCGACACGGCGCACCAACCGTCGTAATAAGAGACCGAGGAACCTCATTCACGGCTGCGCTTTTAGATCACGTCTTGCTGCTAAATGGAACGGCGCATCGGAAATCAAACGCCTACCATCCACAAACCAATGGATTAACAGAACGCCTAAACAAAACAATTGAAGACATGCTCTCCATATACGTGGATGTTCAACATAAAAATTGGGACGACATCCTGCCGTATGTCACCTTTGCATATAGCACGGTGAGACAAGAGACGACGCGCATGACTCCGTTCACCCTTGTTCATGGGCGGGATGTACAAACGATGTTGGATGCGATGCTGCCACATGACTTTGACGACACTGATACGGACGCCGCTGTGTTTACGCAAGGCGCAGAAGAGGCTCGGCAACTCGCGCGCTTGCCGATCTGCCAGCAGCAAGACTACGACGCAGGGCGCTATGATCTTCACCGTCGAATAATAATCTATGACGTCGGCGACAGAGTGTGGCTTTGCACGCCCATATGGAAACGAGGCCTCTCCGAGAAGCTGTTAAGGCGATACTTCGGACCACATCGAGTATTGCGCCGACTCAGTGACGTCACGTACGAGGCCGTCCCCGATAGTCCTAATTGTACGCGGCGCCTCACGCCCCGTCCTGAACTTGTGCACGTTGTGCGCATGAAGCCATATGTGAGCGAATAACTATGCGAGAGACCATTACTTCCGCAAGTGACACTTCCGCTTTAGCATCGGGACGGTGCGTTTTTAGGGAGGGACCAATGACGCGTCTATTCTACGCAGACGACAACGAAGATAGGGACATTAACAGACTTCATCTAGTGGGTCAGTGGGATTCAGCGAGGACGAAGAAGACGCGTCTCTAGCCTGTTTCGTATTGGAACAAGTTGTCCTGCGGTTCTCGAACGTCTCCCTGTCTAGTGTCCGCGTTGTACTGCGACAATATGATCAAGATTGGTAAAGAAATCACTAACTGACGATGAAGCAGAACGCTAAATCCAGCCAAATATAAAATTCTCACTGAATTCAAAAAGTTACTGAATTCAATCCAAACAGATTTACAATTAGTAATGGTTAAGAATAGGTCGTGTCTTCTTCGATAAGCAATATTAGCAGAAACATATACGGTCGCACCCCCGTGAGACCTTGTTCATCTATTGCAGTATTCGGATTTATAATTAGGGAAGCAATAAAAAATTTTTGTCGCCGTCAGATAACCAAGTTTCAGTAATGGCAATTAGTGAAAACGAACTAGTTAGCGGTGCGAGGAAATTACCGATTGCGTCGAAGTGCTTACGAAGACTACTCGCGTTGAAATGAGCGATGGAATTAAATCCGCTTAAAAAGGAATTCACTTCATGGAGTTTCAGTAGAGAAACCATAATTGTTAGGTCAATTGGTTAAACAATGAGCAGTAGTCTATTTTGGTTAGGTCAGATTCATCTCGTATGGGGAGAACTTTGCTGTTAGTAGTCTTCTTAGCCTTGATTTGGCAGTTGTCTGTCCAAAGGAACATCCAGTTCCTTTCTTTCTTCAAAGTTAGTGCTATAGAAAAAAGAGCCTTGTTAGATTTGGTTAGATGCTCATTTACAAAGGCGAAAATCCAATCAGTCAGAAAGTCCAATGTCACTAAGACAGAGTTTGGTTTTACGCGCTTTGCTCACAAAATCAGCTTTTTTAGTTCTGGAACAGAACCGTGCAATGATATTTTCCTTGTCGTGAACAATGCAATGCAATGATATTTTCCTTGTCGTGAACGCGATGAACAATGTCCAGATGGCTAGGCGAAACAGGACAGCCAATTTTGTCTCCTGCTGTTTTCATTATTGCGATACAGTCCACTCCTTGGGAGCAGGAAATGCCCTTGATCTCGAAATTGCCAAGGCGAGATTGCTGTTCAAGCTCCTCCATCTTGCACGTCAATGACTGGTTCTGAGATTTCAGTTGTCTGTTTTCAAAAATTAGGGCGCGTTCACACCGAAGGCGGGGCGGGCAAAGCAGGCGGAAAAGGAGGCGGGCAGCCCGATCGCTCTCGGATTGATTTTTCCCGCCCCGCTGGAGCTTCCCGCTTTCCTGCAGCCAATCAGGGCTTGAGGAGACAAGCCGGCTGAAAATGGCATCCACCAAGACAGTTGAATTATGTACTGCACTTTTGATCGACACATTCAAATTTTACCCGATGCTATATGACAAGAGACACGACAGATAGAAGGACACTAAGTACAAGAATCAAATATGGAAGAAAATAGCTCAAGGTCTGGGGGTGAATGGTAGATTCACAGGGCAGCCTGTCTCGCTACATGCTTTTTTTGTCGTGTCGTTGAATGAATATGTTTTATCCCTGTGGTTGAGAGATCGTTCAGTGCATGCATAGCCTTCAGCGTAACCTTAGATTATTGGCCTAAACCGGTGCATGCAGGCTTCCATCCTTGCATGACGCAATACGGGGAAATTTCGACCGTCAACACGCATGTAAACTGCGCGAGTGTTTGGACGCGAGCACTTGCGCGAATTAGCATACACACGTTATCGGCGTCTACACGCTTGTGAAAATGAGCTCCAGCACAGATGCAGCGTCTTAAAACGAACAATCTAGAGGCACACATGTGCAGGCAAGTGTGCGAACGCCGATGAGCAAATGCCATCGCATTATTTCAGCCTAAATACGTCTCAACTATGCTTTTCTTTCTTGAAAGTTTTCTTGGTTTAGATGAACAGAGTAAGCAAAGATGACACTCAGGTGCTGGAGCGTAGACAGAATCCTTTTTCTAAAAGAGGAGGGGGGGGATTTCAACGGCCCCCATATGTGTTTGCATGCAACACGTATCCCTATTTTGTATGTAAGAACTTCCCCAGGTGTTGGCCCTTGCCGCCTGGCTACGCCATTGCTACAATAGACTGGTAGAAATACTGCTTGAAACGCGATAGGGAAGTATTTTATTTTAGTGTACAGATGCACAGGCACTATACAGCTCTGGATTGTCGCAATTACTTTTTCTCACACAGCTGCAACGTGCAAAAAAATTCAAGAATCTCAAGGATCGTTTCATAAAACTGAAGCAAGAAGTCAAACAGAAGACCAGAAGTGGGCTGGGACAAAATAATATACCCACAATTAAGTGGAAACACTCCGAAGCTATGCTTCCAGTTATGGAAAAAGTGTACGAGGAGCCCATGTAAGTGCTGTTAGCAGACTCATTCCTCAGTAACCCTTGTATTGTGGAGTCTGTATCCTGCACTTTAAAGTATAGCATTACTTCCTGAATGATTTAGTTTTTGTCAAACTCTACCTTTACAGCCTTTGGAGCTACCTGGGATTCCAAGCGTCTGAACGGTAAGTTCTATGCCCTTCATTCCAGTAAAAAGTCAACTCGGTTTTACAGCTGCACCATAAAATGCTATTACAATGCCGTTATATTGACACGTGTACTTCTTTGTCTTTATCGGGCGACACGTTTCACCGCCTAACAAATGTTATCGCACAGCGCTGGACGCGCCTGCATGTATCGTGAGTTCTGGAATGTTATCGATGCTTCCATCCGCTGTCTGTGACCGAACCTTGTGTAATCTGATTGCATGTGTGCGCGGCGCGAATAATGTAGAACTCTGTGGAAGGCACGCGGGTCCCAGTGATTACTATTGAACATTTGACGACTGATGTATAAAAGCTGATGCGCTCTACCGGCTGATCAGATTTTGACGATCGCCGACTGTGTTCGCCGTTGTCGCCGTTCTTTAAGTGTAGGCTGTTTAGTGGGCACAGGTTCGCCCAATAAACGTTAGTTTCGTCTTTCACAGTATTTCTACTGTGTACTTCATACGGTCACTCCACATAACATCTGGTGGAGGTGCTTTTCCTTCATGTACCGGACGCCTCCGACAAGCCGTGATACAAGCCCGGACCGCAAAGAGAACACCAACGTAGTCCCAGACCATTGAGCAAGCCGCCATCTTCAACAGCTGACCCCGGAGCACGGGCATCTACATGAGAAGACCGGGAAGATTCTGGCCAAGACAACCACAATGGCAGCCCCAGTGTCACCCACCGTATTTCAACATCCCAGAGAGCCCCCTACCTTCCGTGGAGCTACGTCGGAGGATCCCGAAACCTCGCTCGAAACCTTCGAAAGGATCTCGACCTTCAACAACTGGACCTCTGAGGATAAGCTACGCCATGTGTACTTCTGCTTGGAAGATGCCGCGAGGACTTGGTTTGAGAACCGGTAGTCCACCCTTACGACATGGGACCTGTTCCGCAGTAACTTCCTCAGGACCTTCACGAGCGCTGTCCGTAAAGAAAGGGCCGGAGTTCTGCTGGAAACCTGAGGCCAACTACCAAATGAGACCATCGTCATTTTCACGGAGGAGATGACCCGTCTTTTCCGGCATGCTGACCCGGAAATGTTCGGAGAGAAAAAAGTGCCTTTATCGATGCGAGGCGTAAAGCAAGAACTTTTCTTCGGACTGACCCGAAACCCACGGAAGACCATAGCCGAGTTCTTGACTGAGACAACGATGATTGAGAAAACTTTAGAAAGGCGCAATAGGCAATATAACCGCCAAGTGCTCACGCCGCAGTGCGCCATCCAAGCACTGAGCTCTGGTGATCTTCAAGAGGCCATCAGGGCCATTGTGTGCGAAGAACTGCGCAAGGTCTTGCCTTCGCCGCAGCCTCAAGTGGCCTGGATTGCTGACATCGTGAAAGATGAGGTTCAGGGATCGCTTGGAGTTCTTGAGGAGCACCTTTAATTACTGCAGCTCCAGCCACAAGCGATGATACACGCCGACGTCGCGCGCCATCAAGGGCCCCCTTGAAAACCGCGGCAGGGCCCTGCAACGCCCGAATTCCGTCCTGCGCCGCCGCCAGCACGCCCACCCGTCGCCCAGCGCACCTACGCGAGTAGACGGACATTTGGCGCGCCCCCGACCACCACCCATTCTGCTGCCACTGCGCCGAAGCCGGCCATGTGTACCTGCCGATGCCCATACCGCGACCTGGGATTGCGAGGATGCGCCGTCAACGCAGCGCGCCCGAGGGAAGATGAACGCCCTCGTGACATCGCCGAGTACCTCGCCGCTACTCAGTGGAGCCCTCAACGACCGTCCCGTTCGCCGTCCGCAGGCCGCTACCTGTCGCCGCAGCGCCGTCCATACACTGGCCCAGCCCAGGGCCGGTCCGTGAGCCCATATCCGGAAAACTAAAAGCAGCAACCAATGGATGTGCGGTTGCTGTTCGTCGAACAGACGAAGATCCTCAGCCGCCTACGAAGACTATGAAGAGACAACTTCGACGACATAAGGACATGCCGCCGTCCCGACGAAGTCTGAAAGCAAAAAATACGAAGACTAAAGGCTACCTGACGACGCCACGCATCAGCGACAGGTCAACGCGACGCAGCCGTGATCCGACGCGAGGGCCTAACTGTAACGCAAGACAAAGAACCACCCACCTCGACGTGCTTCTCGACGGCCACGCAGCCACCGCCTAAGTAGACACAGGAGCCGATTACTCCATCATGAGTGGACCCATCGCCGCCCAGTTGAAGAAAGTTAAGACTGAATCGGAAAGCCCGGCAATTCAGACCGCTGGAGGACACCTCATAACGCGGACTGCAATCTGCTCGGCAAGAACTACCATTCATGGCCAGACGTACCCTGCCACCTTCGTTATCCTCCAACAGTGTTCACGAGACGTCAGTCTCGGCATGGACTTCCTGAACCAACACGGCGCAATCATCGACCTGAAGTCCAAGTCATTAACGCTGTCGGAAGATCAAGCTATACCGCCGGGGAGCCCTCGTAGTTACCACGCCTTGAGTGTGCTCGAAGATCAAGTGAGCATCCCGCCTCGCTCCAGCATTGTTATTTCGGTCGGAACCGAAATACCCGCTGACGTAGAAGGTGTCATCGAAGGCGACCAACGTCTACTGCTAGACCGTGAAATTTGCGTCGCAAGAGGGAACGCTCGTCTGCATGGAGGGAAAACTGAAGTGTTGCTGACAAACTTCAGCCAGGAGTTGAAGCACATCAACACGGGCACGACGATCGCGTACATCGAGGAAATTCTGGAAACCAGTAATACGTTTGTCCTCTCGGATTTTGCCGCATCTACACCGACGACCGTAGTTCCCGAGCCAGACTTCGACATAAATCCAAGTCTCCCCGTGATTAAGGAGCGACAGCTCAGAAGTCTGCTTGGATGATAGAAAGACAGCTTTTCTACGTCATCAAGAATTCGAAAAACACCAGTCACAAAGCATCGCATAACAACCGAAGAGTCCGCTCGACCAGTCCGCCAGAGCCCTTACCGAGTTTTGACGCGAGAACGCGAAGCTATAAGACAAGTCGACGACATGATGCGCGACGACATCATCCAGCCGTCGAAAAGCCCGCGGACATGCCATGTTGTCTTGGTGAAGAAACAGGACGGAAACTTACGTTTCTGCGTCGATTGCCGTCGACTGAACAATATCGCAAAGAAGGATGTATACCCCCTACCACGGATAGGCGTCGAATTAGATCGGCTAAGTACTTCTCGTCGATGGATCTCAAGTCTGGCTACTGGCAAATAAAAGTCGACGAGAGATATCGCGAAAACACCGCCTTCATCACGCCAGACGGCCTCTACGAGTTCAAGGTCATGCTATTCGGACTGTGCTCGGCGCCTGCAACTTACCAGCGCGTCATGGACATGGTGTTAGCAGCATTGAAGTGGCAGACCTGTCTAGTTTAATAGGATGACGTCGTAGTCTTCGCCGCAAATTTCGCCGCAGCCAGACAAGCCACACGAGGACAAGCGCATACCACCAGCAGACGCATGGTCTCACGGAGCGCTTGAACAGAACCCTCGCCGACATGCTAGCAATGTATTTCGACGTCGATCACAAGACCTGGGACGCGCTACCGCCGTACGTAACCTTTGCTTACAACACTTTGGTGCAAGAGACAAGACAGATCGCACCATTCAA
The DNA here is from genome assembly GCF_038994185.2 of Dermacentor albipictus. Taxonomy (NCBI): domain Eukaryota; kingdom Metazoa; phylum Arthropoda; class Arachnida; order Ixodida; family Ixodidae; genus Dermacentor; species Dermacentor albipictus. The sequence continues at coordinate 291,330,840 of NC_091821.1, forward strand.
GCTGGTTTGCGGCAGAAATCCGACGGCTACTCTAGACGCCACGCTGCTGCACGTCTGCGGCGAAGAGAACCTTGACGTCGCCGCCTATCTCCAGACCACTGAAGAAGCCCCACAGCTCGCCCGCCTGCGGATCAAGAACCAACAGAGGACCGACAGCCGACGCTACAACCTCCGACGACTCTTCGTCGAGTACTAGCCCTGTGACCGTGTTTGGGTTTGGACACCGATACACCGACGATTACTGAGTGAGGAGCTATTGCGACGCTATTTCGGACCCTACAAGGTCATTCGACGTATTGGCCCACTGAACTGCGAGGTTATGCCAGACGGCATTTCGCATTCACAGCGGCGCCGCGCACGATCTGAAGTGGTCCACGTGCTGCGTCTCAACCATTTTACGGACGCTGACGAACTTCCTTATTTTGTTGTTCTCTTTGCTAGGGGTGTTTTCATTTATCACTTTCGTTTGCAGCATCGATGCTTTTTAAGAGGGGTGTATTGACACGTGTACTTGTTTGTGTTTATCGGGCGACCCGTTTCACCGCCTAATGTTATCGCACAGCGCAGGACGCACCTGCATGTTTCGGAAGTTTCTGAAATGTTATCGATGCTTCCATCCGCTGTCTGTGACCGAACCTTGTGTAAGCTGATTGCATCTGTTCGCGACGTGAGTAATGTAGAACGTTGTGGGAGGCACGCGAGTCCCAGCGATTACTCTGGGACATTCGACGACTGATGTATACAAGCCAACGCGCTCAACTCGCTGATCAGAGTTTGACGATCGCCGACTGTTCGCCGTTCTTTAAGTTTGGCTTGTTTTATGGGCACAGGTTCACGCAATAAAAGTTAGTTTCGTCTTTCACAGTATTGCTACTCTGTTCTTCAAACGTCACTCCACGTGACATTATATTGTAATAATTATTTGACTTTTATGTTATTCTTAGCAAGTATTGAAAAATGAAGCCACGTCTGATCTCCTTCCTATATGAAAGCATTACTGCTGATGCCCACAGCGGTTTTGGAAGCCAGCTGTTTTCTGCTGCAATACAAGCAATAACTCTGCATAAAGAATGTGGCCAGGTCATTTAGAACATTTATTCATTGTAAAAATTGAAAAACGGCTTTGTTTGCACTTGATGTAGAATGGAAGAGCCAGCAGGAGGACGCAACATTAGCCAGGATGAAGAACTGCAGTACTTATCAGATGAAATGCTGGGGCAAGAGTTTCTGGAACAAGGTGGCGGCAGCTCGACCGACAGAAGCGTCCTTGCTACTCCAACTGGCATTTTCCCCACTGTGAGAAGTGGTCATCCAACTCCGAGTGACACCTTCGAAACGTAAAGATTTCACTTCTTACTACAGGCTGAAATAATGAAACAAAAGCAATAACGTTTACATATGTCTGTTGGATGCATAATGCATAAACTATGGCATTTATTCATACAGGTCGAAAGAGGAAGACCTACAAGATAGACACGGGTAGGAGGAAATTGCAAGGCAAGGATGTTGTTGCATATGCAATTTGCAAATAGAAGTACAGTGTGTTTAGTAATTTCAAACTTTCAATTTCAGCAGTGCGCCAAGGCCACGCAAGTCATGCCCAACATCAAAGAACCAGAAGATGTAAGCTAAGAAACATTGTGTCCTGAGGGACGTAGTAAAAAACAACTATGTATATACCTTCAAACCATCTAAGGACACTCCTCCCAGCGAGGTCATGGCAGCTGAATGCCTCAGCCACCTGAAAGCATTACGCGCACAGAAAGAACAGGAAAAATACACACTCTATCATTTTGCATTTACCATGATTGGCATGATGCGTACTTTGTCACTTGACGAGCAGCATGACACAATGCATGCTGTGCAGGACTCAGAGCGGAACAAAATCAAAGAAGCAAAAGAAAAACGAAATGAATCTCATAGGTATGTTGTTTACCACACTTAGTTTTTTTGTAATTTCTCTATTGCATGTTGCAATTATTTTTGTGTTCCATAGTGGTTCAGCAAATAAAGCACGAACCTGCTTGCACGGCTCGTACCATCTGCAGTCTTTCACATGGCTCTCCTGCCAGGGCACCCTGGCATATGTGATAATATATCTTGACAGTTTGTCGCGAATGACATATGCAACCCTGTAAAAAAGTATTTGTATTAGAACACAGCATTTAGGCTACAGAACTCCCTTAAATATATTTTGTTTCATCAGCTTGTTTGAAATATTACCTAATACAGCAAGAACAAAATTTGTGCAGATCCAACACAAACCTTGGAATGTTTGAACACATAACAAGGCTGCACAAAAAAAAACAGACGATAAAAAGAACGTACACAGGACGGGTACCCGTGCTTTGTACGTGGACGGGCTTTGCAGGTGTAAAATTCGTCATGTGCACGTTTCTTACAAGTTTCTTGTTTTCTTGTGCTGACCTATTATGTGCCCAAGAATTCGCCAATCAGGCCAAAGAAGAGATTTACTGCACCTTGAAATCTTTGTGAAGTAAAGAATCTGTTATGCACCTAAATAGTATGACTTTGTGCTATGCGAACTTTTTAAATTCAGTCCAATGTGATGTGCAACCTCATGCAATGTTTATTAACCACAGAGCTTCCTCAGACACTATTACCACATCATATTTATGAGCAGCACCGTACCATGCAAGGTGTGTGCACTGCACAACCAAGGTCAAAATGCAAACAGGAGTTCAAGCGAATTCATACCGTGAGACGTCAGACCAGTGATCTTGAGGAGAGAAATTGTGAGGAGAGGAGCAAGCAGACAAAAGAATGGCACATGCAAACACATCAGTGTTTTATACCGACTGTGGGACAGTAGCACATACCTTGTGGCACAAGAATGGGGAAGCTACAACATTATGTGTAGTCTTCATGCACTACACGTTACGTATAGTAAGTATACCACACTGTATGTATTGCTTTTAAATACACTGTTGAATTACGTGGATCAGAGGTGTGCTTCATTGGAGTATGCTGAAGATCAACAAGGAATGTAAACAAATACCAGAGGTGGTACACATATGTCAGTGTGGCAGCGCATACATATGGCACAATACTGATAGACAGACATACAGATTGACCAACATGAAATTGTGGCGGGCGAGGCAAAACAAACTTGGCTTTAAATATGTGCACTGCATCTTGTGCATGTGCGTGCAACAGTACTTTCTTAGCAATGCCCACATTACCTTGTCGAATGGCAATCTACGCCGTGCAAGGTGACCAGAGCTCCATTGTCTGCACTGTCAGACCTCTAGTTCCCATCAGTCGGGCTGGCGTGCCAGTCCTCAGTATCGTTGGTACCCGGTGGACAGTACATATCTTTTGAGTCTGGTGATTCCTTCATAAGGAAGTTCTGCAGCACTACACATGCGGACACTGTCCTCCTGATGTTATCTTCCTTCGCCATGAAAGGCCCGCGAAGGATCCCCCATCTCTGTGCCAATATACCGAAGGCATTTTCTATAACTCTGCGAGCCCTGCTTAATCTGTAATTAAATATTCTTTTCTGCTGCAACTCCTCAATTTCTGTGCCGATTGTGGCCGATTTCCACATGCAGGAAGCTAGAATGAAAACAAGTACGCAGAAACATATCATTGATACGTAAGAGATCTGTCTTTGATTAACCGTACCTGTAGTTGGCGTTACTCAATGCGAGGAGCGATTTGCTGAACGAATTTTTGTTGTTTCAGTCTCTGCTTCCAGAGTTTGCCGAACACTCAACATTCACGTGCTTTCCGCCTATCGCACCCAGGCAATATGGCATGTCCCACTTCCCCTCAAAGTCCCTTGCAACCTGTGGTCAGCGGCGCAAAAGGCAAGGAATTCAGATCTAGTTAGTCCTTTGGAGATACGGTACAAACATTAAATTTTATTATGAATAACTTTTGCTACCAACTGTTGCAATTATTTGTGCAATACAGTCAGTGTACATTAATAGCTACAGCAACATTAACCATGCATAGACAACAACGAATACGTTACCTTTAGCCATTCATCCGGGGCGGTCGGCCGTGGACGTAAATCGGCCCGATGACGTCCCAGGTGGCCTGGCATACTTCGGCGACAATCACGCAAGCCGTAGAGCGGCCAGACAGAAAATTAAAAGATGAGGAGCGCAGCGTCTCCCAGGCAGCCAAGAACCTGAGCCAAAGCACGAAAGCACGAAAGTGTACTCGTGGTGCCTCAGTCACCGTGTAAGAAGACACTGGCTAAGAAGTAACAAAAAGCCCTAAATTAATAGCGCTGAAGCGTTAGCGCGAGCTAGCGCTAGCGCTAGCCCGTGCTCTGGAGGAATTGCCCTTCGGAAGTTTGTGTCAGCTTTCTGTATCCTTTGTTTCAGGAGTTGTGATAACGCATCGAAGGAGCGCGGCGGCATCCTCAAATAGCTGCAGAAAAAGCACATGTGCTGCGTATCGTACAACTGATTCGCTCTAGAGCACATGTACGTGCCTGAACTAATACACGACAACAAATCTCAGGAGTGCAGAATGGAGACTCACTCTCTCTAGTATTCCACATCGCGCGAACGAAGATGAGGCATCAAAGCATTGGCATGACCCATTCTCTCTCGTTCTTGCAAGGCAGGGCGAACCCACCAGCGGCGTTGACGGGCTGTCTTCGAGCGTTCTGCTGCTCGTCTTGAAAAAGCTGCTAAAGAAGCGGCGAATAGACTGCCAACTATTTCGTCTTCTTCCGAGCTGACCGTTCTTGACAAGTGGTTAGCAAGCTAGAGCACCGAAAGTGCGCCAACAGCTGGTGCATCGAAAGGGCTGCAAGCGGCGCAAGCTCTCGGGGCGTTCGGGAAAGCGCGACGCACCGCGAGCGGTGGCGCGGGCAGCTAGGCCAGGCGCGCGGTCCGAACTACGCGCCGCGTGGAAAATCCGCTTGCTTTCTGCCGCTTTCCCGCTTGACTGGTGTGAATGCGCCCTTAGGCTAGCATTTTGGCTACGTAGTTCTTCTACAAGTCTGTTCAAATGCTCGGCACTTGTATTCAAGGAATCAACTTCTTTTTTTTTTTTGGCTCGACAACATCAATTCCAGACTCCTTCGTTCTTACCAAGATATTACCATAGACGAGTTCATGCGTGCTTTTAGTCATGTTGTTAATTTGAACTTCCAGCTCCTCATTTTTTTTCGATAGTTCCGCATTCGTCGGCATGGTAGGATGATTAAACCGCGACTCGGATAGGGAAAAAAAGGAAAAAAAAAACGGGTAATGGTAGCAGCAGCAGCAGTGGCAGAAATAAAGGATTAGAAGGAAAACCTAGGAACACCTGCGCAAAGAGAGGATTCAGGGTTAGATGTTTGTCATGCAATGCCGCTGCTGTCACTGAAGAGCAGGCGTCGATGTCGGCCTGTTTATAGGGCGCACCGCGATAGCAACGATCTCCAGTGGTGATTTTGCCGATGCCAGCAGCTGACCACGAAGTGGCTACGCAGTCGCAGGTTCACCTCGTGTGGATGGTTAAGCGCCGGCCGGGGAAGCAAGGCGGCGGGATGGCACCACGAAGACGGTCACCGAACAAACAGTGGCCGACGAGGACAGCTGCGCAAACTGAGGATTCAGGGTCAGATGGGGGTCATTCAATGCCGCTGCTGCCAGTGGAACCTTGAAACATGTTGCGGAAGCTCGTTAAAAAACAGCTAAAATCTTGGGATCACTTGCTTGCGCCTTTTTTGTCTGCATTGTGAAACCCCTCAAGCGAGCTCCAGATTCTCGCCTTTTGAACTGATTTGTGGTCGACATATCCGAGGTCCTCTGAGCATAATAAAGGAGCTCCGGACCAAGGAGCAAGAAAATGAAGAAATTAAGAGGGCGTACGGATATGTCTTGGATATAAGAGACAACGCCTCGAAAAGATGTTCGAACTTGCACTCCAGGTGTTCTCTGGCTTTCGCTGACTTTTTTGCACAACCTTCCCAACTTGTTAGGAGCGGTAAACACCACCTGTAATCCAGCCCGGCCTGCGACTTTCTTGGTGCGATGGGACACACCATGTATATACGGGATCGTAACAGTCTTGGTTATGTCATCTACCGCTTCGCGCTGTTTCTTGGGGGAACAAAACTCTTTCAATAAAACTTCCGTCAAGGTTGACAGCAGTTGTGCAGGATAGCCACTTGCTTTAATCAGCTGGACTTGATTGGAGAAGCTGCAGGACATCGACTGGGGGCAACAGCGGACGACCGCATTTCTAAGGGCCCCTAGGGTGATTGAGCGCTTCACCACCCTTCTGGGTCAGAGCATGTAACGAGCGCGCGGCGCAGATGTTGCGAGCAGGTGAGCAGCGAGCGAGCGAGCAGTGAGCAGATGCGCGCTCGTAGAGAAGTGAGAGCGGAAGGAGTGACGTCACATCCGCTCTCCTAGGCAGATGTTCAATCTATGCCAGTCAACTGTTTTCTCTTAATTAGTAGATTAAATATCATGCCACCTTCTTGTGTGTGACGTGATTATTGACATCATCACTTCCGGTTCCTAATTCTGGGATTCCAAGAATGTCACTAAAATCGTACTCACGTTATGGGTACCTAAAGTTTACGATTCTGCGCATTGGTGTGCGCTAATGAGTGAATTCTAATTTCCTTTAATTTTTTTCACACACTTCAGTAACTCAACTTGTAGCTGAACTTATGCTCTATATCATATCTATGAAACCCATAAATATTTTACTGCACTACTTTTAACACACCTATATTGAATTTCGTCCCCGGTCGTCTCAGGAGGTGAACCGGAAGTGCTGCGAAAGAAACAAGAGTGTCACTCGATGCGCCACTAAAACAAATTACTAATACCAGAAAGGGCGCGTTTGTGCTGAACTGCTGAACACAAGCAGAACCATCGTATACAAATAAAGATGACGAAAACCCGCAGGGCAATGAGTGTCGCGGGTAATCAAGAATTGTCGCGGGTAACACGTAAAAAAATTGGAGGACGCTTATGCTTCGCCTTCAAGAGTGGAACGCGACAGCGTTCCCGTCGACCCGTCAAGGGTGTAGGACAATGCGCTACGGCGCAGCGATCACTTACGAGGCGCCCCGCATCTGACTTTGCACCCACCAATCACGCGGTGAGCGTCGAGCAACGCAGCGTTACGCGCGGCAACGAAACGTGCGCCTGAGCAAGCGGAACGAACCAAAGAACTCGGTGTCTCGGAACGTGGTGATCGTCACGGACATCCGGGTGGCGATAGGCCTCGCACCGGTCCCCGCACAGCCCCAATGAGCGCGTGGCGCGCCACTTGTCGGGGCAGCGCCGTACATTGCGAGGAGGGGGTCTTCTGTGTTTGCCGAAAGATGGCTCTGCGTGTGCAGAAAGCGCAGAAGAAATGTACTGCGCTACGCGTTTAACTGCGACTTCTGCAATTTACATGCTCAGAATTACCCATACACACAGCAGTATAACTTTTACGTAATAGTTCTGCGGAAACCCGGAAGGTTGAGAGAGGTAATGAATAAAGGGAAAATCAGACATCCACCGTTCGTGGCAATTGCTACAAAGGAAACCGATACAGGTTCCTCGAAAAGAAAGCCTCATTGTTGAAGAAAAATTCGTCCTGGTCCGGGACTCGAACCTGGGACCACCGCCTTTCCGGGGCAGCCACTCTACCATCTGAGCTAACCAGGCGGCTAGCAAATGGCAGGGCGAAGTCGAATTTATCGACCGCACGAAGCAAAGGCAAGTGTTTGACGTAGTAGTTCTGCGGAAACCCACAAGGTGAGGAGAGGTAATGAATAAAGGGACAATCAGACTTTCAGAAGCATAACTTTCTACGGCACATTCGTAAGTCAACAACGCATTCACTAGAGGCGTTTTTGTCCCACTTTGAATGATCGAACTCATGGCTGAGTGGTAGCGTCTCCGCCTCACACTCCGTAGACCCTGGTTCGAATCCCGCCCAGCCCATCTTGCAAGTTGTTTTTATTTATGAATTGCCTTCCGAGATTTTTCGCTGACAACCAATGCCGCCGACGCCGACACCGGCTTTTCTGCGACATGAGCTCCTCAACGCTATCGCGTTGAAACTTATGAAACTCATGCTTAGCAGTCCAACACAATAGCCACTAAGCAACCACGGCGGGTAAATATGCACCTTTCTTTCATATCACAGTTTCATCATGGGTGTCCAGTTCTGAGTTCGTCCTTGAGCGCTCACTGGGAACAAAACCTTCCGAAAATACACGCTATGGCGTCATATCCTTTCTGTTTATGGTGGCAATACAAAGCGGACGCTTCTCAGCCACCGCAGCCGCGGTGTCAACGAAGTCGCCGCGGCTCACGATCCACTTCACGCTTGCTTGCTAAAATTATTTATGTAGCCGAATACAGCAGAGTGGTAGCCCATCGCTCCTAAGTCATCTGACATCGCAGAAAACCCAGACAGAACACGTAAAATCGCACTAATCCGCAATGAAGCCCCTACCTTTCCAAGCTGCCGCTGGGAAAAAAAGGAATCCGCACATACCAGTGCGAGGAGGATAGCAGCGCGGTGCGCTGGTTCGAGGCTACGTTCCTCCTCGCCGATAAAACGGTCTGCATATCATACTGACCGCAAATAAACACCGGAACAGCGGAAGAAAACACACAAGCACAACACGGGCGGTTGTGTTTGTGTGTTCTCTTTCACTGTTCCCGTCTTTATTTGCGGTCAGTATGATATGCAGTAAACACCAACTAGGCCAAACTGAAGTTCTACTGGAGATAAAACGGTCTGGGGTGAGGATTTACGGAGTCACCATCTGTCGGAAGCGCCTCCCTTGCGTAGTATGAGGGGTCACGCGGCGCGCTCCTCATAGGTTTCGCTTAGGGCGCTCAATAAAAACACCACACGGCAGCCCTCCTGGACATTTATTTAAGTACTGTCAAAACGGGAGAACTTTTTGAGTGCCGATATATTAATCTTGGGTAAACTGAAAGCACAGAATCGTTTACAGACGCTATCTCTTTACCGAATACGCACAGTGACCGCCACTGCGCGCGGCCGCTGCAAAAGAGTCTCCCGAACCGGGTTCTTGCGAGAAAGGCAGGCAAACGCTGAGAGTAAACTATGTGAAATATGTTCTTATAGTGGGCTGTCGGTATAACCAAATGGATCATAATAGAATGAAGCCGCAATGCAGCGATCGCACGGGTTCGCAGTGACTGACTGCGCGTCTGCATGCATGTCCGCACACAATGTTTCGCTTTCGCTGCGAGCACGTTTTCGCACCGTGCCGTGAGCTCTAGGCCGCAGCACATGAGCATATGACAGTACACTAGCACCCATTGTTGCATGGACGCTAACAGAACTGTTCAAAAGTAATTTCGTTATAGAGACTTCGACGCCTAGGGCGACTGTGATGTGCTGTCGCGACGATTCAATCTTTATTTGTTTTCGAAAGTCTTGGACATTTCAACATTATTTCTCAAATTGCATCGCACTGTATGCTTATCGGACTTCTCAGCGTGCGATTTCCCTCTGCTTATTTTTCGTAATTCAGTGCATTAATTCATTACACAAACATGACCATATGCAATGCCTATTTTTCAATATGCGTCTTACCGCCCCCTTTCCGTTCCATTGAACTTGCCAGTATCTAGCATCAGGAAGTTCATAGACCAAACACTCATGTCATTAGCGAGGCAGCGGGCGCGGGCGAGCGTCTCAATGCGCGTTTTCTGCTACTCACCGATCATCGCGCAGTCCCGGCGCCGTAGCAGAAATTTTTGTCGCGTCTCTGCTTGCTGCATACCCAAGTTGTAGCCGATGGCTGTCTGCCTTTTCTAAGTTTCGCCAGCCAAGCTTCACGCAGCTCCTTGTCCTGTGGCTACGTGTGAATAAGGCTGACACCGGGCTCCGTTGCGTACATCCGGCACTGCGGCACCGAGCAGTAGCCTACCATGGTGCACGCCTCCAAAGACACCACTACCTATTACAGAGCTTTCAAATGTTTTCAACCAGACACCCAAGGCAGTAAAGCCTCGCCACTTAATCAGAACCGCAGCGCAGCTGGCACTTTTTTTTTTCGTTTTCAGCTCGCTTCGGTGCTTCCGAAGCAGTCGACGCGGCCGCTATGTCCACGTCACGCCGATGGTGGCACCAGCTTTAACAGTGGCTCGCCAACAGTAGCATGTGCATATTACTCCGCCTCCCGCTGTAGCTTCTGCAGCACGAGAAGTCAGCCTTCCCCCCTTGCGCGCGCAGAAGGCGCCATCTGCCTCAGCTGACAATCGCTTGCTTTCTCTCGCACCTTCACATTAACGTGCACGGCCGTGATCTTCTCGCACTTGGGTTGTATAGGGAACCTCAAGGCGGAAATTCACCCCTTAGTGTCCATATTATTTCTATCAAAATAACATTTTATACGTCACTTGTTGAAACGGCTCTGCCCTCATTTGTATGATCTCAGGTTATGCCGCAGTGATCAGTTTCAAACCGCAAAAAGCCTGCATCACTGAGAGCGTTCGTGTGAGCCAGGAAAGCAGGGCAGGAGAACCTATCGCTCACCTGTTGTAGGCGGCCGGTATGTGGACCAGTTACATTTGTTGTCCGCTGCGAGTAGCAGTGGCGAATTGCATAAGAATGTTCCCCCTGACCTGGCCAGGATGACGGCATGCTGCTGGAATCGCCACTGTTAATCACAGGCGACAATAAATGTAGACCATCGGAGGAAAACAGCGCTAAGACAGGGGACGAAATACAAAGGAGTACACAGACACGGCACAGGTCAGCACCGTGTCTGTGTGCTTTTTCTTGTCTCGTATTGCGGCGCTGTTTCTTGCAGTCCACCTACTCCGTGCTAAAGCTAGACGGCCCGCATAACAGATGCCTTCAACGTTGTATGGCTATGCAATACTCTGAAACGTAAAAAAAATTGTTTGAGGCGAGAAGTTTAGGTCGTCTTTATCGCTCTATTACCGCGCGTCCAGTGTTGTAATTAAAGCACCTGCTCACTATTGTAGGTATGGCACAATGCAATTATTCAGCATAGAACGTTCGCTTAGGAAAGGTGCTGCCTCCTGGTTGCTCTAAAAAATTGTGGGGTTTAACATTCACAAAAATTTCAGTAGGCTATGAGAGACGCCGCTGTGTGGACGCTGAATTGTTTTGAGCACACGAATTCTTTTATTGACCACCCAAAACCCAAACCACAAACGTTTTTGCTTTCCGCTCTCACTGCAATGCGGCCGCTGCAGCCGAAAATTGAGCGCGCGGCCTCCTATTGTTCTGCAGGCAACGCTTAGGGCCAGACAATGAAATCTTCCTTACCTCAGTAAGGAAGCCTTCATTGCAGTGAGGCTGCCTTATGTCACTCTGAAAGCTTCCTTACTGAGGCGCCCTCGGTGAAGGCTTCCTTGGTACTTCCTCAGCCAAACAATGAAATCTTCCTTACCTCACTAAGGAAGCCTTCATTGCGGTGAGGCTACCTTATGTCACTCTGAAAGCTTCCTTACTGAGGGGCCCTCGGTGAAGGCTTCCTTGGTGCTTCCTCAGGATAAGGTAGCTCCAAAGCTACCTTCATGCGTCCTTACGCCACTCCTGGCCCTGAACGAGCGCTTCACCTCACTGCTTAACCACGTGGCATTCGCTTGCGCATGCGCACTGTCGCCCACCTGCGGAGAAGTGCGAGCACGGTACGTCTTGCCAGGCATGTTCGTTTCAGTCACGCGTGCGGCATGAAAGCATTGCTAGGCGTTGCTAGGTGTTGCAAGACGCCGGCGTGCTAGCGTTGCTGGAGCACATCAAGTTTTGCACTGTAATGCGCAACTTTTTTTTAACTTTAGTAAACAAAACTAGAAGAAAGCGTCCACGCTTCTCTATATTAGCTATTCAATTTAAAGATTGTGCAACGATACAACATTTTTTAATAGCATAGTGGTGTTCGCGGAAAGATTTGAAGAAATAATCTCGAACCCAGGCACGCGGCCACCGCTCCTTAGGTGAGGATGGGTGAAGGGAGCTTTCAGAGTGCGCTTGCTTCCTCCATCGGTCCTTCGCTGTAAGGAGGCCTCACGTAAGGTTAGGAAGCGCTCGAAGGAAAGGAACGTTTTATTGTTTGGGCCAAGCTACGTTCATGCGTCCTTACGCCGCTCCTGGCCCTGAACGAGCGCTTCGCCTTACTGCTTAACCACGTGACGTTTGCTTGCGCATGCGCGCTGTCGCTCACCTTCGGAGAAGCGCGAGCACGGTACGTTTTGCCAGGCACGTTCGTTTCAGTCATGCGTGCGGCATGGAAGCGTTGCTAGGCGTTGCACGACGCCGGCGTACCAGCGTTGCTGGATCACATCAAGTTTTGCACCGTAATGCGCTACTTCTTTAGGTTTAGTAAACAAAACTAGAAAAAAGCGTCCACGCTTTTCTATATTAGCTCATCAACTGAAAGATTGTGCGACGATACAACCTTTTCTACTGAATAGTGGTGTTCTGGTGTTCGCCTAAAGCTTTTAAGAGATAATCTCGAACTTCTTAGAAATTCTTTAGTCTGTCTTAGAAATTCTGTCTTCTTTAGAAATTGATGCTGCTGTGGATTATCTTACAGCATTCATAATAGATGCCGCATCAAAATGCATATCCGAAGTAAGTGGTTTGGCATGCAAGCCACGTGTACCGTGGTGGAACAGCGAATGTCGGACCGCCCGTAAGAATCAGAACAAGGCGTGGGGGTTGCTGCGAGCTTCTCCCACCGCTGATAATCTTGTCAACTTTAAAAAAATAAAATCCCAAGGTAGGAGAACCCGCCGGCAGGCCAAAAGAGAAAGTTGGCACAAGTTTTTATCTAGTATTAACTCGTTCAGAGAAGAGGCCAAAGCCTGGAACAGGGTTAATAGGATTAGAGGGCAGCAAACATATTCACACCCTCTAGTAAATACACAGAGCGATACACTGAAAGATCAGGCCGACTCACTTGGGGAGCACTTTGAGAGTGTATCAAGCTCAAATCATTATTCGCAATCGCAAATGCCGACAGAATGAACCGTACAAGTGCCCTTTTAGTGCTGCCGAGTTGAAAGCGGCCTTGAGCGCATGCAAGAGTTCCGCACCAGGATCTGATAGAATCATGTATGAAATGCTCAAAAACTTACACAATGACACGCAACTTGCACTATACTCACACTTTTCAACACCATCTGGGATGCAGGGTACCTTCCAACCGCGTGGAAGGAAGCCATTGTGGTCCCTCTTCTGAAACAAGGCAGAGACCCTTCCTCAGTGGCAAGTTACCGCCCGATAGCCCTCACAAGTTGCATTTGTAAGGTGTTTGAAAAAAATGATAAATCGGCGACTCATTCGTTTCCTTGAACACAGCAAAATGCTTGATCCTTATCAGTGCGGCTTCCGAGAAGGGCGCTCCACAACCGATCATCTCGTGCGTGTTGAAGGGAATATCCGGGACGCATTTATACATAAACAGTTCTTCCTATCGATATTTTTTGATATGGAAAAGGCGTATGACACAACGTGGCGTTACGGAATCTTAAGAGACCTGTCAGACTTGGGCATCCACGGTAATATGCTTAACATAATAGAAAGCTATCTGTCCAATCGTACCTTCCGGGTAAAAGTCGGCAATGCACTCTCACGTCCTTTTACGCAAGAAACGGGTGTACCCCAAGGAGGCGTGCTCAGCTGCACGCTCTTTATCGTGAAGATGAACACGCTTCGTGCTTCATTACCACCCGCCATCTTTTACTCTGTCTACGTGGACGACAATCAAATAGCTTTCAAATCTTGTAACCTCGCAGTCTGCGAGAGACAGGTACAGCATGGCCTGAACACAGTGTCAATGTGGGCAGACAGGAATGGATTTAAGATCAATCCTAACAAAAGCTCTTGTGTTCTTTTTACAAGAAAGAGAGGACTTATCCCAGATCCTTGCATAGAACTGTGTGGACAACAGATACCTGTAAACAAAGAACACAAATTGCTAGGTGTCATACTTGACTACAGACTCACTTTCGTCCCCCACATTAAACATGTTAAAGAAAATGTCTAAAAACAATGAACATAATCAAACTTCTATCCCAGACTACGTGGGGTAGTGACAGAAAGTGTTTAACGAATATCTATAAGAGCCTCATTCGATCGCGACTAGACTATGGTGCCGTGATCTATCATTCTGCAGCCCCGAGCGCGCTAAAGATGCTAGATCCGGTACACCATCTAGGAATCCGACTGGCCACTGGCGCTTTCAGAACGAGTCCCACACAATGTTTATATGTAGAATCAAATGAGTGGTCACTTGATCTGCAGAGAACATACATCAGCCAAACATATTTTCTGAAAGTCCACTCAAATCCACAACATCCCTGTTTTAATACCATCAATGACATGACATATGCTACACTCTTTCGCAATCGTCCCTCCGTAAGACAGCCTTTCTCGCTGCGTGTGAGGCAGCTTAGTGAAGAAATGCACGTTCCACTCCTCGAGCTTCCCCTAATGCATCCAGCCAAGCTGCTACCTCCTTGGGAGTGGCAGCTCATACAATGTGATATATCTTTCATGGAAGTCACAAAGAATGCTCCAGAGATCGAAATCCAAATGCATTTTCGGGAACTCCAGTACAAATACTCCTGCACTGAGTTCTACACAGATGCATCGAAGTCACGCGACGGGGTGTCCTATGCAGCCGTCGGTCCATCCTTCTCGGAATCCGATTTACTGCATCCGGAAACTAGTATCTTCACGGCTGAGGCCTAGGCAATACTGTCGACAGTGAAGCATATAAGGAAATCAAAACTCAAAAAAATCAATTATATATACGGACTCCCTTAGTGTTGTGAAGTCTTTGATATCGTTCTGTAAGCACAAAAATCCTATAATCATTGAACTCTATTCCGTCCTAAGTAAAGCATATCTATCTAACCAGCATGTGATAATATGCTGGGTGCCTGGACATAGGGGCATCCAGGGTAACGTGTTAGCGGACCAAATGGCCACATCAACTGCATCACACACTGTTAATTCTACCGCTACAGTCCCTGTCGCAGACCTGAAGCCTTTCTTAAGAAGGAAACTGCGAAACTACTGGCAACGCTTGTGCGACCTGGAAACAAATAATAAGCTGCATGTAATAAAGCCACATTTAGGTTTCTGGCCTCCTGTAACAAAATCACTCCGGACAAATGTCCTATTCTGTCGTCTAAGAATAGGACACACTTTTGGCACGCATAACTTTTTACTTACTGGAAATGAGCCCCCAACCTGTGGGAGATGCGGGGAGAGGCTGACCGTCCTCCATGTCCTCCTGGAGTGTCGGAAAGCCGAATCTGACAGAAAGAAACATTTTCCATTAGCATACCGGCAGCACATTCCCCTTCACCCTGTAATGTTACTTGGCCCAGAACCACTCTTTGACACTAACGCAGTCCTAGACTTCCTGAAAGATGTTGTGTTACATGTAATTAGCCCTATACGTTCATAGCGTTTCCTCTCTCCAGAGGATGCCGCTGTGATAGCTATTTTGTATAGCACATGCCTCTCGGCCCTTGCGTTTCAAGGGCTCTGGCGAGGCAGTACTGCTCTTGGACAATTTAAGTCTCTCGCATATTTTATATATAGCATCATTCTTTTTAATGTATTTTAGTGATCATAGTACATGTCTTTAATCATTGCCATAATTTTATTACGGGTAATTTTTATGCAATTTACACACTCTTTTAGGCCCCTCTACAGCCAAGTCACATTAAATTCACAGACCCTATCAGACCTTGACATATTCATCACCACTAGCATGGCGCTCTTTGGCCATACCTGGCCCTCGCGCCATTGAACCTCAAACATCATCATCATCATTCATCTTTCCAGCGTAGAATTTCACTTCACTTCTGTCGTCGTAATGGGGAGGCCGCGTTTACGGGGGTATGAGCCATTGCTTGAGGGAGTATGAGCTATTCATGGTCTTACGTAACGGAAAGATTTAATTTTGAAGAAATTTAATTTCAAGAATCACAAGCGGCAAATCGCAGGCGAAGGCTGCTAATCACGCCGCCGAGCAAACTCGAGACATCGAACGCAAGCGACAACTGCGGATTGCGGGCATACCGTCAATGACGTCGTTCTCTCTCGCAGCCGATTGTGTGTGTAACCTCATATCTGAGAAATACTTTAATGAAGCCTCGGGTATATTTAACCCAGTGATAAAACACAGGGGCCGCACGTTTCAGCTTCGCTTATTAAGCATCTTCACGGAATGAAAAATCCGACTTTTTTTTTTGTGGCTTGTATGTACAAAGACCAACCTCATCTTTCTTTTTGTAGCGCTTTTTTGGCGTGGTGAGAAGCTTCGGTGGGGATAAAGATCATTTTTTTTGCATGTGCTTTATTTTTTTTTACATAATCATGGTTATACAGATATCTGGACCGATAGCCAGGGAAGGCTAGTTTGCGGTCCAGTGGCAAATTACAAAAGACAGGTCAGGTGCAGTTTTGAACAGCACAGTATTCCGGAACATGTCATGAGTTACACAGACAACAAACATTTTGAAAATACTCGTACATAATGAAAGTAAGTTAGAGATTCTGGTTATCAAGAAAAAAGAATTTGCTACATTGCTTGAAATTACGTGCGGCTATAACTTCTAGGGGTAAAATATGCCAGATTTTTGCACCAATGAATTCAATTAACCTTCCACCGTATACATTGTAACACTTTGGTAAGTTGAGGTTACCTTTTAAAGCATGTCTTGTACTGCGAGTTGGAAATGAAAAGACGTTTCGAGGAATAGGAAAGTGAGTGCATAAAATATTATTAACTGAAATTGATATCTTGTGATTACATAGTGCATTAACGGATAACACATGTTGTGTTTCGAAAACATCATTGAATGTATCACTGGCATATTTTGAAGGGCCAATTATTTTCAGGGCCCTTTTCTGTAGTTTTTGTAAAGGTTGTAAGTATGTCATGTAAGTCACACCCCATGATTCTAAACAATAACTAATATGGCTATGGCAAAACGCATAGTAAAGCGATTTGAGTACATCGTGGGGGAAATATTGCTTCGCTTTAATTAGGGAGTAACAACCATATGCGACCTTCTTGCATACACTATGAATATGTGCTTCCCAATGTATATGGTGGTCAAATATGACGCCCAGATATTTAAACGAATGAACTTCTTGGATGGGGCTTTTATTTAACGTAATATGTATTTGACTGGTGTCAACATTGTTTCTCCTCGATCGAAAGCTACATATTTTCTCTTATTGCTATTTAAAGTGAATTTGTTTTCTAAGAACCATGAATAAACGTTTGATAACTCGGACGTCACATGCGTTTGCAGAGCAGAAAGTGTGTCTCCTGTGAATAATAAAGCTGTGTTATCTGCGTACATTAGAACGTTTCAGTTCCGAAGAGCATTAGGGAGGTCATTAATGTACAATGAGAATAACACAGGACCGAGCACTGAACCTTGTGGGACTCCGCTGGTGACTGTGCTGTATGTAGAATAATAATCACCCATCACTACCATTCGTTTCCGTGAGGATAAATAGCTGGAAAAAAATTTTAGGGAGTCCTTTGTGACACCATAACATTCAAGTTTTTGCAGTAGTATAGAGTGAGAAACGGTATCAAATGCCTTCTTTATATCCAAAAATATTGCTACAATTATTTTATTATGATGAAGTGCAGAATTTATTAATTGCGAAAGTGTTAGCACTGCTGTTGATGTCGTTCTGGAGGGAACAAAACCATGCTGCTGCGGACAAATTACATTGTTTTCAGTTGGAAATTGCTTCAATCTCTTGGAAATTAGTTTTTCAAAAACAGTGTTTATCACACTCAGAAGAGAAATTGGCTTACAATTCTCTGGTTAGTTCGAATCTCCGCACTTGTATACGGGAACGACTTTGGCTGTTTTTAATATATCTGGATACGAGCTGGAAGCTAACGCTAGATTGAATATTTTGCATATGGGACTGCAGAGAATGTTGATATTGTCTTTTAAAATCCTAGTGGATATACCATCATGACCAGCCGCTTTCTTTAGATGCAGTTGATTTATCGTTGATATGAGTTCATCATGAATTATTTCTTCTAGCTGAAAGTCATTGTCAACTATTCTAGGTAGGGCACGTACGGGATTACAATATAAAATCTGGTTAGCCAAATTCGTACCTACGTTAGCAAAATAGTAGTTAAAATCATTAGCCACTTGTGTCGATGGTTTATCAGGTTGAATGCTCTGCGTTTTGCTTTTTCCTATGACTTCTTTTACGATTTCCCATATCCTTTTCGTATTACCACTCTCGTTCTTAATAAGGTTAGTGTAGTATTGCTTTTTCGATTTTCTAATCATACTAACTGAGATATTTCTAAAGTATTTAAAGCTCTCCCTGTAATATGAACTTGATTTGTTGCGTTTCCATTTACGGTAAAAAGAGTCTTTCTGCTTTGATGTTTCCAGTATAGTGTTGTTTATCCAAGGACACACTGGTCGCTCGTAATTGCGGCGCACATATACCCTTGTAGATTGCTTAATGGCATTGCAGAAGCATTGAATAAAATTTTCACATTGAGTGTGAACATCACACAAATCAAATACTTTCTTAAAGTCTATGCATTGGCGCAATCGTCGTACTTCTGCATAATTTATACAGGAGGATCTTCTATCGCGTGTATTACACAAGCAGGACATGTATTTACGAGGTAAAAAGAGAAACGTGGGGTTGTGATCTGCAATGGTAACATCGTAAACACCAGCTGATATATTATATTGAAAATTACACAAGATGTGATCAACAAGCGTTTCGGAGTGGTTAGTAATGCGTGTTGGAGAAGAAATGACATTTTTTAGATTGAGTGATTCAAGTAAGAACATGTAATCATAACAATTCTGTTTTAAAAGGTCAATATTAAAATCTCCGCAAACGACTACAGTGTCATCTGTGGAAATAAGGAGTACCAACATTTTCTCCATACTTGCAACAAAATCATTCATGTTTGAAGACTGAGGCCGGTAAACGACTCCTACTCCTACAATCACGCACTTTGGCCAGATATTCAGGCTCGTGAGCCTAAACTGCGCGAAACGTTAAGACGACAGGAAGAAACACACGACATTTAGAAACGCAGCTTCTGCGCTTCGCTGTATGCGTTTCTTCCTTTCGTGCAGTTTACCCTTCTTTCAGTATTAAAGAACTGGCGCGATATATCTTATTGCTGTAGGTGGATACCGCTTTCTCGTGGTATCACTAATTCGGACATGGGAGAGCGCCAGCGAGCGTGAAACACGCGCAAACTGCCCGTCCGCACGAGCTCAACGCTGTGAGGAGGCGTCTGCAGTGGAACCCGATTAAAGTCCCTCAATCATTAAAAAGTACCGCCAGGCTTTGATCCAGCCGACAACGCCTGCGATAGGCTCATCGGTGACATGTGACCTTGCTCCGCCCCTTTGCCGCCATGAAAGTTCCTGCGCGCCGGGCGAAGAGCGCGCTTTTCGCCTGTTGTGCTTTGCACATCGCTGCGATAATTTCGTTCCGGGAGGTCCGAAATGCCTTGTTGCTGTGCGGTTGGGTGCCGAAACCGGACGAAAGATGGCAAGAAGTTATTTTGCATCGCGCGCGGCAACCAGAACCTAACCAGACGAAAAGTATGGTTACACAGAATTGCATGGACGGACTTTGAACCGTCGGTAACAGCACGACTATAGGCGAGGCAAGTAACATACAACGATACCAAGGTGCCATAGAAAGTAGACACGTGCGTGTGTCGAGCGGTGATAGTATTTCACTCGCGTGCATGAATGTTGAGGGCCGAAGTTTGTGGAGATTATTTATTTTAGTTCGCTGTGAGCGCGCTGAATAGATCGGCATGACCTAGGATGCGAAGGACCAAAATGCCTTGTTGCTGTGCGGATGGGTGCCGAGATCAGACGGAGGACGACAAGAAGTTATTTTGCATCCCGCGCAGCAAACAAAACCTAACCAGAAGGTAATTCTGGTTGCATAGAAATGGACAGACAGACTGAACCGTTGGTAACTGCACGACTATGCGAGGAAAGTAACGTAGAGCGATACGAAGAAGCGAGAGAAAGTATACCCCTGTGTTTGCAGAGCTGCGATAGTATTTCATTCGCGCGCATAAATGTTGACAGCCGAAGTTTGTGGAGATTACTGATTTTAGTGCATTACGAGCCCGTTGACTTAGCAAGTGCAGTATGACCTAGCATGCAAGTAAATAGTGGGGCAGAAACGCATTAACTCGCTGAGAAATATCCGCATTGCGTTACGTGCGATAAAAAATAAAATTCAGCAGCGAATTCTACTTTTACACTTTCCTGTGTTTGTGCGCGCGTTGTTAACTGCGCTTTACAACATGTCCAAAATGTAATTTCCAATATTCTATATTTTGTGCTTTGCATATGTGAATAAATATATTGCTAAGTGCCTGCATTACTCTGTTTTTAAAAACGAACACTGCATAGCCACAGCTACTGGCCGTCAAATAATAAAGCGTAATACAGAATGTCAAAGTACATTGCATATAGCTGCGAGCTCGTTCCTTCCAAGTTTCCCTTACACTCGAAGATGTTTCAGTAATCGGCAATGCCATTTTACTGCTGAAAAACACACAACTGCAAATGAACATAAGAAAAACGCCACAAGCGATACGCGGATTGCCAGCAAAACACAGTGCAGTAATAGCTGGGTCAATCCGCGTGCGTTTCGTATAAGGGCCCTCTAATTCTTACGAGGATTTAGCGGTGCACCGAGGCGAAAAGGGATAAACACAACAATGCGCGTCATGATTCGAGTTTACGCGGCGACGTCGCACGGTTCACGAGAACAGTCAACCACATTCAGACACGCGCGCACACTACGCTCGATGTTGGTGTGCCGCGAGATCAGATCGCGCTGGCAGCCCGAACACGATCGAGGAGACACGCTGACACGATCCATACCACCTCTTCATCATGTCACGACAGTTGCACTGGCTCGTAGCATTGAACCACAAGACACAGCAGTCGTCGTGTTATCGCTACACGACAGACACACTCAGCGGCAAGAAGTCTGTTGGCGCACTCGTTTCCACATACACACATGATGTTGTTTAGTTGCCGTGAGGGTCGCCCGCTTTGCGAGTCGCACGTTTGAGCGACGTTATGTCGAAAGTTTTTCAGTCCAAGCGACTGTCAGCCATCATTTTTACACGACTTCTTCGTTCAATGCAACCGCTATGTGTACGCAGCACACTTACATGCAAAAGATTTCACAGAGCATACGGGATTAAGCGTAAGCAATCACCAAGGCTCGCGCGGCGATTGAGCGTAAACGAACGAAATGTAAACACGCGGAATCGAGGCAATCAAGCCCTCATTACGCTCTCTTGAGCTATTTTCTTGGAGCACTTATTTGAAATTAAAGGACTAAATTTAGCAGTTCGGGTCCTTCTTTCGTTTTACGCCACAGCCAGGCACCAGAAGGTTTTATTTTCGCGCGTATGCAGATATTTTTTCACCTCACGAATGCCGCGGCGCCGCGGTTTAGCGTGGCGCCGTCTGCTACAGGAACTTCCTAGGTGGCGCGCGCGGCAGATGGCGCTACCTTGGAAATTATAGAGGGACCTTAAACCCGATGGAACACCGTTGCCCTCTGGTGGCTGTCTCAGAAGTGGCGACAGCGGCTGTAAGCGTGCGGGCGGGGAGTTTTCCAACTGAAGCTAGTCTAATAACGTTGCCCCTGGCAACCCATCGAAGGCGCCCTGTACATCAAGCAGGACGAGGTAGCCGGCCTCGCGACGGTCCACCGCCTGCTCGAGAGTAGCGACAACCTCGGCCAGGGCGTCAGCCGTTGCGCGCAACCGGCGGAAACCGCTCTGCTCGGTAGCGAATGCGTCGAGTGCCACTGCAATCCAGTCCCGATGAAAAACCGGGCGGTAGGAGCTCACGCTGCGTCGCGGTTTGCCACTCTTGAGGAGAGGTACCACGGTTGCTTCTTTCCACTCGGGAGGGACGACGCCGGTGCGCCAGACGCGGTTGTACACCGCCAACACTGATAGGAGGTGCTCGTCGTCGATGTTTCGCAGCGTCTGGTAGGTGATTCCATCCGCGCCGGGCGCAGCACGTCGCCTCCGAGCGTTGAGCACGATGCGAAGCTTGCTCAAGGTGAAGTGCTCCGTGCACAGCGCCTTCACCTGCTGCAGAATTCCATTCGTCGGGAAGCAGCGCAGCGGTGCGAGGAGGGCGGCTTTGTTGTGATCAGGAAGCTCGGGAAGCTCGAAAATTGGGCCATCCGGCGGAAGCAACGGTGGCGGCGAACGCGTCCACGAGCTGCTCTGTGCTCAAGCCCTGTGCGACTGCGATAGACAAAAACGGCACCGAGAGCGGCGCTGCTGCGCCGGCGTTGAGAGCGCCGCATGCGGAGCAAAATTCTATTAGCGGTGGTACCCCTCTCCCATCTCTCGTTCGCGCCGCCTTGATTGCCTCCTGCACTGCGCGTGTTTGGGCACGTTTCGCGCCGCGCGCGGTGTGTGCGCGTGGACATTTCCTTCGGAGGGCGGTGTACAGTCTCTCTCACATTTAGGGGAAAACTCGAAGCGCAGCAGCTCGCGCAGATGCTCGAGGGGCGGGATCTTGAACGGCGTCGTCTGCTACGGCGGCGCACGCTGGCCGCATTGTCGAGAAACGTTCTACTGTCAGGTGCAGGGCGCTGATCACATCGTTACTGCGTGAAAGAAGCCGGTATTTTTTGCTAAGCGTTGCGCGACGCCCACTGATACGCCTCGAATGTAAGTTCATCGCTGCATGGCAGTCATAGACGACGTACTGATTCCATACATTCTTGACGGCCCGTTTCTGGAAGGCGACTATATATTCTAACGCGATAGGACGCCGATCCACACTGCTCGTGCTGTGCAAGAACTGCTAGAAGAGCGCGCAGTCACTCTCTTGGAGCGGCCGCCTCAATCCCCGGGCGCCAACATCATTTAAAATGTCTGGGGCTCGTTGAAAGTATCGCTGGCGCAACATCCCCTCTATCAGTCGCCCGAGGAGAGGCTTCGATCCACCATCGTCAGTGACTGAGACGTGCAGCGAATGAACACATCCCTGATCAAGTCATTCTACACTTCACTGCCTTCCAGGATGAGCGCTGTCATCGCTGCCGCTGGGGACATGACGAGATACTAACTGAAGTTCCGAGCGTGACGTGTCCAATTCCCCACTGGCGGGTAGGGTCTGTCTGGTGTAGCGAAAGATTATCGAGAAAAATCACTTCCAGCTCATTGTCTGAACCTAAAACGTTCATTTAATCGTGTCCGTTTGTTTCATCGTGTTCGACACCCATTGTTGAGTGCTTTGTTTTCCTTTCGAGTCAAACAAAGACTGAGCACGTTGCGCGCACATCTTGGTGCGTTTTGTCGCTGCTCATTACGGTAGCACACACAGTGAAGAAATATACGTGCACACGCTCAGTACTCCGGCCTTTCGAAAGAACAAATGAACCATGTTGTCAAAAGAAGTTTGCGGAACTCCATTATCGCCAATGAAGGATCAGAGTGTGGCGACGCACAACGTTTAGTAAAGAATATCAGCTCAGTTCCCGCAGTACCGATGAAATCTGTGCACTGCCCCTGACAGTACCACGCTTCCCGAAAATGCGGCCAGCGCGCGCCGCCGTAGCAGACGACGCAGATCACGACACTGCCCCTCAAGCGTGTGCGCCTGCTCGAGCTGCTGCCGCCGCACGACTCCATTGCTTGCCGCATCGCGACGCAATACGTTCCGAGTTTTCCCCTTAGTGTGAAACAAACTGCACACGCTATATTTGCCTTTAAGAAGATCGGTACGCTTGACGATTATTTTTGTGGCTGCAATGCGGCGAAACGGCAGCGTCTGCTTAACCATGTAAGGGACGCTGAGCAGGTAATTGGAAACGACATCGTATGTGCCACCGGAAAAATCGTCAGCACATACGATGCGGCACATACATACGGCACCTACGAGCTAAAGTCATTTTTGCAGTTTCTCACATTATGTTTGCTACAAATCCGTGTTGTCTCTGATGGCGAAAACGGACTTCTATCGACACTGTGCGGAAATAAACAAGATATATCGCTGCATAGCACAAGGACGACATGCGCACACAACTTTAACTAGTACGTCCCCTACAATATGGAATAGAGGCAGCAATGCAGACAGCTTGGTCATTTTTTAACAGTACTCAAGAGACGGAAGTTGAAAGTATTATTAATCATTCCTGCTTCAGCAATGCCGGCGCGACCAAGACGCGGGTGTGTATCGTCCAGTAACCCGATCGATCGGTGCGGTGGTGAAGCGGGAATGAACTCCGGTCATGTTCAATGCATCATGCACATATTCAATTTCTCGGCACGCGTGAACTTCGGCCACCGCTAGCGCATACAACAGACGTGGTTTCCATTCTTAGACAGCGCACACACAAACGAAACACGAGAAAGAAGACAGGAAAAGCGCTCGTTTAACTTAAAGTTTTTATATGAATAAAAGGATTATGTACCGAGTAATTATTAATTTCACGTGGGTTAGATATAGAAACCGTCATACACTCAGGAGTGATCAATAAACGAGCTCGCTTCGTTTGCCAGATGTTTACTTCGCTCGGCGCATAATCATGTCTGTCGTCTGCTTCTTTCGTACCATTTTCTTGTGAATCGGCAGAATTTCACTGGTGGCATCAACCCTTTCATGTTTACATTGCTGTCGTGACAGTTAACAACACAATAATAATTTCCGGTCATCCGAAGAGGCGCCGTCGCAAACAAGAGACGTTTCGCGCGCAGCGCGAACTGAACGCGGGCGCGACCGCGAAGGGAAGCGGCCACGGAAACCTACACCTTCTCGCGTGCAGCGCGCGCGAGAAAGCCTTCTCTCGTGCAGCGCGCGCTCAGCCTGGCCTCCTCTGGCTCAGCGCGAGCGAAGGGAACCGGCGGAAGCAAACCCCCGGGGGATTGGAAACCGTGCCGCCAGGGGAGAAACGAGCGCTGGCGTCTCGGGCGAAACTTGGCGTGCGCTCGTCTAGGGACCTTTGGTCGAAGGAGAGCGCCGAGAATGTGCCACGGGCGCGATCTGTTGCGCGTATCGTCGAGCGACACACACAAACTGCTCCAGCTCTGATTTCGCCGCTGCGTGGCATGACAGCGGCACGCCGCATCAAGGCGATTGTAGACAGTCCAATCCTCTTTCCTGTCACTCTTGATGGCTCGATATTCAGCGCGGCGCCGGACAGCTCGAAGGTTAAGTAGCTTGATGTCGGGCACCGGCGTTCCCGTAGGCACATAACAGCATCTCGTGGCGGCGTCGACACAACGTGTCACGTGAATCAGGAAATGCGTGTTCGCAGTAGGGGGCGTTGCACAGAGTTTCCGAAACTGTGTCCAGTCGGTGACATGGTAGGAGCGCCGCGGTCCATGGGCTGCAGCGTGTGGCTCGAGGGAGATCGGGTAATGTTCGGAGCCCTGAGTGTCGGGGCTGCGTCGCCACTCGGAGTGGCAACCCTCGCTCACAAGCGACAAGCCGATGGAGCTCTTCCGCGCGCCCCGGCGCACGAATGTGGGACTGCCGGTGTTGAGAAGTAGGAGGCCCGCAGAGAGGATGGAGTTCAGCAAGTCCCTACCTCGCTGCTCGGTGTGCGGGCACCCCCATGTTGTGTGGTGACTGTTGAAGTCACCCAACACCACACAGTCACCCCCGATGCGAGCGACAAGCGCAACCATGAACGAACTGTCCCACCGACGCACGGGTCGAACATAAACACTGGCGACACAGGTGTCGGCACCCCCAACACGCACAGTCACGGCCACGCACTCGATGCCACTGGTCATGATGTCGGTGACATTTACGTCGGCTTGCGCGAGATATGCGCGAACATACAGAGATGCGCGGGACCGTCCAGGCGAATGCAGCGGGTCACAGCAATGAGTCTTGTTGTAGGTCTGCGACTGGCGTTCGGTGGCACTGTGATAGGCCACAAATCCGGGGAGGTGAATCTCGCCGGGACGCGCGTAAGTTTCTTGTAACGCGAGCACGTCGTATTCGTGTAGTGATAGGTGCTCGGCGAGTTCAGCGTGGCGGCAGCGCATCGAGCGGACATTCCACTGGAGTATGCGTGGCCGACATTTCGGAGAATGCCTATCCATGTTGGGGAAGGGCTTGCTGGGCTGCTAGGGCCGTGACGCACATTTGCCGAGTGGTGTCGTCCATCGCTGCTGTCTCTATGAGGACGCGCAGTGCTGCTGCGAGGGCCGCAATAACTGCATCCTTTGGATCGGAGGTGGCGGAGGTAGTGGGCTGTTGCGTCTGCGCTTGCTCCGCCGGCTGGGCGCCGCGACCGCTGAGCGCGTCTCTGAACGACAACCCAGGTTGTACGACCGCGGAAGGACGGGTGGCTGCTCCATGCTTCCGTCGGATGGCGTCTGATGAGGCGCGAGCTTTAGCGATCGCCTGCATCACGTGAGCGCGGCTGCACAGCCGTCGCCCACCGCACCTACGCGAGGAAGACGGACATTTTGCGAGCCCCCGACAACCGCCAGCTCGGCTATCACTGCGGAGAAGCCGGGCCTGTGTATCGCCGATGCCCATACCGAGAGATGGGACTGCGAGGTTTCGCTGTTAACGCGCCGCGACCACAGATTGGCGAACGACCTCGCGATATCGCCGACTACCTCGCCACCACTCAGTGGAGCCCTTGACGACCATGCCGTTCGCCGTCACCTGGCCACCTTCGTTATCCTCCAACAGTGTTTAAAAGACGTCATTCTGGGCATGTATTTCCTGAACCAACGCGGCGCAATCATCGACTTGAAGTCGAAGTTGATAACGCTGCCGGAAGATCGTGCGATACCGCCGGCGAGCTTTCGTGGTCACCACGCCGTAAGCCTGCGTGAAAATCAAGTCAGCATTCCGTCCCGCTCCAGCATTGTTCTTTCCGTCGGCACCGAAACACCTGCCGACGTAGAAACCGTCAACCAGGGTGACCAACGCCTATTGCTAGACCGCGAAATTTGCATCGGAAGAGGGATCGCCGGACTGCGCCGAGGAAAAACTAAAGTGTTTCTGACAAACTTCAACAAGGAGTTCAAACACATCAACAAGGGCACAACGATCGCGTACATCCAGGAAATTACTGGAAACCAGTAATGCGTTTGTCATCTCTGATTCTGGCGCATCTACTCCGACGACCATAGTTCCCTAACCAGACTTCGACATAAAGCCAAGTCTCCCCATGATGAAGCAGCGACAGCTCAGAAGTCTGCTCCGACGATACAAAGGCTGCTTTTCGACGTCATCGAGGATTCGACAAAACCAGTCGCAAAGCGTAGCATAATCACCGAAGAGTGCGCTCCACCACTAAGCCAGAGCCCTTACCGAGGTTCAACGCGAGAACGTGAAGCTATAAGAGAACAAGTTGACGAAATGCTGCACGACGACATCATCCAACCGACGAAAACCCCGTGGCCATCCCCTGTTGTCTTGGTGAAGAAAAAGGACAGAACCTTACGTTTCTCTGTCGATTATCGTCGACTGAACAATATCAAAAAGAAGGATGTATACCCCCTACCACGGATAGACGACGCATTAGATCACCTCTGCAACGCAAAATACTTCTCGTCGATGGATCTTAAGTCTGGCTACAGGGAAATAGAAGTCGACGAGAAAGATCGCGAAAAGACCGGCTTCATCACGCCATCCGGTCTCTGCTCGGCGCCTGCAACGTTCCAGCGCGTCATGGACACGGTGTTAGCAGTATTGAAGTAGCAGACCTGTCTTGTTTACTTGGATGACGTCGTCATCTTCGCCGTAAATTTGGACGATCACCTTAAGTAGCTTGCGATAGTACTAGATGCCATCAAGTCAACAGTGCTCACTCTGAAGCCAGAGAAGTGCCGCTTCGCTTGCGATTAGCTTCTGTTTTTAGGCCACGTCATCAGGAAGTCTGGAGCCCGCCCCGAGCCGCAGAAGACTGCTGTCATCGCAATGTTCGCACAGCCTATCGACAAGAAGGCAGTGCGTCGATTCCTTGACATGTGTGCCTACTACAGGCGCTTTGTCAAAGACTTTTCACGCATTGCTGAGCCGCTGACACATCCAAATAAATGTGATGTCGAGTTGAAGTGGGAAACGCCGGAGGCCGACGCATTTGAAGAACACAAACGACGCATGCAGTCGCCCCCAGTACTTGCGCACTTCGATGAGGAAGCCGATACTGAAATCCACACTGACGCCAGTAGCCTAGGCCTCGGTGCCATCCTAGTCCAGAGAAAAGACAGACTTGAACGCATGATAGCTTACGCTAGCCTGTCATTGTGAAAAGTGGGAGAGAATTATTCTACAACCGAATAGGAATGCCTCGCAATAGTTTGGGCTACGGCGAAATTTTGCCCTTACCTATATGGCGTCACCTTACCTAGAGTCGTAGAAATTTCGCCCTTACCTAGAGTCGTCAGTGACCATAACGCCTTGTGTTGGCTAGCGAACTTAAAGGACCCTTCGGGACGGCTGGCGTGGTGGAGCCTAAGACAGCAACGATATATCATTGTAACCTACAAGTCCACACGAAAACACTGTGATGCGGATTGCCTATCACGCGCCCCCATTGACTCGCCACCGCAAAATGACGAGAATGACGACGCCTTCCTTGGCATATTAAGCGCGGAAACTTCGCTGAACAGCAACCAGCAGACCCGGAGCTGAGAAACCTTGTCGAGTATGTGGAAGGGCACACCGACGTTATCCCTCGGGCATTTAGCTGAGGATTGTCTTCGTTTTCGCTTCAAAACAACTTACTCGTAAAGAACTACTCACCAGTCCGCGCCAACTGCATTCTGCGTCCAGAAACTGGGCTGCGTCCAGAAATATTGCACGCCCTACATGACGATCCGACCGCTGGACATCTCAGGTTCTGCCGGGCACTGTCGAGGATACAGGAAAGTTATTATTGGCTGCGCCTGACTGCCGACGTCGCTCGTTATGTAAGAACATGCCGAGACTGCCAACGACGCAAGACACCAGCGACAAGGCCAGCGGGATTACTACAGTCCATCGAGCCTCCTTGCGGCCCGTTTCAGCAGATCGGGATGGACTTTTTGGCACCGTTTCCGACGTGAAAACTGGAAATAAGGGGATCGTCGTGGTGACCGACTACCTCACCCGCTTCGCTGAAACGAAAGCACTGCTGAAAGGTAGGGCAGCCGAAGTGGCGAAATTCTTTGTCGTTAGCATCCTGCAATGGCATGCCGTCCCAGAAGTCCTCATCACCGACAGAGGAACGGCCTTTACGGCGGAGCTCACCCAAGCCATTGTGCAGTACAGTCAGACAAGGCACAGGAGGACAACTGCCTACCACCCACAGACGAATGGTCTTATGGAGCGCCTGAATAAGACCCTCGCCAACATGCTAGGAATGTGCGTCGACGTCGAACACAAGACCTGGGATGCCGTCCTGCCGTACGTAACCTTTGCGTACAACACGGCGGTGCAAGAAACAACACAGATCACGCCGTTTAAGCTGGTTTACGGCAGGAACCCGACGACGACGCTCGACGCCATGCTGCCGCACGTCACTGACCGTATCCAGCTTTTCTGGACACAAGGGTTTAGTTCGCGTGAGTGCCACCACGTGGCGTACTCACCTTAAACTTTTAAAACTTCCTGCGGTGACGCGTGATGACGTCAACCAAACAAAAATAAAAAAGTAAAAGCTTTCTCTGCGCATTGAACTTCGCCACAATGTTTGCACCGCCGGCGTTATCGGCGTTCTTGATCAAGCGTATTCGCTCGTCACCTGGAAATTACTCGTCATCCAGCGTTTACTCGCGACGAGCAATGGTTGATTTTGGGCTTTTGATTCGGTTCTTTTTTTTCTTTTCTTTTCCTTTTCTTTTTCTTTTTTTCATTCTACGGAGTAAAGAAGCTAGCGGCGCGATCTTGTACGCGTTCCAAAAAAGAACGGACCGCCTCCGTTCGAAACGTCACGAAATAGGCGGTTCGCAGTGTTCGCGAGAACGAGAGGAAGCAAACAGCCAATGAGCGAAGTGGAAGCCTGCGTCACGCTTTTGACGTCTGCTTGGGGACCGTATAATATATTGAGAGGCGTTTGCAACATATTGAGAAATATTTTGCTATTATGAGTGAGTAGCAAAATGTGTTGGTGTTGCTTTTCAAAGTTTCAATTTGGAATGCAAAACGACTGCTCTTTCTCTTACTCTTTCTAATTTATATTAATGATTTACCCAGTTGCGTTTCATCTAAAATCAGACTATTTGCAGACGATTGTGTAGTTTACCGATGTGTAACAAGTAACACCGATAGCCACTTACTACAAACTGACCTGGACGCAATAAGTGCATGGTGTTCTAATTGGTTAATGCCATTAAATATTTCCAAAACTAAACTCATGTCTTTCACCAATAGGCCACGAATTCTAACCACCTACTCCCTTGATAACAACCCTGTGGAACTCGCAACTACTTACAAGTACCTTGGCATCAATCTTCAATCAAACTTATCATGGAATAATCATATTAACCTTACCCTTGCCTCTTCAAATCGTACTCTCGGACTTATTAAACATAACTTAAAAGAAGCCCCAATGCATGTTAAAAAACTAGCATACACAACATTAATCCGTCCTAAACTAGAATACGCGTCTGCCATCTGGGATCCCGAACAAACGTATATCATAAGTAACATCGAAGCCTTGCAGAACCGTGCTGCGCGATTTATATTTTCAGATTATTCACGTTACACCAGCGTCACCGCGTTAAAGAATAAAGCTGACTTGGACAACTTAGCACTTCGCCGTAAAATTTCTCGCCTAACACTTTTCCATAAGCTTTATCACCATCCATCACTTCACGATGATTTCTTTCAGTCACCAACAGTTATTTTTCCACGCCGTGACCATCCATACAAAGTCAAACGCATTAACTGCCAGTCATCCCATTATGCATCTTCGTTCTTACCACGCACAATAACTGAATGGAACGCCTTACCATCAGTCATTGCCACGGAACCAGACTTGACTAAGTTTCAACATTTAATTCGCTCACGACTTGTCGACTAATCGTATTATTATTCTTTTTTGGGACTTTTACAGTGTTTTTCGATATTTGTTGGTGTTTTTAGTGCAGTTGCCTTATGTTCTAATATGTACTAATGTTTTCTCTGTAATAATTGTGACCTAATTATCTTGTATGTTAACTTTGTTTCACTGTATTATTACTTCTGTTAACCTCTCTTGTTTTTAGTATGTACAAACTACAACCAGTGCTTGTGATTGACCCCCCCCCCCATGTAATACCCTCGTAATGAGGGCCTTTGGGGGTATTTTGAATAAATAAATAAATAGACTGAAACAAAATATTGCGGTTAATGCCTTCAAATGGCGCTAGGTGGTGTCGCAGTTTTGCGAAACGTTTAGTTATGGCGCTAGCTACCACCCCGTTTCAAGCACACGGCGCGAATTTTGAAGCGGTTGGTTCAGTCGTTCAGTTGAAGCCATGGCGCTTAACGTTGAAGCACCGGCGAAGGGGCTGCGCGTGTCGGAGGCTCAGAAGGAGACGGTGGTCGCCTTCATGCAAGAGCATCCCCAGCTGGCCATAAGATCCAGCGAGCTGGGGCCACGCTTCACTGCTGGCGACCGCCGACGGCTGTGGCAGGAGCTAGCCGACCAGCTCAACGCGCATGGCCCCGTCGTTAAAACCACGGAGCAGTGGCAAGAGTGGTGGCGGAAGCAGGTCTTCGAGGCCTGCCGCAACGCTGCCGCACTTGCCCAAGAACAAAGGTGAGTGACCGTCCAATGGCCTGGGCGATTTGTCCTTCGACATTGGCGTGTATTTTCAGAAGCACTGGAGGGGGGCGGCTACACGGCTTCTATGGCAGGATACTGCAGCTGACAGGGACGGTCCGCCTCCACGGCGTGACCGACCTCCCCTACCAAGAGGTAAGCACACTGCCGCCGTAATATCATGGGTTCCTGAATGGTGCCGATTTAGAGTTTGTCATTATCTGTAAGTGCTACCGTTAGTAGAACGCGACACCGTTGGTGAACAGGAAAATAGCGTAGGAGAGAATGGAAAAGCAGGTCGGTTAATGAACTAGAATCCCAGTTGGCTGCGTTTTCGGGAGAAGGGGGGTTAAGTGATTAACACAGAATTAAAATGACTTCACGGAAGTGCACGAGGACGGTAACACATGGGATCATTAAGCACTCAATAATTGCACAATATTTTCGCAAATTAGTACGAAAACTTGTAACATAGGCATTGTAACGAATAGCCACGCTTATGACATTTTCCAGCAGGCTGACGTCCCCGCCTACTCCATGGAAGTCGTCCTCGAAGACGAGGCTGCGGGCGTGAGCCCAGTGACACGTAAGCATCAGAGTAACGAGTGTTTTAATTATCGCCGTGTCTGTGCAGTTCGTAAACATTAATGTATTTACAGCGGCAGAGGATCCACCGCGCGGCGCGGCGCCTGCCGAAAGGGTGGCCGCTGCACCTGGTAAGTTATTGATCCTCAAGCTGTTAAATAAAATTAGCTCTTGTATTTTATTGAACTAGCCCAATAAGCCATAATGTGGCCATCGCCACTTTTATTCGTACCATAAAATGCAGTGCAACTGTAGAAAATGCTGTATGCTTTCAGTGTTGCAGCACCCTGTTCGCCCACCACGTCGACAGCGACCGCGACGGGTGGACACCTTGACTACGATGTCGTCGCAGTGCGCCCGCAGCCTGGAACAGGGCGACGAGGTGCTGCAGGTTCGTAGGCCCTTTGGTGTCATTTTACATGAAGGACATAAATATTCTTTATGCTTTGTTATAAGTAAATCATGAATCTGAAAAACAAATCAGCTTGGGATGTAAACAAGAAATATGCGTTAGGACTTGAGACTGACTCCAACCAAATAACTGAATTTTATTAGCCCGACGTTTCGGAGCCCATTCGGCTCCTTCTTCAGGGGGGTTGTTCTTCGGGGGTGGCGGTGTGCCGCTTTTAAAGCATCTTTTTTGAAGAAAGGAAGGGGGGGAACACGGGAGGTGGGGAGACACTTCACAGACGGAAAGGTGGGGGGGGAACAAAAGGAAAGGGGAGGTGTGTTGTTGAGTGCTTCCATGGTGCTTGGATGACCGGTGCTGGGGGGAGTGCTCGCGACGGTGCCCTTGATGGGGGTGGGGGGGGGGTTACAGGGTCGCGCCGACGTTCTGTGTTGGTGAAACAAGCGGGAGTCTATCTGGCTGCGCGTCCTTTTCTTCTTTTCGTCAGGTCGCCAAGGCCATGGACATACACCGAGGGTAGGTTGCCCTTCACGCGGTTTATGTTATTCCCCGTATTCTGAATGTGCCATGACTCCAGTAGTAGTCTCTTTCGCCAGTTTGTTTCTGTTTGAAGGATTTCAGTTTCCTTGCAAGCGATTTTGTGGTCGGCGTCTTCAGAGTGTTCAGCGACGGCGCTGCGAATACGGTTGAATGTCCTGACGTCGTTCTCGTGCTGTCTGATCCTTTCTTTTAGATTTTTGGTTTCCCCGATGTACGACGCCGGACAGTCGGCACAACTGATTTTGTAGACGACGCCTTGAGCTTTTTCTTTAGGTGGACGATCTTTTGGTTTAGGGAGGAGGATATTGAAAGTGTTTATTGGTTTGTGCGCCACTTTGAGGCCTTCTTTTTTTATTATTCGGCTGAGCGCTTCGCTGGTACCTCTGATGTACGGGATGGACACTCGCTTCTGGGGTTGGGGAGAAGTCGACGGCTGAAGGTCCCGCATTTTGCTTCTTCTTTTTTGTTGTCTGGTTGTTTTTCGAATGAAGTCATCTGTGTAGCCATTCCTCTTAAGTTCGTTGAGAACCGTTCTCTTTTCTTTCTTTAGATCCGATTCCGATGAGGAATGAGTTTCGGCTCGTTTGAATAAAGAATTTACAACAGATGCCTTGTGGTTTGCCGGATGGTCGGATTGGAAATGAAGATAGCGGCCTGTGTGGGTTGGTTTTCGGTAGACTGAAAATTTTAAAATGCCGTCTTTTCGTGTAACTCGTACATCTAAGAATGGCAGTGATCCGTTCTGTTCGCGCTCATATGTGAACTGTATATCCGGGTCTATGGAGTTTAAGTGTTTCTGCAAGTTTTCGACTTGGCTCGTCTTCACGATGCAAAAACAATCATCCACGTACCTGAGGAAGACTTTTGGTTTCGGGGAAAAATATTTAAAGCTCTCTCCTCGATGCTCTCCATAGTCAAGTTAGCCATGGCAACGGAAATTGAGGCCCCCATAGGAGTTCCTTTAACCTGTTTGTAGTAGCTGCCTCGGAAGGTGAAATAGGTATTGGACAGGCACAGTTCGAGAAGGCGGCAGATCTCGTCTACACTCAAAGGGGTTCTCTCACTGAGCATATCGTCACGTTCCAGTGCATCTCTAGTTGCGGAAACAGCCAACTTAATGGGTACTCTTGTGAACAGAGAGATTACGTCAAAAGAGACCAGACATTCATCATCTTCGATACGGACTTTTGATGTGAGTTTGATGAAATTCTCGGAGTCGCGCACGTGCGATGCTGTCCTTCCGGTGAGTGGTGATATGATCTGATGCAAGTAAGTGGATAGTGATCGTAGTGGGGAACACGAAAAGTCTACGATTGGTCGTAAAGGGATTCCGGGTTTATGGAGTTTTGGCAAGCCGTAGAAAGCAGGGGCGGATCCGTTCCTACAGATTAATTTTAGGTAGAGGTTTCGAGAATTTGGGTGGTTGCGGAATATTTCAATCAGCGTCTTGTTCAGCACCGACTGGGTTCTCGTAGTGGGGTCCTTCTTTAGTCTCTCGTAATCTTGGCTGTCAAGTAGGGCGGACGCCTTATCCTCGTAGTCCTTCATGTTCAAAACAACGGTTGAGTTCCCTTTGTCTGCCGGTAGGATCACTATGGTGTTATCTTCTTTCAGCGTTCTCACTGCTTTTATTTCGTCGGAAGTTAAGTTGCGTTCTCTTCTGCGGTTGTTATTGGACCTTATTATGCCGATTGCTTTCAGTCTGATCTGTTCCCGCACTTTAGGGTCTAGTTGCTGGATGCCGCTCTCAAGGGCGGCGATCATCTTGGGGAGGGGTGGGTTATCTGTCGTAACATTGAATTTTTGACCTTTTGCCAGGATTGAAGTTTCTTCGCTTGTGAGCTTCCTCGATGATAAATTGGTTACTGTGTGCTTGTTTAACACTCCTGTTTTCTCGTTTTCGTTGATTAGGGAAGAGAATTTCTTCTTCTGCGTTTGACTGTGTTTCATTTCCTTTGAGGACGCTACGGCCTTTGCAAACGATTCAATTGATGAAAAGAGATGGGGTACCTGATGTTCAAGTTGTCTTCTGGCGAAGAACGCGTCGACTTCTTTCTTCCGGATCACTATGTGGCACTCATGTATCCGTGCTGTCACCAATCTTTGCTGGGCCTTGTTGATGATGTCCCGGCCTTCCGGTGTGTTGATTGGTTGGCGTAGCTGGAGACTTCGTGGCACGACGTTTTTGTCCTTGCATTTCCGGGTGAAGTCTAGGTGTGTTTTGAAGGTGGATATTCCTTTCACTGCTTTTATATAGTTCTTTGCAAGTTTCACTGCCTCTAGCCCGAAGTCTGCACGTAAAGACTTGAAGCTAAACATTTCGACAGAATTGCCTGTCTGGTTGGGAAATTGATTAGGACTTGAGACTGACTCCAACCAAATAACTGAATTTTATTAGCCTGACGTTTCGGAGCCCATTCGGCTCCTTCTTCAGGGGGGTTGTTCTTCGGGGGTGGCGGTGTGCCGCTTTTAAAGCATCTTTTTTGAAGAAAGGAAGGGGGGAACACGGGAGGTGGGGAGACACTTCACAGACGGAAAGGTGGGGGGGAACAAAAGGAAAGGGGAGGTGTGTTGTTGAGCGCTTCCATGGTGCTCGGATGACCGGTGCTGGGGGGAGTGCTCGCGACGGTGCCCTTGATGGGGGTGGGGGGGGGGTTACAGGGTCGCGCCGACGTTCTGTGTTGGTGAAACAAGCGGGAGTCTATCTGGCTGCGCGTCCTTTTCTTCTTTTCGTCAGGTCGCCAAGGCCATGGACATACACCGAGGGTAGGTTGCCCTTCACGCGGTTTATGTTATTCCCCGTATTCTGAATGTGCCATGACTCCAGTAGTAGTCTCTTTCGCCAGTTCGTTTCTGTTTGAAGGATTTCAGTTTCCTTGCAAGCGATTTTGTGGTCGGCGTCTTCAGAGTGTTCAGCGACGGCGCTGCGAATACGGTTGAATGTCCTGACGTCGTTCTCGTGCTGTCTGATCCTTTCTTTTAGATTTTTGGTTTCCCCGAGATCTGCCGCCTTCTCGAACTGTGCCTGTCCAATACCTGTTTCACCTTCCGAGGCAGCTACTACAAACAGGTTAAAGGAACTCCTATGGGGGCCTCAATTTCCGTTGCCATGGCTAACTTGACTATGGAGAGCATCGAGGAGAGAGCTTTAAATACTTTTTCCCCGAAACCAAAAGTCTTCCTCAGGTACGTGGATGATTGTTTTTGCATCGTGAAGACGAGCCAAGTCGAAAACTTGCAGAAACACTAAACTCCATAGACCCGGATATACAGTTCACATATGAGCGCGAACAGAACGGATCACTCCCATTCTTAGATGTACGAGTTACACGAAAAGACGGCATTTTAAAATTTTCAGTCTACCGAAAACCAACCCACACAGGCCGCTATCTTCATTTCCAATCCGACCATCCGGCAAACCACAAGGCATCTGTTGTAAATTCTTTATTCAAACGAGCCGAAACTCATTCCTCATCGGAATCGGATCTAAAGAAAGAAAAGAGAACGGTTCTCAACGAACTTAAGAGGAATGGCTACACAGATGACTTCATTCGAAAAACAACCAGACAACAAAAAAGAAGAAGCAAAATGCGGGACGTTCAGCCGTCGACTTCTCCCCAACCCCAGAAGCGAGTGTCCATCCCGTACATCAGAGGTACCAGCGAAGCGCTCAGCCGAATATTAAAAAAAGAAGGCCTCAAAGTGGCGCACAAACCAATAAACACTTTCAATATCCTCCTCCCTAAACCAAAAGATCGTCCACCTAAAGAAAAAGCTCAAGGCGTCTTCTACAAAATCAGTTGTGCCGACTGTCCGGCGTCGTACATCGGGGAAACCAAAAATCTAAAAGAAAGGATCAGACAGCACGAGAACGACGTCAGGACATTCAACCGTATTCGCAGCGCCGTCGCTGAACACTCTGAAGACGCCGACCACAAAATCGCTTTCAAGGAAACTGAAATCCTTCAAACAGAAACGAACTGGCGAAAGAGACTACTACTGGAGTCATGGCACATTCAGAATACGGGGAATAACATAAACCGCGTGAAGGGCAACCTACCCTCGGTGTATGTCCATGGCCTTGGCGACCTGACGAAAAGAAGAAAAGGACGCGCAGCCAGATAGACTCCCGCTTGTTTCACCAACACAGAACGTCGGCGCGACCCTGTAACCTCCCCCCCCATCAAGGGCACCGTCGCGAGCACTCCCCCCAGCACCGGTCATCCAAGCACCATGGAAGCACTCAACAACACACCTCCCCTTTCCTTTTGTTCCCCCCCACCTTTCCGTCTGTGAAGTGTCTCCCCACCTCCCGTGTTCCCCCCTTCCTTTCTTCAAAAAAGATGCTTTAAAAGCGGCACACCGCCACCCCCGAAGAACAACCCCCCTGAAGAAGGAGCCGAATGGGCTCCGCAACGTCGGGCTAATAAAATTCAGTTATTTGGTTGGAGTCAGTCTCAAGTCCTAATCAATTTCCCAACCAGACAGGCAATTCTGTCGAAATGTTTAGCTTGAAATATGCGTTGTATAGAGGGCTCGGTAACGTGTCTTGCCACCGATCAACCGCCGGACAAAAGGTTGGTTAGCCCTGAAAAGGGCTGTTTGGTGGTGAGAGATGCATTAGAGTAGATGACGGAAGAGTAGTTCCAGCAGGTCTTTGTCTGTCCAAACGAAGAGGGCATAGCTTGTACGCGATGCTTGACACTGCCAAAGGATGCCATCAGGCCAGTGGCTCTTCAGCAGAGAGGGAATCGTTGTGCACGTTGCAATTCTTCACAACAGCAGCTTGCAGCCATGAGCTGGTTGCGAGTAATTAGCAACTGATGCGAACAGTTCCACCATGATTATTCATTCCAGGTGCTGCACAGAATTGAGGCCTCCACAACCCGCCTCGCTGTCGCGGCAGAGCGGACGGCAGCAGCCCAGGAGGGGATCCTGCAGGAGGTGCGCGCCATAGCGCAGAACATCGCTGAGCACCTGCAGCAACCGAGAAATTAATTTATTTTATCTTTTTTATATTTATTTATATATTTTTATCATTTTATTCATTTGTTTCACCAGTTCCGTTTGTTTTATTTATTGTTTGAGTTTCCTTTGAGCAATAGAGGAGGATTTTTTGGTTGAGAGGTGCAATGCGCGCACCCATTTTTGTTCTGTTGTTTGAGTTTCCTATGAGTAATAGGAGGATTTTTTGGTTGAGAGGTGCAATGCGCGCACCCATTTTTGTTCTGTTGTTTGAGTTTCCTTTGAGTACTAGAGGAGGATTTTTTGGTTGAGAGGTGCAATGCGTGCACCCATTTTTGTTCTGTTGTTTGAGTTTCCTATGAGTAATAGGAGGATTTTTTGGTTGAGAGGTGCAATGCGCGCACCCATTTTTGTTCTGTTGTTTGAGTTTCCTTTGAGTACTAGAGGAGGATTTTTTGGTTGAGAGGTGCAATGCGTGCACCCATTTTTGTTCTGTTGTTTGAGTTTCCTTTGAGTAATAGGAGGATTTTTTGGTTGAGAGGTGCAATGCGCGCACCCATTTTTGTTCTGTTGTATTTGCCTCTTTCTATTTATGCTTATCCAGCTGCAATGCCAGCGTGCTTTTTTTATTTACACATTTCGAAGGCGCCTAGTCATTCACACTGGAATCGTTACAAATAGTTGTCGATTTCTGTGTATGGGTTTTGTACTGCGATATTTATATTGCTTCACTGCGTTGTAGCTTACTGCACTCATTATGAAGCATTACCGCATAGTGTTTGCACTGTGATATTTTCATTTCGGCACAGTGAGGCTAAGGTGCAACGACTACAATGTCGTCTTTTTTTCAGAGCAACAAACTAGTCACTCTTTAAGTTGCATAGTTTCACAAATAAAAATGACCATCATCATTGCACCACACCAGTGATTGGTTTCCTCTAGTCTTCGTTCCAAGGGAGTCATTGCAAGAATAGCGTTCACGCGTGACACTTTCTGGGTGCTGTGAGATTGTAGAGCCAATTATTCATGTTTTATGTAACATGTCTCATCAGAGCTGGCAAGTGCACTCACCTTTTTACAATTATGATTCACCTGTTGTTTAGCATTGCACTACAATTGCTGCCGAGAAATGAATGCTTCTAGTCAGTGACTCATAACACTGACAAGGGAATGGACATACCTGGGATAGTCATACTTTCTTGCAAGGTCACGTAAATGTAACTGCAAGTTTTACATGCCGTGGTGAAAACGAATTGTGTGATGCTGATGTTGCAATGTTGTCACATGCTTTGCTGCCTGAAGCATGTTTTACTACAAGGTTTGTGATGTACTTGTCATCATAGTGTGATAAAGTTGACCTATCTATTTTTTGCGCTTTTACGTTAATTTACATCTACCCATTTGGACATGAGGTGACGAGTGTAATGCTGTCACTACACTCGGCGTTACATTTTATTTGTGTTTGAATCCTCATGCATAACGCGTTACTTGCTTGCCTCGCCTGCGTATTCATGCTTGCACAGAAGTTTTGATACACCTAGCACAACAGATGGCTAGCAAGCATATTTCCTCACTCCTACCAGCGTACATGTACCTGAGCGTCAAAATGCACAGGATGCGGCGGTTGCGTTCATTCTGATATGTTTTATGAACATTTTTCGCACCTTTTGCTGATGGTGACCATGAGTACAGAGTGCCAATCATATGTATTGCTTCCATCAAGTCTGTCATGACTATGATGGGTCAAGGGATGTTTTTATTTCACATTTCATGTGATATTTAAAGAAAAGGCTGCAGTTTCACGTTGCTACCGTGTTTCATGTTCCACTAGGAAAAAAGTACTTTGTGATGTGCATATTGCATAAGAGAATGCTAGCTTGGGAGCAGCAGCGAATGCAGTTCTTCACAGATGAAGGGGCATGAAGCATTGCCTTACGACTGCTTCGCGAGTACTACTGTTAATAAGTGGCAGCCTTGGAGACTTGCATAGTGACGAGGGTACAATTGTTTCCACGGCTGTGGCATTCTATTTAAAGGATTCTTTGTATAAGTGTACTTCATCATCATCCTGCTTACACCCACTGCAGGGCAAAGGCCTCTCCCATACTTCTCCAACTACCCCGGTCATGTAGTCCCTGCAAACTTCTTAATCTCATCCGCCCACTTAACTTTCTGCCACCCTCTGCTTTGCTTCCCTTCCCTTGGAATCCATTCCGTAACTCTTAATGACCATCGGTTATCTTCCCTCCTCATTACGTGTCCTGCCCATTTGTTTTTCTTGATTTCAACTAAGATATCATTAACTCGTGATTGTTCCCTCACCCAATCAGCTCTTTTCTTATCCCTTAACGTTACACCCATCATTCTTCTTTCCATAGCTCGTTGCGTCGTCCGCAATTTAAGTAGAACCCTTTTCGTAAGCCTCCAGGTTTCTGCCCCGTACGTGAGTACTGGTAAGACACAGCTGTTATAAACTTTTGTCTTAAGGGATAATGGCAACCTGCTGTTCATGATCTGAGAATGGCTGCCAAACGCGCCCCAGCCCATTCTAATTCTTCTGTATATTTCAGTCTCGTGACCTGGATCCGCAGTCACTACCTGTCCTAAGTAGATGTATTGCCTTACCACTTCCAGTGCCTCACTACCAATCGTAAACTGCTGTTCTCTTCCGAAACTGTTAAACATTACTTTAGTTTTCTGCAGATTAATTTTTAGATCCACCTTTCTGCTTTGCCTCTCCAGGTCAGTGAGCATGCGTTGCAGCTGCTCCCCTGAGTTACTAAGCAAGGCAATATCATCATCGAATCGCAAGTTACTAAGGTATTCTCCATTAACTCTTATCCCCAATGCTTCCCAATCCAGGTCTCTGAATACCTCCTGTAAACACGCTGTGAATAGCATTGGAGATA
This sequence comes from Dermacentor albipictus, assembly GCF_038994185.2. Taxonomy (NCBI): domain Eukaryota; kingdom Metazoa; phylum Arthropoda; class Arachnida; order Ixodida; family Ixodidae; genus Dermacentor; species Dermacentor albipictus. The sequence continues at coordinate 291,372,012 of NC_091821.1, forward strand.
TCGTATCTCCCTGCCTGATACCTTTCTTTATTGGGATTTTGTTGCTTGCTTTATGGAGGACTACGGTGGCTGTGGAGCCGCTATAGATATCTTTCAGTATTTTTACATACGGCTCGTCTACACCCTGATTCCGCAATGCCTCCATGACTGCTGAGGTTTCGACTGAATCAAACGCTTTCTCAAGCAATGAAAGCCATATATAAAGGTTGGTTATATTCCGCACATTTTTCTATCACCTGATTGATAGTGTGAATATGGTCTATTGTTGAGTAGCCTTTGCGGAATCCTGCTTGGTACTTTGGTTGACGGAAGTTTAAAATGTTCCTGATTCTATTTGCAATTACCTTAGTAAATACTTTGTAGGCAACGGACAGTAAGTTGATCGGTCTATAATTTTTCACGTCTTTGGCGAAACGAAGTGTACTTCGTTTGTGTTTAAATTATCATAATCTGTCGGATGTGTAGATTGGGAATATTGACCATCCGTATGGAGGTGCACTTGTTGTGTATACAAATTTTTTAATGTATTTTCCGCTGTACAAACACAGCCCTGTGATAGCCTAAGGGCACTGCACTTTGTATAAATAAATTATGTATTATGAAAACTCACCATTCCTGTGTCCTTCAGAAAAGGTTGACAACGGCGCTGCGCTGCTCCCTTCCTCTGAGGAACACGTCGCGTGGTGCCAGCACCTGGATGTCTCCTGGCTCCTCTGGCTCCTCAGGTGGTGGCACTTCCCCACCATAATCGTCCAATGTCCAGTCGCCCGCGTCCAAGGCAATGTTATGGAGAGCAACGCATGCATAAATGATTCGCGCTGCTCTATCGGGGCTGTATAGCAGTGTCCGAAAGCGCTGCAAGCAGCGGAACTTGCTTTTCAACACCCCGATACATCTCCCCACAACATTGCGCATGGATGCGTGCTCCTGGTTGTAGTGGCCTTCAGAGGTGGTGCCGGCATGGCTGCCAAGTACTGGAACAAGCAGCCATGGCTCGAGAGGATATCCTGAGTCTCCTGTTACAGAAAGGGACAGTTGAGTGCTGTGCCCTAGTTAGGGGTACGCATTACGAATACTAACCAAGCAGATACTCGCCAGGCTGCAGTTGTGCGGCTAGGCGTGTACGCAGTGGATTATGCTGCCACACCCAAGAGTCATGGCATGAACCAGGGAACCGGGGGTACACAACAAGGATGCGAAGTTCCGCGTTGCAAACCTGCAATGGGGAGCAATACAAAATACCGCTGCAGATATGCTCGAAATCCGTTTTGTCATTGATGTGCACAAAAGAATACACGTACGCTGGTACAAGTAGCACACTGTCAGCCATAGGCATTTTATTTATTTATTTACTTACATACCTACAGCGCCCAATGTTGGGCATTAGAGTAGGGGGAAGGAGTATACAAATGATGGAAATACAGATGATTGATGTTACAAAAGGATAGATCTAATACACAATACAACAAAATATTGATATTGAAAACACAGTACTTAACACAACATTACACTAGAGGTTATTATGAAATACAATATAAATACACTTTAGTACATAATACGACGCAATGATAATATTAATAATAATAATAATTAGAATAATGTAATGAAAAAAAAGAACAGCGAGTAAGGCAAAAAGCCGCGGACAGGAAAGGTTAATCTCCTATTCTGTCCAAAGCGAAACACATTTTAGAACTAAATATATAAATGTTTCGACAACAAAGTTACGAACACAGATGGCGTTGCTGTAACAATTTCGAGCGGCAGTTTATTCCAATCATGTACAGTTTTTGGAAAGAAGGAATGCTTATACAGGTTGATACGGCATTTGTACTCTTGCACCTTTAGCGAATGATCTGTTCTAGGCGATATGTAGCTTGGGTTCTTTATGTATGTGTCCCTGCAGAAACCAGTCTTGCCTGTGTAAATATTGAAGAAAAGTTTAAGCCGCAAATATTTCCGTCGGTTCTCGAGAAGTGGCCATCCCAAGTTAACACGTATTTGTGATGAGCTCTGAGTGAAATCATAGTTGGCAGTAACGAACCGGGTCTTGCACAGGGTCTTGCAATTGGGGGGGGGGGCAATGCGCCCTCCCTTGTGTGGGCGCCTATGGTTCGCACTAATTATAGCTAAATGAAAACTCGAGGCCCGATATTCCGCAAGAACCCCCATACGAGCCAAAGACAGCCCATGCAATGGTTGTAAGTACTTGCGTGTTCAAAATGCTTCCATCGTGTCTTCCCTACAGTGTATCCATTTCTGCTACGACTGCTGCCCAACTAAAACAATTTTGGAACGGCAGACTGATTATGCACAACACATGGCACTCACCATTAATCCCGACATGTGGGATTTCAACGAGCTCGTAAACAGTTCCCCGCATGTCCTCTTTTAATCGTTACATTACTTGTTATGCCAGCTTGGGCATTAAACTGAACAAGTGCAACTATGGGCGAGTAAAAACGGCGACAACAGTTTGAAGTAAAACATTCCAACGGTACTTACGACCATGACGTTTAGGGCGTAATAACCCTTTCTCGACATGAAGCTCGCCGTGTCGGCCGGGCTGAGTCCCTCTGGCTTCATGATGGCGATCAACGTGCCGTCGACGCACGCTAGCACGCCTGGGATGGCGCCGCGTCGCGCGAACGCCGTCTTAGCCTCATCCTTGGCAGACGGTGCGAAGGGAAAGTCCACCAACTTTCTCCGGGCAGACACGGAAATGATGGCCTCCGTCACCTCGTGAATGGTGCTGCTCACGGCCGACTGTGCCATGCCTACGTGTTCCTCGCGACCAACGCTCCTCTGGAAGCTTCCGGTGGCGAAGAATCGCAGCGCGCACAACACCTTCCTTTCTGTGGAAAGGCCACTCGCTCGCTGGCATCCAAGGATGGGATCAAGCTCGTCGCACAAGCCACGTGCTGTTCGTTTGGACAGACGAAAATACTGCCGGAACTCTTCTTCCGTCAACTCTTCAAATGCATCGTCTACCTCGGGTCGTCGTCTCTGCGCGACTGCAGCAGCCGCACAGGCGACACGAAAAGGCACGCCAGAGAAAAACGCCATGTTCTCCAACTGTTGGGAGCGCGGAATCGGATTGAACCGGATACAAAAGATGCTAACTGTCCCAAGCATTTACGTTTTAATCCAATCCAAGCCATTTGGTAGCCGTTCTAATCCGTTCTATCGCTCCGGACGGACTCTCCGTCCGTTCCGTGGCGTTCGTCCGTTAAGGTGGATACACACGGGAGGGCAAAATCCCGCCTGCTCCGCGGACAAAATAGTGACGTCATCACTTGAATCCGTGCAGCCGAGTTAGGTCGCATTCCCACAGCCGGAGCGCCGTTTGCGGAATCCACGTGCTTACTCTCGGCGCCAACGCCACGCACGTTTCCAAATTGCTGGGTACGAGTGCGCATTCCAAGATAGACAGCTATCGGAGGCGGCGTTTGTCCGCGTTGGCTGTTCTACTCGGAGTGAAGACGACTAGGTGTAGGGTGTAAAAAGAAAACGATTATGCTGGAAGAAACCACGGATGTCGAAGAATACGCTTTGTGTTCAGAGCTTGCTTTGTGAAGATCTACTGGAGTGTGATACGGACGAATACAAGCGCCTACTGCGCGTCAGCAGCACGCAGTTTTTCGAACTTCTGGCCCGCGTTCAACATACAATCGAACGGCAAGGAACCACCGTGAGATCATCTGTGCCAGCGAAGACACGGCTTCAAATCACTCTTCGCTTTCTCGCCGCAGGTAAGCACTAGCGTTTGCTTCAATTTGAAGTATCAAGTGTCACTTTTCATGAGGCGCGCTGACTTTTAAAGCAAAGGCATCCCCCAGCTTTCTCGACTGTGACTGCTGCCGCTCTCTTGGGAAGTGCGCGCTTCACGTCGCGTGTAATGTGCGCGTGCACTTATGTCCGTTAGCCCGTGGACGCAGGAATAAAACGAAAAAAAAAGAACCAAACCACTCTTTAGCATCCTAGATCTCTGTGTAGTGTGTACAATGACAAACACATGTTCGTTGTGACGTGAATGCCCTTACCTCTCGCAATGAACAGTTCGTGTATTGCGGCGTAGATATAGCAAATGCTACGGCGCATCAACAGCACTAAATTGTTTTGACCGGCACGGCGCATGAACATCGTATAAACATGTTGCATAAGAATGTTGGAAATATGGTGAAATAAAGACAACTGTGTGCATGGAATTTAGTTTCATAGCATGGCAAGAGCAGCTTTATAAGAGATCCGCTTTACACAGATTCCAGTGTGAATATCAGATGTGCATATTTTATTCGAATGCCGAGTTCTGTCTTTCTTTGTTAATTTTTAGCGTAACCAACAATTTCTTGTTTTTCTTTATTTAATAGGAGAAACGCACTACTCCTTAAGCTGACAGTTCAGGGAGGACACTCAACTGTCAACCAGCTCATAAAGAGAGATGTGTGGCAATCCACCTGGAGCTGAAAGACGAATTCTTGAAGACCCCCAAGACTGACGGAGAGTGGTCTAGAGCCATGCAAGACATCAAAGAAAAGTGGCAGTTCCCAATTTGTATTGGTGCGATAGATGGCAAGCATGTGTGCATCATCAAGCCGAATATTCAGGCTCTTTGTATTTCTACTACAATAAAACCTTCAGCATAGTGCTATTTGCGCTTGTTGATGCGAACTATATTTTTCGCTATTTGGACATTGGCGCCCCTGGTTCACAAGGCGATGGCGGAATTTGGCAGTCAACACCTCTGCGAAAAGCAATTGATGAAATAAAATGCGGGACTGCCCAAAACCGTAAAAGTGGCAAGTTCGCCGGATCTTCAAATGCGCCCGGTTATTGTAGGAGATGATGCTTTTCCTCTGGGTGAAAATTCCTGAAGGTGCGGCGTTTGTTCGCGAAAACCGTTTTTAGAAACTCTGCAGAGGTTCAATCAGATGAAGAAAACGAAATGGTTCAAATCTAGAAGAGCATTCCCAAAAATGAAGTAAATGTTTCGGCTACATGGTTCATATTGAACTGGTAACGTGCTGCTGACCACAAAAGAAGAAAAAAGAGAGACAGGGCTGAGCGCCGCAATGACAGAGCACCCTGCCCTCTCTCTCTCTTTATTTTTTGGTTACGCAGCATGTCATTATCCCAAAAATGAAGTTATAGCTAATAATACACACCGACAGAGTAAGGCGCTGATTCTGCATGCCTCTGAGCCATTTCGAGAGCGATCTCTTGCCATAGCCTGTTACGCAGCTGCGCGCTTGCATAATCGGTGAGCTCTATATTCAATAGCGCTGCGAATCCGTCAACAAGAGCAAAAAAAGTACTGGTTGCTTCGTCACTTAGCATTTTCTTGTGCACCTCACTCATGTTGAGGTCACGCAGGCTGCGCGGTCTAAATAGAAATGCGCGCGCAACCACGACTCGCCCTTCCCGTTGCACCACAACAAAAGCACATGCGGTCACTCCTGCACACTCCTGCACAACAAAAACACACGTGGCATCAAGCCACGGATGCATCAAGCCGACAACACGCCATCGTAGCCACGCCGACCCGTCCAATGTTGGCAGATTTCACGCTGACTACGTTAAATTGAGGCCAGACGACCGCCAAACGGACGGATGGAAATACCGGCGAGCATTTTCAATCCGGACCGCGAGCGGAGTAGGCCGGACAAGGCGAGGGCGGCAAGTT